>NC_141685.1:1246258583-1246921083 GCF_964263255.1 Lissotriton vulgaris
GGCGGGGTCGTGTACCCTCTGTCAGGCCCTGCATCTCTGGACTTGGCTGTAACGACTGGGCATGTCCCTGGGGGTTCAACACCAGGCCGGTTCCTTGAATGCCAGAGTGGACGAACTCAGCCATCGGTGCCTAGCGGATCACGAGTGGCATCTCCATCCGGAGATGGGGCAAGGACTCTTTCAGCGGTGGGGAGAACCTTTAGATCTGTTCGCCTCTGTCGAGAACGCGCAATGTTAGCAGTTTTGCACGTTGGAGTTTCCAAGGCGGTTCTTGATCTGCGACTTTTTTCACCTCAAAAGGAGCTCAGGTCTCCTTTACACCTTTCCACTCCTGTCCAGAGTGCTCAAGCAGATCAGAAAAAAACTGACACAAGTCATTCTTGTGGTTCTGGACTGGGCATGGACGTCAGTGTGATATATAAATATATATATATAATTATTTTCTTTTACTAACATAATGTTATCCACCACATTACATATGTCTCATTGGTATAAGTTGATAAGCAACAGCAAGAGACTCAAGAGGTGGTGCCTATATTGACGACGCAGACACCACAATGACACAGATGAGATCACGCGGAGTCGACCAACTATTGGTGCGCAGGGGTACTGCTCAAGAAAAATCTTCCGGATCCAGTTTGATGCCTATGAAGTTCAAAGGTAAGGAATCTGTGGCTAGGTCATGTCTCTTCCAGATAAGGCGTTACCGAAGCTAAGTTACTCGGCCGTCTGCCTTTTGTCCAAGGGACATGCACCAACTTCCCTCCATGTACTTCCCTTAAAGGAAACGTAGCAACAAGACTTGTTCCTTCTTCTGAAACACTTGGTATATTTATATCCCTTTTTACCTCATTGTCCTTCTTTTTCCTCTTGTTCACTGTCCCTTTTTCCCCATGTTTCTCGATATTTCTTAATCTTGCCAATCTCAAGTTTTCTCAATCAAATGTTCAATAGAAGGCCTCAAAGTAATGAGAAATATCTCTATTATTTTGTCATGTGCTCAATCCCTTTTGTAATTTCGTTTTACATTTTTTATTTTCCTTATATCAGTCTCTAATTCATCAGTTGGTTCTTCCAATTTATCATGAACTTCATTTGCACATCTGGTTGCTTCTTTAATCAAGTATATCATTTCAGGGGGCGCTAGAGGGCGCACGAGCTGAATAGCCGCACCTTCGTGAGGCTCCAGCAGCCTGGCGTGATTATCCGGCATTGATCCTCTTTCTCCTGCTCCCACCCGCCCGAAAATCCCCAAGAAGGGGCGGCGAACGCCACTGCACACTCGGTGCAAGTTTGAGGGCTCTACCCCCTCGGACTCCGAAGATACCGCCAGCGGAACTCCCCGGCCGACGTGTGTCCTGCCGCTGTGGTGCCCGTGCCCGGCTCCTGGATTACGCGAGCCCGAGGCTCGCCTCGAGGAAAGCAGGCCTGCGAGGCTGGGACAGGCGGCACCGCCATTCTCGGTGGCAGGAGCGGACCGACACGCCGTCCTGGACACGACCGCCGTGAACTACAAGGCAAGTGCCAATAGCCGTGCTGGGACAACGGTGGTGCAGTGCAAACACCGTTTCGCCCCAAAAAACCTCACCTCTGCTGTTGCGGCTGGCGTGCTTTCTAGCGCCATATCAGACTGCTCTCCCGTACTTGCAGCGCGCCCTGGGCTTGTGGCGGCTTGCTCTCCTCCTAACTGCACACACGCTGCGTGGCCTGTTACTGCCACAACTCCGGACTAGCGGGAAGCTCCTCCAGCCTGGTGCCTCCGGTGGGAGTCTCGAGGCACTACATCTTGCCTGGCACTATAGCGCTTGCGGCAGCGCGCTCATCACCGGCGCCTGGAACCAGGCTACAACCACGCGCCAGTGACCGCCCTTCGCCTCGCGGTGGGTTGCCGCTGGAGACACCCGCCACACTCCCCCCTCTGCCTAGTGACACGTGCAGGGCAAGGGCACCACGCACCCACGCCTAGTCAACGGTGGGTGATATTCCTCGACTCCTGCAGCTACAGCTGAGGTGAGAAGAGCGCCAAGAAGCAGCAATCCTTTCCTTCCCCATTGTCAACATGGGGAAACCGGACAATCGCCAACCCAAGCTGCAGTTTGAACCTACAGTGCAAAAAAAGGCGACACGACACACGGGGGACAATGTGCAGCCCCGGAGCCCGGCCGCAGAGGTTTCAACGTCGGCCCCTCCGGCCCCAGACATCGCCACCATGCTACAAGAAATGCGCCAAGGCTTTGCCACAGTGGTCGACAAAGTGGACAGACTGTCTGCCAGAATGGACGGCATCATCCAGAAGATGGATGTGCACGAGGAGCGCATAACAGAGGTGGAGCGCCCAATATCTGAGAACGACGACACCACTGCGGCTCATAACTCACGACTCTCTAGAATGGACAATGTGCTGAGGGTGATTGCCACCAAAAATGAGGAATTGGAAGCGAGGAGTAGGAGGAACAACATTCGCGTTACGGGCATTCAAGAATCGACCAACACGGGGAAGATGGAGCTGTATATTGAGAAGCTACTGACGGCAGCAGTGGGAGCGGAGGCTCTTTCGAGCCAATTTATTGTGGAACGCGCTCATCGCTCTCTCGGACCCCAGCCCAAACCTGGCGCCGCGCCACGACCCATAATTGCACGCTTGCTCAACTATCGTGATCGAGATGCAGCGTTACGAGCGGCCCGGGCGAATCAAAACCTCACGTATGATGGCGTGTCCTTCTCTATATACCCTGACTTTACCCTGGTGGTTCAAGAACAACGGCGGAAGTTCCTTGTGGTCAAGAGGAAGCTGCGGGACCTGAACATTGACTATGCCCTCGTATACCCGGCCAAACTGCGAGTCTCCCATCAGGGCACGCAACATTTTTTTCTCAACCCCCAGCAAGTTGAGGATTACATTAAAACTTTGCCTAAACGAGGGAGGAGACCTGTGGACGCTGAAGACCAACATGCATCTAGTCCCGAATAATCGACAACTGGCTTTGTGTTGTTTTGGATCTAGCAGCCTGCTGGGTTGTTGTCGCAGACGCGCTGCAGGGCGGATGCAAACATGATGTGCAGTGGCTGCGGCTGGCTCCTGGGGTGCCATGGACGGGTGCTGGACTGCAGGTGGTAACGTATGCCAGGCCCCCACCCCCTTTACTCCCTCTCTGCCCCGGATAGAGACAATGAGGGTGGACTTGCACGGAGTGGGAGGACTGCGGGTGGTCGAACGTGCACCTCTGATGACCCCTACTGGGTGTTCCCCAAGAACTGTAACTCTGGTTTTTTGCTGTTGGTTGGTTGTTTGTTTTGATTGGTATGTGGGCGGGGGGTGGGCTTGGGGTACTGGCGAGTTGGGGAAGCTTCAGTGGGTGGGGGGTGGTGGACCGGCGACTTTGCATGGTGGGCATTTAGCTGGCAGGATATGGCTCACTCTCGTAGAGCCTGATAGACTTGTCCTACATAGATGTATGCTAAGGAAAGGTTCTTTACCTACAGGCTTTGTCCTTTTGTGGGGACTCTTTATGGGGGGGATGGGAGGGGGGTCCAGTTGGGGGAACTGTTGGGGTTCCGTTTATGACATGTGCATTACGTATCGTGATCTCGCTGCTTCGCTTCCATGGAGGGCGACTTGGGTGTGGCCGGGGGGTGGGAAAGCCAGATGTGGAGGGTGTACACTGTCCGTGGCTGGGACAGGGAGCAAATGGTGGGGGTGTTGCCTCGGTGTTGAAATTCCTGCTCCCTCTGGGCATCACCGGGCGGGTGCGACCCGACAGAGGCCTGTTAATAGCTGAGGATGACTACGCTGTGCCTGACACATTGATCCTGCATACAGACACACAAGAACATACATGGGAGATTCACGTTTAAACGTGATCACTTGGAATGTGAGAGGGCTGGGTGATCATAGGAAAAGGAGACAAGTACTGAGTTACCTTGACCGCCACAAAGTTCACATTGCTTTCCTACAGGAAACGCACTTTGCACCCCATAGATTGAACCCCTTTGGATGCAGGTGGGCATCGCACACAGTCTTCTCTGCTTACTCCTCATATGCGGGAGGTACTGCCATTTTGATTAAGAGGAATACGCCTTTCCATCCCGCTGGCTCTAAGGCTGACCCGCAGGGGCGGTACTGCTTACTGTGGGGTAGGCTGGGACGTATGGCAGTGACGCTAGCGTGTTGTTATGGGCCTAACATAGATGATCCACAGTACTCTACTGATTTGTGGGCGGCGATAGTGGAGACGGGACCACAACACCTCATATGGGGGGGAGATTTCAACACAACCCTACACCCTCCCCTGGATAGATCACACCCCGCCCCCCACCATTATACTAATGGGAGAGAGGTCCTTAGAGCAACTATGACGGTAATAATCTCATAGACGCCTGGTGCTCCCACTGTGGAGGGAGGGAGGAAGGTACACATTTCACAGCGCAGGCTAGATCATGGGCACGCCTTGACTATATACTCCTGACTTCACACCTCTATACGACTCTGGTTCACGCGACGCACCTCCCCAGGACATATTCCGACCACTCCCCCGTACTTATCACTTTGAACGGCTCTGAACTGGGACCCCCGGTAACGGCATGGCGTATGCAACCCTCAATGCTGTTAGACATGGAGTTCCAGGAAGAACTCCGGGAAGAATGTTTAGACTTCTTTAAGCGCAATAAAGACTCTGTCCGAGATGTTGAGACAATATGGGACGCCTTTAAGGCCACGCTCCGAGGTCTCTGCATCTCTAAAGGCTCGGGGGTACTCAAAAGCATACTGAATAGATTGCATACTCTGGAGTCTGACCTCCGGAGGGCGGAGGAAAACCTGAGAGCGAACCCTGGGAATGCCACCCTCGCTGACATGCGAGAGAAGCTGTCAGAATACGCGGAAGAGGCTGCTCGGGAGGCGAAGTTCAGAAACAAGCACTGGGTGGCCCGACGATATGGGGAGGGTGACAGACCTGGAAAGGCGTTGGCCGCACGATTAAACTTATGCGCTCACCGACCATTGTCCTGGAATTAGAGACGGCCGAGGGGCTGGTCCTCAGAGACACTACGCAAATCCTGAATGAGTTTGTGCGGCACTATAGTGCGCTGTACTCCTCTACCAGGTCTGGTGAACTCACACTGGATGACTACTTGGCGGATGTGTCCTTGGGGTGGCTAAGCGATTCACAAAGAGCCTTTCTGAGTGCCCCGTTCGAACTAGATGAGGTCAGAGAGGCCATCATGCATATGAAATCGGGTAAAGCCACCGGGCTGGATGGCATCCCCATTGAATTTTACAAAACGTTTATTGACTTTATGGCGCCTGGGCTGCGTGAAGTATATGAAGATGTGCTGGAGGTGGGCCACCTCCCTGCCTCCATGAGAATTGCCCTTATTACGTCTCTACTCAAGCCAGGGAAGCCTGCTACTAGTTGCGACTCCTATAGACCTTTATCCTTGTTAAATTGTGACGTGAAAATACTCGCCAAGTTGATTGCAGCGTGCATTAGCCTCCTGCTGCCCGAACTGGTCCTTCCCGACCAGGCCGGATTTGTCCCTGGTAGGGCGACGTCGTACAACCTCCGTACCTTTTTCTCGGTCTATGACTCAGTCCACGAGGACCTCCCGATGGCAGCCATTTTTTTAGACGCCACTAAGGCGTTTGACTCGCTCGAATGGGATTATGTATTCAAAGTTCTTGAGCGAATGGGCTTTCCGCTTATTTTTATCTCCTGGATTCGGCTGTTATACACACGCCCAGTAGTCAGGGTCCTTATTAATGGGAAATTATCTCTGGAATTCCCTGTCTCCAGGGGGACTAGGCAGGGTTGCCCCCTATCCCCACTATTATTTGCTATAGCCACGGAACCCCTAGCTGCTAAATTGCGTCAACACCACTGAGATAGTGCACTCCGCTGTTTTCAGAGACAGATACTCATCTCCATGTATGCAGATGATATTGCACTTTACGTTCGCCACCCAGGCGACAACCTACATCCCATACTCAGAGAATTTATACGATTCTGCGCCCTATCGGGAGTCCAGATCAACTGGAATAAGTCATGCATCTTCCCACTTACTGCCTCGACACGTCAGTTTCCGTTGGAGTTCCCACTTGCTTGGAGTGAGGGCGATTTTAAGTACCTGGGCATACATGTGGAAAAAGATAGAGAAGCATTGATTCGTGCTAACTATGGCACGGTGATGGATAAGATGAGTGACAATATCTACAGATGGATCACACTTCCCCTTTCCATGGCCGGGAGGGCTTCACTAGTCAAAATGGTGATACTCCCTCAGCTTTTGTATCTCTTTCTGAACATACCGTTTCATCCCGGGACCTATTTTTTTCGATTGCTACGCTCGGAATTGCTCCGGCTAGTGTGAGGTGGAAAGACGCCCAGGCTCAAGTGGGAAATCCTCGTCAGACCATACTCGCAGGGCGGTTTTGGTGTCCCAGATTTCGAACTTTATTATCGGGCTGCTCAGGCTCATTATGCGTACTTCTGGGTTCGCCAGCCAAGATATATGCCCCAACTGGCGGCCGAACATTGGTTGGCCCACCCGACCCCCATTGACGGTGCAATTTACTCCCTAATTGAAGGTCGAGACAAAACTCCTAACACGGTCTCTAGCACGGTGACGGCGTGGAACTGCATCACTTTAAGACTCAATCTGCACTTCCTATATGCCCCACTGCTACCCTTGACCTACCACCCACAACTTCCACTCCTGCAGGAAGCTGGCTTTCAAAAGCTGTTAAAAAAAAATTGTGTTACTAAATGGGGGGACCTGTACCGTAATGGCACCTTTTGTACCAAAGACCAATTATATGAAGGCATACAACCTACACCTCTAGAACTGTTTTACTATATCAGGCTCCGACACGGGCTGCAGGCCATCACGTCTGATTTCCCACATGAACCCCCCGCACTTCTTCCCCTACAGAACATGCTGATACACGACAACCCAACTAAACTGGTGTCTGCACTATATAAATCGATCCGGGCCAACATGACTTACGCTGCTCTTCCTGCCATGGAAAAATGGGAACAAGATCTGACCATGGCCCTTACTGACAGGCAGTGGGAATTCTGCTTACAACAGACCGAGCGCATATCCCCTAGCAGCCGTTATAGGATAATACATTATAAATTCCTACACAGATTATACCACACACCAGCGCGCCTACACAGATTCCAGCTAAGACCTACTGACAAGTGCGATAGATGTGGGGCTCCGGAGGCTGATTTCCTTCACCTTGCGTGGGGATGTGCTGAAGTGAGCCGATACTGGATTCAGGTTTTTCAAGCACTATCCAAGATGATACACATGACAGTGGTCCCGTCCCTATTGGTGGCTCTACTGGGGTATGTTGAACCACTCCAGGCGGCTCACCGCAAATATGTGGCACTGGCTATGCTTCTGGCTAAACGCAGGGTGGCCTGTAGGTGGGGAAGGGGAAGGGCACCCAAGTTCAAGGACTGGCTGAGTGACTTGGTACATTGTCAGGAACAACTGAATACCTATTCTGAACTGCTGCCACCCACTTCCAGACCTACTGATATTTGGGCCCCATTGCAATGTTATTTAATAACTGACCCTACGGACGATGACAGTAATTGATACTGAGGTGAAGACACATTGCTGTGTTGTTTTTATTCCAGGGTTGATGGTCTGGGACTGACCTAGTGTGGCCTGAGGTACTGTGGTTCTTGATTCCCCCCTCCCTTCCCCCCCCCCCTTTTTTCGGTACAGTGCCGGCGGCCTACTCATGCTCCCGTGATACTACCCGAGCGGCTCACGGCCTTATGCCTAGAACGCGTTGGCTAGTATGCCTCTCTCAGGTGCTGAGACACACTATCTCTGCCTTGATGATTTTCCAGCTCTGCAGGCTGCACACCTTGTCCCGCCTGTTGTGATCGTCCAGGAACTGACTGGCGCACCCTCCCACCCACCCCTCCCCCTCGCTAGGCTCACCGAGATACTGCACATGTTAAAGTTAACTCAAAAAAAATAATACAAAATGCAAGACACCTTGATTTAGCTCTGTTGACACTGTGATTGTCATTTTGAAGATGTTGATTTACACGACAATATTTGCACTGTTATACTGCTGTTACTGCTTGTCCTATAGCTATGCACTGATAGCGGCCAGCCTCCGGGTTGTTGGCATGACGCTGTGTAACTCTGACAATGCTCAATAAATGTTTTGCACCAAAAAAAAAAAAAAAAGTATGTCATTTCATCAGCATTGGAGGTCAATAGTCTGTTCAAATCCACATTGCCATGCAATATCTTACCAAGTTCTATTTTCTGAATTTCAATGCAGAATATTTCAGCGGTGGCTCTACCACTACTGTTTTTTTCAGATATAAAATGTGCATAGTCCTCTTGTGCCCTCATCCCGCTTGTACTTGTCATTGTCATTAGTATTGACACTTCTTATTGAGCACTAGATATAGCTCAAGTAAGAGCTTGCATTACTGCAGTATCACCATCCATGTCAAAACCAGAAGTAGTCTGGGTAACTTCCATCTGTGCATCTGTAAACGAGGAGGTCTTAAAATCAAAAGTTAATTTATACATTTGTCATCATCATCTGATTCCTCATTCTCTCCTCTCTCTTTAGTTGTGTATTATTCTACTCCCGTAACTATCGCTGGAAAGATTTTAACACATTCCATCACAACTCCCCTCCACATTTTCTCAACTCCTGGATGTCTTCTTTATAGTTCTATCTTTATTGTCACTCTGTTGCCTTACAATCCTATTTATTGAGCACCTCAAACTGTGTAGTTCTCAGCATTATAACCAAATCATACATAATTTTTCCAGGACAACACACTTTAACTTTTTTCCCCCGAAAATTGTATTTATTTGATTTTATTGGCATACATGCAGCAAAGGAGCGTAGCGTCTTGTGAACCATACATCAAAATCATGCAAGTGACTTGAACATTATCTCATAACATGATCATCACAGGATCATTCACTGAGCGCCACCGCTAGCTATCTCCAGCTGTGCACACTGGAACAGAATTGTATTACAAAGATAACCAAAAACAAAATAGAATAATACAAAAAGGTGGAATATTCTTACACAGAGCGTCAACAGATCTATTGAGATTATACAGTGGTAAGTTGGGAATGATAACATGGCGGCGAGGGTCTGTTGTATTTCTATCTAGGACCCTATTCCGATATTCCCAATTCATGCCCTTGTGTTGTTTTAAACAGTACCCTTATAAAGGCATAAGAATCAGATCCATATTTAGTAATAGCCCATGCAGTCCAACGCACGGCAAGGCTACTCCCATAGACTCCTAGAAAGCACAACGCATCCTTTAAACAAACCAAGCCTCCAGCAGCCCGGGAATCCCCCTCCTGCTTTTGTTTTGATTTGCACAAGAACTCCTAGAGTCCAGTTAGAACTGTTAGTTCTGAATGACGTCTTATGTCCAACCTTACATCAAACCCGCCACTTTTCAGGTATAATATACCAACGTTGCCTTAAGCAAACACACATTGGTGGGGAGCAGAGCGACGTTCTACTTGTCCAAGAGCCCAGCTGTTGCCAGAGCCGAAGGAAGCCACCCCTCCCTTTTTGACGTGCTGAAGAAGCTGCCTTTTGTCACGCCTAGAAAATCCAGTTCCGGTGTTTCCAGTTTCCCTTGCGGGGTACTGGGAAATCGAGTCCTGAGAAGCGAGATACAAGACCTCCTTCAATCTATAACCAAGGTACGGAGCTGATTAAAACCTTAGAGAGAATTCTTGATTCCGATCCTTGGCAAAAAACCCAACTTTAACTTAAAACTGCTACTTACTTACTCCTTCCCACGTATTAAGCTTAGGTCAGGTACACTGGGGTAGGCGTATCTTAGAAGCACCAGTTGAGTTTGTTAGTCAATGTTTTAATGTATGTATATATTTTATATATTTTAAAGTATCATACGCCTAATAAACCATATCAATGCTTTTACAGTATTATTTCATAATACTACTTTTACTGTACGCACTTTACTTTATGATACGTATTGCAATTGTGGCAATTCATTTCTCTTGCATGAGAAAGAAGACTGCTCAATAAAATAACACCTTTTTATTGAAAACGCCCGTCTTTCTATTTCTCTGTACTCTGGTGAAACTAAGCATGCATGATTGACTTGGTGAAATAGCAGTCTATTGTTTTCACACGACTCTAGAGATACACTCTTTATTCTGAGTCAGCAAAGTTGTCATGTTTATGCGGTTTTCAGAAACTGAATCGCTTCTTGTCTAATCAGGGAAGTTCACTCCTCCCTGTTCATTCAAGAAAGTTTCTAGTGACCTCTGAGCTAGCTGGCAAACCTAAAATTAAGTCTAACATAGTCAGTAGAGACCTAGATGACCTAAGCCCTACGACTACGCTGCTGTTTATGTTATTCCAATGCGCAGAGCCTATTGGGAAAATAGGAACTACACTACATGGCGCCCAACGTTTGGTAAGGCAATAATCTAACGCAAGACACTAGAGTAACTCAGTCATGCTTTTCACACAGAACACTTTCTCCCGTAAAAACTCCAATAGACGTCTGGAGTGGGTGAAAGGTTAATATCCGCCGGAACTTAGTAGGATGAGAATCCTATGTATTAGTTCTTGGTTTAGTCAACGTTGAAGGATACAGTGTTCCAAAATATTGTGCACCTAATCTTTGTTTCCTTGAAACTTGATCTGCAACAAAACTTTCTGTCAGTAAAATGGGAGAAAGTGAAGACGAAAGAGAGCAAGCTAGAATAGCAGCTCAACTCTTAGCGGATGACACAACCATCCAAGAAAATTACCCGAATGCTATAATCATTCCGGTCAATATAAGAACTATAACTCTTAAACTTATAGAAAATGGGCTATCACCAAGAGGTGGTACAGTCATGGTGATTGAGGCACATGAATATCGGCAGACAAAGGTGTTCTACACATGGATACATTTTCCAGCAGCACACGCTGTGACAAAAGATTTCCACTATTACAAAATAGAGGAACCTCCGGAAATATACACTCCTTTCGAGGACGTTCAAATCCCACTAACTTACCAAGAGCACCTGCTCTGGTTTAATGGCGCCCTAAAACATCAAAATCACATCACCAGGCATGGTCCACTAGGTAGACCTGGAGCCACGTGGCCGGTTCTAGCCAGCTACACAACACACCCAGACATTGAAACAATGTCAAGCGAAGAACTCCTAGTTAAACTAAAAGAATTAACAAATGCCTATAGAGAATTAGTTCAATTGGCAAAGGATGATATAAAGTACTTCCAGAAATTGAAGGAGACAGATATAACAGACCAACCATTTGAACTCGCCAGTATCATAGAAAAATCCTATGAACAACTAGGAAGAGATAGTTTGGGTGGGAACCAGTAAAACCCCAACTAACTGAAAATCCTGAAAAAACATTTATTAAAAATAATCTAAATACTACAAAAAAGAGTTGGGATGGTAATAAACAATCCACTCCCAAGGAAAAACAATTCCAGTCCAGAGGAAGGTCTCCTGGCCAAGGAGGCAAGTCTCCCCAAAGGGAACCCTCTGAAAAAAGATATAATCTTAGAGATAGGGATAAATTGAGAAAACCTGATAGATATCAAGATATTGACAGACGTCCCTCTCGATCTTTTCAGACTTCCTCACAGAAATCGGAAAGAAGAGGACGGTCAGAACACAAGGAAGAGCACGTCAAGTCCAAAGACAAAGAACCTGCTCATCAAAGTAAAAAATCACAATTTCCCAGAAAGAAGGTAGCAAGTATTAAAATTAAACATGCAGAGGATTCTGAGGACACAACTGAAAAACGGAGAGTGGGCACAGACAATGCTAGACAGCGCAGCAGAAGTGAACATAGCTCGCAAGATCCTGATGAATCTTCTGGAGACAGTGGACACGAATGAATACATTCAAGTGGAAACTGCAGACACACGAGGTAGTGTGCCCCATAAATTATATGAAATAACATTACGTATAGAGGGAGATAAAACTAGGAAAATAAAAGGTCTCTTTTGGGAGAAACTTTCTAAAGGCTATGACATCCTGTTAGCTGAAAAAGACTGGCCACCAGAGTTTGTCAGGGAGTACCCTCATGGCGAAGAAATGATTATGCCTGCCTTCTCAAACCATATTCCGATTCATAAAAAATATACATTGGCAAGAAAATGGGCAGTGGCCCAAGCCCCTGCATTATATAAAAATCATGTAGGATGGGATGAGGACTCTCCTCTCCACAAAATCCAGTTAAAAAATCAACCTACTACACAAAGGCAGTACCCAGTTAAACAAGAAGCTAAAAAGCAAGTCAGGGAGATCTTAGATCAACTTGAATACCAAGGGGTGATTGATACATGCACCTCACAAATGAACAATCCTTTGTTTCCTGTCTCCAAGCCAGAAGATTCATATCGTCTAGTTTTGAACTCCTGCTGCAAAACGTTTGCAGTACAAAATTCACACAGTGCAGCACTAATGAACAATATCTTGTGCAAAAAATATAAAACGACATCAGACATTTCAAATGGATTCTTCTGTCAAAATATAGTACCTGAAAGCAGGTACTTAACCGCTTTCTCAATAATGGGGTCGCAAAAACAATTTTGCCGACTCCCACAGGGATTCAAGAATAGCCCAGGATTATTCTCAGCAAGGGTAACAGAGTTACTAGAAATATATGATGATGAGGCATTATCATTTGTCGATGACATCTATCTTACAGACGATGACCTGGAGACTCACTTAAAAAGAGTGAACACCATAATTCTTGGGTTCGCATCAGAGGGTTACAAATTAACTTTAAAAAGTCAAGAATTGCCCATCTAACAGTCCTATTTTTAGGATATGAATTATCAAGTGAAGGCAAAAGCCTGGCAGACAACTTCTTAGAGAAGTGTGCAGTACTCCAAGCACCGAAGACGCTGAAAAATTTACAATCAATACTAGGCTTCCTGAATTTCGGTAGAACATACATTCTAAATTATGCAGAGAGGGTTAAACTTCTCTATGAATTAATACAACCTGATTTCAAACCAATACATTGGACTCAAAAACACACAGAAATTTTGAGATCATTGCAAACAGACATGTTAACTAAAACAAAATTGCAAACTCGCGACAACATACGCAACCTTGTAATCCGAGTAATTCCAGGAAAATACGGATTCACATACCTGACCTCCAATGAGGGAGAAACGGTACTTATAGCTTACAAATCACACTTGTACACTCAAGCTGAAATGAAATTCAGCTCTACAGAAAAAATTCTAACAGTAGTTCAAACTGATGTAGCAAAGAAAAAGCCCTAGCCCAAGGCAAAAGAATAACTGTTTATACAGCAGAATCAGCCCATGAGGCATTGAAAAGTCCACGTAATCTGAATACAGTGGCATTAGATCCAATATCGATACAATGGGAAAATTCTCTTGCTCAGAAGACAAGAAATACTATTTTGACCCGAAATTGAAAAAACTAGATGATCTAGAATATGAACAAGAATATCCTCTGCCAATCAAAATTCTGCCTCTCGAACAATATACATGTGTGATCTATATGGACAGATTTGCACACCATTATGATGAGAAAAAATCCTACAATGCAGCGTGCGCGATTGTCAAAGGTCGTTGGCGCTCTGGTAAATTCAGACCTATGATTACCAAAACTGAATCACTCCGAAACTGTTCAGTTCAGCGAGCTGAAATAAGATCTTTGAAGATGGCGCTTGAAAATGCCGATCGCGAATTCCCCACACTAATAGTGTGCGATTCACATTACTGCGTCAAGTCATACAACAAACATGCAGACATGGAGCAAAAACGGTTACAAAAATGACACAGGTGCCACAATAAAGCATAAAAAGCTTTGGGAACAAGTAGTTCTTTTACAGAAAGAACTACAAGAGACTCACGTGATACACGCACTGAGTCATCGACGTGATGGCGTTCACGTTGCAGGGAATTCATTGGCTAACACAGCCACAGCGGAAGCGGTTCAACCGGCTTCCATAGCCACTAAAAAGCGTTCAGAAAAACAAATAGATGGAGAAACCATGCTGGCAGTAAAAGCGTCATTAAAAGGTGATTATGCAGCATTACCTCTCAACTATCCACTCAGTAATACATACATAATTGATGCAAACTCCGTTCCTTTCGCTCAAATCCCTGGAGTGGGGGATAGAGTAATTCCAAACACGAACCGGAGAGTATTCTTGATTGAAGACGCACACATGGGATTGGGTCTGAGGCACCAAGAGATCCTGAAATCTCTGATAGAATTACAATCAAATTACTGGTGGCCAGGAATGAGCGTAGATATCTACAATTTTGCAAAAAATTGTGAGGACTGCAACAGAGATCGCAGTTGTGAACCGGACCAGACAACAGCCCAGATACCACTATTAGAGAGCATCAGGCGATCTATAGCTCAGAAATCCAGCCGGAGAAATGTGTCCCTATAATTATTAAGACTGAATTCACTTAAAAATGTAGACCCCAGCGCTCGGCTGACGCCAGAACTGTTATAAAAGATTTGTGAGTCTTTATCGGCACATACGCAATTGGCATGCTACACTCTGATCAGGGTCCTGCGTTTAGCTCTCAAGCTTACAAAGAGGCCATGACCAGCATGGGCATTGCATTGCGGTACTCTTCTCCCTTCCATCCTGAGGGAAATGCGGTAGTGGAAAGAAAAAAACGTGACATAAAGCAATCTATAACGGCGAGGGTATTAGGTTCGGGTGATGGGTGGGTCAAACATTTAATAAGTGTCCAACATAGTCTTAAGAACATGCCAAGAGATTCTCTAAAAGGTTTCAGTCTGTATGAACCTTTGTTTGGAACTAGAATGACTGTCCAGGATTTGGATCGTCAGACTTCAGTGGTAGAAGAAAAATCTTTTGATATCAAAGATCGTTTGGCTGTTTTACAGGTCTTGAATGAAACAAGAAAGAGTCTAAGTAACATAAAGAATAAGCCAACAACCACTGAAGAACCACCTGTCCCAGCAAGACCTGTCTGGATTCCAAAGATTGGGGATCTGGTCAGAGAAAAGATCGCGGGGAAGAAGGAATTTGGGCCTTCTTACAGAAAAGCAGTACCTGTCTTAGCTATCAGCGGAACAAGATCAGTAGTACTACCGCCACTTGCTGGTAAAAAAGAAAACAGAATTGTTTCAATCGACCTGGTGAAACCACAAACATGTGGACGATAATAAATAGCAGGCCCAGTGTACTCCCAAGAAATAGCAGAAGACCAAACTTTGCTACAATCCAAGAGGTTCAAACTGAGAGACTAATCTTATTCGATAAACCAACAGTAAATAAAAATGGACTATGCAACAAAGCCATGGAACTAGTGCCTCTTGAAACCCAAATTGCAACAATTCGTGAAGGTACACCAATCTACAGCGATGTAGCTTCAGAATGTACAAACGTAACAAAAGAAAATGCAAAGATCAATGGAAATCCGGAAGCGATCCCACCAATTGACAGAACAGCATCTGGCTATTTTATCAACTTTGATGAATTTTCCGATGATCCAAGTGAACATGGAGACAAGCCAGCAATAAAAACTTTCAAAGAGAATATGACCGAGCTATTTCACCAACTGAAAGAGACATATCTGATCTCACCATGGATTGAATTTTGGACTCTGTTAGGTGTACTTTTCCTCCTGCTTTGGCTCATCATGGTTTTATGTTTGGGTAGATTCATTGATGGAAAATATAGTACAATGGACACAGCAAGTCAGAACATCAACTTGGTCCTAAAGTCTCACAGATCCTCTCACATCGAGAAAAGAGAACTATCATCAGTGAACATCACAGCCAATCCAATACCTGGGGGTATTGCATGGGACAAAAATCGACTATGATATATATGGCCCGATTGAGCTCTTGAAGTATCCAAACCAGTTCAAGATTTCCTTAAGTGATTTTGTGAAACCTAGTTCCTTTTCTGATGATTGGGATTTTGAAAATATTAATAATATGATGTCAGATTTAGTAATGTCAGCTAAATTTACAGAACATGATTATTTACAGGGTTCATCAAATTATGAAGAATTAAACTGTTACAATCACTATGGTCATCACTATTTGCATAAATCTGCACAACCTATAAATGTTTTTAGTTATAGTCAATGGGAACATTGTCCAACACCACCAAAAGGAAGTTCGAAAATATTTTTTGAGAAATTTCCATACTTCTCAGGGTTTAACAACAGTGATCCAGAAACGTTTTATTTTAAAATGTTAAATAGGACAGGAATGAAAAACATGCTGACAAATACTAAATTGATTTATTCTGAAAACTTTTATGACAAAATGTCAACATTTGGGTTTGAATTTTGGAAAAACAACATTGAAACAAAAACCATCTGGGGAACAAAAGACTGGCAGGTACAAGGTCTAGAATCATTATTTAGAGCCTGCATGATCCCAGAACAAATAATATTCCTGAATGATACCATTCAATAAACTACTTGTCTAGGTTTAGCTAAGATAAAAGACTTAAACAAACCGTCTATTCCAAAGCCCATACCTGATGGCAATAGCACTACGGATGTGGAATTAGATGTATCCCGTATTTTTCACCAAAACAGAACAAATCCTGATTGGAAAAAATGGTTGATCTGGCCCATAGACACTAACGATTCAGAAAAGGGGGGTGGTGATGAACAGAGTGTCTGAATTAAGCAGACCACTCTTACCCAGTCCAAAGATCAGGGCTTGATCCATCACCGTTATTTATCTCACTGCACCATCCCAGCTCAGAGCCTGGCTATATGCAAATCAGTCTGTCCCTGGCCCAGTGCATCATGGGAACAGGGCAGACTAAACTACCAAGCCAATTCTTCACCGGAAAGGAGACAACCTACCGGGGACCGGTTTCTGGCATTTCAGCCGTCTTCGGCCCGGCTTGCTTGAATCCTGATGGTGCAGTGAGAAAGGGGCTCATGTCTGAGTATACCCTGCCACACCTATAGTGGCCAAAAACGATTCAGAAAAGGGGGTGGTGATGAACAGAGTGTCTGAATTAAGCAGACCACTCTTACCCAGTCCAAAGATCAGGGCTTGATCCATCACCGTTATTTATCTCACTGCACCATCCCAGCTCAGAACCTGGCTATATGCAAATCAGTCTGTCCTTGGCCCAGTGCATCATGGGAACAGGGCAGACTAAACTACCAAGCCAATTCTTCACCAGAAAGGAGACAAGCTACCGGGGACCGGTTTCTGGCATTTCAGCCGTCTTCGGCCCGGCTTGCTTGAATCCTGATGGTGCAGTGAGAAAGGGACTCATGTCTGAGTATACCCTGCCATACCTATAGTGGCCAAAAACGATTCAGAAAAGGGGGGTGGTGATGAACAGAGTGTCTGAATTAAGCAGACCACTCTTACCCAGTCCAAAGATCAGGGCTTGATCCATCACCGTTATTTATCTCACTGCACCATCCCAGCTCAGAACCTGGCTATATGCAAATCAGTCTGTCCCTGGCCCAGTGCATCATGGGAACAGGGCAGACTAAACTACCAAGCCAATTCTTCACCCTTCAGAGACCCTGATCTCTTGACTGGGTGAGAGCTTTCTGCTTAATTCAGAGACTCTGTCCCTCACCACCCCTTGTTGTAAATATTTTTGTCCACCCTTAGCCAGGTTCTGAAACTGGGATGGTGCAGTGAGCTAAAAAACGGTGTTGGATCTAGCCCTGATCTCTTGACTGGGTGAGAGCTTTCTGCTTAATTCAGAGACTCTGTCCCTCACCACCCCTTGTTGTAAACATCATGGGAACAGGGCAGACTAAACTACCAAGCCAATTCTTCACCAGAAAGGAGACAAGCTACCGGGGACCGGTTTCTGGCATTTCAGCCGTCTTCGGCCCGGCTTGCTTGAATCCTGATGGTGCAGTGAGAAAGGGACTCATGTCTGAGTATACCCTGCCACACCTATAGTGGCCAAAAACGATTCAGAAAAGGGGGTGGTGATGAACAGAGTGTCTGAATTAAGCAGACCACTCTTACCCAGTCCAAAGATCAGGGCTTGATCCATCACCGTTATTTATCTCACTGCACCATCCCAGCTCAGAACCTGGCTATATGCAAATCAGTCTGTCCCTGGCCCAGTGCATCATGGGAACAGGGCAGACTAAACTACCAAGCCAATTCTTCACCAGAAAGGAGACAAGCTACCGGGGACCGGTTTCTGGCATTTCAGCCGTCTTCGGCCCGGCTTGCTTGAATCCTGATGGTGCAGTGAGAAAGGGACTCATGTCTGAGTATACCCTGCCACACCTATAGTGGCCAAAAACGATTCAGAAAAGGGGGTGGTGATGAACAGAGTGTCTGAATTAAGCAGACCACTCTTACCCAGTCCAAAGATCAGGGCTTGATCCATCACCGTTATTTATCTCACTGCACCATCCGAGCTCAGAACCTGGCTATATGCAAATCAGTCTGTTCCTGGCCCAGTGCATCATGGGAACAGGGCAGACTAAACTACCAAGCCAATTCTTCACCAGAAAGGAGACAAGCTACCGGGGACCGGTTTCTGGCATTTCAGCCGTTTTCAGCCCGGCTTGCTTGAATCCTGATGGTGCAGTGAGAAAGGGACTCATGTCTGAGTATACCCTGCCACACCTATAGTGGCCAAAAACGATTCAAAAAAGGGGGTGGTGATGAACAGAGTGTCTGCATTAAGCAGACCAATCTTACCCAGTCCAAAGATCAGGGCTTGATCCATCACCGTTATTTATCTCACTGCACCATCCCAGCTCAGAACCTGGCTATATGCAAATCAGTCTGTCCCTGGCCCAGTGCATCATGGAAACAGGGCAGACTAAACTACCAAGCCAATTCTTCACCAGAAAGGAGACAAGCTACCAGGGACCGGTTTCTGGCATTTCAGCCGTCTTCGGCCCGGCTTGCTTGAATCCTGATGGTGCAGTGAGAAAGGGACTCATGTCTGAGTATACCCTGCCACACCTATAGTGGCCAAAAACGATTCAGAAAAGGGGGGTGGTGATGAACAGAGTGTCTGAATTAAGCAGACCACTCTTACCCAGTCCAAAGATCAGGGCTTGATCCATCACCGTTATTTATCTCACTGCACCATCCCAGCTCAGAACTTGTCTATATGCAAATCAGTCTGTCCCTGGCCCATTGCATCATGGGAACAGGGCAGACTAAACTACCAAGCCAATTCTTCACCAGAAAGGAGACAAGCTACCGGGGACCGGTTTCTGGCATTTCAGCCGTCTTTGGCCCGGCTTGCTTGAATCCTGATGGTGCAGTGAGAAAGGGACTCATGTCTGAGTATACCCTGCCACACCTATAGTGGCCAAAAACGATTCAGAAAAGGGGGTGGTGATGAACAGAGTGTCTGAATTAAGCAGACCACTCTTACCCAGTCCAAAGATCAGGGCTTGATCCATCACCGTTATTTATCTCACTGCACCATCCCAGCTCAGAACCTGGCTATATGCAAATCAGTCTGTCCCTGGCCCAGTGCATCATGGGAACAGGGCAGACTAAACTACCAAGCCAATTCTTCACCAGAAAGGAGACAAGCTACCGGGGACCGGTTTCTGGCATTTCAGCCGTCTTCGGCCCGGCTTGCTTGAATCCTGATGGTGCAGTGAGAAAGGGACTCATGTCTGAGTATACCCTGCCACACCTATAGTGGCCAAAAACGATTCAGAAAAGGGGGTGGTGATGAACAGAGTGTCTGAATTAAGCAGACCACTCTTACCCAGTCCAAAGATCAGGGCTTGATCCATCACCGTTATTTATCTCACTGCACCATCCCAGCTCAGAACCTGGCTATATGCAAATCAGTCTGTTCCTGGCCCAGTGCATCATGGGAACAGGGCAGACTAAACTACCAAGCCAATTCTTCTCCAGAAAGGAGACAAGCTACCGGGGACCGGTTTCTGGCATTTCAGCAGTCTTCGGCCCAGCTTGCTTGAATCCTGATGGTGCAGTGAGAAAGGGACTCATGTCTGAGTATACCCTGCCACACCTATAGTGGCCAAAAACGATTCAGAAAAGGGGGTGGTGATGAACAGAGTGTCTGAATTAAGCAGACCACTCTTACCCAGTCCAAAGATCAGGGCTTGATCCATCACCGTTATTTATCTCACTGCACCATCCCAGCTCAGAACCTGGCTATATGCAAATCAGTCTGTCCCTAGCCCAGTGCATCATGGGAACAGGGCAGACTAAACTACCAAGCCAATTCTTCACCAGAAAGGAGACAAGCTACCGGGGACCGGTTTCTGGCATTTCAGCCGTCTTCGGCCCGGCTTGTAGAATCCTGATGGTGCAGTGAGAAAGGGACTCATGTCTGAGTATACCCTGCCACACCTATAGTGGCCAAAAACGATTCAGAAAAGGGGGTGGTGATGAACAGAGTGTCTGAATTAAGCAGACCACTCTTACCCAGTCCAAAGATCAGGGCTTGATCCATCACCGTTATTTATCTCACTGCACCATCCAAGCTCAGAACCTGGCTATATGCAAATCAGTCTGTCCCTGGCCCAGTGCATCATGGGAACAGGGCAGACTAAACTACCAAGCCAATTCTTCACCAGAAAGGAGACAAGCTACCGGGGACCGGTTTCTGGCATTTCAGCCGTCTTCGGCCCGGCTTGCTTGAATCCTGATGGTGATGTGAGAAAGGGACTCATGTCTGAGTATACCCTGCCACACCTATAGTGGCCAAAAACGATTCAGAAAAGGGGGTGGTGATGAACAGAGTGTCTGAATTAAGCAGACCACTCTAACCCAGTCCAAAGATCAGGGCTTGATCCATCACCGTTATTTATCTCACTGCACCATCCCAGCTCAGAACCTGGCTATATGCAAATCAGTCTGTCCCTGGCCCAGTGCATCATGGAAACAGGGCAGACTAAACTACCAAGCCAATTCTTCACCAGAAAGGAGACAAGCTACCGGGGACCGGTTTCTGGCATTTCAGCCGTCTTCGGCCCGGCTTGCTTGAATCCTGATGGTGCAGTGAGAAAGGGACTCATGTCTGAGTATACCCTGCCACACCTATAGTGGCCAAAAACGATTCAGAAAAGGGGGTGGTGATGAACAGAGTGTCTGAATTAAGCAGACCACTCTTACCCAGTCCAAAGATCAGGGCTTGATCCATCACCGTTATTTATCTTACTGCACCATCCCAGCTCAGAACCTGGCTATATGCAAATCAGTCTGTCCCTGGCCCAGTGCATCATGGGAACAGGGCAGACTAAACTACCAAGCCAATTCTTCACCAGAAAGGAGACAAGCTTCCGGGGACCGGTTTCTGGCATTTCAGCCGTCTTCGGCCCGGCTTGCTTGAATCCTGATGGTGCAGTGAGAAAGGGACTCATGTCTGAGTATACCCTGCCACACCTATAGTGGCCAAAAACGATTCAGAAAAGGGGGTGGTGATGAACAGAGTGTCTGAATTAAGCAGACCACTCTTACCCAGTCCAAAGATCAGGGCTTGATCCATCACCGTTATTTATCTCACTGCACCATCCCAGCTCAGAACCTGGCTATATGCAAATCAGTCTGTCCCTGGCCCAGTGCATCATGGGAACAGGGCAGACTAATCTACCAAGCCAATTCTTCACCAGAAAGGAGACAAGCTACCGGGGACCGGTTTCTGGCATTTCAGCCGTCTTCAGCCCGGCTTGCTTGAATCCTGATGGTGCAGTGAGAAAGGGACTCATGTCTGAGTATACCCTGCCACGCCTATAGTGGCCAAAAACGATTCAGAAAAGGGGGTGGTGATGAACAGAGTGTCTGAATTAAGCAGACCACTCTTACCCAGTCCAAAGATCAGGGCTTGATCCATCACCGTTATTTATCTCACTGCACCATCCGAGCTCAGAACCTGGCTATATGCAAATCAGTCTGTTCCTGGCCCAGTGCATCATGGGAACAGGGCAGACTAAACTACCAAGCCAATTCTTCACCAGAAAGGAGACAAGCTACCGGGGACCGGTTTCTGGCTTTTCAGCCGTTTTCAGCCCGGCTTGCTTGAATCCTGATGGTGCAGTGAGAAAGGGACTCATGTCTGAGTATACCCTGCCACACCTATAGTTTCCAAAAACGATTCAAAAAAGGGGGTGGTGATGAACAGAGTGTCTGCATTAAGCAGACCAATCTTACCCAGTCCAAAGATCAGGGCTTGATCCATCACCGTTATTTATCTCACTGCACCATCCCAGCTCAGAACCTGGCTATATGCAAATCAGTCTGTCCCTGGCCCAGTGCATCATGGGAACAGGGCAGACTAAACTACCAAGCCAATTCTTCACCAGAAAGGAGACAAGCTACCGGGGACCGGTTTCTGGCATTTCAGCCGTCTTCGGCCCGGCTTGCTTGAATCCTGATGGTGCAGTGAGAAAGGGACTCATGTCTGAGTATACCCTGCCACACCTATAGTGGCCAAAAACGATTCAGAAAAGGGGGGTGGTGATGAACAGAGTGTCTGAATTAAGCAGACCACTCTTACCCAGTCCAAAGATCAGGGCTTGATCCATCACCGTTATTTATCTCACTGCACCATCCCAGCTCAGAACCTGTCTATATGCAAATCAGTCTGTCCCTGGCCCATTGCATCATGGGAACAGGGCAGACTAAACTACCAAGCCAATTCTTCACCAGAAAGGAGACAAGCTACCGGGGACCGGTTTCTGGCATTTCAGCCGTCTTTGGCCCGGCTTGCTTGAATCCTGATGGTGCAGTGAGAAAGGGACTCATGTCTGAGTATACCCTGCCACACCTATAGTGGCCAAAAACGATTCAGAAAAGGGGGTGGTGATGAACAGAGTGTCTGAATTAAGCAGACCACTCTTACCCAGTCCAAAGATCAGGGCTTGATCCATCACCGTTATTTATCTCACTGCACCATCCCAGCTCAGAACCTGGCTATATGCAAATCAGTCTGTCCCTGGTCCAGTGCATCATGGGAACAGGGCAGACTAAACTACCAAGCCAATTCTTCACCAGAAAGGAGACAAGCTACCAGGGACCGGTTTCTGGCATTTCAGCCGTCTTCGGCCCGGCTTGCTTGAATCCTGATGGTGCAGTGAGAAAGGGACTCATGTCTGAGTATACCCTGCCACACCTATAGTGGCCAAAAACGATTCAGAAAAGGGGGTGGTGATGAACAGAGTGTCTGAATTAAGCAGACCACTCTTACCCAGTCCAAAGATCAGGGCTTGATCCATCACCGTTATTTATCTCACTGCACCATCCCAGCTCAGAACCTGGCTATATGCAAATCAGTCTGTTCCTGGCCCAGTGCATCATGGGAACAGGGCAGACTAAACTACCAAGCCAATTCTTCACCAGAAAGGAGACAAGCTACCGGGGACCGGTTTCTGGCATTTCAGCAGTCTTCGGCCCAGCTTGCTTGAATCCTGATGGTGCAGTGAAAGAAAGGGACTCATGTCTGAGTATACCCTGCCACACCTATAGTGGCCAAAAACGATTCAGAAAAGGGGGTGGTGATGAACAGAGTGTCTGAATTAAGCAGACCACTCTTACCCAGTCCAAAGATCAGGGCTTGATCCATCACCGTTATTTATCTCACTGCACCATCCCAGCTCAGAACCTGGCTATATGCAAATCAGTCTGTCCCTGGCCCAGTGCATCATGGGAACAGGGCAGACTAAACTACCAAGCCAATTCTTCACCAGAAAGGAGACAAGCTACCGGGGACCGGTTTCTGGCATTTCAGCCGTCTTCGGCCCGGCTTGTAGAATCCTGATGGTGCAGTGAGAAAGGGCCTCATGTCTGAGTATACCCAGCCACACCTATAGTGGCCAAAAACGATTCAGAAAAGGGGGTGGTGATGAACAGAGTGTCTGTATTAAGCAGACCACTCTTACCCAGTCCAAAGATCAGGGCTTGATCCATCACCATTATTTATCTCACTGCACCATCCCAGCTCAGAACCTGGCTATATGCAAATCAGTCTGTCCCTGGCCTAGTGCATCATGGGAACAGGGCAGACTAAACTACCAAGCCAATTCTTCACCAGAAAGGAGACAAGCTACCGGGGACCGGTTTCTGGCATTTCAGCCGTCTTCGGTCCGGCTTGCTTGAATCCTGATGGTGCAGTGAGAAAGGGACTCATGTCTGAGTATACCCTGCCACACCTATAGTGGCCAAAAACGATTCAGAAAAGGGGGTGGTGATGAACAGAGTGTCTGAATTAAGCAGACCACTCTTACCCAGTCCAAAGATCAGGGCTTGATCCATCACCGTTATTTATCTCACTGCACCATCCAAGCTCAGAACCTGGCTATATGCAAATCAGTCTGTCCCTGGCCCAGTGCATCATGGGAACAGGGCAGACTAAACTACCAAGCCAATTCTTCACCAGAAAGGAGACAAGCTACCGGGGACCGGTTTCTGGCATTTCAGCCGTCTTCGGCCCGGCTTGCTTGAATCCTGATGGTGATGTGAGAAAGGGACTCATGTCTGAGTATACCCTGCCACACCTATAGTGGCCAAAAACGATTCAGAAAAGGGGGTGGTGATGAACAGAATGTCTGAATTAAGCAGACTACTCTAACCCAGTCCAAAGATCAGGGCTTGATCCATCACCGTTATTTATCTCACTGCACCATCCCAGCTCAGAACCTGGCTATATGCAAATCAGTCTGTCCCTGGCCCAGTGCATCATGGAAACAGGGCAGACTAAACTACCAAGCCAATTCTTCACCAGAAAGGAGACAAGCTACCGGGGACCGGTTTCTGGCATTTCAGCCGTCTTCGGCCCGGCTTGCTTGAATCCTGATGGTGCAGTGAGAAAGGGACTCATGTCTGAGTATACCCTGCCACACCTATAGTGGCCAAAAACGATTCAGAAAAGGGGGTGGTGATGAACAGAGTGTCTGAATTAAGCAGACCACTCTTACCCAGTCCAAAGATCAGGGCTTGATCCATCACCGTTATTTATCTTACTGCACCATCCCAGCTCAGAACCTGGCTATATGCAAATCAGTCTGTCCTTGGCCCAGTGCATCATGGGAACAGGGCAGACTAAACTACCAAGCCAATTCTTCACCAGAAAGGAGACAAGCTACCGGGAACCGGTTTCTGGCATTTCAGCCGTCTTCGGCCCGGTTTGCTTGAATCCTGATGGTGCAGTGAGAAAGGGACTCATGTCTGAGTATACCCTGCCACACCTATAGTGGCCAAAAACGATTCAGAAAAGGGGGTGGTGATGAACCGAGTGTCTGAATTAAGCAGACCACTCTTACCCAGTCCAAAGATCAGGGCTTGATCCATTACTGTTATTTATCTCACTGCACCATCCCAGCTCAGAACCTGGCTATATGCAAATCAGTCTGTCCCTGGCCCAGTGCATCATGGGAACAGGGCAGACTAAACTACCAAGCCAATTCTTCACCAAAAAGGAGACAAGCTACCGGGGACCGGTTCCTGGCATTTCAGCCGTCTTCGGCCCGGCTTGCTTGAATACTGATGGTGCAGTGAGAAAGGGGCTCATGTCTGAGTATACCCTGCCACACCTATAGTGGCCAAAAACGATTCAGAAAAGGGGGTGGTGATGAACAGAGTGTCTGAATTAAGCAGACCACTCTTACCCAGTCCAAAGATCAGGGCTTGATCCATCACCGTTATTTATCTCACTGCACCATCCCAGCTCAGAACCTGGCTATATGCAAATCAGTCTGTCCCTGGCCCAGTGCATCATGGGAACAGGGCAGACTAAACTACCAAGCCAATTCTTCACCAGAAAGGAGACAAGCTACCGGGGACCGGTTTCTGGCATTTCAGCCGTCTTCGGCCCGGCTTGCTTGAATCCTGATGGTGCAGTGAGAAAGGGACTCATGTCTGAGTATACCCTGCCACACCTATAGTGGCCAAAAACGATTCAGAAAAGGGGGTGGTGATGAACAGAGTGTCTGAATTAAGCAGACCACTCTTACCCAGTCCAAAGATCAGGGCTTGATCCATCACCGTTATTTATCTCACTGCACCATCCCAGCTCAGAACCTGGCTATATGCAAATCAGTCTGTCCCTGGCCCAGTGCATCATGGGAACAGGGCAGACTAAACTACCAAGCCAATTCTTCACCAGAAAGGAGACGAGCTACCGGGGACCGGTTTCTGGCATTTCAGCCGTCTTCGGCCCGGCTTGCTTGAATCCTGATGTTGCAGTGAGAAAGGGACTCATGTCTGAGTATACCCTGCCACACCTATAGTGGCCAAAAACGATTCAGAAAAGGGGGTGGTGATGAACAAAGTGTCTGAATTAAGCAGACCACTCTTACCCAGTCCAAAGATCAGGGCTTGATCCATCACCGTTATTTATCTCACTGCACCATCCCAGCTCAGAACCTGGCTATATGCAAATCAGTCTGTCCCTGGCCCAGTGCATCATGGGAACAGGGCAGACTAAACTACCAAGCCAATTCTTCACCAGAAAGGAGACAAGCTACCGGGGACCGGTTCCTGGCATTTCAGCCCTCTTCGGCCCGGCTTGCTTGAATCCTGATGGTGCAGTGAGAAAGGGACTCATGTCTGAGTATACCCTGCCACACCTATAGTGGCCAAAAACGATTCAGAAAAGGGGGTGGTGATGAACAGAGTGTCTGAATTAAGCAGACCACTCTTACCCAGTCCAAAGATCAGGGCTTGATCCATCACCGTTATTTATCTCACTGCACCATCCCAGCTCAGAACCTGGCTATATGCAAATCAGTCTGTCCCTGGCCCAGTGCATCATGGGAACAAAGCAGACTAAACTACCAAGCCAATTCTTCACCAGAAAGGAGACAAGCTATCGGGGACCGGTTTCTGGCTTTTCAGCCGTCTTTTCTCGTCCACCATAAGTGTGGAAGGGTATACTCAGATGTGAGTCCCTAGCTCATTGCACCATCAGGATTCAAGCAAGCCGGGCCGAAGACGGCTGAAATGCCAGAAACCGGTGCCCGGTAGCTTGTTTCCTTCCCAGTATAAGAATTGGCTTGGTAGTTTGGTCTGCTCTGTTCCCATGATGCACTGGGCCAGGGTCAGACTAATTTGCATATAGCCAAGTTCTGAGCTGGGATGGTGCAGTGAGCTAAAAAATGGTGATGTATCTAGCCCTGATCTTTGGACTGGGTAAGAGTGGTCTGCTTAATTCAGACACTCTGTTCATCACCACCCCCTTTTCTGAATCATTTTTGTCCACCATAAGTGTGGAAGGGTATACTCAGATGTGAGTCCCTAGCTCATTGCACCATCAGGATTCAAGCAAGCCGGGCCGAAGACGGCTGAAATGCCAGAAACCGGTCCCCGGTAGCTTGTTTCCTTCCCAGTATAAGAATTGGCTTGGTAGTTTGGTCTGCTCTGTTCCCATGATGCACTGGGCCAGGGTCAGACTAATTTGCATATAGCCAAGTTCTGAGCTGGGATGGTGCAGTGAGCTAAAAAACGGTGATGGATCTAGCCCTGATCTTTGGACTGGGTAAGAGTGGTCTGCTTAATTCAGACACTCTGTTCATCACCACCCCCTTTTCTGAATCATTTTTGTCCACCATGAGTGTGGAAGGGTATACTCAGATGTGAGTCCCTAGCTCATTGCACCATCAGGATTCAAGCAAGCCGGGCCGAAGACGGCTGAAATGCCAGAAACCGGTCCCCGGTAGCTTGTTTCCTTCCCAGTATAAGAATTGGCTTGGTAGTTTGGTCTGCTCTGTTCTCATGATGCACTGGGCCAGGGTCAGACTAATTTGCATATAGCCAAGTTCTGAGCTGGGATGGTGCAGTGAGCTAAAAAACGGTAATGGATCTAGCCCTGATCTTTGGACTGGGTAAGAGTGGTCTGCTTAATTCAGACACTCTGTTCATCACCACCCCCTTTTCTGAATCATTTTTGTCCACCATAAGTGTGGAAGGGTATACTCAGATGTGAGTCCCTAGCTCATTGCACCATCAGGATTCAAGCAAGCCGGGCCGAAGACGGCTGAAATGCCAGAAACCGGTCCCCGGTAGCTTGTTTCCTTCCCAGTATAAGAATTGGCTTGGTAGTTTGGTCTGTCCTGTTCCCATGATGCACTGGGCCAGGGACAGACTGATTTGCATATAGCCAGGTTCTGAGCTGGGATGGTGCAGTGAGCTAAAAAACGGTGATGGATCTAGCCCTGATCTCTTGACTGGGTGAGAGTATTCTGTTTAATTCAGAGACTCTGTCCCTCACCACCCCTTGTTGTAAATATTTTTGTCCACCCTAAGCGTGGAAGGGTATACTCAGATGTGAGTCCCTTGCTCATTGCACCATCAGGATTCAAGCAAGCCGGACCGAAGACGGCTGAAATGCCAGAAACCGGTCCCCGGTAGCTTGTTTCCTTCCCAGTGTAAGAATTGGCTTTTGTAGTTTGGTTTGCCCTGTTCCCATCATGCACTGGGACAGGGACAGACTAATTTGCATACAGCCAGGTTCTGAAACTGGGATGGTGCAGTGAGCTAAAAAACGGTGTTGGATCTAGCCCTGATCTCTTGACTGGGTGAGAGTATTCTGTTTAATTCAGAGACTCTGTCCCTCACCACCCCTTGTTGTAAATATTTTTGTCCACCCTAAGCGTGGAAGGGTATACTCAGATGTGAGTCCCTTGCTCATTGCACCATCAGGATTCAAGCAAGCCGGGCCGAAGACGGCTGAAATGCCAGAAACCGGTCCCCGGTAGCTTGTTTCCTTCCCAGTGTAAGAATTGGCTTTTGTAGTTTGGTTTGCCCTGTTCCCATCATGCACTGGGACAGGGACAGACTAATTTGCATACAGCCAGGTTCTGAAACTGGGATGGTGCAGTGAGCTAAAAAACGGTGTTGGATCTAGCCCTGATCTCTTGACTGGGTCAGAGTATTCTGTTTAATTCAGAGACTCTGTCCCTCACCACCCCTTGTTGTAAATATATTTGATATAATAGAGCAGGACTTGCTAATGTTACAACATGGTCAGTCTCAATTGCGTTCTATTGTACAGCTTGGCTGGACGTTACAAAACCTACGTTCAGGCTACGTGCCATGGCGTCTAATCAACATAACGTCATTATTTTCTATCTTTAACCTTACTGATAAACAAATCCGTTTGGCACAAAAAGGAGCAGATTATACGATTCTGAGCATTGAAAAACTTGAGAGATTACCATTGACAATGTCAGAGAGACCTGTCATTGAATGGATAATACACGGAACAATTACAATTCTGATAACAACTTTCCAGTTTAAATATTGCTAAGAATATATACCAGCAGGCCAGTATGAAAGGTTGGGTAAAGGTTACATCAAATCAACCTGGGATTTACCTTACACACACAAATGTTATAGTGAAAGGAAAAAGGAGGTATTCCTTAGTGGCAATAATTGTAAAAATTCACTAAGCGGTACACTTCTGTGTCAAGGTATTAACTTGCATGGAGCTTGCGAAGGGTCTTCAAATAACCTTTCATGTCACCTGCAAGGCACTCCTGCAACACAGATAGAACCATTCTTCAGACAACTCTCCAACGGTAGCTACGTTATAATAACTGACCACAGCTGTTGTGGATTGGTGCCAGGAGAATGTTATCTCGTAACTGTTACTTCCAGGGTCATTTGCTGTATGCAAGTATTGTATCCAAACAGCAAACCAGACATGGAGGCGGCAATATGGCCTTAAGTGAATATCTCTTCTATTCGAATTGATACTTTAAGCAGAATGAAGTCTATTCTTTTACAGACAACTGTGCCTTTGACATCATCCAAAGAAACGTATGACCTGCAAGTTGCAAGGACAGCTGCAGAGATACATACCCTTTTATCGACAAATTGCCCCGTGCATTTCGCAGAAATGTTAAGCAAAATTTTAAACATGTCTGATACTAGTGGCATCGCACATGTATGTAAGACAATTTTTTCGGGACTGTTAACACCATTTGAAACAGTTCTGGGCATCTTCCCGAATTTTGTCCATTCTATCTTTGGCGGCCTACCTTTAATTTTGGGACTCGTAGCAGGAATTTTATTTTTGCTCCTTCTGCTCCGATATGGCAAGCCAATCCACAGACAAGACTCCAGCAACGATGGAAGAAACGATCCTAGCAATACGATACCGAGACCGTATCACTAAGGTTCTCGGATTGGCCCGGCTAAGAGATCTGAGTACAACTTGGTTTCTTTCATTCTGACCGATCTAGCAGGATTGCATCTTACCTGTGCTTCGATGTCTGCTATGCGGAGAAGAATGCGTGTTGGATGTCTGTCTTACACTACCATCAGCAGTACCAATGGATATCGACACTTTGCTTGGTCCGGTAACGACTCATGCAATGTGTTGTCCCCAGTGGCTACCTATTCTGATGACGGCATTCGTTGAGACTTCACCACTACGAGTAGGTGGCAGTGAAGTACGAGAGGAAAGCAGCACCAAACAGGTACAACCTTCTGTGAGCATTGCTGATCCAAACACCGATGATAACAATCATGCAGAGAACTGCACAGTTGCAGTATTTTCAAACATGGTCGAACTTTCACCTGATGTTGTAGACCAATTTTTTGCGAGTCTGTCTGATATGATGTTCTCCCCTGAACAACGGGAATAACTTTTTAAGCAACAAACACACAGCGTTCCCTGAACTCTGAATTTGGCCTTCAGTTCTGTTAAACAAAGCAACTGATCATATTGTCCCCTCGGACCGTCAGATTAAGCAGAAAAGATTTGGTGAGATTTACCCTAAAGTGAGCCACTGGTTTATGCCAAAAGGGGGCACCCCTGCTGTGTAACCCTTTCTAGTGAGAACGATTCAATGACTGTTCCATTAACCATAACCCTCAAGCGGGAATTAGCATAGTTAGCTTGAATCATCGACACAAAGTTATCCCCAGTCTGAAGCGACAAAGAGTAGTGAAAAGAAACGTCCAATCCACTCTGTCAAATGCCTTTTTGGCATCTAACGCCAGTAGCACTGCAGGGTATTTCTTCTTCTCCACTTTCTCCATTAAGTATACCTGTCATCATATATGATCATAGGTTTGTCTCCTCTTAATGAATGGCCTTCCCGCCTGGTAGTTACAATTTTAGTATAAGGCTTGGCATCTAGATTGAATAGGGCAATCTGCCTATATGAGGCACATACACTAGGGCCCTTCCTGGTATTACGGAGAACTGTGATAAGTGCTTCTTCCATAGATGGCATGACTGCATGTGTCTCTCCAAAGGAATTAAAGAGAGAAGCCAAGTGGGGGGTCAGATCTGTACTAAAGGTTGTGTAAAATTGGGGCTTGAGCCCATCTGGGCCTTGGGATTTGTGCTGTTTCAGTGAGTCAATCACCAGCTGCACCTCCTCCATCTCTATGGGCTCTTCTGGCATTGCCCTTTGAGCCTCTGAAATTCGTGGAAGCGGAGGCTCTTTCAAGTAGTCTAATGATAGGGTGGTGAGGAATGTATCTTTAGAGTAGAGGGATGTATAAAATCTCTCTAAAGTCTCTAGCTTGCCCCCCCCCTTGTAAGTCGGAGTCCCTTCAGGCTCCTGCATTACACCTATATATTCCCTCTCCTGTTTTGCATGTTGCTGCCTTGCTAGGTATGAGCCAACCTTATTCCCCTTTTCATAAACAGTTTGTTTAAGACTTATTAATGTTAATTCCGCTCTGTTGGAATATATAGCTGTGAGTTTGCCCTTGAGTGCAGTCATTTCACATTGCAGCTGGCGAGAGGGTGAATCTTTATGATCTCTTTCCGCCTGTAGTAACTCGGCTTCAAGAGCCAACCGTTCTGCATTCCCTTGCTTCGTAAGGAAGGTGATCAGGGCCATTCACTTCCCTTGTATTAATGTATCCCAATACGTAGCAAATGTAGTGTCTTGGGGGTGATGGTGGGAAAGTATTCCGTGATCGATAAACTAAGTTCATCCCTAAGAATACGGTCTTTGGTCAAGGGGTTTGGAAAAAAAAATCTGTGCTGGGTGGGCTCGGTCCTGGCCAATCTAGTGTGAGTTCCAACTTGGCATGGTCCGAGATAGAGATCAAATGGATTTTCGTGGCCACTACAGTTGGTTGTAGCAATTCTCTCACAAAATAATAATCTATTTGGGAGAAAGTTCTATTGGTATGGGAAAAAAGGTATAATCTAGTGGGATTGAATGAGCTCCATGCATACACCCGGTCCAGCTGACAAATATCAAGTTTCACCTACTCAGAAAAAAATCCTGCCATTGCCCTCTGAGAGAGGGTACTATCCAGTATTGGGTCCCATATGAGATTAAAGTTACCCAGGAGGACAATCTCACCTTCTGCAAAGCACCCTAGCGATTGAAGGAAGGAAAGAAGAAATGTTCTCTGATTCGAATTCGGGGCTTAGACAGTAGCTGTAGTACTTTTGCGTCCATAGAGAAATCCCGAATCATAAGAGTCTCCCCTCTTTGTTTGAATTAACTGCACTGGTTTCAAACTTAAGGGAAGAGTGAAACATTAGAGCCACTCCATTGTGTTTAGAGGGTGCTGAAGATTTATTAAAAAAAAGGGATACGTTTTATGTCTAAGCCTGTGCTCCTCTGAGCTTTTTAGGGTGGGTCTCTTGGAGGGCTATTATACACATCCAATGATCCCTAATGTATTTCCAGTATGAGTTGAGGCCCTTGAGATTCCACATACTGATAGTTGCCGCCATGAGGACAGCTGGGTGTTAAATCTCCCTCAGTCCTTCCGTAGCCCCCTCCTTGCTTATTTTAGCCCTGGGTATGCAGTCCAGAAAAGAACATAAGAAACATAGAACACAAAGGTAGGAGCCACGGGTCCTCAAAGTTCAAACCACTTATCTGCTGGTACATTAAACTGGGCAACGTGGTCCAAATCTGCTTCCACACTGCGAAACATCTGCAATATTTCAAGTGTTCTCGGGTTTGACACTGGTGGGAATAGAGACCAAGAGGATCTCCCTGGGCCCCCCCAATAAAAGCGCAAAACATTTCTTGCTTGAGCAGGTTGGTTAAGTAAATGAATAATAAGTGTCAGGAAACTGTTCCTTTCCAAGAGTATCTCCAAGCCAGTACCCTTTTAGGCAGTCTGTAACCAAGCAGTTCACTGGTACAACAAGAATAGCAAGTCCTCCTTCATCACCCTATTTCCCAGAGCGTCGGCCCTTGCGGTGCTGTTCCCACTGTCCTCCCAGGCCAGCGCAGACCAAATCTCCCACCAACTTTCCCCGTGTTGTAGCCTCGTCCAATAGCCAACTCAATTTTATTTAATTGACAAATAAGTTGAGATGATTTTACAAATATGAATAATACATCCTCACAGCAATAATCAACCCACCAGTTGAACCGAGTATCCTCATCACATATCCAAACAATTCAACGCAGAAGTCCATCATTACAGTTCATATCCGCACTCATTCACAAACTCAGTTTTCCGTATTAATACTTATACTTGTAGTTTATTCAGGACTGCATATTAACACAGCTTGTCACCCCGCAGGAGGAACCGGCACCAGGAAAGTTGGCAAATCACCAACTTCTTTCTCCTTTAATTGGGGCAAAATTGATTAAAAATTACAAAATCTATACAGGAGACTCCTTGAAGAGGAGGAGTTGTAACTCAAACCATTCTCTGAAACCAAATCTTTGTGGGAGCCGAACCCCAGTAATCATCTGAACTCCAATATTTTTAACACCCCAATTCTTACCCAATTAATTTGGCCCCAGAATCTCAAATAGATCTAGCGATTGGAGACTACACTCCTACCTTTCAGCAGAGTAATACAGAATAAATGAGACAGCACAAATAACTGAGTTCAAATAGATTAATTACAGACTTTTTAGTAACTGCGGTACAGAGAAAAGTGCATGAAAATGCCATGAAGGCTCAATTACAGAAATATAAAATCATAAAAAGTTAAGAGGAATTTTCTATCTACCATCTCAGCAACTGCACTCCAGAGATGATCAGTACAAAATGAAACATTTCTCAAACAATGGTTCATAGAATGAACACCCCTTCAGCAGAACATGAAGCGGAAGTCCTTGAATATGATACTTTGGGTACATGATGGAAGCTTTATTCACAGTACACATTTATTAACAGAATAGTTAATTTTTAAAAACTTGACGTCATTCACTTGGTGCTCTGCGGAAAGATGCCTCGGCAATAGTGCGCTTCATAAATAATTCAGTCAGTCAGTCAAAGAAGAGGAGAGATGGTTTGCAGCAGTACACTGATTGGGAGGGGGAACGAGCAGGAGCAAAATGAGCAGTACACCAAGAAACTGCATCCCTATTAAAACAAATGGTTTCTCATATGAAAATGGGACATAATTACTTTTCAATACACTAGTGACGATTACACTCCACCAACGTACAACAAACATGGGCGCCAAGGGGGGATCCAATTATGGCACCTCCAGCTCCGATGGGGCCTCCAGTGACTCTGATTCTTCCAATCAAGATAACTTCTACACGAAGCCAAGAGGCAGAGGGAACAACAGAAAGAACTGGAGAGGATATGGCCAACAATATACTCAACCACAAGGCGCACCGTGGTGGCAACCAACCCCGTGGGGCCCCCCACCCTATCCGCGCATGATGGGACCTTTTGGCCCGCAGCAATCTTTTCAGAATTTTCATCAGCAGCCTTTTTTAGGGTTTGGCCGGAGATCACGAGGCCGGCAAAGAACAGCACAGCAGGGTCAGGTTCGTTGGAACTTACCCCCCCAGACCATGGATCTGAGAAGCGGAAAACAGATCAACCTGGACCAAGAAGGGACATCGACAGGGCCAGCCTTGTAATAAACCTGAGCTCTCACTCTCTTACCAGCATAGAAGAAAATGTTCTTAACAAAGGCCTGGGCTTCGTGTCTACCCACAAAGGAGACCCTTTTGTCGCCCAGACTGAAATGGGAAAGTTTTTTCGCAAGATTCGATTACACTACCTATTTGCCAATAAAGAGCCGACCCTACAAGAAAGTCAAAATGGTGATTTGAACACTGGGCTCAAGAGACCTTCCACATTCAACCCCACGATGGTGGGTCTTCCAGCGAAAATGCTGACTTTCGAAGAAGCTGTTGGCCACGATTTAGAACAACTTTTTCATTTAGACACGAGACCGTATATCAACTCTTCCAAGAAAGAACAGGAAGCAGTAAGAGACCTGGCTAATAACCAATCCTTAGTCGTAAAACCTGCGGACAAGGGTGGAGCAATAGTGCTACTTGACTCTGACACCTACCGCAATGAATGTTTACGTCAACTGAACAATAGTCAAGTCTATCGCAAATTGACCACCGACCCTACAGAGAGATTGACTAGAGAGATTGGCCAGATAGTGGAGGAGGCACTCAGTGAAGGGTGGATTACAGCCAAAGAGGGTCAATACTTATGTGCGGTCAATCCCAGAATACCGTATTTTTACCAGCTACCGAAAGTACATAAGCCCACACGTCCACCTCCTGGCCGCCCGATTATCTCGGGAATAGGCTCCCTTTTGGAACCTTTATCGACGTTTGTCGATTTCTTTCTCAAACCCATGGTGAGGGAAATGCCTACCTACCTAAAGGACACCAAAGATGTTCTAAGACTTCTACCTGAGATAGATTATGACAATATTCAAGACATCTTGGTATCATTTGATGTTGAGAGTCTATACACCTCAATACCTCAACTAGAGACCTTAGAGGTAGTGGAGGATCTACTGACTGAGAAGGATCTCAACACCATCACTCCAGTCAAAGTGATCATGACTCTGGTGCATCTGGCTATGACTGAAATTTTTTTTCAGTTTGAAGAATCTCTCTACTTACAAATCAGTGGGACTAGCATGGGCAGTATTTTTGCCCCTAGTCTCGCGAACCTTTACGTACACCGATTTGAGCAAGATCACATCTTTGCAGAAACAAATCCTTTCACAGGCAGTTTACGCCTGTGGAAGCGTTACATCGATGATGTTTTGGTGATTTGGTGGGGTACGGAGGAAGAACTACAGAACTTCCACGTCTGGCTCAATGGGAGAAACCAGTACTTGAAATTTACCATAGAACACAGCAGATCACATCTGGCCTTTCTTGACCTCTTAATCACTTCGACATCCACTGGTTTAGAATCGGAGCTGTACCGCAAAACGCTGGCCAAGAACTCTCTTCTTAGTTACAACAGCTGTCATCCGAAAGCACTCCAGGACAATCTGCCCTATGGGCAATTCCTTCGGAGTCAACAAAACTGCTCTACCAAACAGGCTTTCGAACAGCATGCGAAGAGCCTTGAAGTAGACCTCTCACTTAAGAACTATCCCAGGCATCTGGTTCGGAAATCCAAGAAAAGAGCCTCAAATAATAACAGATATAGCCTACTAGAAGTTTTGCCGCCCAAACCGAAACAAGATCGCATTACATGTGTACAAACAATTTGCACGTAATCAAACCAGATTCAAAAAATAGTGAGGAAGCATTGGAAAATCCTCAATACGGGAGCTGATACCCTACCTTACCCTCTGTTTGCTTTCAAAAGAGGCCCAAACCTCAAGGACAGACTGGTACATACTCGCCCCAAAGGGGAACTTCCAAGAGCAATAGGCACCCTATGGGACATGCCGGCAGCCAAAGGCCACCATCCCTGTGGCAACTGTGCAGCATGTCCGCAGACAGTGAGGTCCCTAACTCTAGACATTGGCACAGACAGACCTTGGGAAGAGCGCAGATTTACAAATTGCAATAGCAGCAATTTGATATATCTGATCAGCTGCCTGTGCCGAAAACAATATGTGGGGATGACCACGCGAAAGGTGAAAGTACGCATCTCGGAGCACAAGAGCTCAATTAGATGCTCTAAACAAACCACGAGATTGACGAGTCACTTCCTAGAGGCGAAACACAGTCCTTTAGAACTTAGTTGGACTGTCTTAGAACAGCCATTAATACCTACACACGTCACAGATGTCAGTGGTTTCCTCTTTAGACGTGAGCAGAGATGGGTCTATAAGTTGAAGACTGACAAACAAGGGTTGAATGAGGAAATTCCTTGGATGTCGCTGTAGTGCACATAGACTCTATGCACTATATATCCAAACATTTCCAGGCTCAGATGTTCTCCTTAGAGAATACAGGGAACCCTCCAGGCAGACTATTCATGAGAACTTCTGTGAGCAAAGGACGAGAGACAACATATAAATGAAGGAAAAGAGCTAGGACTACACACTTATTTTTATCATCTGTCGCTAACCAGGGCGAGTCGGATGGCTCAGATTGTCAACAACTCTGGGTTCACTGTTTTCAACTTCGAAACATATTTTTCCTTCCGTCCCTCTAATACCTCTGAGTCCTCAATATGTAGCGCATTACAGCATGGGACTTGTAGTTTTTTAACTCACATAAGACTGCGAACATCCTAGACACGTGTTTTACTAACCACGTTTCCCAACTATCCCAGGAGTTTCGGTAATACGGCTTTGGGTTTGATAGCACTGGGCAAGATTGTCTTCACTGTATTCATTTCAAGAGTGCATTTTCCTTCAGCCCCTCCAATACTTCTGAGTCCCTAACACGAAGCGCATTACTGCGCAGGACTTGTAATTTCATAAAATACATAAGACTGTGAACACCACAGACACAGGGTCTATAAACTACATTTCCCTAACATCCCAGGGGTTTCTGTAGTGCTGCTGGTGGCTTGATAGCACTGTGAGAAACAGGAGGTGCTGTAATAAATAGAAAGCAATATTAGACATAAAACTGCTGTATTCTAAGGCTATACTGAATTATAAGAAATTCCACTGAGTGATTTGTGCTCCTACGCATAAGATACATGTGCGAGATGTAACTGCTGATATCACGCATATACACTACATTTCCCTGCAAACCTTGAGGGTCGCGCGGATATGATATCACAGCGCCAACCAATCGCGTTGTCTGCCTAATAGACCTCCTCCTGTCCGCCAGGTACCTCCCACAGACAGCCCAGAAGGACTTCTGGAGTACCGACGGACAGGTAGGTAGGCAGGCACGGCGGGATAATAATTGCACACATAGAGAGATTAGAGGATCATGAAAAGCGGAAATTGGGTCTCCAAAAGTACGCGAGTGCAGCTTAGCATCTGACAACGGTGTGGGGAACTGGGTCCTGTGCGCATACGGCATTGAATATCCCGCAGTAAACATTGCCCGGGACAGTCTCTGCCTCGCTCTAATTGAAGCGAGAAATGTTTATCTTTGAGGGAAAGCAACTCCTTGATTTAGCACTTGATCGAGTACGTCGTGATGAAAATTCTCGTACATCGATCTTTGTCTCGCTATATATCAGGCGCGAGGCGGAGAACTTTGTTTACACAGCGATCTCGCCGCTCACAGTCAACAGACACTGTTTCACAATAATTGTTCCTACTGTTGCGGGGATGGCAGCAACTGTCTGCTAATACCCTGGACACCAATCCACTAAGGAAGCAAAGGCTATGTAGAGTAAGAGAGAACTATATCTATCATACACTTGCCGGAGGACAATGTTCTAGAAATACTATTTTATACATATTTTTGAATGTAGTGACCATGTACATACACTCGGTGGTCCCTTTCAAGAAAAATGTCGAAGTTGACACAATGGGGCAATGACCATCATGTTGACTAACAGGAAAGGCAGGATTTATCCAGACATGTTTTTCTAGCGAAGACAAGTAGTTATGTGGCGCAGCTTCAAGGTGCTTCCTCTGATACCTTCTATTTGTGTTTGGCTTGGACAGAGCGGTGCTCCGTGTTACCTGAGCTGTGGCCAGGTGAGGGGGGGCAACATTCTCCTACAACTTAGGTGAGTGTTCAATTATATGTTATTTGCAAATATGATGATGAGACACACTGAAAGTCTAGCTCTCATAGTACACCATATCAAGGTGACATGATATCTTGCAGTAAGCTTTCCTGACTGGACATGATTATCCAGCAGTTGATTTCTCCGATAAGATGACATTGTCACTAATGAGATGTACATTTTTCTCTTCTGTGTATGTTTGTTTGTCTGTTCGACGCACTCCTACTACTTGAATACAGGAGAACGTTCAGGTGATATCTACTTTGTTTGTCACTTTATATTATAATTTGATTCACATTATTTCACACAGCAGTAGCATGTATAGGTCCTGAGGAAGCAGCGAAGTGACCCATGGGCACAGTAAAAGCCTGCAGAAACATGTCGACCAATTTAACATCTGTGTAGTTATTTGCTAAAACTACAGTTTGCACTGTTTTTAACATTGAGAAACGGGAGGTATCCATTAAACACATTTTCTTCCTCTTACTCAATTTTAGTCACAGCACCTTACACAGTTTTTGGTTTATCTTATTGAGCACTGCTTTTTCAACTACCACCTGATACCGACTATTGATTACTCTATTAACTACTGGGGATTGATACGAGGTACTTGGTAAAGTTTGGCCAAGTCTTGTACTGGGTACTCGAACTCCCAGGTGTGCTTTGAAGGTTCCCAAATGATATAGGGCGGTACAGGATGGCAGGCTGATGGGATCTCTTTGAACATTTGGAGAGACCTGGTGACAGATTTTGCTAGTTGATTTGATTACAACACTTATCATCACAATCTCAGACACACATACACTACCTTTTATTGACCCCTTACTACTCGTAGGTTGGTATATTAGTTTTGTCCAATGGCCTAAGCTTTGTACCCACCTACAAAAATGACCTTTTTCAAACAAAACTTGAACTGTACCGCTTTTTTCGCACAGTCCAATTAAAAAACTTCTTTGCAAATAATGTCTCTGATCCTAAAACAGGTTTTACTGGACTCAGAAATCCATCCACTAATGCGATGGTGAATAAAGATCACTTTTGAAAATGCAACACTTTTAGAGATAGAAAATCTCTTTAAGAATCCGTGTAAATTTAAGCCCAATTTACCAAAGGAACAACAAATAGCTTTACAAAATCTTCAGAAGCTACCCGATGTTGTGCTTAAACCAGCGGATAAGGGTGGAGGGATAGTGTTATGGCAAAAATCGAAATATAATGACGAAATGATGAGACAATTATTTGTCCCTACTCATAAAAAAAAATTGACCTGTAATCCAACTAACAGACTTATTGCAGAAATCACAACTCTGAGCAAAGCAGGACTTGAGGGCGGCTGGCTGAATGAGAAAGAGGCTTCTTTCTTAATTAATAAAACATCTACAGTACCTGTAATTTATATGCTCCCAAAGGTGCATAAAGATTTAAACAACCCACCAGGCCGGCCTATTGTTTCGGGCTGCAACTCAATTTTAAAACCTTTGGCTCAGTATGCAGACTTCTTTATTAGACCATTTGCTACTGAACATTCCACCTATATCAGAGATACCACAGCGGTAATAAACGAGGTTGAAAAATGTCAATTTGATCCAACAACCAATATACTTGCTTCTATGGATATAGAAAGCTTGTATACTAACATCCCTCAAATTGAAGTTCTTAATATACTCAGTACACTCTTGGATTCCAGACCAAGACCACATTCTGTCCCTACAGCTTTCATCTTAGAATTTGTAAGAATTCCTTTATGCGAAAACTTTTTCTTGTATCAAAACTCCTTCTACCAACAACAGAAAGGAGTAGCTATGGGTGCTGTTTTTGCCCCAGATATAGCAAATATTTATGTTGCATAATTTGAAGACAAACATATTTGGCATTCCTCAAATCCATTTGCCACAAATATTTTGAAGTGGCTACGTTATATAGATGACGTTTTTTTAGTCTGGGATGGTACTGTAAACCAGCTAAAAGATTTCCATCTATGGTTAAATTCCAGAAACGTCAACCTACAGTTCACTCTTGAATATAATACAACCGAAAGAATGCCATTCCTCGACATTAATATCAAAGTTGACATGAACAATCAACTTTATACCACCCTCTCAATTGATTGCTGATAAGGAATATTAACTTATCCTTTTTAAATCACTTTGAATTATCAAATAATTTCAAAATAAATTCCCTTGAAGGCATCTTTACCTTTCTATTTAACTATCCAAGCCCTCAAGGGTATTTTGGGTCGCTTACTTTTTGTTAATCGTAAATGGCGTAGAGCTCAGCTTTCCAAACTGTGTGGTGCAGCACGTTACTGTGTCGCGACCCAAACGTAGGTGTATCGTGCAATGCGACGCAATGACGTCTGCCAGCCGGCCGCTATTAGGGGAATGCGACTCCAGCGACGTGCAAGGCGGAAGGCGGAGCAGCTGCAGATCATTATGGTCAGGAGCTCGATCCTGTTATCCAGAGACTCAGTGGGTGTGGTGTTGCAGCGAGATCCGGATCCTACAGTGGGGGCATTGTCAGAGTATGAAACGAAAAACATTGTTGACCATAACAATGTGCCCAACCGCACTCCTTTGTGAGACAAAAAGACTTCAGTGAGTGTAACTCAAAGTAAACAGTGTGTTTTCCCAAATAAATCAATCTGTACACATCCAAACAATCTATTTGTATTTAATTCTCAATAAAGTTCGATCATTTCAACTGTTACATCACAGTAAGATTTCCAGTAGCATAATTTATATTGTTCTGGTTAATACGTTGTGATATCCGAATAATTGCTCTATTCAAATTCAATCTCCATGGTTACAATAAACATTATTTAAACATCAACATGTCCATGTGCTTGTCCCCAGTCCATCCTGCACACCCTCCATTGCTTATGCTTGCCCCAGCCTCTTCCGATTACCGTCTGTTGTCCATGTGCTTGCCTTCAGCTCTTCCCACTGACCCTCAGTTGATGGTCTGCTTGCCTACATCCATTGTCCATGTGCTTTTCCATCCCCTTTTACCTATCCTCTTACCCCACCCCCACTCGCGTCAACGTATGCTGTCCTCCTTCCCTCCGTGTTGCCACAGAGTATCAACAAAAACAAAACAGCTACAATGTGGAACACGGTACAGCATCATAGTGTTTAAAAAAAATAATTGAGCTGCATTGCTGTACAACATGGCTACAAAGTTTTGAGAAAGTCAAAAGCTTTTATAGGTGAGACCTGTTTTGCCAATGCTTATTTATGTTTCAAACTCTGCCTGGTACTGTTGTCAAGGAAAACGGCCATTTCCTACCCTTTTCTCTTTCAATCCAGGATAGGCCAATGCAGGATTGCCTTTGACCCATCACCAGTGCAATGATTTGGGGGATGGCTGCTGTGCTGCATTTGTTCTTGGTGGGTGTTCATTGTGTGTCACTAACAATGTGACTACCCAACAGACTCCGTGCCGCCTATTGTCCATCCCCACCCAGAGAACGTCAAAAGAAATATCTAGTACAAACTCCCACGATTAACCTGTTTCTTTTCCACTGGAATATGAAAGCCTTCTCCCATACCCCTCCGAACTCAAGAAGCTTGTATGCACAGTCCCCCAAAGATCCTCCCTAGGCCCAACCCCTTTTAACATGTACATGGCACCCCTGGCCCGCATCATAAGAGCCCGTGAAATCAACATTGTCTACTACACCAACAACACACAGCTCATCCTCTCTCCCTTACAGATGAGAACACTGCCACCAGGACTAACTACACCCCCTGAATGACCACTGTAGCCAAGTGGATGTGGGTGAACTGCCTAAAACTTAACACTGACAAAACGGAGATCATGATCTTTCGAAACGAGTTCCCCATGGGACTCCTGGGGGACAGCCGAACTGGGACCCAGGTCCACCCCCATTGACCACGTCAGAAACCTCTGTATCACGACAAACTCAAAATGACTAAACAGTTGAACGCAGTGACCTCATCCTGCTTCCTTATACTACAGAATTCTCCGCAAGATTTTCAAATGGGTCCCCATGTACATGAGACGCACTGACACCCAGGCCCCCATAACCAGCAGACTAGACTATGGTGAAGCTCTCTATGCCAGCATCTCGAACCAGCTCACTCAAAGACTCCAGACCATCCAAAACACTGCTGCCAATTCTCATCCTAGACATCCTCTGAAGGGCTCAAATCACTCCCTACCTCACAGAACGACACTGGCTGCCCATTCAGAAATTATCCAAATTCAAGCTGCTCGCCTACACTTACAGAGCCTTCCACAACACCGGATATGCGTAGATTAATGGCTGACTTCAACTCTACCATCCAAACAGACAGCTACGCTCGGCTTCACTCGTCCACACAGGTGTCCCCCATATCCACATAATCAAGTAAGGAGGATGCTCCTTCTCCTAAATAGCCCACAAGACCTGGAATGGACTTCTTCAACACATCAGGACAGCCTCTTCACTACTCGATTTCTGCAAGAAACTGATGACATGGCTGCTTATTTGGTAGCGAGCTCAATATACGCTCCCAATGAAAGGCAGGAGGGGTTCCTACACAATGCACTAAAGGGGGCGCTGATGACAGGGGAAGACCTGGTGCTGTTGGGAGATTACCTAACCCTGGTGTTTGATAATACATTGGATAGATCAGCTCAGAGACACGGACAGACAGGAGCCTTGTCAAGCGATGGCCATGCATGGCTCAAGGATCTAGGTTTGGTGGATTTATGAAGGAATAATCATCCGCAGGCTAAGGAATGCTCATTTTATTCCAATGCACATAAAACGTACGCCAGGCTGGATTACTTTCTGGGCACAAAAGGGATTCAGCCCCTCACAAAAGAAATAGCAATACACACAGCTGCCTTATCAAATCACGGGGAAGTTACGAACTTAATGTCTCTCCCTCACACAGCCCCTCCCTCCGGACACTGGCGCTTGCATGACACCCTGCTTCCCCGTCAGGAGGTGATAAAGAAGATTCAACAATCACTTACTGACTGTTTTACACACAATGATACTCTGGAAATCTCGCCCGCGATTCTATGGGAAACGGTTAAAGCCGTCATAAGTGTGGAATTCATAGCGATTGCATCTACGGACAATAAAGTCAGCAGAGAAAAGATAGAAGATCTCACTAAACAAATGAGAGTCAAAGCGCATTCACCACCGGACTGGCGCCCCAAGAGTGTGACTTAAACTTACCAATATCCACTCCCAACTGGCAGCAATAGACATGGAAAGAGCAGAATATTCCGCCCTCTGCCTGCGCCACTCTCATTATGTAAATGCCAGCATTTGTAAATGCCAGCATTTGTAAAGCGCACAGCTATCTCCAACGGAAGTGTCCCGGCGCTGCCCATATACCGCTTAGGAACCCTTCCTGGCTTTTTCCCTGTGAAATGTCCACTCCTGGGCACCCCCAAGGTGAAGCCAGGCATCCCAGCGCTGTTGGGGCCGTTGTGGAGATTAAGCAAGCAATGCCCAGAGTTGCAGAGTGGGACCCATGATTAGAATAGGCACTGAGGCGAGAATTATCAGGTGCGAGGAAATTGAGCCCATGACCCGCCGAGGCAGGTATTGAACGCTGGTCCCGGGCCAGACCTCTACATCAGAGTCTGCCGCTGTAACCATTGAGCCACTCTTCTCCATGTCGGGGAGACAAGTGTGGCCATCACCTAGCAAACAAACTACGAGCCAAGAGACAAGAACAGGGAGTTCCCTCGATCCACACGGATGGGAGTGATTTGGTCTTTGATGACAAGGACATAGCGAACACATTTAAACATTTCTACTCACACCTTTGCTCAAATCAATCCCTAGACACCAAGGTCGGTACCAGATAACTCACGTCTGCGCGCACCACACCTCTCACTTCTGATCAATTGGCGTCCTTAGACGGGGACATTTGTATAGAGGAGGTCATAGCTGCCATCTCCCGACTAAAACTTGCCGAATCACCAGGCTCGGACGGATAACCCGCAATTTTCTACGAGACTTTCTGCCCTGTCGACAATTTTGGCCCGACTATTCAACTCCCTTTCCGAACCCGGGGCAATCCCTACCTCAATGCTTGCAGCCTCCATTATAGTGTTACTCAAACCAGGCAAACATAAAACACAACATAGCTCATACAGACCCATTTCCCTGTTGAATACAGATTTGAAACTATTTACAAGCATCATCGCACATAGGTTCAATGCACACATTTCTTCATTAGTGGCCGGCTTTATCCCTCGGAGACGAACTAGCGATAACACCAAGCGCATTCTCCATATCATAGAAAAAGCCACCCAAGCTCAAGGGAATTATATGTTACTAGCAATCAACGCTGAAAAAGCCATTGACCGAGTCCACTGGCCCTATTTGGAACAAGTCCTTACACGGTTTGGGGAAAAATGCAGGACACCTATACTCAACTGGTTTCATATACCCACAGCCATATATCAAGTTTATGGCCACATATCCACGCCTTTCCCGATTCACAGGGGTATATGTCAGGGCTGTCCCTCTGCTCTTCGCTCTATATATGGAGCCATTGGCCCAGAGAATTTGCGACCACCCAGAAATCAATTGGGTGCCGTTCGCAGGCAACCAGCATTCCATTAGCTTGTACGCTGATGATTTGCTGGCGACCCTGGAGAGACCAGCCGATTCTCTGCCTGATTTCTTAGGGGAGCTAGAATCTTATGGGACAGCCTCAGGTTTTCAAATCAACGTAAGGAAATCACACGCACTGCTGCACCTTTCTATTTCCTCCCAGCTAGTGGAAGAACTGGTAAAACAGTATCCCATTCAATGGGCCACCGGGACGATACCTTACCTGGGGATCCACCTCACTTTCACCACCCAGGCAACAGCAGACAACAATTATATGGCGCTGTTTCGGCAAATTCAATCCGATTTTAGGAGATGGAAACGCCTTCAGATCTCCTCGTTGGGTAGGATAGCGGCCACTAAGATGTTGATCCTCCCAAAGATCCTCTTCCAGACCCTCCCTCTTTCACCACCACCCGGCATGCTTGCTTAATTCCAGTCCGCAATAACTCAATTTATCTGGCAAGTCAAGAAACCGCGTATGAAGAAGACCTTAAGCCACTTTCCTCCAGATGCTAGGGCCTGGGTACACTTGACCTCCACCTCTACTACCAAGAGGCGCAATTGCACTACTTGGTAGAATGGGGGCATCCTGAGTCTGAAAAGCATTGGTTCTTCCAGGACAGGGCAGTCACTGGCACATCGCTGTGGAAGGTTCCCTTCTACCAAAAGCTCATAGACCTCCCAATCTATATCTCTCGGCAGTTACATGGTCGACTTTGACAGTGTGGGACCAGACAAGTATCAGGCACGGACTAACCACATTTTCATCCCCGGTGACACCCTTATTGGATAATCCAGACTTCTCCCCAGGAATGGGTGGGGTGGGTTTTGCGGAATAGAGTCAAACAGCGTGTCGTTCCATGGGCCACTTCTTTGACACTGAGAGCATACTTTCTTTCTCCCAGATGTGCGAAGAATACGGACTCCCTGAATCCGAAAGACTCCATTACCTCCAACTCAGACATTGGATCACACACCCCCAAAGTAGACCTAATGCACAGCGTCACCTTAAGCAATACTAGAGATGGCTTCTTGCCAAAACATCAGATAAAATCCTCATATCTGAACTACATACCCTCTTACTTCAAACTAACAGGCACACATATAATGCAGGACTGGTGAGGTGGGAGGGAGAATTTGGACGGACCTTGAGTGATAAGGAATGGGAGGATATCCCATATAGGGCTTGCTACACAGCCAGCAGCAATGCCCTTGCCGAAACTCTCAGTAAATTTGCTACACATTGCTACTATACTCTGGTAAGGCTGCATAGGATCAAGCTCAAGTTTAGCGCACACTGTTGGCGGGGCTGCGGGGGTGGGTCTCTAACACACATATTGTGTGAATGCCCACTGCTTTTGAAAATAATGGACACGGAGGAGCCAAGACGGCGGCCAAAATGGCTGCATAGACGCCCGGCTCCGCCGCTCGCCCTCGCCTCCCGCACCATCCTGGCGCATATCCTGTATCCCGATCGTGGACCCGTATTGGTGAAGGCGTGTGGAGCTCCGCGGTGTGACTCCGGCGCGAAACCCACCTCTGATGGCCGTGATCCGTCGATCTGAACTTTCTGGCCCTTGGAGGGAGCGAACCGGGGCCTCCAGTGACGCAGCGGCCGGCACAGGAGTGATCAACATCGGCTCCGGTCGTCCATGTTTGTCCGGTGACCCAAACCGGGACTTGTGACTGTACGTGGCCATAGACGGTCGATCGGGGCTTGGCGCTGGAGCCCCCGAGCAGCCCACTTAAGGTGATACGTTGGTGCCTGTAATATGTACAACCTCAGCCGCAACTATCGATGCTCAGCCTGGATTTGCCCTGACTTGGGGACTGCTGGCGACCGAACGATCTCCCTGCAATGCTCTTTATTATGGCAGTCTCCGCCTGCGGCTGGTAAGCGATTGACAGTGCGGAGTGTGCCTGCTATTACCCGTGCGCGTGTTACGGGCAACGCTTGATCTCTCGGCTGCCTGTGGGGCTTGCTGCCTCTCCTGCTCTGAGGTTTCCTGGCGGAGGGGTGCGCCTCGCGAATCGTTGCAATGGCGATGGAGCCCACAGTGCAGGACATCCTGCTGGCCCTTACGGATCTGCACTCAGTTTTGAGACTTCGATGGACGATCGTAGACGACCTGCAGGCGGCGGCTAGTTCTACAATGATGGGAGGTCAGACTGTCGATCGTGAGCACGAACTGCCCCAGTTTGCCGAGGCTGATGATTCCCTGGAGTGCGTAACACTGGGAAATCGGAGTTGGCGGATCATGTCGCCGAGCTCCTGATGTTGCTGACTTTCCTACTTTCCAGCCCATTATTTCCTCTCCTGCTCTGCAGTGTTCAGTTCTCCTGGTGGCCAGTGGGACATGGCGATGGCTCATCGCATCAACGCTTTTGTTCTTACCCGTAGTCGGCTCGGCTCCAACAGGGATTGTTGACTCATTGTACTTGCCTCTCCATGATATACGTTGCTCTACTATTGCAGTTCGCACCGGCCAGGGCTGAATCTGGCTGTTTAGGTATTTGTTGGCTGTTCTTTTTTTTTTTTTTTTTTTTTTTTTTGAAAAACCTTTATTTGTAGAAAAAGTACACCGCTATTTAGCCGTACATCCCGGAGGCCAGGCAGCATTAAGATAGCACAGAAAGTCGTGTACACAACAACACGCAGAAGCAATCAGGTTTAATTTTTATAATAAGGAACAGCATAGGAACCTAAAGAGAGAGAAGGGCCTCAAGAGGCCACGAAAAGGAAGTGCCGGAGCACAGAAGAGTTAGAAAGAAGAAAAAGTAAGAAGAGAAGTGGCCGAGGACAGAGCAAGCATAGTGAAGGGGCACCGTGGGAGGGGGCCGGGGGCCGCACATCCAACTCAACTCAAGTATATATGTGCAGCACGAAATTACGATGGGGGGTTCTCACTTCAGGATGACCTGCCTGGAATCACGGGAAGGGTAGCATTCTATGGGGAGGGTTGGACGTCCACCTCCGGGTCAGGCGGGGGTTCACATAAATCGCCCCGATAAGAGTTCCAGGCTCCCCACACAGATCTCCACGCTCTGGGCTTGCCCCTGGCCACATACACCGTTTTCTCCCGCACCATGCACCAGTCCATATTATTCATCCAGAGGGTAAGGGACGGGGGTGCGGGCGCGCCCCATTTCTGGGCAATGTCCCTCTTGGCCACCATATTACCTAAGGTTACCCACCGAGTCTGGGCTACACTGTAGTCATTCGGACACCACACATTGAGGAGGCAACGGCGAGCCTCGGCTGGCAGGGCCACACCCGTCACCTCCTCCATCACATCATGCACACGCTTCCAGTATCGGGCCACACCAGGACACTCCCAGAGAACGTGGAGGAAGGTGGCCAGCAGACCGCAACCCCGCCGACACAGGCCATCCGTGGAAAGCCCCATATGAATGAGCCTGGGGCCGGTAACATACACCCTATGAAGGATTTTCAGCTGGACCAGACGTAGTCTCGCCGATATGGCCACCTCCCTGGGAGAAGACGCCGCCGACTGCCATTCCTCATCATCCAGTTCTATACCGTCATTCACCCAGTGCATTCGCAACCGTTCAAGCAAGTCCACCCTCACGTTGATCAGCTTCTTGTAGGTCAAGGAAATGGCACTGTCCGGCATATGGCCGTCCAGTACCCGATCCTCCAGGGGGGAAGATTCAGGGATGGCGTCACCGTCAGTGACGTGAGGGGAGAGGGCGTGACTAAGCTGGGCGTGTCGGAAAAATTCCGTCGGCGCCAGCTGGTATTCGTGTTGCATCGAGGCAAACGATTTAATGCCGCCCCGCACAATCATGTCACCCACTTTAGAAATGCCTATGGTATCCCACCGGTCAAAACCTTTGGTCTTCCACAATTTCCCCAGCACGTCGGAATCATACAGGGGAGTAGCCAAAGTGATCTTATCCTTCCAGCCAAGGGTGTCCGTCACCGTGCGCCATACACGTACCATCGTTCTGGTTGGGCCCGTCAATCGACGGTCCAACGACCTGGAGTAGAGAGCTCTGTAGTAGTTGCCATCCCCAACCAGCCAACGATCCATAGCATAGCCCGGACTAACCGCTGGGCCATAAAAGCCATGGTTGACCGCCGCAAGCTGGGATGCCCAGTAATATCTCCGCATGTCCGGTAGCGCTATCCCACCGTCATAGCAGGGAATAGTCAGCTTAGGCAACGATATTCTCGGCCGTCCATCCCACAGCAGTGTCCTCTGTAGGGACTCGATCTCGCCAAAATACTTGGCAGGAACCGGATCCTGTGAGTTCTGCAGGGCATAGAGAAAGCGGGGTAGCGCCATCATCTTAAACAGTGCCGCCCTACCCATCAAGGAGATAGGCAGCTTTTTCCAGATCTCGACATCCCTCTTCAGGCGCTCCAACGGTGGCAAAAGATTGTGCGTGTAGCGGGCACGCGGGTCTAGCGACACGTAGATGCCCAAGTACCGGAAGCCCTGTTGGGCTACCTGAATCGAGCACCCACGGGGGAGGCGCGGGGTATCCCCACGCACCGTGTATAGGGAGGATTTGGACCAATTGATCACCAACCCCGAGTACGACCCAAAGACTCCCAGTAGGTCAAAGACCACGATGAGCGAGCGACAGGGAGAGGTAAGGTAAAGAAGGATGTCGTCCGCGTAAAGCGACACTCGATCCTCGAAGCCAGGCGACCACTTAATGCCCGAAACATCGGGGTGTGTTCTAATCCTTGCTGCCAAGGGCTCCAGCGCTAGCGCAAACAGGAGCGGCGAAAGCGGGCAGCCCTGTCTGGTACCTCTGTGCAGCGTGAAAGAAGCCGAGAGTCTACCGTTAACGGCGACATTAGCCAGCGGAGCAGAATATAGCAGCCGGACCCATCCAATATAGGAAGGTCCGAAGCCCAGCTTAGCTAGAACAGCCCACAAGTAACTCCACTCGAGGGAGTCGAAAGCCATGGTAGCGTCAAGGGAAGCCAGAACCGCCGGGTCACGGAGCAAGTGAGCGCGTGCCAGAACAGCGTGGAGTCTCCTCAGGTTAAGCGCCGTGTTCCGGTGTGGGATGAACCCGGACTGGTCCGGATGAACCAGGTCCGAGATCACTCCCACCAGCCGGTTGGCTAGCAGTTTCGCTAGGATTTTGGGTTCCGCATTTAACAATGAGATAGGTCGGTAAGACCGGGGCAGGTTCCGCGGCTTCCCTTCTTTGTGGATCACCACTACGGTGGCTAGTCTCTGGTCTGGGGGGAGTTCACCCCGCTCACGGGCCTCGAGGAACATTTTGCGCAGCGGTGTGGCCAGCGCATCAGCCCTTAATTTATACAGCTCCACCGGGATACCATTCGGTCCCGGCGCCTTACCGGACCGTAACGAGCGAATCGCCAGGGCAACCTCATCGTCAGACAGGTCTCGGTCCAAGTCCTCCCGGTCAAGATCCGATAGACAGGGGAGGTCAATATCCTCCAGATAGGAGGCCGAAGCGGACTCCGGGAGAGAGGTAGCAGAGGTATAGACTCCCGCGAAGTATCCAGCGAAGGACTCGGCTATGGCCGCCGGGTCCGTCAAAGTCAGGCCGTCCTCACCCATCAACTCCGGGACCACCCGGGACGCCAATTCCCTCTTGTCCAACCAGGCCAGGAGCTTCCCAGCCTTATCACCGGAATCGTAGATCCTTCCCTGCTGTTCCCTACTCAAGGCCTTAGCTGCATCAGTAGCCGTGGCTCGGAGTTCGGATTGCTTAAGCGAGAGGGCATGGACCAAATCGGGCGACGGGCCCAGCTCCAGCTGAGCGTTTAAGTCTGCAAGTTCAGACTCCAGTCGTACCACATCTTCATCGCGGCGGCGGCGTGCCTCCGCAATCAGGGAGAAGGCTTGTTGGCTGTTCTTGGTGTCGGACTGTATCATGGCTTGTGACAGTGATTTGGGGTGATCGGGATGACTATATAATGTTGTTTGCCCTCCATCATGGCGGGCTTCCAGGGTTTTCGGGATGGGTGGGGGGGGGGGGGCGTATCTGGGGCCGGAGCTAGGGCCCTCCTTCCAATTTCCCTCTTGTGGGTTTTCTGGGGCGACAGGCATGCCTATGGGGGGGGGGGGGGCCGTGGCCTTCCGTTGCATGCAGGGTGGGGGGTGGGGGTGGGACGTATTTCTGTTTTTCTTTGTCTCTATGGCCCTACTTTCTTTCTTCCTTTCTTGTTCTTTCTTGATGTATTTTCCTTTCTTGCACATTTTCTTATAGTTGGAGGCGGGGGTTTGGGTTTCTTGGGAAGATTATCGCTTGTGTCCCTTTCGGCTATGGATTTTGGTTGTCATTGCTCGCTTTCGTGAATGGGACCCTGTGGTTCAGTTTGATCGTATTTGGCTTCATACCTTCCTATTGTTCTCCCAATGTTATATTCGACTAAAGGCTACTATCCTGTCCTGTGTATTGATTGCTATGTGACGTCGTAATAATGCTTGCTGTTCGATCCTTCAACTCTATTATAAATTGGATTCCTCCCATATCCTGTAATAATGTGAACAATTTTGCACGTCGATCCTGATTTAATATGGCTGGTCGGGCCAGGGTGCACCGTAATGTTTTCCCATTGTTGTATGACATTATGATATCTGGCACTATGTTGTTTGGTGGCCCCCTGGCCTATACTTGCTTTGCTGTAATGTTTGAGGTTTCCAAATAAAAAAGTTTACAAAAAAAAAAAAATAATGGACACAAGTCATAGATTACATAGATAGTCATCTGGATACCCAACTACTGTGCTTCCCCGACTATATACTGCTAGGTCTCCCAAACCCACTCACATACCCCTTGAGAACGAAGCGCGTCGCCAGATAGGTATGGCACGTGGGGCAGCAATCCAAAATATTCTTAGCTTTTGGGGTACTTCCAAAATTCCCATGCATACAACATGGCTACACCAGCTCTGGCACATTCTATGTATGGAAAAGATAACTATGTCCCAGGCTGGGAGGGGAACTGAATTTTGGGACTGGTGGAGCCCATAAGTGTCATTACTCTCACAGGAATATTGGGAATTAACATGCCCAAGGTATCTTCGCTTGGCTTATCAGAGGCGACTTCGCCACCAGCAACTTTAGATCAAGGAACACATCCAGGTTCGTGCAATCCAAATGTTCCTATTTACGGGTGAGGAAAGGGGTGGTGAGGACATTGTTGGGGAGGTGGGAGTGGGGTTCTGCCAGCTCGTAATTAGAACTTGTTGCATGGCTATACCTGGGAAAGTTCACTCTTGGGGTAAGTGAATCTGCTGCTGGCACTGTGTTTTTTCTTTCAAATTGTTAATAAAAAGATGTGAACCATAAAAGTCACTTGTTGCTTTGCCACCACCCCTCATTCCGCTGTCTCAACTTTATTTACCAACCCTCCAGTATTGAATTTTTCATCGATTCACATGCTTGTATCTTCCCTATCATCTTGGTGGGAGTCTTGCGGTAGTTAGAAAAGAAGTACCATAGAAGTACATAGAAACCACCAAAAGGAAAGAAAAGCTTTAACATTTGTCAGCATCTTTATGTAGGGCAAAATTTCGACCAATCAGGGACCAGCGCTAGACCTCAACTCCCCAGCAGAGCCATCAGACCTCAGATTTCTAACCGCACGTCGTGTGTAAGGGAGTCTCCCTGAGCTCTGCTCAGTTTGTCAGTGAGTGAACATTTGACCCTGCTAGAATTCCCCTCAAGGTATTGTTTTTCTACCTTCTTTGCTTCTAAGATGTCTAAGGCTGCTAAGAAGAGGCTTTTTAGGCCTTGTAGATCCTGTGGGAAGGCAAGGCCTTTTTCTGAAGATCCACACAAGGACTGTCTTTATTGCCTTTACCCTAAACATACAGCGAAGGACTTTAAATACTGTAGAACCTTTTCAGCAAAAACCGTAAAAGATAGAGAGGCCAGTTTGATGTTGTGGCTCCAGAAGAAGAAATCAAAATCAGACTCTGGATCAGATGTGGAAGAGAGCCCTGGGCCATCCTCAGCTAAGTGGAAGCGTAAAAGTGAGGGTTCTACCTCACTAAAGGCCGATTCAAAGAAATTAAAGGCAGAAAAATATTGCACTGCCATTAAAACAGCCCTTAAGCTTAAGGAATCAGGCTTGAAGAAATCCTCTACTGCTTCTCTGCCTGTCACACCTCTCAAACAGGCTTCGTCGACGTAGAAAGCACCATCGACGGACCAGACATCAAGGACTTCCACTTAGTCCCCGACTTCTATGGCGACGACTACATCGTCGATGGCTGTGGTGACGACATAGTCGACGATCACGGTGACGACGATTTCGTCGACGACGAACACTGTGTCAACGATTGCGTCTACAACTTCATCGACGAGGGCGTCGACGGCAGTGTTTAAATCACCCTCTCGACCAGTGTCGATGACGATCATTATCAGGCATCTTCCGTCATCTACGGTGTCGTTGATGGATAGAAAGCAGGCCATTAAAGGTCTCCATTTGGTTCCAAATTTACCAGGTTTGTCACCTTTACCCAAGATATCACCATTGCTTCCTTCTCACCTTCTTGATACGGAGGAATCAGGGGATGAAAGTCTGTTTGGCTCCGCTTACAACCCCTCACAACTTTGATTTAAATGCCAGGACACGTATGAGGAGGAGGAGGTACAAGGACAGGACACTTCAGAATGCATGGAAGGGGATTACTCATTCACGGGTCGTTCTCAGGCCCAATGATACAACTTTCCAGGAGCACTATCCTTGTGAGGCTTATGAAGAACGGCAGGAAGTTAGGGGATATTCCATGCTGGTGCAAATCTCCCTGGTCACAGACCTTAGGCATATGTTAAATGATTATTATAAAAGATTTCCGGGCTCTCACGCCCCGGTTCCATTGACGCCTGGCGGTCCGAATATTCAGGTTGCTCTGCCTCCACCAGTGGTTACTACGCCGCCTGTTGCACAGGTTGAGAAACAGGCTCCTCGATGCATTACAATCCAGGATGATTACATCAAGAGTGAGGCAGATGATCAACTCGAGGAGGGTGAGCTCACTCAGGATCCGGACCTACTTGGTCAATAATGGGATGATTATGTGGCACCATCTTCGCCATCGCCTTCCCTACCTCCAGCTACTTCCCCCCGGGGAGATATTGGCGGCTTTCATGAAGTTCTCGAGAGAGCCTCTAAAAGATTCAATTTGCCTTTTCCCTTTATGATTTTAAGGATGCAACAAAGAAATCAGTTCGATCCATTCCAATTGTGGATTACATTTGGAGTGAAGGTTTAAAAATTATGAAGCACCTGATTCTGCTCCGGCATGTTTGATTGGACATCATCATCCAGATTCAGTTATAATGCAGGCTGCGCAGAGGCGTTCTAGGAATCCGCAATCTCAGTGCTCGGTGCCTCCAGACAGGGAAGGTAAACGACTGGACAGCATTGGCAAATACTATGCTACTACGGCCGCTACTGCTGTCAAGGCCTCTTGAACGCCTTAGCGATTTTGTGGAGGTACGACTGTCAGTTATGGTCAGATCTGACTCCTCTTCTCGAACACCTGCCCGAGGATAAAAGAAAGAAGCGAAGGACCTCCTCCTGGAGGGTGCTAGAGTGTCTTCTGAGGTGATTGATTGGCAATGGACTTGACTTCGATTTCTTTGCTTTCAGGCTAATGGCAGGTGCAGTAGTTCTTCACAGACAGGGCTGGCCTAGGGCGACGTCCTTCCGCCCTGAAGTTCTATCGAAAGTTCTGGATATGTCCTTTGAAGAGGAAAATCTGTTCATAAAGCACGTAGGTGAAGAGCTACAGGGGATCAAAAAGGATACTGAGACAGCACATTTCTTAGGCACGTTGCAGCAAAGGCATTTTCAGCCCTTTCGTGGAGGTAGAGGAAGACGTCAGTTCCAGTCTTACAGATATCAACCATATTCTCAGCAGAGTTACCAACCACAATATGGTGAACAGCATCAGCAGCAATTTCGTGCTTCCAGTCTATCATACAACCAGCAATCAGCTGGACGCAAGCCTGCAGGACGAGGAAAATCACAGGATTCCTCAAGACGTCAGTGACGTTTGTCTTCGGCCAGCCCCCTCATCTCATTTTCAGCCTCTACAGTCCCATCAGCTCTCTCTATTTCTAAATCAATGGCAAGCCATCACGAAGGACATCATTCAACACGGCCACACCCTAGAATTTGTCCGCAAGCCTCCTCAAACTCCACCTCGAAGAAAAATTAATCATCATTATCTGTTCTTGTTAAATCAAGAAATTTCGACTCTACTAAAAAAAGGGGCGATAGAAAAAGTGCCTTTCAGACAACGAGGGAAGGGCTTTTATTCCAGTTTCTTCCTAATAAAGAAAAAATGTGGGAAACGGAGACAGGTCATGGACCAAAGACGGCTGAACAAATACATCAAGAAACGGTTGTTCAGGATGCTGTCTCTTCAAGAGATTCTCTTATTAATAAACAACGGAGATTTTGTAGCGTCTCTCGATCTCTTGGACGCATACTTTCACATCCTCATTCATGCAAGGTATCTTCAATTCCGAAGGTTTGTGTCAGGTATACTCCACGGGATCCAGTCGCTGCAAATATGTTTCCACCTCCAAATGTCACCAACACCCTGAAGTGTAAACACAGGCTGTTCGAGCCATTAGGCGAGGGAGAAAAATAACAAACTAAAATAAAAAAAATGTGGGATGGGTAAAGGTAGGGTCAGCAGGGAAAGGACGCCTGTAACAAAAGACAAGACAGGCATCAGTTAAGTGCTTTTTTAACATGCAATACTACTCTCATATAATCTCACTAGATAACCAAGGAAATAGGCCAGTACCTGAGCATAAAGAAAACACGACCTTGGATAGGAAATACTATAGCCCTTCTGCCACAATCTGTGAGGAAGGCCTAAGGAACACAAACATATTATTAACGAAAACAATCCTGTCGTACCAGACACACACACGCTGTACTGAGACACCAAATCCACTACTCACAACATACCACAAACATGTCAGAGGACTCAATGTACAAGGGGTGTCCCAAATCTTCAAAGCCAAGATGTTAGTTCCAACAAAAAGGAAGAGGGAAACGGTAGTGTGTAGGAAGCAAAAACTACAACACTCCGCTCTCCAAACAATGACCCAATAGAGAATACATGATAAATGTCAAACAGAAAAACGTAGTTGCGACCACCACTGGATTCTGCCAACAATACACCCCACGGAGGACCATGCAATGAGAACTGGGGTATCCTGTAGTTTCCTCACTACATGCCCAGTTCTTAAGTTCCTTGTAAATACACAGTTAACAACGGAGACGCGTAGTTGTCCTCACTACAGCGCCCCGCTATCTTAGTACAATAACAATCCCAGGGTGTACGGTAACACGTGGTTTCGACCGCCACTGTGTTCCGCCACACACAAATTAGCCAAGAAGATACCAGCAATGAGATGGTCTGTGAGCAACAGACACAGAACTTCCCTGAGCACTCTGATCAGGAAGCAAGCAGTTGACTGCATGGGCGGCCGAAGAAATAGGAACAGCAATACCTGTTGATGCTTGAAGTCTGTCAACCGCCGAGGGCCGAACACTGAAGCGCTCCCCACTGAGCCTCAGGGGGGGGGAAGGGATAGCCAACAGGAGACACGTAAGGCAGGCATGCAGAGCGTCCGCTCTCACGCCGGGTGCAGAACCAAAATCCAGAATAACGCGCAACCGGAAGCGCGTCTGGTCCCGAGATAAACTTCCTGCGGGACTCCGCCTACTCATGGGAAATGTAGTTTCCTAGTGCGGTAGGCGCGATGGAGCGGCGAACCCTGACAGTACATCCCCCCTCCCTAGCGCCTCCTAGGACCAGGGCGCAGGGGGCATCTACGATGGAAAGCACGGACAGCCGCCGGGGCGTGAATGTTCCCAACAGGCTCCCAGGAATCATCCTCCACCGGGTAGCCCTTCCAGGATACCAGATACCATAGGACGCCTCTACACAGTTTGGAGTCCTTGATACGCCGCACCTCGTATTCAGCCCCAGCATCCCGAAGCACCGGAGGGGTGGCCTTTCTTCTTGCCGAACGAGCAGGTTTCAGCAAGTGGCAATGGAACACCGGATGTATACGCAAAGAACCAGGCAGTTTCAATTTGAAAGCAACAGGGTTGATATGTTTCACAATGGTATAAGGCCCAATGTAACGTGGATGGAACACACTACGCAATTTGAACCGAATGTTGCGAGTCGACAACCAGACCCTATCACCGACCTGGAACGAGGGGACCTCCTTGCGATGTTTATCCTCCCATTTCTTGTACACTGCTTTAGCCTTCTCCAGATGCGCCCTGACCTTCTTGTGCAGAACACGGAGCTTCCGCACCTGTTCCAAAACCGTAGACTGTCGAGACACCTCCTCAGGGATGCGCACAGGAAGGATGCGTGCATCAAACCCATAGTTAGCATGGAAAGGTGAGATCCCCACAGAACAGTGCCAGGCGTTGTTATAAGCCATTTCGGCCATCCATAACAGGGAAACCCAAGACTCCTGGGCATCCTCAGCAAAACACCGCAGATATTTTTTCAATGTTTGATTTACCCGTTCAGTTTGCCCGTCCGTCTGTGGGTGGAAACTGGTCGAGAGGGAAGACTGTATGTGCAACGCCTGACACCACGCCTTCCAGAACCTCGCAATGAACTGGGGGCCTCTGTCAGACACTATAACCTCTGGGACTCCATGTAGTCGTATGACGTTGGTTAGCAACAATTGAGCTGTCTGCCCAGCGGTTGGTAAGTTGACACATGGTATAAAGTGGCCTAATTTAGTGAGGCTGTCAACGACCACCAACACAGCCGATTTGCCCTGATCAAGAGTCCGGTGACGAAATCCAGACTTATGGTCTGCCACGGCTTCCTTGGGGAAGGCAACGGCATCAACAACCCTTTTTTCTGTCCGGGTGTGGATTTAGCCCTGGCGCATGTCTCACACTGCCCAATCCATACAGGGACATCGATGTTAACGGACTCCCACCAGAAATGCCGTTTCATGAGACGCATGGTTTTTTGCACCCCCTGATGTCCTGCCAAAGGGGAATCATGACACCACATGAAGGCCTTTTTTCGCAATGCTGGAGAGGGGAGAAACAATCTGTTATCTTGAAAAGGCAACCCATTCACCAAAGAGCGATTTCCCCCATATGTGGCCCAACTGACCCAGGCGTCATGATCCTTTGCTTGTCGGACAAGATCCAAAAAAGTGTTGGCCTGTATTGCGCAAATCACCTTCTCGGGACTGACTATTGACGCCTTAGCTTCTCCATTGTCCTTCTCCTCCGACTGGTCTCGTCGGGATAGGGAATCGGCTTTCAGATTGTCGGTCCCTGGTCTAAAGGTAATGGTGAAGTCGTACTCCGCAAAAAAGAGCATCCACCTCATCTGTCTTTGTGTGAGGTGCTTTGCGGTCTTCATATACTGAAGGTTGCGATGGTCGGTATAGACGGTGACAGGGGATCTAGCCCCCCAAAGGTATTGTCTCCATTCCTGAAATGCTCGTTTGATAGCTAGCAGTTCCTTCTCGGAGATGGTATAGTTCTGTTCGGGAGGGCTTAGTTTTTTGGACAGATACGCCACGGGGTGGAGCTGTCCGGTGTCCTTATCTCTTTGGGACAGTTCTGCTCCTATAGCTTCGTCGGAAGCATCCGCTTCAACAACGTAAGGATATTCCGGTCTTGGATGTGCCAGAATTGGAGCCGTCGTGAAAGCCTCTTTTAAATACTGGAATGCCGCTGTGGCTTCGGGGGACCACACAAACCGCACACCTTTACGTAACAGTCTCGTCAAAGGAACCGCCACTTGGGAGAACCGCGCAATGAATCGGCGGTAATAGTTGGCGAAGCCTAAAAACCTTTGCACGTCCTTCACACAGGTAGGGGTAGACCACTCCTGTACCGCCTGTACCTTTCTGTCTGACATTTGCAGTCCCTCGTGGCTTAGCATGACTCCTAAGAACTCAACCTTGTCCACACTGAATTCACACTTGCTCAACTTGCAGAACAATCGGTTTTCCCTCAACCTTTGGAGCACCTCAGTTACATGTTGTGTGTGTTCCTTGACGTTTTCTGAGTAAATCAGGTTATCATCGATGTATACCACAGCACTGATATCCACCACATCCTTCAAAACGTCATTCAAAAAGTATTGAAATGCCGCTGGGGCGTTGCACAGCCCGAACGGCATCACAGTGTATTCGTACAAGCCGTATCTCGTTTTGAAGGCGGTTTTCCATTCGTCCCCCTCGCGGACTCGGACCAAGTGATATGCCCCCCTTAGGTCCAATCTGGTAAAAACTTTGGCATATCGTACTTGGTCCAGCAAAACAGAGAAAAGCGGCAGTGGATATCGATTTCTGATGGTGTTTTTATTCAGCATTCGATAATCTACACAGGCCCTTAAATCTCCGTTGGCTTTTTTGATGAAAAAGAGGGGCGAGGCTGCAGGGGACCTGGATGGGCGAATAAAGCCGATTTCCACATAATGGTCCAAGTACTCCTTCAAATGAGTAGTCTCAGGGTCGGACAATGCATAAACCCTACAGGATGGTATGGTGGCTCCCTCCACTAGATCGATCCTGCAATCATATGGCCTATGTGGAGGGAGAGTCTCAGCCTGACTTTCGCTGAAGACATCCCTGTAAGCCCTATACTCCAGTGGTAGACACACATCTTTCTCTGCTGCTGTTGCTACCACCAAAGGAAGAACAGACGGGGAGAACCCAACGCCCTCTTCCATATGTTTTTTGTATTCCTCAGACAAGAAACGAATCAACTTCTCCTTCCAGTCGATTGAGGGGTTATGATGACTGAGCCAGGGCATTCCGAGAATTATCTCGTATTGAGGGGCTTCAATGATGTTAAGCACCAATTCTTCCCTATGCCTGCCGTCGAGTACAGCAACGGAAAGTGTTACCCTCTCGGTTTGTTCCGTTATGAGTCCAGATATTAGGGGTTTTCCATCAACCGCCAAGACTTCCTCAGGGGTGTCTCTGAGTACCCTGTCTATAGACAAAGAGGTCACGAGCCTGTGGCCCCCGAGTCTATCATAACCGTGACATTGTATACCTGTAACTGACACTCCAGCCTCATGGGCAACAGTATGTGGGATTCAGATTCACGTAGCGTTAACACCGTCAACGAGGGCACCTTCCAGGGCTGTGGTTCCTTCTGGTCTCTCTCTCCCTGAGCACCAGCTCCCTCTAGAGCGTTGCCCGCGGCTATGGGTACTCTTTTATTTCGAGACCATGACCCGGTGTTTCTGGATTTGGAAGGGAAGTCCCTTACATAATGACCCTTTTTGCCGCAGTACAGGCAAAGGCCTGCAACACAACGGCTCTCTTTTTCTTCCCTGGTTAGGGGGGACCGAACTGCACCGATTTCCATCGGTTCAGGTTGTGCATCTGCAGAAGGCAAAGCCCTACGTGGACTCCATTCCGAACGGGGGGGCCCCGGTCCCATCTTCTCCTATCCCCTCCTCTGTCTGACATTCTACCATCCAGTCTCAGAGTCAAATTTACCATATCTACGCAAGTGGTTGGTTGAGGATCAATCTGAGCAATGACGTCTTTAAGACCATCCCTCAAACCCTGGTAGAATAAGGACATTCTTTTTTCCTCCGGCCACGAGGTTTCAGACACCAGTCGGTTGAACTTGGTAAGGTACGTTATCAAGTCCGACCGCCCCTGCCTTAGTTCCAGGAGTTCTCTATCTGCACTGAAGGTGGTTGCCCTTCGATCAAACACCTTTTCGAATTCAGTTCGGAAAGTTGCCCAATCTGAGAGCATTGGATCGTCGTTCCGTACCAAAGGTACAGCCCAATTGGCTGCATCCCCTGTTAGGAAAGAAATCGCAAAAGCTACCCTGGAATGGTTGTTAGGGAACGAGGCAGGTTTACATGAAAAGTGCAACATGACTTGCGTTATGAACGCCTGAGTTTTGGATGGATCCCCGGAATACCTCTCCGGACTAGCCAGAGGGATAGGGGGAGGAACCGTTACTTGTACCTGAGGTACCGAGGTAGAAAAGGGATTCCTTGATAGCTTATCTACTTTTTCTTTGAGAGATGCAGCCTCTGCTTTAGAGGAGGCAAGCTCCTGCTGCACTAAAAGCAGAGCCTGCAGAACATCATCCATGGTGGCCATATTGCAACAACTGGACCGGGCAGAGCAACGTTCGTGGGTGCGTTATTCTGTCAGGTATACTCCACGGGATCCAGTCGCTGCAAATATGTTTCCACCTCCAAATGTCACCAACACCCTGAAGTGTAAACACAGGATGTTCGAGCCATTAGGCGAGGGAGAAAAATAACAAACTAAAATAAAAAAATGTGGGATGGGTAAAGGTAGGGTCAGCAGGGAAAGGACGCCTGTAACAAAAGACAAGACAGGCATCAGTTAAGTGCTTTTTTAACATTCAATACTACTCTCATATAATCTCACTAGATAGCCAAGGAAATAGGCCAGTACCTGAGCATAAAGAAAACACGACCTTGGATAGGAAATACTATAGCCCTTCTGCCACAATCTGTGAGGAAGGCCTAAGGAACACAAACATATAATTAACGAAAACAATCCTGTCGTACCAGACACACACACGCTGTACTGAGACACCAAATCCACTACTCACAACATACCACAAACATGTCAGAGGACTCAATGTACAAGGGGTGTCCCAAATCTTCAAAGCCAAGATGTTAGTTCCAACAAAAAGGAAGAGGGAAACGGTAGTGTGTAGGAAGCAAAAACTACAACACTCCGCTCTCCAAACAATGACCCAATAGAGAATACATGATAAATGTCAAACAGAAAAACGTAGTTGCGACCACCACTGGATTCTGCCAACAATACACCCCACGGAGGACCATGCAATGAGAACTGGGGTATCCTGTAGTTTCCTCACTACATGCCCACTTCTTAAGTTCCTTGTAAATACAGTTAACAACGGAGACGCGTAGTTGTCCTCACTACAGCGCCCCGCTATCTTAGTACAATAACAATCCCAGGGTGTACGGTAACACGTGGTTTCGACCGCCACTGTGTTCCGCCACACACAAATTAGCCAAGAAGATACCAGCAATGAGATGATCTGTGAGCAACAGACACAGAACTTCCCTGAGCACTCTGATCAGGAAGCAAGCAGTTGACTGCATGGGCGGCGAAGAAATAGGAACGGCAATACCTGTTGATGCTTGAAGTCTGTCGACCGCCGAGGGCCGAACACTGAAGCGCTCCCCACTGAGCCTCAGGGGGGGGAAGGGATAGCCAACAGGAGACACGTAAGGCAGGCATGCAGAGCGTCCGCTCTCACGCCGGGTGCAGAACCAAAATCCAGAATACCGCGCAACCGGAAGCGCGTCTGGTCCCGAGATAAACTTCCTGCGGGACTCCGCCTACTCATGGGAAATGTAGTTTCCTAGTGCGATAGGCGCGATGGAGCGGCGAACCCTGACAGTTTGAGGTGGCTGGGGATCACTTCCAGTTCATGGCTTTGCCATTCGGCCTCCGCTCAGCTCCCAGAGTCTACAAAAAAATGGATGGCTCTGGTAGCAGCTTTTCTTAGGAGGCAGGGGCACCAGGTTTACCCCTACCTGGAGGACTGGCTAATGAAAGGAGCTACATTTCACTCTACCAGAAAATCTTCGCGAGCTTGTCAGCGTCTCTTCAAGTCTCTGGGGTTACAACTCAACATAGAGAAGTCGCAATTGATTCCAAGCCAGAAACTTGTTTTTCTAGGGGCGTTACTAAACACCAAGTCGATGAAGGCGTTTCCCACTTTAGAATTGAAGCTCAAGATAAGGCGCTTAGCAACCTTCTACGAGCAAGAGAGTCCACTTCTGTGAGATTTGCAAATAGAGCATGTTCCTGGTGTGGACAACAATTGGGAGGATTATCTAAGCAGAACCAGTTCCCAATGTCAGGAATGGGAGTTAGACGTGGAACAGCTGCAACGAGTCTTCAAACTGTGGGGCACTCCGAAACTGGATCTTTTCGCGACAAAGCAAAAGGAAGTGCGAAAGGTTCGCCAGCAGGTTCCCTCATAAGAACTCTTGGGGGAACCCTCTGCAGATGTGTTTCCGCTGTTTCACCTTATCCCAAGAGTATTGAGCAAGATGAAGAAGGAACCATGTCATCTCATTCTCTAGCTCCGGCATGGCGGAGGCAGTATTGGTTCACAGAGCTTCTCCTGTGCTCGATATCTCCGCACAATCTCTTTCCCCCCCTGCTAAACCTACTCTCAATGAACAACAGTCAGAATATTCATCCTCAAATTGAAACTCTACGTTTGTCAGCTTGGAACCTCACGAATATGAATTCACAGATTTAGACATCGCTCCGGATTGCAGGTCCATACTCAAACGGGCCAGATCTGCTTCAACTAATAGGTCAAATGCTGCAAAATGAAAGAGATTCTGCCCTTGGTGTGCAGAAAAATAGTTACATCCTTTGCTCTCAACCCCAGAACAGGTTTTGCCCTACCGGCTTCACTTAGCCAAGTCTAAATTGGTTCACTCATCAATCAAAGTACACTTGACGGCAATTTCCAGGTTTCGCAGGAAACTAGGAGAACTCTCCTTGTGGTCAACAAGAATTTTTAAAGAATTTATGAAAGGACTCTGCAGGGTTTTTCTACCCTTAAAGCACCCTGCAGTCCCATGGGAATTAAACACAGTACTAGCCCAATTGATGAAATCGCCTTTCGAGCCCACACACAAGGCTGATCTAAAATATGTTTACTGGAAGACGGCTCTTCTTGTAGCTCTTACATCGGCTAGAAGAATGAGTGAAATTCTGGCTTTCACGTTAACAGCACCTTTCCTTCAATTCAGACAGGACAAGTTATTATAGAGAACAAATCCTCAATTCATTCCTAAAGTTCCAACTTCTTTTCACTTGAATGAACCAGTTGTACTCACCAAGAGTTCAATTTTGGCACTGTTTGTGTTCTCAGTGCCCCAGCAAACCAGTTGACAAGATGCCGGCCTGTGCCCAGTTTGTACAAATATTGTACAACTAGGTGCGTGAGAGGCTCCTGTGCCCTGTTGCCCCATGTAAGTTGCAGCATACGTACCACTGCTGCATGCAGTAAAGATTTTCCATGCGGCAAACCTGAGTCCTCCACTAGCACCTCGAAAAGTAATAGTTGACCTTCAATGAATAAGTCCCCAACTGTCAGAACTCCAGCCTCCTCCCACTTCACCATCTCTACTGCCGTAGTAGCGCAATGCCTCCTGGGCGTGCCCACTATGGGAAGGGGCGGTGCATATGAAATCATGCTGCGCGGGAGTTGCAGGCTGCGGCTATAGCAATAATGGGCCACATCAAGCTTCAGCTCGGCTGGCGGTCTGCCCCTCCAGCTGGGTTAAAGTAGCTCAACCACCTGCGAATGAGTGAGAGCCGGTGCCTGAGTCACCAGGTCCTCCAGCCGACGTGCGCTCAACCATCGCGCCACCCATTGGAGATGAGCAGCAAGATAGTATTGCTCCATATGTGGCAAAGAAAGGCCTCCACAAGTTGTTGAGGGATCCATTTTAGTCATGGCCACTCTATTTCGTAATGCAACCCAGATAAAGTTCATCAGGACCGCTTCTAGATTTTTGAACAGCGCTAGCCTAAGACAGGTCGATTCAGAAAAGGGGGTGGTGATGGACAGAGTATCTGAATTAAACAGAACACTCATACCCAGTCAACAGATCAGGGCTTGATCCATCACCGTTTTTTAGCTCACTGCACCATCCCAGCTCAGAACCTGGCTACATGCAAATTAGTCTGTCCCTGGCCCAGTGCATCATGGGAACAGGGCAGACCAAACTACCAAGCCAATTCTTATACTGGGAAGGAAACAAGCTTCCGGGGGTCAGCAAGTTCACAAAATAAATCAAAAGGCGTGGAAGGACAACCATTTTTGTCAGTGCGATTCGGCCCATAACCGGTAATGGCAACGTGCTCCAAAAGGCCATCTGCGCACGTACCGCAGTGATAGCGCGCAATAGATTGCCGTCATGGAGGTCTGACTGGTCTCTGTAGATGTGTACACCCAAATACCGAAATGTCGACAGTTGCCAATGTGCTGGTATACCATTGATGATCAGGCATGGGTTTGGGATGATGGCCACAAAGGGGTACAGGCATGACATATCCCAGTTCACCCGAAGACCTGAAACGGCCGCAAACTCTAATAGTGTTCGCTCCACAACCACGCATGGCAGTCTAACGTTTTTTATATATATTAGTAGGTCGTCTGCATACAGCGACACCCCGTGCAGCCCATCAACTAATGCGATTCACCACTCCTCTTGCGTCTTGTGCGGCGAAGCGGCTAGGGGCTCGATGGCCAGCACAAATAGAAGCGATGACAGCGGGCAGCACTGCCTGGTGCACCACTCGATAGGAATCCGGCCGGACAGGTATGGCCCCTTCTTTACCCAGGCCACCAGTTGGGTGTAAAGTAATCGAACCAGACTCAGGAACTTGTCATCCAAATCATATTTGCGTATCACAGCGAATAATAAGCCCCACTCTAGGGTGTCAAACGTCTCCTCCAGATCTAGCACTAGGAATCCTGAGGACCCCCAAGCCTTTCCGTAATAGTGTGCCACCCTAATGAATCGGCGTACATTTAATGACGTGCTGCTCGTGAGTACAAAACCGTTTTGGTCTGGATGGACCAGCGACGGGACCAGTGGGGCCAGCCTGCAAGCTAGAATTTTTGCCAACACTTTGTAATCAGTGTTTAGAAGCGCCAGCGGTCGGTAGGAGCTAATTAACTCTGCATTTCTATTTGGGTTCGGTAGCGATACCAGGAGAGATTCCCATAGGGTGTCAGGCAGGGCGCCCGCCTCCCGCACCTCATAAAACACATTGAGAAGCTGCGGTGCCAAATCTTGTTGGTAAGCTTTGTAGAATTCAGTCGGGAAACCATCAGGTCCCGGTAATTTGCCTGGGGCCAAAGAGCGTATCGCTTCCTGGACTTCTAGCAGAGTTAACGGCTCATTCAGCTCATCATGCTGTTCGTCAGTAATTTGTGGCAAGGTCAGTGGAGCAAGAAAGGTGTCCATATCTGAGGGCCCAGCAATGTGAGTCAAACTGCAGTGTAGTGTGTCGTAAATTCCACATGTATATCATGTTTTTTAATGAGGATGCGCCCATTTGCTGATTGTAAACGCAGTAAGGGTGCTTGTGTCTGTTCCTGTTTGATCATACACGCTATGCAGCCCACCCTCTCTGTCTATGGCTGCGTGCATAAGCGCTGTATGCAACGCATAATTTAAACAACGCAGTCTCTCTAATACCTCTACATGTTTTTGCTTCTGTGTCTCTATTTCATGCTGCGTGTCTACGCCGCGCGCTAATTCAGCTTCCAATCTCTACAATTTATTTTCTTTGTGCATTTTTTCATTGTCTAGCTGTTTTCGGGCGCACCAACTCAGACACAGACATTGACCTCAGATCGTGGCTTTGCTCGCATCCCACAGCAGTCCAGAGTCAGCCACCGAGCTTGTATTCTCTGCAAAATATGTGTTGATCGCCGTGCCAACTGCTTCTCTGAATGGGGGGTCCTCCAGTGGCAGAGGCTGCAGCCTCCATACATGCGTAGTGAGCCCCACTTCCTCCCCCTGCAGGTACATTATATGAGGGTTATGATCTGAGTGAGTTTAACCCAGGTAATCCGCACCTACGCACTGGGTAAGTATCAGTCGATCTGCAACTAATCGGTCAATACCAACATGCAGGTCATGCGGGTGGGAGTACATGCGCGTCAGCGGGTGTAGCGATCTCCAGACATCCAGCAATCCCCAACTATGCATTTACTCTCACAGCCCCCGAGCATTAGATATTGCTGCCATTTGCAAAATTGGTGGGAACAATATATCTAGCGTGGTGTCAAGTACTGCATTAAAGTCTCCGCCCAACAACCAGGGAACATCACACCAGCGCGAGAGCTGACTTGTCAGTGTCTTCCAAAACTTTTTCTGATTAGTGTTTGGGGTATTGATGGAACCCAGCACCACCGGTTTCCCATTTAGGCGCCCTTTGGAGTGGACATATGTACCATGTGGGTCAATTTCGGTCGCCTCCGGTGTAAACGGCGTTCCCGGTCTGACTCAGATCAGAGCCCCCCTAGCAAAAGAAGAGTAGCCCGTTGCTAATATCTGCCCCTTCCAGCAATCTCCCTATCTCTGGCATGGCAATATGGGTCTCCTGTAGGAATAAGGCAATTACTCGGGAAACAAAATGGCTCCCATTCCGTGAGTACTGTTGCGTTGCACTTTTAGAGGGAATATGCCGATAGAAGTATTTAAATAATAAATAATGAACATGTCACAAGTTTAGGATGTAAAATGTTTTATAGATTTAAACAACAAGTCTAAAGTAATTGCTTATATTTGTAGTGAACCCCTGACGAAGGGCAAGGAAGATGCCCGAAAGGCATTGGGAATGACATACTACTGAGGATGAAATATGTATATGTCCTGCTTTATGGAAAAGGCATGGATGGGCATACCTTCAGCATCAGATGTTTATGCATAATATGGATTTCATGTGATAGAACGAATTGGAAAATTGAAAGATTTAAAAGATTGGAACAACAAGAATAAAATGTTTGAACGGAAATTAACTGTAGCATATATTTCTTGCAACAGTGCTCACGGAATGGGAGCAATTTCTTTTCCGACTAATTGCCTTGATCTTTTATGTGGCTGTAGGGCTGACCGCGTCTCCGTGATGCACGCAACTCAAAATGATTTAATCGAAAAACAGCATGGAACAGGTGTGCACATCAATCCGATATTTTTTTTCTCCTGTAGGAATGCCACATGGGCTTTATGCCGCTTGAGAGAAGTGTAGACTTTGTACCTACGGGACGGTGTGTGCAGCCCTCTGACATTCCAAGTGATTATATTAGTGTGTGACATACATAGCAGAGACAGAGTGTCTCTGCATGCGTTTATTGTGCGGTGCTGGACCACGGACGGTCACCTGTCATGTCCACTACAAGCGCATGATGTATCTTTAGTGCTCGGGTGTTTGTGTGCATTTTGTGTAGAGGAATTGTGAAAATGGGAAGCCATGTGTGGCTAAACTTAGATAGAGCAGAGGGACAACAGGTATCTGCCCAAACTAAGAACCATGCCATGTGGCAACGTACGCCGAGTTAAACATAGTAGGGGCGGGCTGATGGGCAGCAGAGTATGGCACACAGTGGGTGCTACAATATTATGTACTCATTATATAAAGGAGCGATCACACGCTACGGCTCGGTGCCCATAAGGGAATGGTCAACTGGCAAACAGCACTGGACATAGATGAGCGGGCACATGTCAGCACAGTGTACAGCTACATAGACCAGCGTGTCTCATGAATCGTGTGTATGTCACCCCCCTGCGCTTGCGGCCCCAATTACATACGCAGAGGATGTATAGAGTCCAGTCAGTCCATCACATCATGTTATCAGCAGTCTGCGGAGTCACCATGGGCAGCGGCTGTGAATCCTCGCCCACGGGCCACATCGCCAAAGAGCCGCCCTCGCTGGATGAATGTTCCGAAGAAGCATCAGTGTCTTTGCTGGGGTGCCGCTCACTCATGCGTGTCACTACTCTCAAAACGCCCTGCTGTTCCTGCAGTACCTGCTCTGGGCTGGGAGCAGTCGCCAGTTGGCTTGATGGTTCTCCTGAGTGTGTTCCTTGACGTCGTCTGCATCCTCTACGGACTCTTGGTCGCAGTTCCGCATTATTTGCCCTCTGACTCGGCGAAGTGTGGTGTCCCACAGACTCAAGCAAGTCCCACTCTTCACTGGCATTGTTGAAAAAATGAGTGGACCCATCTGCAACCATTTCAATCCGGGCACCGCAGAAGGACGACAGGTCCAAGGAGGAACCAGACCGGCATTTCCGGTCTTTTTCTCTGCCGAGTGACCCAAGGAGGCTTTTACAGATACTAGCCTGTTAAAAGCAAGAGGGAATCCCCCTCTACATATAGACGCACTTTAGGGAGTGCGACACATTTAAAAACAAACACAACCACTATAATTTAGTATTATTTAATTGCACTATATCACTCATTGGTCCTGAGGAAAGCCAGTTTTTAAAGGCCTGGCTGAAACATGTAGACCATACTGGACGTAGGGGGTCATAAACTCACCAACATGTCCGACTGCCTTTTTTATCCGCTAACAGGGGCCCAGTTAATAAAATTTAACTATCTTACCCTCGGGTACTGGGACCCACTGTATAGCTTTTAATCTTCACTTTCTCACTCACTACAATGCACACTCAGCAATCATACCAGCTCCGCAGTAACTCTGGCGTTGAGGCACACCCGGGACACGCTAGGTGTCACTGTGGTGGGCCCGATGATGAAGCATGCCACCAACTAGGTTGGTGGGTGAGGGCTTTTAAAAAAACCCAATGGTTTTCCAGTTAAAAGCGTACATAACAGAGTCTCGTACTTCTAGCTAGTCCTTATTGATATACCAAATATATTACGTTGCCTTTGCATCCCCGAGGCATAATCCGGAAAGAAAAAGATCTGAGAATTGTCCACCTTAACTGTTTTCATTTTCCTGGTTTTACTGAGAACTGCATCTGTATCCCTGTAGTTAAGGAGTCAGAGAAGGAAAGGACGTGGTCTAGCTCGGCCTGATGGTACTCTATGTGCTCACTCTACTGCAAAGTATGAAGAGAGAGAGTCCTCTGGCATCAAGGATTTCAGCCAGGCCTCTGTGTATGTGGGGGCATCCCTGCCCTCCACACCTTCCGGTAGTCTTACCACGCTGACATTGTTTCTGCTGGAGCGACCTTCGGCATCGCCCACCTTGCACTCCAGGGATTGTACTTGTGCCTTCAGTTAACCCATCTCCATGGAGAGCTCCCTGGCGATCGGAGCGATTATTGCTGTTTCCCCTGCCAACTCGGTCACTTTTCTGGACAATTTCTTATGATCTGCATGCAGGAGCGTGAAGTCAGACGTGACTTTGTCTATGCGGTTTTCTGATGTTGTTCTAGTCTGCACAAGTGTTTCACTTATGTTGGTTACGGCTTCAAGTATTGAATCAATGTTTGACTCTAGTGTAGAGGGTCCAACTGCCCCCAGGTGGCCGGGTTGGCACCATAGTATCCGGTGCAGATTGCGTGTGCGTGACAGTTGAAATCCCACTCGAGGCTTACCCATCACAGATAGGACACTATGCGCAGTCCACAAGTTGACCAGTCTAACAGTGGGACCCCCAGTTGTGTTTATTAGGCCTGGGCAATGGTTAGTCTCTGTAGTGCTCCAGTCACACCCCTGTATGCGGCCCCAGGACAGTGCGGCTATCGGGCAGCAAGGTTCAGGGCCTCAATGTTAGAGCTGTCCGTGTTCTGTGTCACTGCCCAATGTCTAGTAGCTTAGTAGTGTGCTGACTATAGTAAGATTCCGCAGGTGTTCAGATGCTCGACTTTGTGCCTGGCTTCAAACTTTCACCACTGACTAGCATATCACACATGTGGGGCGGGGAAGAAGCGACCCTTGCATCCCCACCAGGATCACTGGATGTAGTGCGCAATAGCTCCCGACTCCTGCACCATAGTATATGCACAATCCCCTGTGGGCGCTGCACTTGTGTCCCAGAGGTCCCCTCGCTCCATGTCGCCTGGTGGTGGCGAAGACGCAGGGCCCCCCAGAGGCACCCAGGCTACGCTCTGTAGTCAGTCTGCCTCCACACAGACCACAGACATAAGCTATATACAGTCCGGTGTGTTCCCAAAAAGTGGCAGCAGGCTCCAGCCACCTCACAGTTCATTAAAGGAGACACACCAAGCATCCTTATCACGGCCACATTCTCAGCCAGCGGCTGCTTCTGCCAAGACTTACTCCGCTGCCGCACTCCCTCAGGCACCTCAGCAGTCTGCCTCGCCCACCGCACGTATCAGCTCACTGCCCGGGGAGGCCGCAGATCACCGCCAGTCTCCTGTCAGGTCCCAGCGGAGTCGCTCAGTTCATCTGCCCCAGTGCTGCAGGACCGCTTCCCGCAGCAGTCTTCAGAGCCCTCTGGATGTGTTGGTGATGCCCACAGGGCCCGTGCACTATGTTCAGTGAAGAGCGCTTACTCGTCGGCCCCACCACAGCTCACCAGGGTCTGGGCAGAGTCCCTCCAGCTCACACCAGTATGCACAGCGGTGCCCAGTTAACGTCTGCGTCGCTCTTCGCCAGTAGTGGAGCGTCGATGCCGGTCACCATTGGTTTACCGGCACGCTCCACGACTAATGTGTCTCCGCCGCAGCTCCCAGTGTCGGGCCGAGACTCGGCCGCAGGCCACACCCTCCGTGCTGCAGTGCTGCCCCGGGACTGTCCACCGACCATTGAGCGCGCAGAAAGGTCAGGAAAACCTCGACCTGATCACGGTGTCTCAGGGCACCAGCCAGGGCATAGGAGATAGCACGATTGCTGCTAGCAGTGCAGGATAATTGGCAGATTCTTGAGTCTGTGGACGGAGCCTCTCAAAGTGCGCCTGCCATCGTGGACAGCTAGCCACGCCCCCACCATCTATGAAAGATAACAATACTGGAGAACCACAGTGTACAGGTTATGTTATTTCAGCTCTTTTATAGCACACGGCTACTCCATGGAGTGTCCCGGCGCTTTGGCAAAGACCCGAAGAAGAGAAAATCCAGGGCAGATGCAGGGCAGCAGAAAAATTATTGGGTAAAAAGCCATGTCTTCAGTTCCTTCCTGAAAACCAGTAGATTGCTGATTTTCCTAAGGGAGACAGGCAAGGAGTTCCAGCATCGTGGTGCCAAGTATCGAAAAGAGCGGCCTCCAATTCTAGCCCGTCTGATGGGAGGAACAGAAGCCATGGCCAGGGACGCTGATCTCAAAGTTCTAGAGGGCAGATAAAAGGCAAGGCGCCTCCTGATGTATCTAGCCCCTGCAAGATGAAGCGCCCTAAAGGCGAGAGTCAGCGCCTTAAAAGTAATCCGTCTTGCGACAGGGAGCCAGTGAAGCGTTTTAAGCAGCTCCGATGCACTCGCTCTTCGATGAAGGCCAAAAATGGCCCTTGCAGCGGAGTTCTGCACTAGCTGAAGGCGCGCAAGAAGAAATTTTGGCAATCCCAGATAGAGCACATTTGCGTAATCTAGGTGGGAGCCTATCAAAGCCTGTACTGTGGTCTTTCTATGCTCCAGGGACAAGATCGGAAGGAATTTCCTTAGCATTTTCAAAATGCCAAAGCATTTCCCTGTGAGCTCGCGAATCTGAGGCCCAAAGGAAAGGCCATCATCAATCTGGAAGCCAAGATTCTTTGCCTTGGAAGAGGCGTCTGCCGGAGAGTACATGTCAGGCGGCCACCAGGCCTTCCATCTCGGGTCAGGAGAGCAGCCAAAGAAAAGCAATTCCGATTTATCGGAATTACATTTCAGACTGTGCTGTTTAAACCAGTCAAAGACCGCCCCCAGACAGTCTCTGATCTGCATACCATCAAAGTCAGAGCCCTTAGTGCAGGTGAAAAGGAGCTGGGTGTCATCAGCGTAGGATACGATCTGGGCACCAAACGACTCCGCCACTGCCGCCAGAGGGGCCATGTTGATATTTAAAAGGGTGGGACTCAGGATGGAGCCCTGAGGCACCCCCACCTCCAATGGCGGCATGTCGGCGGAGAAAGGTGGCGCCCAGACCGTTTGCCGGCGGCCGGCCAAGAATGACTCGAACCACTTCAACACCACTCCACGCAATCCGATCTCCCAGAGTCTTAAAAGGAGACCGTCATGGGGAACGGTGTCGAAGGCCGCCGACAGATCCAATATGGCCTTTCCACCTAAATCCAGAACTTCCCGGATGGCATCAGTAACTTCAAGGAGGGCAGTCTCCGTAATCATGTTGGTGCGAAAACCCGACTGAGTATCGTGAAGAATGTCGTTACTCTCAATGTAGTCAGAGAGGGAGCTGTGAACATGCTTCTCCACCACCTTTACCAGAGCCGGGAGAAGGGAGATCGGCCTATAGTTAGCATGGATTAAATGGTCCAAATTCGGCTTCTTGACAAGCGGCAGGATCAGGGCATGCTTCCAGGCCTGGGGAACAACCCCTGTGCTTAAAGACATGTTAAGCACCGGGTTAAACAAGGAGTTTAAAGCCGGTGCTAATTTTCCAAGGCATTTAGCGGGACAGGGATCCTGCGGGGAGCCAGAATTGAGCTGGGTGAGAAGGTCAAGAAAGACAGGAAGGGACAGAGGAGGAAACTCAGAAAGAGAGTCCACTACCAAGGATGGGGACCGAGAGAGCCTGTACTCAGATACAGATACTGAACTCAAAGGGGAAAAAGTATCTTGGATAGCTTTAATTTTTGAGGTGAAAAAGATTGCAAGTTGATGGACCCATGCTTCCGTGTAGGAGTGGGATGGCAATATCGAGGTAGGGGAACAAAATCTTTTACAATGCGGAATATTGCTTTACTCTTATTCGCCGCGTCCTCTATTCTTTTGTCAAAATAAGCTTTTTTTCCCAGCCATAATATAGCAGTGATAGAGCTTCGTGAGTTCCCTGTATTTATTTTTATCACTGGGATCATACATGCGGCGCCAGGCCCTTTCAGCTTTTTTACACTCTCGGCGCACCTCGCCAAGAAAAGGAGTGAACCACGGTGCCGAGGCGCGGCTGCAAGATTTTCTAGAGATAGACATGGGAGCTAGCTCCTCAAATCTATCCACTAGCCACCTGTGTAGCAGATCTAAATCCTCTTCTAAACTACCAGACAGTTGACAAGGGTGTATAGAGAGTGCAGATACCAGCAATTCAGGGGACACCCGGTGAAAAGCCCTAGCAGTCCCTCTACGGCCTTCCAACGATCTGGAGGAGGTAGTGATGACAGGAGAGATAGTAAAATTTATTAAAAAGTGGTCAGACCATAGGACAGGGATCGGGGGGATGCGCAGATCGCCGCTGTAGAAAAAAATCTGATCTAAAGTGTGGCCTTTGTTGTGTGTGGGAACAGAGACATACGGTGACAGCCCTAAAGGAGCTGTAATGTCCCACAACTTAGCAACATCCAAATCACTACCTACATCCATGTGTAAATTAAAATCACCCAACAATATACAATGTTCGGATTTTAAACAGAGTACAGAAAGGACAGTCTGCAGTTCCTCAAAAAAAAAGGCCTATAGGACCCGGAGGTCTGTAAATTAAAAGCCCAACACAAGCTTTGCGAGGGGACAAAGAGAGGGTAAAACCAAGAGACTCACAACCCGAGATATTATCAGTGGGGAGAGTGGCGCAGGGGAAACGCTTGTCAACTACCAAAGCGATCCCACCGCCTCTTCCTAAGGCCCTGTCCTTCCTGATAATGACATAGTTAGTAGGAATGGCATTCGCTAGGTCAGGGCCAGAACTTTCTCCCAGCCAGGTCTGTTAAAAAAAAAAAAAGGCGGCTTGGACTCCGTCAACAGATTGTGGATGTCCAATGAATGCCTGCCGAGAGATCTGGTATTAAGAAGAGAGCAAGGATTGTAAGTCGGCCGGGTCGCAGGGGATACAACGGGAGGGCCGACCAAACGTCATCCACAACCAGGGCAGCCCTTTTTTAAAGCCCGTCTACCAGGAAAAATGCAGCAGCAAGTAGCCAGCTCGCCCGAAGGGAGAGGAGCTCAACAGGAGTATAAGAGAGCATAGTGGTAGAGAGAGAGGAGCGACCGCCAATAGGAAGACCCACGTCCGCATCCGGGACGCTGACGGGCGCAGATGGGCTTACCTTGGGCGCTCCTTTGGCGCGGGATGGGCGCGTCCGCAGAGCGTGTCCGCTGCACGGAGCGAAAGCCCCTGAACTTATAGTCACTCAGGGGGAGTGAAAGGAGAGCCGGACCGCTGGTCCGCCGACCGGCGTGTGAAATCTCCTCCCAAGATGGCCGCTGCTCGAATCCTACAGTACAAAGCGGCACCTCGTATGCCGGACTGGAGTGGGGAAGAAAGAAAAAGACAGGTCCATCCCCACCCCCCCCACCCCTCCCTCCCCCCCACCACAGTGCTGTTTCCACCCAACACAGGCGGGGAAAGACCGGAAACAAAGTGCGCAGGGACAGCGTGGAGAAAGCACCCGGCTTTCCGCCTCAGGTGCCGAAAAAGAAAAGGTACAAGTGGGAGTAAAGGGTCAGAAGGGCGGAAGACACAGCCTGTCCAAATGTAAAAGCACTCAGCAATAAGCAGTGCTGGCGCTTGCAATCAGCGCGATGGTTCCAGGAGCAGTCAGCGCAAGAAAATAATTCAAATAAACACAGCACGTTAGCAGTCAGCGCGCAATGCATATAATTAAAAGATCAAAGTTAGTTATTTTAAAAGTGCCACAGCACATCAAGCCCCAGAGACTCCGCCTCGAGTTCTTCGAAGGAGCGAGTCAGGCAACAGGTAAGTAACTTGTTTTTTCTGGTCACAGGTCTGCTCCCAGGGAAGTCTCGCTTAGGCTTGGAATTTGGAATGGTTCATGAGGACTCCAGTCTTGATGATTTGCTGGACTCCATTGCACAGGCACTGGTGAGTCGCGCCGGTACTAAGCCCAGGCGACCAAACTCCTGCCTTCTCCCTCCACCTGACAGCCCCGTCTTCATAATAAAGCCCCAAACCCCGCGCCTGTCCTTGTAATGGCGGACACCAAGAACCCTCCGGCCTGAGAACACCAGCTACGACCCACAGGACCTATGGGACTCCGTGGCAAAGGCACAGGTGAGTCGCGCCGGCGCTAAGCCCAAGCGACCTGACTCTTGCCTTCTCCTGCCACCCAGCATCCCCTTCCTATGAAGTAAACCATCATTCCCCCGCGCCTGACCTTAAAATGGCGACCGCAAGTACTGCCCGGCCCGAGGATTCCAGCTATAATGATCCACAGGACTCCGTGGTACAGACACAGGTGAGCCGCGCCAGCGTTTAGCCCTGATGACCTGACTCCTGCTCTCTCCCCCCACCTAGCAGCCCCCTCGGCGAAGTAAAGCCTCAAACCACCGCGCCTGTCCTCAAAATGGCAGACCACAAGGACTCTCCGGACTCTCCGGCCTGAGGACTCCTGATACAATGACCTACAGGACTCCGTGGCATAGGCTTAGATGAGCCGAGCCGGCATGAAGCCCAGACGTCCTGACTCCTGCCCTCTCTCGCCTCCTAAGCTAAACCCCAAATCCCTTGCTTGACCTGCAAGCGGTGACCGAGCAGGATCGACCCGAACATAGGTAGTCCCGAGCTTCATCTCTCCACTGGGGACATCCTGAAACAGCCAAGGTGAGCCGCCCATCTCTCTAAACCCAGGTGACTGCCCATTCCTCGCCACGCGCCCCGAGCCTCCCGCACCCGGACACAGAATCCTCCCCTGACTCCAAAATAGCGGACCCCCGAAGACAACTCGCCCAGTAGTGTCCGGTCACACTCTCTCCAATTGGGAATCTATGTACAAATTGATCAGCTTTTGCCAGCACCTCGTAAGCAAACCCGGCACTCATAGCTACACATAGCAACACATCCGATCAGCCTCTTACGGGCAATATTTACACACTCACCATCCCCTCATCCACCTCCTCCGACTCACCAGGTCGACCACCCCTTTACATGCACCCTTCCGCTCACATTACCATCACAATGGCTCGTGACTCGCCTTCCCCTCCCATTGTAGTCCTAACTACCCACCTAAAACCCCACAGCCGGAACTCTTTCACCATCATCTTCCCCCCTCACCTCTTTACAAAAATGAGACGCATTTTCAAACAGAAACTTATCCGCCAACACAAAGAAACCCTAATTACAGACATTTACCACTCGGCCTCCAATGGTCCGACTAAGATGGACCTTATATTCCACACTGAGAGACGGGAAGACTGGATCTCCATGATCAGAATGCAACTGTATATCGCCAAAACCACATCCACTTCCCACTGTTGCAAGCTAACCTCTATACTCCCTATTGGCTCGGTCGGAAGAGGGTACACATCCGTGACCATCTACACGAATGGCACGGTCCTCATCCAGGTTAATAATGAGAGCCTTGAAGATTTCGACTCCCTATTTCCCGCATTAAGATCAGTCCTCCCAACCCTACCGCACCCCGCCGCAATCCGCACCTCGCCCTCATCCACAACCAACAGAGAAGCCTATGATCCTCCCTTCCGCGATACCGCTACGGCCTGCTACGCTCCTCTTCTTCCCGCCACATCCCAACACATGCTTACAGCCAACCGGCCACAACAGAAAACCCTAACCACACCCTCAATTCCCCCTTCCAACCACCCCACTTCTCCCACCTCCCGTATCCCTCAGCTCCCTACAGATAACGCTACCCCGCCCCCATATGGGATCCCTCCCCAGCAAATTCATAGATGCGACACGCCGACAGAGACCCCCCTCCCCACGAGCCTCATCCCAGCTCCCAGACACTCAAAGCCTTTCCCTGTCCCTTCCCCTCCCCTTCCTCTGACCTCTCCCTCGATCCCGAAAAAGGATAACCCGACTTGCTCCACCATCAAGAGACCTCAATTCCTCAACCTGAACCACAACACCCTAGATGCCCACAACTCCTCCCTCGATTCCGTGTCACAGCGTCTCACGGCTCTTGAAAGCCTGATAGATGTAATCTCCCAGAGCTTAACAGAAATCCTTTCTAACCTAGGTATAGTCCGCAGACCCTTGAAACCCCCTTCCGGGACTCCCCACACCGTCAACACAAACTGCCCCCCCTGGGCCCACAGAAACTACTAGTACCCAGCTGCACGGTCCCCCCTACAGGGTCTTGGGATTGTGTGCACATAAGGCCTCAAAAACCGGACTCCCCTTCCCTAGGACCAAGATCCACACACTATCAGATACAAAACACCCGACATCAAGGCCCTCTAGAACAGAAGCACCTTTGTCAGACAGTGAAGCAGCTTTACTAGCCGCCGCATGCGACACTCCCGCCTTAGATTCTCCTAAATCCAAAATTAAAGTGATCACAGGACACCGGAAAGACCTTCCCTGCACCAAACCACTGAGACATCCTGTCCACACCGCCATACCTAGTGCGACTAAAGATAGAACTGCCAGCAATCAGGAGCTCTTCGCCAACTACTTACTAATCAACTGCAGATCGGCCTCACTACACGCAACGGAACTAGCTGAGGCTATCCTCACTCATGATATTGACATTGCGTTCCTCACGGAGACCTGGCTGACTAAGATATCTCCTCCCTGTCTAGACATGCTGGTACCACCTGGCTTCTCCCTCATCACCAAAGACAGGATAGATCAGCGAGGAGGAGGAGTTGCAATCATCCACAAGGATAGTTTGGGCATCTCAGAAACCACCTCTTTTGAGTACGATTCATTTGAATGTCTATCCGCCATCATCAAGACCAAAGACAATGATTCTTTACTATGTCACCTGCTCTATCACCTCCCAAGCTGAAACAACGCTTTTGGAGAACAACTATCCGACCTGATAGCACAAGGCGCACTTAGCGATTCCAATAACTTAATTCTCAGTGATCTGAATCTACGATGGAATGAGACACACAATCCTCTAATCCAATCGCTATCCAGCCTCCTCGATGATAACAACCTTAAACAACACTGCACTGAGGAAACTCATTACAAAGGAGCCACATTGGATGCCATCATTTCGCAAAAGAACTCTATCACGGTCAACCACATACTTTGCGTCGACTGGTCAGACCACAACATGATCCTATTCCATATCAATCACCCCATTATCTCCCACCAACCTCCACATGACCCCCCCAAATGGATTAGAAACATCTCCCAAGTACCCCTGGATGTCCTGGAAGCTCAGTTAAGGTCACTTCTCCCGGACAACAAGGCCCACCTCTCCACCAATGATCTCACTGATCTGTACAATTCCGACCTAGTGTCCATACTCGACAAACTAGCTCTACTAAAGCTCAAAAGAAGCAGAACCACTCCATCCAGAACATGGTTCAATGTTGACCTCAACGCAGAAAGGAGAAACTTAAGAGCCAAAGAAAGAAAATGGAGAAATAACCCGACTGCCACCCTTCGTGACCAACTAAAATCAGCCCGTAGGAAGTACAACAACCACATCAAAAATAAGAAATCCAACTTCTTCCGCAAGGCACTGGACAAGGCCAAAAACAGACCGAAGGAGCTCTACAGCATCATCAGACAACAAACCTCCAAGCCACTGTCCTCATCTGTACAGGCGTACAGGCGAACTTTGAGACAGCTCTGCACACTTCTTCAACGATAAGATCGCAAAAATCGAACTATAGTTAGGCATCAACGAATCACACCCCAAGAAGAGCAGCACGGCTGTACCCCATGCCCTCTCTCCTGGCTCTTCTCTCACCCCCTGGCTTAGCTTTCGCCCCGTTCTGGAAACAGAGATAATCTCGCTGATCTCGACCTCCAAACCATCAGCTCATATCTCAGACCCCATTCCTCCCCTACTAATCAAGAAAATGAAGCACGCTTTTGCACCTATATATATAAATAGCTCCTTAAAAAATGGAGTGGTCCCTGATTGCCTTAAAATAGGGAAAGTCGGGGCGTGTCTAAGATGGCGGCGTGATCGGACGCAGGTCTCCGGAGCTCCCTGCCCGATCCCGCCACTCCGCCTAAATAGCTGCAATTCTCCGCTCATCGGCACCCGGGGGTCAGCGGAATCAACCGCCGGTGCAGGACCGACCGAGAGACAGACGCCCATTGCGCCTGCGGTGAGGGAGCCGCCGAGGTCCCGGACTTGGCGCCATCTTGCAACGGCTGCGCCGCCGGACCGGGGGGGTCCCCTTGGCAGCCACCAGCGGCCCGCTGTCCCCCTGTGTAGTGGGGGCACTCCTGGACACCCGGCGAGGCTTCGCCGAGCCCCGCAGCCGCCCGCTCGGGCCCTGGAAGCTTATCGCTGCACCAGCACTTCTGCTCGGACCGCCCTGATCCGGCGGCGAATCACGCGAGGCCCCGGCTTCTGGCCTACTCGCGCACCGCGAGAGCATTGTGCATCGGGCCGGCGGCGTGTCCGGCAGGGTGCCGGCCCGCCCCTTCTGCAGCGGACCTCCTGGACTGCATTCCGGGCCACCACGCATGTCACCGGAGGCGGAGGCTGCCGCCCAAGCAACCCGGCGAGCGGCCCGGCGGCTGCGCAAATCGAGGCCCCGGCTTCGGGCCTAGCTCACTCCCCCACCCACCTCGGACTCCTGCCGAGAGCTGACCTGAGCCCCGACAGGCCCTGCACCCGGAGGGGCCCTGGACGCTGCCCTCTGGCCCTCCGGTTGGCCCCCAGCAACCCGTGGCGACACAGCTGACCTGGCCTGGCGAACGGAGTCCCTGAGCACACCGACCTACCACAGGTGAGGAGAGTGGAGGAGGGAGTGGGAGAACTCGGGGGACGCAATCGAGTCCCCGGCGTACGGACATCCCTGTGGGCCCCCACCGCAGAACCCTAACTGATGCCTTTGGATCACCTCTCCAGGGGGTAAGCCGCACTCCGCTCATTGCGGTCTCTCGCCGGTCGGGCCGGGGCCACCTCCTTGCCCCCCCCCCCCACTCCCCCCCCCCCTGGGGCTTGCGGTCGTCTGGAGACATCGGTCCCTGCCCGGGCACAGACATATACAGCCGCCTGGACACTGCCATACCCCCCACTCCCCGTCCGCCTCCTCACTGGTCCCTCTTAGGACACGCGCTCCGCCATCCTACTGCCTGTCTGGGCCCTATCCCCTCACACGCCATGACGGGACAAAGAGGCAAGAAGGGATCGCAAACTCTCCCTGAGCTGTTGGCTAAATCGCAGCCCAAGCTTGGCAAAGAACCGCCGTCCCCTGGGACTGGGAAGGCATCGCCGGCGACCGCGGATGACCAAGTGCCCATCACCAAAGCCTTTCTGGAGACGCTCTTCAACTCACTACGGGAAGATTTCAAATCCCTGCAACAAGAGGTGGCGGGGGAAGTGAAGGAACTCCGGCGGGATGTGGAGGACCTCGGCGAACGGGTGGTCGCAGTCGAGGAGGCTGATCAAGCCAGGAGCTCCGAGATCGAACTGCTCCAGCAGGAAGTCCTGCGACTCACGGACCAGCACCTTGACCTCCAGGCCCATGCGGAGGACCTGGAAAACCGTTCCAGACGGAACAACATACGGGTCCGGGGGGTCCCTCAGAAAGACGAGGGGACTGATGTCACCGCGTACCTGCAGACCCTCTTCAGGAGCATTCTGGGAGAGGCAGACAACTTCCACATCCGCATTGACAGGGCACATCGCGTAGGACTGCCTCGCAGGGCCCCAGCCCCACCGCCGGACATACTAGCCTTCCTTCCGGACTTCCCGCTCAAAGAACGGATCCTCCGGGAAGCCCGGAGAGCTCAGCCCATCCAGTTTCAAGGCCATCCCATTGCCCTATACCAAGATCTATCCGCCACGACTCTCCAGAAAAGGAAGGAATTCAAGCCAGTCACGGACTTCCTGCGGGGAAAAGACATCTCATATTCCTGGGGGCATCCTTTTCGAATCATATTCAAATGGAACGGACGGCTACAGCAGCTACGGTCTCTTAAAGACACTTGTGAACTCCTGGGTCTAGACCAAGTGGATACTGAACCGGTTTTCAGGAGCTCGCAGGGCTCCTCCAGAGGGGGTTGGCAGACTGTACAACGCAAACGATCCCCTCCTCAGCGCTTCAAGCCTGATGCCTCTGTCATTTCCCGGGAGCGTGAGACTGCAGTGGCAGAGGTGATCAAGGAGACCTCTTCCCCAGAGTGATACTAACTCTTGCTAGGGAGATTGTGTATCGCACCTGCTCAGCACTGATGGCTGGCGGGTCGGGCGGGGGGCCCGGAGGAGCCGCCATCGGAAATGACCCCTTTACTGTTCTTTACCACAATCATGTGTGCCTTGACAGGATTGGGACTACAGGTTTCCGTTTTGTTGGGTTTGGGTTGGGGGGAACTGGGTTTGGGGTTTTATTGTTACGCTGCGGCCTACTGCTGTCCTTATTTGCATGTATTACGTTGCATACTTTGGTGGCTGCGGGCTGTTTTCGGGGGGGATGTTGGGTTAGGGAGGGATCCAGGGTGGGGACCAGTGTGCCACGCTACTTCAGCTCTCGCGCGGAGAGACCTCTCACCAAGATGCATGTGCCAACTTGGAGGGTTCACCCACACAAATGGCTCATACCCAGACACGAATAGAGACCATGCCATACACTATTCGCCATGCATCGCCGCGTGCTCCCTTGGCGTGCCTAGGGCCCACTCTGCGCTGCATCACACACCCCTTGCGCGATGACAGGCGACGCCCTTAAGATTATAACACTTAATGTGAAGGGGCTCAACAACCCGATCAAGAGGAGAGCTGTTCTCTCTTACCTGGAAAACTCTGAGGCCGCTATTTGCCTGCTACAGGAGACGCATCTCCTCCAGAAGGACTGGCACAGAATGCGCTCGCGAGCCTTCCCACAACAATTTTTTCCCTCCCTTCCAACAAAGAATGCCGGGGTTGCGATCCTAATCTCTAGCTCCTTTAGGGGGAAGGTGGGTGGCAAGGTGGGGGAAATCAAAGGCCGCCTCCTGGCATACACTCTCACCGTGGGTGACACTACACTCACAATCGGCTCCCCGTACGCTCCAAACACGGGTCAGGAAGCCTTCTTAAAAGGCGCCATCTCTGAAGCCCTCCAGACCCCACACACACCCCTACTCCTGGGCGGGGACATTAACATTGTTATGGATACACATGCCGATCGGTCTGGCCACCGCTACGGAGATGCTGGGGCCTTGTCATCTGCCGGACATGATTGGCTATCCGAAAGGGGCTTGGTAGACCTCTGGAGGGCCCGTTATCCGACAGCCTCACAATACACGTTCTATTCTCATGTGCACCGCACCTACGCCAGGCTTGACCACTTCCTGGGTTCTTCAGACCTCCTTACAACCCTTGAGGACATTACCATCACACCCGCAGCCCTCTCCGACCATGACGCGGTGGAACTCTCCCTCGCTCTCCGCGCACCCAGCCGTCCCCGAGGCCCGTGGCGCCTCCGTGAACCCCTGCTACAGCGCCCTGATGTCACCAAACGTATTGGGGACTGCATAGACACTTACCTGTCTACCAACGATACACCGGGCATCTCAACGACGGCTCTTTGGGGGGCTCTGAAATCGGTCGTGCGGGGCGAACTCATAGCTATTTCGGCTGCGGAAGCTAAAGACCGCAAAAGCAAGAGAGAGGATCTTACGGCGCAGGTGGCGGAGCTGGAACGGGTGCACAGTCGCACGTGTGCCCCCCGAGTGTGGAAACAGCTAAAGGCTGCTCGGGCCCAACTCGCCAGTCTGGACACAGACAGGGCGGAATTTGCAGCCCTCCGCCTACGGCATACCTACTATGTCGGAGGGAACAAAACAGGGCGTCTACTGGCCAGTGCTCTAAGGGCCAAGACCCAACGGGCCCAAATCACCACCTTAGTTGGCACCGACGGTGAAGTGCTCACAGACGATGCACAAGTGGCCGAGGCTTTTCGCTCATACTACGCTTCCCTATACGGGGGGGAGGAGGTCCCATCCAGGGATATTGAGGCATACCTCAACACTGTGGCTATCACCGCGATCCCTGAATCTACCGCAGAAGCTCTTGATGCCCCCATAAGCCAGGAAGAAGTATTAGCTGCCATCTCTCGACTGCGCCCACTTAAATCCCCGGGACCAGACGGCTTCTCAGCGGGCTTCTATAAGCTCTTCAATCGGCGTTTGGCCCCGGTGCTTGCTCGCCTCTTCAACTCCTTCGAGGGGGCGGCAGCCATACCTCCGGACATGCTAGCCGCTGAAGTGGTGGTGCTTCCTAAACCCGGGAAAAAACCCACGCACTGCTCTGCGTTCGGCCCAATCTCGTTACTGAACCTAGACCTGAAGCTTTTTACAGGTATCCTTGCTGCCCGCCTTTCCCCGTGCCTTCCCGGTCTTTTGGAACCAGACCAATCTGGCTTTGTTCCAGGCCGCCAATGTGCAGACAATACTAAACGGGTGCTCCACCTTATTGACAAGACACATTCTCGTGCTTCGGACTCTGCGCTTCTTGCCATCGACGCGGAGAAAGCGTTCGATCGCGTGAACTGGGATTATTTACAACACGTACTCCGCCGGTTCGGTCTCAGTGACCGTTTTTGCTCGCGCATAGCGGGCTGCTATCATCACCCGCAGGCCACGGTTCGCCTGGGGAGCCTGCGCTCGCCCCCGTTTGAGATCCAACGAGGTACCAGGCAGGGGTGCCCCCTCTCCCCCCTCCTATTTGCGATGTATATCGAGCCGCTAGCACAGAGAGTCCGCGACAATCCGAGGATAGAGGGCATCGACTTCTGACGCGAACCCCATCCTATCAGTTTATACGCGGACGATGTCATAGCCACTCTACACAGCCCTGATACTTCTATACCTGCCTTCATGGAGGAACTTGACTCGTTTGGGGCTGTTTCGGGCTTCCGCATTAATATCGCAAAATCCCTCATCTTACCCCTAGGCAAAAATGCGCGCCCGCAGGCCCCGGCAATGGGTCATCACAGCGGCCTACAGGAGGCCGACCGGATACCATACCTAGGTATCACCCTGACTCCCTCAACCGACCTCACGGTCTCCACTAATTACACAGCTCTCATCACCCGGATACGCTCAGACCTGGCGAGATGGTCCAAACAACCTCTTTCTCGGTTGGGGAGGGTGGCGGCTATAAAAATGTCAGTCCTGCCGCGGATTCTGTATTTGTTCCAAACAATTCCCATTATGCCCCCAGCGGGCACATTGAAAACCTTACAAGACTTACTGTCTGGCTTTATTTGGAAGGGGAAGAGAGCCCGCCTTCACAAACTGCTTGCATACAGGAGCATGGACGAGGGCGGTCTCGGAATCCCGGATTTGGTGCGGTACTTCCAGGCATCCCAACTCCGGTACCTGGTGGAGTGGTACAGACCCGAATCGGAGAAGAGATGGCTCTTCCAAGATAGAGCTATGGCTCAGACGTCGCTGTGGCGGGTTCCATTCCTGGCCAAACACCACAGGCCCAAATATATGTCACGGTCCCCAATCACTCGCACGACCCTACAGGTGTGGAATCGAGTGGCGCTTAAACGCGGACTGACTACTTTCCCTTCTTCCCCCTTCACTCCCCTTCTGGACAACCCTGACTTCCCCCCAGGTGATGGCCCAGGTGCATTTTCTCAATGGCGGGGCTCGGCGTGCCGAGCTGTGGGTCATCTTTTTGACCTGAACGGATTTCTTTCCTTCTACGACATTAAACAAGGGTACGGGATAGAACACCCCCACTTCTTCCAATATCTCCAGCTCCGACACTGGCTCACTGACCCGAACGTCATTACCCTAGTGGGCCGCCCCATGACGGACTTCGAGAAGTGGCTGCTTACTAAGACCACAGACAAGCGCCTCATCTCCGAACTCTATAAAATGCTTGCCCCTCCACCCTCCCAGGCTAAATCACCCGGTCAACGGCGCTGGGAGGCTGAACTTGGGAGGACCTTGTCATCCAAAGAATGGGGATACATCTATCATAGAGCCTCACACACTACACGAAACACCAGAGCGAAAGAAGCTGCAGTCAAACTCGCCATATATTGGCACCTTACTCCAACCCGATTACACCAAGGAAACCCGAAGCGCAGCGACCTTTGCTGGAGAGGGTGTGGGGAACGTGGTACTTTGACTCACATCCTCTGGGAGTGCCCCGAGCTGGGGGACTTTTGGAAACAGGTCCTGGATGACATAGACTCCACTTTCGACACTGAAGTCCCGAGATTCCCTGCGTACACCGTGTTGGGCCTGCCCAATGCCTTAATGTTTCCCCTCAAATCACTACGAGGCCGACAGATGGGCATAGCTATGCAGGCAGCCACACAACACATCTTGTCACTATGGGGCACTACGACTAAACCCACACACACGGGATGGCTCCACAAACTGTGGTTCACCCTTGGGATGGAGCGTATCCATGCCACTCTCACCAGCAACACAGAAGCCTTTCGCAAGACATGGCTTCCTTTGCTAACCCTCTTATCCAAGGAGTTCAATGAAGTCACCTGCCCCAAATATCTTAGGGTTTTGCGTCTCACTAGCACCACCTGTGACTCCCGGTGACTCTACTACTCTTGGCCTCGTCACACTCCCGCGACACAATGCAGGTGTCACTAACCTTCCTGGGCACACTGGTCGGGGTGGAGGGAGGGGGGATTTTGTGGGGGTGGGGTGGGGGTTTTTGGTTCGTGTTGTTCTACCTATGTCAATCTTTTGCCCTTCCAAGCATAACGTCGCATCGCTCATTGGGCATACCTTCATTGCTTATTCTGCTGCACAAGGGAAGACATGCTTGTCTGTCCCGCCCGCACTGTATGCTCTGAGTTTCCTTTTCTCACAGAGATGTCTTGCTATATGCCTGTTAAGAATTTTAATAAAAACACTTTTGAAACTAAAATGGGGAAAGTCACCCACCTGCTGAAAAAACCCGGTCTAGACTCGACAGATCTGAACAATTTCAGACCTACATCTAACCTCAGAGTTAATCAAGTGAAAAAATGGACACTTGTAACAAGTCCAGACCATTGGTTGGAAAGACTATGGTACCCTCAAAAGACCCAATGTAAATAGGTTTAGCGGTATATATCGTTCCTCCGCCCCTACATTGTGGTTCGTTGGCAGTTATCATTGGGTACCATAGAGAGTGTGGGTGCCTGCCTCATCCAGAGGCTCCTCTGGTCTGGATTGCAGTATCCAGAGAAAAAAATTGTGCAAGGAAAATCAAAAAGGCTGTTAAAAATAAGAACAACACCTAGGGAGATTTTAATAAGATGGTGGAGATCTTATAATAAAACCAATGGGTACTTGTCCTAGATCGGATTATGGGATCCAGAAGTGCAAATTTATAAGGGTGTCGACATGTTTCAGCCCCCTTTGGCTCAAGGGAGTCTACGGGGCTTTCGTCAGGACAGAGAAAGGACAGACAAACATAAATATTCTACTCACACTTATTATGTGGAGTTCAGTGGTAGTGGTGAGGGTCAATTTCTGAGCCACTCAGGTATTAAAAGCCTGCAAAAGACAATACATACAGACATGTTGTGCAAAATTGTTAAACATTCTTATAATATTGCTTGAATGAAGGGGGGCACAGTAGTTAGCAATGGTCTCAACTACTACAACAAGGCTAATTTAGCCAAACAAAATGCATTTTATTTCTGAACTATAGGAGCATCCCCTGGTAGAGTAGAGGAAAGAGGGATGGGTAGATAGCGACTGAGAAAGCTGTAAGAATGTGTTATACAGCGTCAATGTATGCGTAAGGTATGCAGAAGGAACCCAGAAAGGGGGCCATCATACGTGCTAAGTGTGGGGGAATACACTCTGTCACAACCGTAAACACGAGAAAGGTTACTTTAAAGGAAGTGTTTTCACTGTTGGAAAGGAGCGCGGGGTCCCTGACCCTAAAGCGGTAAACAGGAAGGGCGCGACCACAAGGACGCTTTTGTTTAGCACTTACCCCCTAATGCGGAGATTGTAGCTTCCATCGGGGAGGCTCAGAGCTGTAGGGAACAGGTGTAAAAAGGTCAGAATCCTCTTACCTTCTCGGAGAAGGAATTACCGAGAGAGACACACATTCCGCCATTACCCGCGTGTCTGGGATCCTGCGCCGCTTGTGCTGACTCTGCCCCCGGACGTCAAACTAGCGTCCGGGGGAGTGTTTAAGACGGCGTTTTTTTGAAAAAACTTTATTAGGATACCACACGGAAACCTGAATGTTATGGTCTTTGGGTGTGTAAACAAAAGGGGATAGATTTAATAAGAGTTAAAAGCAACGCAATTGGTAATAGTTGCAAGGTCAATGAATTTAGACTACACAATCAAACAAGGGGTAAGGACAAATATAGCGACCCCATTGTGAAAGGTCATAAATTCCGCACTGGAAAAATTATTAAGTGGGTGTGATTTAAAGATTTTAAAGGGGTATGCGGACCATCAAATTGGATTGAGTTAGAGTAACCTCAAATCACAGGATATATTCAGTGAACCGCAAACTGGTGCCAGGGGACGCTGTCATTCATACCAGTGATATTAGTCTTCAAACGGTCCACCCACCGTTGTTCTTTTTCGTGCAGAATTCTTTCTGCATTCTGGGTTTTTTCGGTCAACATCTCTATGACAGTCCATCTAATGTCATCACAGGAGTGTCCTTTCTCCAAAAAATGGGCACACAGTTTTGTAGTGGTTTTCTTCAGGCGAATATTGCTACGATGTTCCCCTATTCTGATCTTGATTTTGCGACACGTCATACCTATGTACAATTTCTTACACGGACAGTTGACCATGTAGATCACACAGGAAGAATTACAGTTCGTGTGTTGCTTCTGGGTCCAATTTAGAGTCTCTGATAATTGTAGCTGTTTTGAATGGGTGGTGAATTGGCAGACTGTACAATTTCCGCAGGGATAGTGACCACTGACCGGAGACATGGAGATGTTTCTGATAGTTTCTTGACTGTATGTCTTTCGTGGCCGGGTGTGGACCAATGTGTCTCGTAAGTTTTTGGTTCTTCTATTTGCAAAACGTGGTTTTGGCCAGTTGAATTTCCCAGTATTGAGGATTTTCCAATTCTTGTTTACCAATTTTTGGACCTCATAGGTGGACGGGCAGAAGGTAGTTACACATGTCGTGAGATCCGGAATGGGGTCCTTTGGGTAAGTTTGTAAAAGACATTCCCTAGGTTGATGGTTAGCACGTTTCATGCATTTCTGTATGGTCCTCTGTGTATAGTCTCTCTGTTTCAATTTGATACACAGATCCTTTGCTTGGGCTTTATAGTCATCAGTCTTCGTACAGTTTCTTTTCAAACGTAAAAATTGACTATAAGGTAAATTGTCCCTCAATGGTTTAGGATGATGACTCTTATAGGATAATAGACTGTTTTTAGCAGTAGGTTTGGTGAATGTTTTGGTTTTAAGTTGGTGGTCTTCTGCAAAAATTGTGAGATCAAGGAAGTCAATGGACACGTTGTTGGCCATGTGTGTAAATTTGAGCCAAGGGTATTTTTCATTTAACCACCTCAGAAAAGGATCCAGTTCAAGTTTGATGTCCCAAATGAGGAAGATGTCGTCAATGTATCTCTTCCAGTATAGGATACTGGAAGAGTACGGGTTTGTCTCATTGAGCACAAATTGTTGTTCAAAGTGGCTGACGTACAGTCCCGCCACCGAGGGGGCAAAGGCACTGCCCATCGAGGTTCCGTGTTTTTGTAGATACAGCGTTCCGTTGTATTCGAAGAAATTCTCTTTGAGTGCAAGTTGACAACACTGTAGGATGAAATGTCTCGGAGTGTGATATTCCCAGTCCTCACTGTAGAGGACATCTTCCAGCATTTGTAGGGTGTCGTCTTGGGGCAGGCTGGTGTACAGTGACTCAACGTCAAGCCCTACCAGGAGCATCGTGTTCTGATCAAAAGGTATATCCTTGATTTGTACTAATAGGTCACGTGTATCTTTAAGATAGGTAGGTGTCTTCTGCACTATTGGTTTCAAGAACTCATCTGCGAATTTCGACAGGGGTTCGAGCAGTGATCCTATGCCAGCCACAATGGGGCGTCAGCCACTTTGAACAACAATTTGTGCTCAATGAGACAAACCCGTACTCTTCCAGTATCCTATACTGGAAGAGATACATTGACGACATCTTCCTCATTTGGGACATCAAACTTGAACTGGATCCTTTTCTGAGGTGGTTAAATGAAAAAGACCCTTGGCTCAAATTTACACACATGGCCAACAACGTGTCCATTGACTTCCTTGATCTCACAATTTTTGCAGAAGACCACCAACTTAAAACTAAAACATTCACCAAACCTACTGCTAAAAACAGTCTATTATCCTATAAGAGTCATCATCCTAAACCATTGAGGGACAATTTACCTTATAGTCAATTTTTACGTTTGAAAAGAAACTGTACGAAGACTGATGACTATAAAGCCCAAGCAAAGGATCTGTGTATCAAATTGAAACAGAGAGACTATACACAGAGGACCATCCAGAAATGCATGAAACGTGCTAACCATCAACCTAGGGAATGTCTTTTACAAACTTACCCAAAGGACCCCATTCCGGATCTCACGACATGTGTAACTACCTTCTGCCCGTCCACCTATGAGGTCCAAAAATTGGTAAACAAGAATTGGAAAATCCTCAATACTGGGAAATTCAACTGGCCAAAACCACGTTTTGCAAATAGAAGAACCAAAAACTTACGAGACACATTGGTCCACACCCGGCCACGAAAGACATACAGTCAAGAAACTATCAGAAACATCTCCATGTCTCCGGTCAGTGGTCACTATCCCTGCGGAAATTGTACAGTCTGCCAATTCACCACCCATTCAAAACAGCTACAATTATCAGAGACTCTAAATTGGACCCAGAAGCAACACACGAACTGTAATTCTTCCTGTGTGATCTACATGGTCAACTGTCCGTGTAAGAAATTGTACATAGGTATGACGTGTCGCAAAATCAAGATCAGAATAGGGGAACATCGTAGCAATATTCGCCTGAAGAAAACCACTACAAAACTGTGTGCCCATTTTTTGGAGAAAGGACACTCCTGTGATGACATTAGATGGACTGTCATAGAGATGTTGACCGAAAAAACCCAGAATGCAGAAAGAATTCTGCACGAAAAAGAACAACGGTGGGTGGACCGTTTGAAGACTAATATCACTGGTATGAATGACAGCGTCCCCTGGCACCAGTTTGCGGTTCACTGAATATATCCTGTGATTTGAGGTTACTCTAACTCAATCCAATTTGATGGTCCGCATACCCCTTTAAAATCTTTAAATCACACCCACTTAATAATTTTTCCAGTGCGGAATTTATGACCTTTCACAATGGGGTCGCTATATTTGTCCTTACCCCTTGTTTGATTGTGTAGTCTAAATTCATTGACCTTGCAACTATTACCAATTGCGTTGCTTTTAACTCTTATTAAATCTATCCCCTTTTGTTTACACACCCAAAGACCATAACATTCAGGTTTCCGTGTGGTATCCTAATAAAGTTTTTTCAAAAAAACGCCGTCTTAAACACTCCCCCGGACGCTAGTTTGACGTCCGGGGGCAGAGTCAGCACAAGCGGCGCAGGATCCCAGACACGCGGGTAATGGCGGAATGTGTGTCTCTCTCGGTAATTCCTTCTCCGAGAAGGTAAGAGGATTCTGACCTTTTTACACCTGTTCCCTACAGCTCTGAGCCTCCCCGATGGAAGCTACAATCTCCGCATTAGGGGGTAAGTGCTAAACAAAAGCGTCCTTGTGGTCGCGCCCTTCCTGTTTACCGCTTTAGGGTCAGGGACCCCGCGCTCCTTTCCAACAGTGAAAACACTTCCGTTAAAGTAACCTTTCTCGTGTTTACGGTTGTGACAGAGTGTATTCCCCCACACTTAGCACGTATGATGGCCCCCTTTCTGGGTTCCTTCTGCATACCTTACGCATACATTGACGCTGTATAACACATTCTTACAGCTTTCTCAGTCGCTATCTACCCATCCCTCTTTCCTCTACTCTACCAGGGGATGCTCCTATAGTTCAGAAATAAAATGCATTTTGTTTGGCTAAATTAGCCTTGTTGTAGTAGTTGAGACCATTGCTAACTACTGTGCCCTCCTTCATTCAAGCAATATTATAAGAATGTTTAACAATTTTGCACAACATGTCTGTATGTATTGTCTTTTGCAGGCTTTTAATACCTGAGTGGCTCAGAAATTGACCCTCACCACTACCACTGAACTCCACATAATAAGTGTGAGTAGAATATTTATGTTTGTCTGTCCTTTCTCTGTCCTGACGAAAGCCCCGTAGACTCCCTTGAGCCAAAGGGGGCTGAAACATGTCGACACCCTTATAAATTTGCACTTCTGGATCCCATAATCCGATCTAGGACAAGTACCCATTGGTTTTATTATAAGATCTCCACCATCTTATTAAAATCTCCCTAGGTGTTGATCTTATTTTTAACAGCCTTTTTGATTTTCCTTGCACAATTTTTTTCTCTGGATACTGCAATCCAGACCAGAGGAGCCTCTGGATGAGGCAGGCACCCACACTCTCTATGGTACCCAATGATAACTGCCAACGAACCACAATGTAGGGGCGGAGGAACGATATATACCGCTAAACCTATTTACATTGGGTCTTTTGAGGGTACCATAGTCTTTCCAACCAATGGTCTGGACTTGTTACAAGTGTCCATTTTTTCACTTGATTAACTCTGATATTACTTGGGGAAATAAATGGACACGTTTTCCTCGTCCCTCCTTTGATTATCTCTACATCTAACCTCCCCTTACTCTCAAAAACACTTGAGCGCTGCGTACTTCATCAACTGACACAGCACCTGGACAACATCAACCTCCTAGACCCCCACCGGTCTGGCTTTAGAAAAGGCTGCAGCACAGAAACCGCAATGCTGAACATCATAGATGACATCCATGGATCACTAGACTCAGACTAATGCTGCCTCCTCATTCACCTTGACCTCTCTGCAGCATTTGACAGGGTGGACCACAAACTCCTCATCAAGGCTCTCCAAGAAATAGCTGGCCTCGGAGTGCTAGTTCTTGAGTGGTTCTCCTCCTTTATACACAACCACACGCAATATATAAAAATCAAGAACTTCACCTCTGAAACCCAGCAAGTTATCCAGGGCGTCCCCCAAGGATCGGTGCTCTCTCCACAGCTTTTTAACATCTATATGGAACCGCTCTCTAAGCTACTCAGAAAAGACAACATCCGCTTCCACCTCTACGCGGATGATACACAGATTTATCTGGAAACTTCCTCTCTCACTGACATACAAAGACTAAATGATGTCCTGAAAGATGTTCAAGAATGGCTAACAAACAACCACCTGAAACTAAATCCAGACAAGACCGAGACACTCCTCATCTCGAACAAGGAGCACAACCCTCAAATCACCGAATGGCTAAAGGCAATCGATGCGCTCAAAGGGAATCTTACTCTAGCAGACTCTGTTAAATCTCTTGGCATCACCCTGGACTCTAAACTAAACATGATGAAACACATTAAGAACTCGGCCAAAAGTACATTCTTTAACCTCAGACTTCTGAACAAAATCAAACCCTACATTCCTAACAAGGATCTCAAACTGGCCACTCAATCCCTGGTACTGTCAAGACTGGACTATGGGAACGCAGTCCTAACAGGTATCCCTAAATCGCACTTGGCACAGATCAAAACAACATTACATGCGGCTGCCAGAATGATCACCGGCATCAAAAAATCTGATCACATCTCCCCGGAACTCAAAGATCTCAAATGGCTCCCAGTAGAAATGTGAAGTAACTTCAGAATTGCCTGCCTAACCCACAAAGCCCTCCATACCGGCAAACCCGAATACTTGGCAAAAAAACTCAAAAAAGCAGGCCAAGCCAGGAATCTGAGAAGCTCTTACTCCCTCCTGCTCATCCTACCTAAAACTAGAAAGAAAAGAACAGCGGACTGCTCTTTCACGGGAAAGGCCCATAAAATTTGATACTCCATCCCCCGCACATCCGAACCATACTGTCCTTTGTGGAATTCAAAAGCCAACTCAAATCCTTGTTCTTCATCCGTTCCCTTGGTTATGGATAACACGTAACAGACAGCAACCCCAGAGCTTTGTGCCCGCATTGAACCTTGAAACCAAAGAAGTTCTGCAGTACAATTATGCAGCTCTTACTCTGACACTCGTTGATTGCTAAAATCTTTCATATGTCATGCTTCTGTTGATTATATGCTATTCTCTTACTATAAAGCGCTCTGTTACCTCTGGGTCATGACAGCGCTATAGAAAATGTCTAAAATAAATAAATAAATATAAATGTGTTCTCCGGAGGATAACACAGTGACTGCAAAACTGCATGGCATATTTAACACCTGAAGTAAGTCTAGCTTTTAAGCCAAAAGTGCATAACTTCCTGGGATATGTGCAACAAGTCTAAAAAGAAAAATATTGACCAAGCCAATAGATCTTGCCTATGTGAAACCTATTGGTTTTGCCAAAGTGTGTTCATTATAGTTTAGGGTTAGGAGAAAAGCATTTAGTCTGTAAAAAGCTGCGGTTTTATTTCAGCTAAATGGCTTTCCAGTAAACACACAAACACAGATATAGTGAGTATTCATGGATTCATTAAGCCACACACAGCCAGATAAAAAAAAAAAAAGTAATGCAGCACATAGCACTGCCTTGCATTGGGGAGGCATTCCATGGGCGTTCCCGGGCATACACCTATGGATTTTGACAAAAATCCAGATTTAACAAAGTTAATAAACCTGGATTTGCACCAAAATAATATGCCTACCCAGAGCTGGTGTAACAATTAGATATATCTTCATTTCTCCTAGTTATTTCCTCTTTGCCTGTGTGCTGCATTTTGCAGCACACATACAAAGAGAAATAAGGTATCCCTTCCTGCACAAATGAATCAATCACTGCATTTGTAAAGCGCACTACATACCCGTGAGGGTCTCAAGGCGCTGGGGGGGAGGGGGGCGCCGCTACTGGTCGAAGAGCCACGTCTTGAGGAGTCTTCTGAAGGCCAGCAGGTCCTGTGTCTGTCGTAGGCTGGTGGGGAGAGCGTTCCAGGTCTTGGCGGCGAGGTAGGAGAAGGATCTGCCGCCGGCGGTGGTCTTCCGGATGCGAGGAACTATGGCGAGGGCGTGGTTGGCTGAGCGGAGGTTTCGGGTGGGGATGTGGAAGCTGAGACGGTTGTTGAGGTATGTGGGTCCGGCGTTGTGTAGGGCTTTGTGTGCGTGGATGAGGAGTTTGAAGGTGATCCTCTTGTTGACTGGGAGCCAGTGCAGGCCTCTCAGGTGGGGTGTGATGTGGCTGCGTTGGAGGATGTCGAGGATCAGTTGTGCCGATGCGTTCTGAATTTGTTGGAGTTGTCTCAGGAGCTTGGTTGTTGTTCCCGAGTAGAGACCGATCCCGTAGTCGAGTCTGCTGGTGATGAGGGCCTGGGTGGCGGTTTTACTTGTGTCGGAAGGGATCCATTTGAAGATCCTGCGGAGCATGCGGAGGGTGTTGAAGCAGGATGCGGAGACGGCGTTGACTCGCCTGGTCATGGAGAGGGTGGAGTCGAGGATGACCCCTAGGTTTCGTGCGTGGTTTGTGGGTTCCGGGGCTGTGTCTAGTGATGTGCGCCACCAGGAGTCGTCCCAGGCTGATGGGGAGGGTCTGAGAATGAGGACCTCCGTCTTGTCGGAGTTCAGCTTCAGTCTGCTGTCCTTCATCCAGTTGGCTACTGCCTTCATTCCTCTGTGGAGGTTGGCTTTGGCGGTGTGGGGGTCTTCGGTGAGGGATATGATCAGCTGGGTGTCGTCGGCGTAGGAGATTATGTTGAGGTTATGTTGTTGTGCGAAGTGGGCGAGCGGTGCCATGTAGATATTGAACAGCGTCGGGCTGAGGGAGGATCCCTGTGGGACGCCGCAGATGATCTTGGTGGGTTTCGAGCGGAAGGGTGGGAGGCGGACGCTCTGGGTTCAGCCGAGAGGAAGGATGTCGTCCAGGCCAGGGCCTTCTCTTGAATTCCGGCGTCATGGAGGCGTGCTGATAGGGTGCGGTGGCAGACTGTGTCAAAGGCTGCTGATAGGTCCAGGAGGATGAGAGCGGCTGTTTCTCCTTTGTCCATCAGGATCCTGATGTCATCAGTGGGGGCAATGAGGGCGGTCTCCGTGCTGTGGTTGCTGCGAAAACCGGATTGGGAGGGGTCCAGGATGTTGTTGTCTTCGAGATAGCGGGTTAACTGTTTGTTGACAATCTTCTCTGTCACTTTTGCCGGGAACGGGAGCAGGGAGTTGGGCCGGAAGTTCTTGAGGTCCTTGGGGTCCGCCTTGGGCTTCTTCAGGGGGGTGTTGATCTCGGTGTGCTTCCAGCTTTCCGAGAAGGTTACTGTCTCGAAGGAACTGTTGATTATTTTTCGGAGGTGGGGCGCGATGATTGTGCTGGCTTTGTTGAAGACGTGATGAGGGCAGGGGTCAGATGGGGATCCGGAGTGGATGGAGTTCATGATTTTGATGGTGTCTTCGTCGCTGACGTTGGACCAGGTGGTCAGGCGGCTGGTGCTCGCAGGGGTGATGGACTCGGTGGTGGGTGCAGGAGTGTGGGAGTTGAAGCGGTCGTGGATGTCGGTGATCTTGCGGTGAAAGGCGGCCAGGGAGTCGCACAGGCCTTGTGATGGTGGGATGTCGTTGGTGTTGGCGCGGGGATTGGAGAGCTCTTTCACAATGCTGAAGAGCTCTTTGGTGTTGTGAGCGTTGTTGTCTAAGCGGTCCTTGAAGGCGGTCCTGATGAGTTGGTGGTGTCTGCAGGTGGCGTTCTTGTGGGCTGTGTGGCTGTCTGGTGTTTGGTCGTGGAGCCATTTCTTCTCCAGCTTCCGACAGGTGCGCTTGGAGATCTGGAGGTCTTCGGTGAACCAGGCGGCTTTCTTGTTGGTGTTGTTGGTTGTGGAAGTCTTGAGAGGGGCGAGGGTGTCTGCGCAGTCGTTGATCCGCTGTTTGAGGTTCGTTGCGGCGGTGTCTGGGTCGGTGGGGTCGGCGGGTGGTTTCAGGGCAAGGGTGGTGGTCAGTTGGTCCTTGGTGATCTTGCCCCAGCAGCGGCGTGGCACCTGTCGGGTGCGGTGGTGAGTGGTGGGTTTCCTGAAGGTGAAGTGGACGCATCTGTGGTCGGTCCAGTAAGGTTCGGTGGTGTGGTTGAAGGAGACGTGGGGGCTGGTGGAGAAGATGGGGTCTAGCATGAGTCAGGCGGCGTGGGTGGGTTCCGTCACAAGCTGCTTGAGTCTGAGGTTGGCAAGGTTGTCGATCAGGGCAGTGGAGTTGGCGTCGTTGTTGTTCTCGAGGTTTAAGTTTAGTTTAAGTTTATTTTATTGCATGATTAATAGAAATCTTTGCAATGATTGTTTATAAAAAGAGCTGGAAGAGATACACAATCAAGAGTTTTACAAGGACAGTTAAAAAGCAGTAAAAGAAAGTTAAGAATATGTATAAAAGATCCAAGTAAACTGATGCAATACATTGAATTTGTATGAAAAGAGAGTAAAAAAGACATTCAACATTTACTGAGTCTATGTTAGTTTAAAAAATAGTTTTCTTAAAGTGCAAAGGTGGATCTTTTTGAGACAAGTTCAATCACTGGTCTCTGAGTTTTGGATCGTAGATCTTTGTTAGTTAAAAAAAGAGTTTTCTTAAAGTGCAGAAGAGGATCTTTTTGAGTCAAGTTATATCACAGGCCTCTGAGTTTTGGATCGTGTTAACTGATTTCATAAAACGCACTAGTCTACAGGCTAATTGGATATCTTCTCCCTTAACACCTTGCCTGCTCATGACGAGCTGAGCTCGTCATGAGGCACGGTGCTCCGGTGCTCAGGACGAGCTCAGCTCGTCATGGGCCGTGGAACGCTCAGGTGCGGGGAGAATTCCCCTGCTGCGCTGAGCGTTCCACGGCAGCCAATGTACCTGTGACGAGCTGAGCTCGTCATGAGCACAGGAGCACTGTAGCTCATGACGAGCTCAGCTCGTCATGAGCATGGGGGCGCTGTGTGCGCCCCCTCCCCCCCAGCACAGTGGGGGAATTACCCCTGCAGCGAAGGGGTTAAAGCTGATCAACAGGGCTTGTCTGCGGGTTCGCACACCGTTTTGATTCCAGAGCTGTGTTAGTTGGCACCTTCGGGCACTATCTAGAGCTTTACAGCTACATAACAAGTTTAAAACGCCCTCCTTTGGATTGTCGCAAAGCCTGCAGTTAGAATTAGATTCCAGGCGTTTCCATGGGGGAAGATGTACGTTTGACGGGATTACCTCCATCCTCAGCCGCAGGAATTCTTCCTTCACCTTCCTTGAAAAGCTGGTACTGAGGTATGGCTGAGGTAAGGCGCTAGTGTAGCCTTGGATTACGAACCACCCATGTGATCTCCTGGTTAATGCTGCTTTGTCTTCTTCCATGGAAAGAATTTTCACTGACTTGTTAACCAGGCGTTTGAAGCACTTAAGTGTACACCTCGAGTCCCAGAGGTCTTTTAATGCAAGGGATTTTATAGCTGCTTGAAGGTAGACCGTTGCAGGGGATCCCTTGTTTGTCTCCAGCTCTTTCCAAAGGTGGGCGTTCAGGGAGTCTGTTACATCGTTTTTTACTTTGTGCCAGCATTTTCCATACGCGCCCTTGCGCGCAAATTTTTGCTGCTTCTGTAAACCCAACTCCAACCTTAGCTGTGCTGTGGAGGTATACGGAGGGAGTGAGAAGAGTATTCGGCGTGTTTTGCTGACCACATTATCTAAAATATCTTTGTCTCTCCCTCTCATGCATTCGCTCCCATATGTTATTTATGGTAACAGTTTTGCGCGAAATATGTCCAGCAAGGGGATTAAGTTTGGGCCTGCTATTTTGTTCTTAATATTTTTAAAAGCGATTGCCAGTGAAATCCCTCTGTTTTTTATTGTTGTTGTATGTTGCTGGAAAGAGCCGTTCGAGTCAAAGATTATCCCTAGGTATTTGTATTCTTTAACTGTTTCAATTTTGTAATCATGCAGAGACCATTGAAATGTTTGCTTTTTTAGTTTTTGATTAAAAACCATCACCTTTTTTTTTATCTGTATTTATGGTCAGGCCGTTTATTTCGGAAAATGTGCTAGTTGTATTAATAATATGTTGCAGGCCTACTGGGGTGGCTGATTAGTATCAGGTCATCTGCATATAATAAATTCGACAATGTAAGACCCCCTAGCTTTGGGGCATTGTGGTTGCAATTGTCCAGATCTTTAGAGAGGTCAGACATAAAGAGGTTGAACAGGGTCGGTGCGAGGACGCACCCCTGTTTCAACCCTCTTGTGGTCGGAATTTCTTTGGATAAACAGTTGCCGGCCCCCAGTTTTATTTGGACCCAGGTGTCTGAATGCAGTAAAATCAATAAGTTGTTCTCGAGGTGGAAGTTCAAGTCCCCGAGGTGGATGTAGTCCGTGGAGGCGAGGGCGTGGGTGCTGACGAGGTCGGCGATGGTGTCGCTGAACTGTGGTTGAGGTCCGGGAGGTCTGTAGACGAGTGTTCCTCTGAGGGTGGTGTTGGGGTCGGTGTGGATCTGGAAGTGCATGTGCTCGGCGGAGGTGAGGGTGTCGTCGGTGTTGATCGAGATTTTGATGTTGTCTTTGTGGATGATGGCGATTCCCCCTCCTACCCCGTTCGTCTCTGCGGGAGATCTTGTAGCCCTGTGGGATGGCTATGGCGATGTCTGGTGCTGAGGTGGAGGTCAACCAGGTCTCCGTCAGGAAGGCGACGTCGGGGGCGGTGGAGTCTAGGAGGTCCCAGAGTTCGATGGTGTGTTTGTGAGCGGAGCGAGTGTTGAGGAGGATGCAGCGGAGATGGTTGGGCTCTCTGGTTGGTGGTTTGGTGGGTGGATGCTGGTGAATCTGCAGTTCCGGCAGGCGAAGGGCCCTTGGGTGCGCTTCGGGGTGGCCTGGTAGCAGGGGTGGTCTCGTTCGGTGTTGAGTGTGTGGAGGGTGCTGGAGTCGTAGTACAGTCTGGTGTTGCAGGGGGCGCGGGGTCAAGGGGTCCTGGCGCTGGGCGCGGACGGGCGCAGACGGGCTTGCCTTCCGCTGCGCGGCCTCCATAAGAGGCGAAGTGGGAGGGAGGGGCAGCTGGGAGGCGGGAGCAGGGCGGGCAATGGGCGAGGGCGGGGATACAGAAGGAAAAAGGGGGCGAGCCGTGAGGGAGCAGCGGCGGGAAGCGGGGGGCACAGAGGGCAGGGGTGCGAAGGGAGCCCCTGAAAAATACAGTAAAGCAGTAAACAAAAAGCTAAATACAATCACCAATAGCAGAGTACAGGAAAGAAACGCAGGCATAAGAAAGGTGGCCGTACCGGGGGCACACCAGCGGCGAACCCTCGGCAGCACTCGGGCCCTAGGGAGATGCGCGGCGTGGGGAGCGACCAATTCTGACCACAACACAGGCACTTCTGTGTTGTTGCGCAAGAGTGCTTATGTTGGCACTAGGCTGCCACAAGTGCACCAGCACAAGGTGACCGCAGAAGTGTACTATATTTTTGTAAATATGGTGCATTCCTGCTGTCTCCCTTTTACACAACAAAGCAAGTTCCATTTTTAGCTGATGCTGTAATCCCCCTGAATGCCCTTAAAAGTGTTGTTTAGGCCTAAGTACCAGGATCTTTGTTTTGCCTCATTAAGCAAAAGGTCCTCAACACACATGAACGCCTTTACAGCAGTTACAGACTAGACTGATAAGTTTCCCGCTCATACACAGGTTCCTGTCTTAAACACTGTATTTGGTGCTAAAAGACTGCTATGATATAGGTACTAAACTGGCTAGATGATAGTGGCTAGTCCCACAAACATAAAATAAAAAATGTAGCCTTAGAGGCAGAAACCCTTAATGTTCCTCTGTCTTTTCTTTCAAACAGGAAGAACATTAACTACTGAATAATTCGCTGCGAAGCCACAGACTGCATATGCTGAAGCATTATCACTTTTGAGTCAAAGACGGATGCAAGGTTGGGAGAAAGTGAATGGCGCCATTTTATACTGTGTTGAGTGTAGATTCCTTTCCATGTGCCTATTGCAACCCTATTAGGATAATCTCCGAAAGGCAATGCTCATCTGAATGAATTTGCAGCTGAAACAGGCTGAACTGGCAAAAAGCCTGTAGCTGTGGCCCAGTGAAGAAAAGAAAACTGTGAAATACTGTATGGAACTCAAAACTGATCAGAGAGATACAAACAATCCATTGGCGACTACTTGAGCAAAGTGGTTGCCATTCATTTGTTTTAAGATATCTGGGCCCTGCCCTCCCAAGTGAGAAATGTTTTAATTCTAATATCTACCAAGGCTTATTAGTGATGCACAGTATGAGCAATTTGCGCAAGCATACTTTCACCAGGAACTCGTAAAAGTTTAACTTTTGCAGAAACAGGCTAGTGTGTTCTGTGTGCACCAATCAACAGGCAAGATAACGGCAGTCTACTGGTGAGGTGTTCTTACCAACAGTCCAGTTTGGATTTTGAAGATATTATGTTGGTCGTCAAAGTTTCCACCAAATCTCTCAAGCTCTGAAAACGAGAGTTGAAAGTACACTGCTTGTTGCTGTGTCTTGTATGGTCCGTGTGCTTTTTCATGTAAGGCATGTATGCGTACTGAAACAAGTTCATCATGCCATCGCCCTGCACTAAGGACCGCACAAGCTGGCCAACACTAGAGTGCTTTCTTTAATCACTATATAACAGGTAACTCTAATATGTTCAGACTCACTGTGCTCATACATTTTGCTTAAAATAACCCCTGCTGTAGTTGTATTTTAGTGTCAAGTCTACAATAAGTGGTAGCCAATGACTTCTCCTACAGATAAATTGCTTTATTCCCATGATTTATAGTGTGTCTTTCTACCACCCTTTGGCAATACTGTAAACCTGCCCGATTATGATTATTTGATCATGTAAAAACAGTTGATGTAAATATTTGCTACATGTGTTCTTTCTAAATTGGAGTAAAAGTCTTACAACATGTATTCTGAAAAAAAATCACTTTAATGAACAAATACATAAATGTGTATTAGCCTTTCAAATATAATCAAAATACATTCATGAGACTAGTAAAACTGAATAATTCCAACAGAAGATACATTCCAAATAATCTGCACCGTACAAATATTGTGGCAATAGCACTAGTACAGTTTACTGATGCCTTAAACAAGAATACTGAAGGTGCAACCCCATAAAGCATACATACAGCGACTGTACCACAGAACATCAAAAGTATTTCACTGGACAGCCCTACGAGAGTCCCCGTACAAGACTGCAATCTTCCTTGGCGGTTTCTGTGTCCCCAAGGAAATCAAAGTATGGCAACATTGTTTTGATTGTCAAATTGTAACTGTAGCAGCTATGTGTAAATCTGAAACTTCTCCGTCACTGAATTAGAGACACCAAAACCAATTTATAACACAGCCCTCCCAATGAGAAAAACGACTTCATTGCAATGATACAGAGCATCCTATGTTCACAACCACCTCTACTAGTTTCAACATAAACAAAATAAAATATTTTTGCTTCCAATTTTACTGGGAAGGTTCAAACAATTAAAATATTAAAAGAAGGCAGACTGCTCCATTACGATGATATAAAGATACTGATTCTCGTGCTTGTTCATATGGATTCTGCTGAAGCACATCCACAAGCAACTATGTTCCTTGCAAGCAGGGTAAGTTACAAGACATATATATTTTCAATGTTCATAGCTCGCTGCACATTGCCGGACAAGAGGAAGAAGCTTTCCTTGCTGGTGAAGCTTGCGAGTGTCTGTCCCGCCACCAATACACGTTCCGTTCACAAACACCCTTGGAACCTAACATGGATAAATATATAAAAAAATAATATTGTGAGACTTGTTTACTTATAGATATTTGTTATTTAAAGCAATATACAACTTTACAAAATTATACTTTGATCATGTCTGCCTAATATTACAAAGATACTAACATAAAACATTAATGAAAAGCTTGTCTGTATTTAGTCCTTGCGACTCCAGCCTTGTTGCTTAGTAATCCAATTTATAATCAGTTGTCACAATTTACTAAATTAAAAGATCTGCAAGATCCTCACAGGTCTTTGATGCAGGTACCTTAATTTGCATCAAGTTCTCAAGTTAACACCTCTCATCCTCCTTCCTCGTCAGTCCTTACTAAATATGTGAACCCTACCCATAGAGACAGACAAGTTTATTTGCTTGCAGTTTTATAAAGCACGAACAAGACCCGGAGTTATCACAGTGCTTTACAGTAAACATTGGGAAATAGAATAACAGCAAGGAATGTACGAGTGAGTAATTAAACCACAAACCATCAAATAGAAGAAGAAAACTAATAAAAATGAACCTTAACAAAAGATAGAGAGAGAGATGTGCTTCTCAATTAGCAGGTGTTTTAAATGTTTCCTGCAGGTTTCGAACGCAGGATCACTGTATTTCAGGAGGGATTAAGTTCCAGATTTTGGGAGTAGTTCACGAGATGGCCTAGGAGATAGTTCTTTTCTCCCTGAACATTGGTGGTTTTAAGAGAAGCGATTCGCCGCTTTGGAGATAACAGAAACCGCATAAAAGGACGAGTTTCTGTGCTAGGTGTTTCAGGGTTCCATAATGCAGAGCTCTGAAGTTGAGACAAGCCCCATTGAAATTGCTTCTTGGTTCTGTCGGGAGCTGAGAGAAATCAACAAGGGCATAATATAGCTGAAACATCTTACTTCATTCTGAGAGCATTTTTCTGCTGAGTTAAGGGTGGTATTCATTGTAGTGAGGGGTGTTCGGGTATTCATGTGAATAGAGGAAGAGGATTGAGAGTGGGGCCAGTGAATAAGGAGCAATTCCATAAAGAGTGGGAACGACTTTAAGTGGCTGAAGGACAACTAGACAAGACTTTTAGTTGTAGCTGTATATCATCAGCGTAAAGATAGTTGGCGAGGTTTGATGGTTTTAGAAATTGTTGTCAGAGGTTCAGTGTACAAGTTGAAAAAAGACTAGGGATAATATAGGCCCTCGAAGGACCCCTAGCATTACGACTGCTAGATTAGATAGTGAACTGTTCAGTTTAATTTGTTGGGAGGAGTTGTCCAAATAAGAGCATAACTATCGTAGAACTGCTCCACTTATTACCATTCTTTTTTGAGTGTGTGGAGCAGGAAATAGTGATTGACTTTGTTGAACGCTGCAGATAGGTTGGGGATTAGGATTAGGTCCATTGTCAAGGAGGGCGAGAATGTTGTTCACGATCTGTTGCATGGCTGTTTTCTGCACTACAGCCAGGTCTGAAGTCAGATTGAAAATCGTCAAAAAGGTTAAGGGCTCTGATAAATTGTTTCAATTGGGTTGAAACACAGCTTTCAAGAACGGGAGATTGGTAGCTGAGTTTAATTTATTCAAGGCTTCAGGGTCAGTGAAAGGTTTTGTCAAATATGGGGTAAATTTACCTCTTTTCAGCCAGTTTGTAACTTTGCCATGGGTTAGCAAAGAGTTGATCAACAGAGTCCAGCAAGGGGCGATGTGAGCAATAACCTATATAGAATGGGCAGCTTTCGATCTGTGACATTTGGTGCTGACCTGTGTTAGCTATTGTAGTGTTGCTCTGCCGAACACGGATAGGCTATTCACAGATGTTTCTACATCAACAGTACATTCACAGTGCTTGGGGAGGTCCAGTCGTGTTGCGTACCAGTGACTCTAGGGCCAGTCGAAAAATCAATATTTATTTAATTGAATAAAAAGGCCAACAGACTACAGCTTGAAGGTGAGACATGTATTTAAATGGTCAAGGGGGATTTATAATGTATGCAAATTCATTTTTAAATACCTTCCGGAAAGTTCTGAAACCTTCCTTTACCCTTCCTTCTAGAATGTTCATGACCTTTATTAAGCTTCCAGAAAGTTCTAGGACCTTCTCTTAGTTTCCAATTTAACATGGAAGAACTTCCTGTTTCAGTTCTATATAAAGAACTTCAGAACAGCTTCCCCTTGCATCACAGTGCAGTAAAAGCCATTCACTTGACAATTTCCTTGCCTTGTATCAGAGCTCCGATGCTCTGCTAGGAATTGTTGTCCTTCAGTTTGCTGTTTTCATTCTTGCACCCTGAACTACTATCCTGTCCACCTCCACACCATTAACCACATTCCTTTTGTCCGGGTTCCAGCTCCCTAGTCCAGGGGGTTTCTTGCTTCTTTCTTTAGAGGAGCTAACGGCAATCTTTATGGATGCGTCACTAGTGTTTTTCAAATCTAGAGACACATGCTAGCGTCTAACTACTGATTCTAATTTGGTCTAAATGTTATTATTAGCTAACTGAAAGTGAGGATAGTTAAGAATTGAAGCAATAGGATCTATAGGGGACAATGAGGAAGGAGGTTGTTAATAAAGAAGATTTTTTTCCACGTTTCAAGACGAGAGACCCACATCTTTGGTTGCTTAATTATCTGATGTGCTTATTCAGAGTTGAATGAGTATGTACCTTAGGCAAGCAGTCCTTTACGTATTTATTGTTATCTCATTACAAAGGGTGCGTAGCTATCATGAAGATGGTCTTCTGTGTGGGAGACATTATTACATTGGCAGAACTATTGATCAGGGAGCAATAGGGTTTGCATCCGACATTAGGAAATGTGAAGCTTTAAGGCTGAGGGAGGCGTGTGGAAGGTGTTAAAACGGGATAGTTGCAACAACAAATGCTATTGTAGTTGCCAAGTGGGGTGGTGAGGGCATTGTGACAGGGAAGGAATTCCTCAGGAAGATTTTAAAGAACTGAAGGATGCATTTGTCAGTATGTAATAGGGTTCACAACCTGGTGTTTTCTGGCAGATCAATGGTGGCAGCAATTCAGGGATTAACTGCTCGATTAAAGACACAATTTCCCTGACTACAGGACATGTTATTAAAATAATTGTTTTTTTAGATTCCCTACGCTTGCAAATTGCTTCCTATAAATTGCCCAGCCTCCATTGCGAATCTCATTGGTTATACAGTTTACTGCATGAGCCGGCTGTTGTTGCCCCCTAAGCTAAACAGGCAACCAAGTTTTATAGTGTTGTTTAACTTATTATAAATGTATTTTTATTTTGGTTTCAAGCGGCTGGCATGGCACCATAGACCACAAGTCTATTCTACAGCAGGTAGGAGTCATGAAAGCTTCACTGTCCTGAACACAACAAAGCTGACCCTGCTTCAGTGTGACGAATTCAGCAGCTCCTCGGTGCTACCCAGATTGTGCAGAGGGGACCAAAAGTGATACAATAAGTGCATTAACACCACCTCATTCAACGCATGACATGCCTGATCTAAACATTTTTGCATGTCAAAGCTTCATGTCAGTAGCGTTGCTGTAGCAGGAGCATACAAAGCATGGTGCATCTCAATGTGGATCACACGCAAATCATGGAACCAACTCATACAGAAAACAATGTCCTTATTTCCATAGTCTCTGCGTTTAACAGAGCACTGGTGTCTGGCTATTGTTCTTCACAACAGGATTTCGCTTTGACTTTCATAAAAATATTATTTCAAAAAGCTAATCAAGGTTCCAAAACGCATTTATTTATTTGAATGGTTTTATTTCATCCACTAGATAGAAAACATTCCAATAAGGCATCATTTACTGCTCTTTTTCCACTTAGTACATTTGGATGAACACACATTTTAGGGCACAAGAAAAAACAGGAATTGGTGCCCCAAAGAAGAAACACTACATAATGCAAACTGACACAGCTACTTTAAGTACCATGGAAGGATTCATTATGCCAAGTGCCATGCAACAGTGTCAGATGGTTAATTTCTAAAGCATGGGGGAGGGGGGGGGGGACAAAGTTATATAGTATCCAGTTCTACATCTGTGGACCAAAAAGAAGGGTGGTGGGTGGTACTATTATGAATTCAGAGAGAAAATCTATGGTAAACAACTAGGATTACAAGTTAGTGATTTTCCTTCTTCGCCATGGGATTAACTCTATGAACATAAAGTCCACAGAGTTAACTTGTTGAGTAAAAAAGTACAAAGAGACACATTACCCATCCCCTCCCAAAAAAGTTGAATCCGCATTATAAATGTCTGGAAAGGCTAGATTTCCCACAAGAACAGCAGTAGCTGCTTTCCTCCTTGTAGAATGAGCCCAAGGTTTACAAGGCATGAACATATTCACTTTTTCATCACAAGTGACAACACAATAAACTATCCATCTTGCTATGTTCTTCTGAGAGGAAGGTACGCCAGCATAATAATTTACAAGAGCTGCTCGTGGGTTTGAGTGTAAGACATGCTTCTGTGATGAAGACTGCATCAAGTTTATGCTGTATAATGTCATCTATGCCAAGAGTATGGATGACAGCCAAATGAGCATTGATGACCATGATTTGAGAGTGTGTGCTATTGCCAGTACGTGTGTAGCAGTGAATGGTATGAGAATGAGGTTATTTGTGTGTTTTAAGCATTTTTATTTATATTTTAAACATATTCAAGGGTACATAGGAACATGAAAGTATTTTGATAATCAAGTGTGCCTACAATATGAAAATGTTCTTGTGTCTGCTGTCTGTATGTGGGCTGTGTGTGAGTGCGGGTATGTGAAATGCTGCAGAGGTGGCTGTCCTGTGTTAGTGGTGGGACATGGCAGGAGTTATGCCCCCGCAAAAGCCCCCCCACAATTGATGCCCTTGCAGGTGTTGCCTGCACAGCGCTTATGAAATCTACAGTATTTAATATATATCTTAAAAGGGGCTTACTTCTCTCCCTTGCTTTTCATTGGTTCGTGTACTAGCCACTTACTTTTACTCTGTTTCAATTGGGTGTAGCATACTATTTCCAGTTGTTCCTCTGTGTTTTTCTGTTATCAGTCTCCCATGGCCCAAGTACTGTTTTCATCCGCTTTTCTGGAACTTCTTTTAAGCATGTCAGCACCTCTGCATGCTTCGTAGAAAGCCAACGCTCCGATCGCAACAGGCACTCACTGGTTCTCTCGAGGACAAAGCAGGGACCCACTCTAGTGCTCCCTTTCATACCGAGCAGTGCACTCACCAGTCCCCATGGGGACAAAGCAGAGCCCCGCTCTAGTGCTCCCTTCGAGCAACTCGTGAAGCCCTTTGCAGCTAGCGGGAGTGCCGCATCAAAGGCGGCGCTTGTTTTAAACATCACAGTTTGAACAGCAGGACAGTAAAAAAATAGCCCGGCTCGATGTAACAAATTTAAAAAAAAAAGTTTTTTATTGTTATAACAAATAAAGCACACATCCCCTAGCCTACAACCCTGGGGCCGGCTGAAGCGAATTTCCACGTAGCATGCAATTCTCTTTGGGGTTAACACAGCCGTTTAGCCGATATCCCGGAGGACCGGCGGCGATTTGGTTTATGCACTCCGAGCATGTGATTTATACTTTATGCTATGTGATATCAACTCCTCTCTTGCACATAATTATATGACCCCAATTTCAGCGACCACCTGTCTACGCTGCCTCCCTGGGCGCCCAGCTTCACCCGGACCCTAACTCTTGTGCCGCAGTATACCCCCCGGGACAACCCTAGGGCACTATGTGTCCCTCTTAGCCCGGGTCCTCAGCCTCCACAAGTATCCAGTCCTATCCAGTCCTATGAATGTGTGTCCACAATGGTTCCCGTCCTCACGATATGCCAACCTCTGCTCGTCTTGGCCAGACTGTGTCGTGTTTCTGCTCTCCCAGAGTGAACTACGCTAATATGATAGCCTACCCGGTATCTGTGCTATAAATCCTCCTAACACGCCCCCCCCCCCACCACCCGCAACAGGTTCCCCGCCGGAGCTGGAGCAAGATCACCGCAGAGCAGCTCACCGCCTCCCTCAGCCAGAACACACCCACCAACACAGCGGACCCAAACGAAGCAGCCAGCAACCTCGCCAAGTGGCTGACCGCCTGCGCCGACGACCTCGCACCACTAAAGAACCCTCCCAGCAGAACCGGCAGCAAGAAAACTCCCTGGTTCACCGACAAACTCAAGGAAACCAAGAAGAACTGCCGCACCCTCGAGAAAGCCTGGCGGCTAGACCAGACCACAGACAACAGGACCGCCCTCAAGCACGCCACCCGCAAACACCACCAGCTGATCCGCGCCACCAAGAAGTCGGCACTCAAAGAACGACTGGACAACAACGCCCACGACAGCAAGGAACTCTTCAGCATAGTCAAAGAGTTCTCCAACCCCAGCGCCGGAAACAACGACATCACTCCCTCGCAAGACCTCTGCGACTCACTCGCCTCGTTCTTCCACAGCAAGATCGCAGACATACACAACAGCTTCAACGCACAGACCACGCACCCTACCGCTGAACCAACTCCCGCCACCACTACCCTCTGCAACTGGACCCCGATCAACACCGAAGAGACCACCCGCACGATGAACTCCATCCACTCCGGATCACCAACCGACCCCTGCCCACACCACGTCTTCAACAAAGCCGACGCCATCATCGCTCCCCATCTCCGGGACATCATCAACTCCTCCTTTCACACCGCCACCTTCCAGAAGAGCTGGAAGCATGCCGAGCTTACCGCCCTCCTGAAGAAACCAACGGCGGACCCCACCGACCTCAAGAACTACCGTCCCATCTCGCTCCTTCCCTTTCCAGCCAAAGTCATCGAGAAGACCGTCAACAGACAGCTGGCCGCCTTCCTCGAGATGAATGGATCTATCGACTACTCGCAGTCCGGGTTTCGGGCCAACCACAGCACCGAGACCCCCCTAATCGCAGCCACCAACGACATCAGAACCCTGTTCGACAACGGGGAAACAGCGGCCCTCATCCTCCTAGACCTCTCTGCGGCGTTCGACACAGTCTGCCACCGCACCCTAGTGAAGCGCCTCAGCAACATTGGAATCCGAGAGAAAGCACTGGAGCGGATCATCTCGTTCCTCGCCGGAAGAACCCAGAGAGTCCGCCTCCCCCCGTTCAGATCCGAGGCCACCGAAGTCATCTGCGGCGTTCCTCAAGGCTCCTCGCTCAGTCCAACCCTCTTCAACGTCTACATGAGCCCCCTCGCAGCCATCGCACGCCAACATGACCTCAACATCATCTCATACGTCGACGACACCCAGCTGATCCTCTCCCTCACCAACGACCCCACCACCGCCAGAGCCAACCTACACGAAGGGATGAAAGACGTCGCCGACTGGATGAGGAGCAGCCGCCTTAAACTGAACTCAGACAAGACAGAAGTCCTCATCCTGGGATCATCACCCTCCGCCTGGGACGACTCCTGGTGGCCCCCGGCCCTGGGCACCGCTCCCAAGCCAACGGACCACGCACGCAACCTGGGCTTCATCCTGGACTCCTCCCTGTCGATGACCAGACAAGTCAACGCCGTCTCATCTTCATGCTTCAACACTCTGCGCATGCTCCGCAAGATCTTCAGATGGATCCCCACCGAAACCAGGAAGACCGTCACCCAGGCACTCGTCACCAGCCGACTGGACTACGGGAAAACCCTCTACGCTGGAACCACAGCCAAACTTCAAAAAAGACTCCAGCGCATCCAGTGCCTCCGCACGACTCATCCTGGACATCCCCCGACACAGCTACATCATCGGACACCTGAGAGGCCTGCACTGGCTCCCCGTCAGTAAGAGAATCACGTTCAGACTCTTGACCCACGCACACAAGGCTCTCCACGACCTGGGCCCCAAGTACCTCAACGACCGCATGACCTTCTACACGCCCACCCGCCAGCTACGATCAACCAGCCACGCCCTCGCCACCGTACCACGCATCCGCAGAGCCACCGCCGGAGGAAGATCCTTTCCCTATCTGGCAGCCAAGACCTGGAACATCCTCCCCACCCACCTTCGGCGAACCCAGGACCATCTCTCCTTCAGGAAACAGCTCAAGACCTGGCTGTTCGAGCAGTAACATACCCCCCCACCCCCCCCCCCCCCCCAGCGCCTTGAGACCCTCCCGGGTGAGTAGCGCGCTTTATAAATGCCGTGATTGATTGATTGATTGAGTGTAAAAATTTAGGACAAAGGGCCAAAATTCAGGACAAAAATTCAGGACAAAACTTCGGGACAAGAGGTAAGTTTTACAGACACGTCAGAGGTGGTCGCGCAATAGTATATAAGTAAGTAAATAGACAACCATCTAAGTGCAAGTCAAAATAGGTTTATATTAGGTTGAGACAATCATGCACTTCATGGTTTTTCAGTATGGCCGCAGCTTGCTGCCTTAAAAAATTCAAAATTCGCATCTCGCTCCAGCAGGTACATTAGTCACCAGACAATGGTGAACCACACCTGAATATAAGTAAGGCTGCTTTTTATTGTTGATTGAAAACTACTGGACATACAAGGAACTTTGCTGTGCAAGCCCCCAGTAACCCCCCCCCCCCCCCGCCCCCCCCACCTTTCCAGCCTCCTAGGGAAACACCCGATGCCCTGTCCGGCCAGTCCTGCCTTGCTTCACCTTTCAATGGTGCCCCTCATCTTCACTTAGACCGTCTCTCATGTGTATTTAATTTCTCTAATAGTGTTACTCCTCCCAATTATGTAGGGCAGGTTGTCAAAGTGTATTACATCACACACATTATATAGAGCCAATGACTCATATTAATGTGAAAGTTAATGTATAGGAAATGCTACTTAACATAAAGGATGCAACAAGGTGTAATCATTCTTTTATCTATTATTCAGTCTTTCACCATTCATTCTGTCCTTCCATCTATGTGCCCATTTATATCCAAACATATTCAACCATTTGCAAACCTATCCACCATATATCCTTCCATCCATCATTTCACTCATCCATCCCTCCATCCACCCTTTCACTCATCCATCCATTATTCATCTACCCACCCTTTCACCCCATCCATCCATACAGTCATCCATCCACTCTTTTACCCATCCATCTATTCACTCAGCCATTTACCATTTCACCCATCCAGCCATTCATTCATTCACTCATCTATCCACCCAGTCACTTATCCTTCCACCCATTCTCCCTTTCAATCATTCATTCTCCCTTTCTCTCTCCATCCCTCTTTCAATCATCCATCCATCCATCCATCCACCCATCTACTCATCCATTCATTAATTCCATCCGTGGATCCTATTACTCATCCATCCTTTCACTCATCCATCCATCCTCCCATCCATCCACCCTTTCACTTCTTCACTCATCTATCCATCTTTTTGTCCATCTACCCCTTTCACTCAACCATCCATCCATTCACCCTTTCACTTATCAATTCAATCCATCCATCCATCCTTTCACTCATCTATCCACCCATTCACTCGCCCATCATCTAAGCTTTCACTCATCCATCCATCCTTTTATCTATCCATTCACCCTTTCATTCATCCTTTCAGTAATCCATCCAGCCATTCACACATTCCTTCACTTATTTACTCACCCACCTTTTCACATTATGAGCTGAGCCTTTGTCTGCAGAGTTACAGACAGAAGAGGCCCATCAAGAACTTCACCCTAGCTGTAGTTCCTAAAGCAAGGGGTGAGGTGAGGTGGGGGGAGGGTTCACTATGCCCCTGCACATAGGCAGTCTGAAAACGTAGAAGTCATGAGTCATGCATGATGCACAGTGCCAGGATGTGAGGGGACTGTGACATGGTGTTGTTTCCTGGGATTTAAGTGGTGTAAAAAACTGGGGGGTCTCTTCAAAGGGGATGTTCGATGTAATTAAGGGCGTAGTTTAAAATACCAAGGCTAAAAATCAGCGCTAGCAAAGTGGTCCACCCGACTGGTATTATGTTGTTTATGTCATTGCATCCAGATATATATATATAATACAGCAAGTATCATTACCCCAACAAAAACCAGGACTATTGGCTTTGTCAATGGTTATTAGTTGCTTAAAATAAAAAAGCAGCAGCCACGGCTTTGTTGAATATAATATTGAAAATACTTCAGTTAAAAAATGATGACAGTGAAAGACCGATAACCCGTTCTTTTTAACTTATTTTATAGGCTACTTTATATAAACTGTTTTCTAACGTTGCTAAAGTTGCAGCATTAGCGTTTTACCATTTATTTTACAGAATGCCCTGCTGTACACTGAGGCAGGAGGAGGCCGCCACATGCTTTACCAGCCCAGACTGCCCCATTGTCACTCTGTATGTGCCAATCAGCCCCATACAGAAAGACAATGGGCGGGGAGGGGCTGCTCCTTGTGCTCCAGGAGGAGCGCGAGGCGGCCCCATCAGGAAGGTGAGTCCTCTCATAGGGGAGCAATGCTGCTCCCTGTGATGGCCAAAATTACAGACAAAAGGCGTCCGTAAAAGGGATCCTCACGGACAATGGACGTGAGGTCCAAATTACGGACTGTCTGTGAAATTTACGGACGGTTGGTCACCCTAGGTATTGGAAGCGTGTCAGCATTGTGATGTCGTCGGCATGCGCTTCGACCTGTACCCAAGTTTTGGCTGTGCCGTTCAAGAATAGGTCTCCCGCCAGTTTAATGCCCATTTTGTGCATGGTTTGTATTACTCCAAGTTCTCGCAATGGCTTTAGCCAAATTGCCCATTCCAGTGGCATAATGGGTGAGTACAGTAGCGCGCCTCCGTGAGCCTGCAGCAAAGAGTGCCAGGCATGGTTCACAGAAGTAATAGAGTTCAATATACCCGTTCTGCGATCCACCGGCTGACAAATTGTGGCCGGGAGAGGTAGGGGGCCAGCAAAGAGTCGTTCCATATGGACATGGGGAATAAGTGGGTCAAAATGTATCCAAGTGTGGAGATGTGCAGCCAGCGCAGCTCTATAATAGAGTTCCAAGTCTGGTGCACCCAGCCCTCCCATACCATAGGGAAGCGTCAGGAGGGTCCATCGCACTCTCAGTTGTTTTCCTGCCCATGCAAGCCTGACCATTAATTGTGTCATGGTTTGGAAAAAGGCCTTTGACAATACCATCGGGATGGCACTGAACAGGAACAGGTATCTAGGCAGCACTACCATTTTTATGATGGCGATTCGCCCCATAAGGGTGAGCGGGAGTTTGCACCAGGGCTCCACGTCATCCTCCAGTCTACTGTAGGCCGCTCCATAGTTCTCTTTAAGTAGCATCTCAGAGTCCGTGTGGATCCTGACACCCAAGTACCTCACCGGGTCTAGTGACCACTGCAGAGGGTATTCCATGTCGAATCCTCCAGTAATCGGGGTGAGAGGGAACGCTACCGACTTCGACCAGTTAACGCGCAAACCAGAGACAGCCAAATCTAACCACTTCTCTAAGTATTGTTGGCTAGTTACGTTCTGGCTCTCGAATGTATAATAGTGTGTAGTCTGCGTATGTCGAGACAACAATTTTATATGTCGGGAAACAGACACCCTAATTTCCGTGATATTCGCGTAGTGCACAAGCAAGTGGCTTGGCCACCAGTGCGTATAACAGGGGGGACAGAGGGCAGCCTTGACGCGTTCCCCTACAAATCTGGAAGGGGTCCGTCACTTGATCACAGACGTGGAGCCTCGCCATAGGTTTATGGTATGATGCACCTATCATTTGAAGGAAAGGCTCGCCCAGGCCGAGTCTCCGCAGCACCTGCAACATGAATGGCCATTCTACGGAGTCAAATGCCTTCTCCATGTCCAGAAAGACTGCTACCGCTTTTGTGTCTTGTCTTATATGTTGTATAGTGCCCAAGACCGCTCGGATGTTATACGTAAAATTTCTACTAGGGATGAAGCCCGCCTGTTCAGGCGCTACTAGCACAGGGGACAGGAGGGCGAGGTGGGTCGCCAATATTTTCGCGTAGATTTAAGCATCCACATTTAAAAGGGACAACGGCCTGTATGAACTGCATTCGCTCTGTGATTTTCCGGCTTTAAGTATTTTAACTATGAGGGCCTCTCTCATGGATGCTGGCATTTTGCCCTCTACACCTATGTCGGCGAACATCTTGGCCAAGTGTGGAACCAGTTTTTCCTGGAAAGCTTTATAAGAGCCCACCGTTAAACCGTCAATGCCCGGGGCACTTCCAGAGCGCATGCTTGCAAGTGCTTCTATTATTTCATCTTTTTCTATGGGTGTTGCTAGGAATTCGTGATGCGTATTAGTGAGCATGGGCAGTTCAGTATGCTCCAAGTAGTCTCTAGTCTCATTGGTGAGGTCATCGCCTGTGGAGGAGTAGAGATCCGAATAATAGCTCCGGAATCCGTCTGCGATGCCCCTCTCGCCCGTAATTGTCTGGCCATCTGTGTCCCTCAATTCGGTTACTAGAGGCTTCCCCCTGCTGCCCTTGATAATTCTAGCTAAGAGCGAGCTCGGCCGCTCCCCCTCTCCTTACGTGCATGCTGAAGCGTATTTCCCCATATGCTGAACCTCCCTGTCTGCTCTTTCGTTGTATTCCGCAATTAGGGTCTTAATCTCCTGATCTACAGCCTCATTAGGAGTATTCTGCTGTCTCCTCTCGAGGGACGCAAGCTGTTTCTCCAACTCCGACAGCCTCTGTCTAATGGATTTAAGGACACTCGAGTGCTTCGACATCGCAATGCCTCGTATATATAGTTTGAAAGGCTCCCATACCGTGCTAAAATCTTCAACCGAGCCTATATTAATTTCAAAAAAGGTTTCAATTTCCTCCATCAGCTCACCCCTAAACACGGGATCCAATAGTGAGTAGAGTGGGAAACGCCATGTAAATGGGGGAATTGATCGCCTAGGTGACTCCAATATAAGCAGGATCGGGGAGTGATCAGATAATGTGCGTGCGAGGACTGTGCAAGCCTTAATGTGTGTCAACACAGGAGAGGACACCATCCAGTAATCAATCCTAGTATGAATGTCATGGTATGCCGAGTAATGTGTATAGCCTCCCCTCTCCGGGTGTCTGTATCTCCATACATCCTAGTCTAGACCCATTGCGGTGAGCTCGGCTTGGAGTGTCTGGGCCGCAGCAGAGGGCATGCGAGGAGGGCCCGCTGATCTATCTAGAGCAGGGTCCAATACCAAGTTCAGATCCCCCCCCACAACACCAGAGCAGCAGGAATTGTATGGATTATCTGCGCCAAATTTAGATAGAAGTTTGGGGAGTCCTAATTTGGACCGTACACATTATTAATCAACAAGTCTAGCCCCAGACAAACGCGTTGGGAGATCACATATCTGCCATTAGAGTCGTCCTTCGGGAGTGTAAGTGTCAGTTTCGATCTAGGGTTGACCCATGTCAGTACTCCCCTGGAGTGAGCCGTGAAACCTGCAGCCGTGATGTGTCCATCTAGTCCCTTACCAAGTAACATCCTGCTCGTGAGTGGGAGATGGGTCTCCTGTAAGAGGGCCAGGTCTACGTTCTGTCTTTGAAGGTAGTTTAACACCTTACGAAGTTTACGGTGGTCATTAAGACCACGCACGTTCCAGGTGAGGGCTCGAAGCATTGCAGGCGTATCTCCTCGCGCCAACTCAGGCTCATGTATAGGCAATATGTGTGCTGTGGTGTCTCTGCAGCTCAGGTCTGGCAGTGTGCATAAACTGAAAAACAACAACCCCCCCCATCCCCCTTTGTGAGCATAATAGTTACTGAACTGTCCCTCCCCCTCCCACAGCAGACCTCCCCCAACCTGGCCTTACCGACCCACTCCCTCGCCACCTCCCGTTATGCCCTATCCCCAACTTTTTAAACTAAACTACGAGAAGTCAAACGGGAGCAGTGTGCGCAGAGGCCGAGGTTGCCATGTCACCAATGATCAGTGCTAATAAGCACCAAAGTGTAACTGCCCCGTGCGTCTCCCGCTGTGGTTCGTTACTTTGCACTATCTATCCTAGAATATTACTTAGTAGTGCCACCGTGCCATTTTACTAATACTGACTTTGCCATGCGCTCAGACACTACACAAAATAAGTGACACTTCTTTACAACCTGATATGCTATCAGTACAGAGTTCGGATTCCAAAGTCTAGTGCGGCAGCTCCTAGTATCTCTATAAGTATGCTAACCTTGAAGGAGGTGTGACCATTCTGTCCCCAACTATATAGACCCGTCCCACTCCGAGTGGTATTCAGCCCAGTTATTGTTCCTATCGTTGTCTTTACGCAGCTTTGCTGCCCCCTCAGAGTCACGGCCTTTGCATATTACCATCTTACCACTGCAAACTGCAAACCATGAGGGGGTGGTCACTCCTGCTCGTCTAGGCGGCTGTTCCCATCCGCTGCTTCCGAAGGGTCAGCTGTGTCTCTGCGTTGTTTCTTAGACCAGCGTTTAAGGGCTTGCTGTAAAGTCCGAGGGTCTGCAAATAAGTGAGAGTGACCCAGCCGATTAACCCTCAGCTTTGCCGGATAGAGCATTGCGTAATCCAGTCCCAAGTCTCTGAGTTGTTTTTTGTAAGGAGCAAAGTGTTTGCGAGCCTCCTGGACCCTGGCGGTGAAGTCCGGGTATAATATTTCGGAGCCCTCATATTGAAGCGCTGTCCGTTCTCTAGCCAACCTTAGTGCTGCATCCCTGTCTCTATAGTTTAGCAGTTTAGCTATAATAGGGCGAGGTGGGGCGCCGGGGCGCAGGCGAGGCCCCAGTGAGCGATGAGCCCGCTCCACAACAAAGACCTGAGAAAAGGATTCCTCACCTAACAGTGTGGTCAGCAATTTTTCAATAAATTTCTCCATATTGCCAGTCTGCGTCGTCTCAGGAAGTCCAGTAATTCTCAGGTTGCAGCGACGAGACCTCGCTTCCAAGTCCTCAGTCTTATCCAGTAGGGCTTGCATTCGTTTTTCACTCCTCTTGCGATCTGTGTCTAGTTCCGTTTGCGCCTCTTCAACCTCCGTCAGTCTCCGCTCAGACATGTCCAATCGTTCTGCATGTTTGTCGATCCGCTCTGCCATCCTGTAGGACAGGGCGTCGATCTTCATGCCTATAGCGGTCATACTGGTTTGGAGGCCCTTTTCCATCGCCAACAGCATAGCTTTGATGTCTGTGTCGCCAGGGGGCTCGTCACTCGCCCGCGTGCCGTCTTTATCTTTATTGGCGGCATCGTGCAATTGTGCGCGCCGCTGTCCGAAGGAAATCTTCGTCTGCGTTTTGTTGCCCCGGCCCATCCTATTAGGGGGGGGGGGGGGGGGGGGGCAACTACACACCTCTCCTTGCTTCTTGGCACCCTGCGCTTCCACACCGGCTTTTCCTCAGGGTGTGCCTCTTCAGTGTTTGAGTGCTCGCTGTAAGCCCTCCAACATGGACTCCTGGGGTAGTCGCTCTCTCTCCCTCTTCCGGATAAATTGCAGCCGCTCCTAGGGCTGAGAGGCCGCACACGGAGTACTCCTAGTAGAAGCCCAGGGAGAGCGGGCTGCCGGCCGCTGTGTATTAGCACCCAGCGCGTGCCTCTGTCGCCTCCCTCTCGATCGGCGTGCGTCTCAGCCGCTCTATCAGGCTACAGGGGCTGTCTTCCCTCGTGCCAGTTCGCCCCTTATCAGGGCCTCACCCGTTATCGTTGGCAATGCTTTCTTGTGGGCTTTGTGCTCCTGGGTTCGAGCCCTGCGTGTGTCATTTTATTAAACGCTGCGTACCTTCTTTGGCGGCAACGGCTTTCTTCCGTTCTAAGCACCCCGCAGGGTTGAGGCTGAGGCAATGGTGGCCCTCTCGGCGAGTGCTGGGCCATCCGCCGCTCTGTGCCGGTTGGGACTTTCGCTGTCCCTCCGAGGCTCGGGCTACCCCCACACTCGTCGTTACTCGGAGGCGGGTGCAGCGGAGCCCCCGGGGTGCCCACCGATCTGCGCTTGGAGGACGCTTGGGCCGATCAGGGCAGACTCCAGGCGATGGCCGCTGGCGTGCCGCAGGTACTGCTACGCAGCTGGGGGAGGGCGCTAACTCTATCTCGCTGCTTACGGCCGGCCGCGCCGACTCCTCAGCGCCGTCTCGATGGACTAGTTCCCGACGTCGGAACTTAGTCGGGAGGGTTGTAATAAGATGAATAAATGATGAGTAGACAAGGTGTAGCATTAGAAGGATGCTTTATTCATCAGATGGTAAGCATTTAGGGGGGACCCCACCAGGAGCAGCTCACTTGCTGCTCAGCCCGACTAACTGAATCCTCACGCTCACACACAAGCATTCCAACACTCCACTCACACGCGCACTAACATTCCACTAACATTCATACTACTTATGGCTGAGCAGCAAGAACTAGACCACTACATCACCTTCCCCCTTTTGAACAGAAACAAAAGTACACTAATAATATGAATCAACATTGATGTAAACAAAAGTACAATAATAATATGAATCAACATTGGTGAAAAATTGCAAACACAGAATGAAGGAAAAGAAATATGCAATAATTCGTAAAAGAAAATACATTGCATTAATTAAGAAGACAAGGTAAGGTGTGGAATAATGAACCACAACCAAAAAAATAAAATCACACACTGTCACAAAATTACAGAAGCCGTAGAATCTATACAGAGTGGATAATTAAACCCAATAAAATAAAACAAAATAAGTAGAGACACAGCAGGTGATATATGCACGAAAAAGTGAATATCACAAAGTGACCTATCCACACAAAGTGGAAATCCCTGTACAAAGGAAAAAAGTGGCAACCCCTTAACTAAATGGAAAATCCACAAGCCAGGAAACCACGTAGCCGTTAAATTAAATAACGTACATTAATAAGTTATGTGGCATTTCCAGTATGACTAAAATGACACGGGCAGTGAATGCGTATTATGAAAATTCTATTACTGGCTGAATTAAGAAGCTGTAGGCAACAATCTATACTTGCATAAGGCACAAAACTGTATAGGGAGAAGTCAGTGTAAAAAGGTGCGCGCATCACCCACACTGAAGCATAAAAACAAGTGTATGGAGACCAGCTCCCATACATAACTACCCTAAAAACAGTCAGAGCTTAGAGCATTGATAATAAATAGATTGGCCAAACCCATAACATATAAATGCATTCCCTGAAAGCAAAACACTCGACTAATGTATGAGTTATGAATAGTATATCCTACAGCCTATAAATAAAACTGTAGCACCTATGTAAATACTTGCATAAACTATCACAAGCAAATCAAATGGTTAACATAAACAGAGGCATATAAAGCTTTAAAGCTTGGTGTTGCTGTAAGTGCGACACAGGCCAAACGATTTTTTCTTTACCTAAACAAGTTACCAAGCTTGGTGTTGCTGTAAGCACAATACAGGCAAATTAATACAACTTTTAAAATAAAGAAGCTAAAAGCTTGGTGTTGCTGAAAGCGAAACTGCGCAACACAGGAAAATTCACAACATTTCATTTTTTAAATAAATAAACCAAAAGCATGGTGCTGCTGAAAGTGTAACTGCGCAACACAGGTAAATTCATTACAATTCTTTTTTAAACAAATAAGCTAAAAGCTTGCTGCTGCTGAAAGCGTAACTGTGCAACACAGGCAAATTCATTACATTTTTTTTTTAACCGCATCGTTGCGGCGGTTATTTTTCCGCTGTGCGGCAATTTACAAAAAGCCGCGTTAGATGACGAGCTGAGCTCGTCATCCGCACACGCCCCCCGTGGCTGATGACGAGCTGAGCTCGTCATCAGCATCGAAGGGGTTAAATAAAGTAGCTAAAGGCTTGGTGTTGCTGAAAGCAAAACTGCGCAACACAGGCAAATTCATTACATTTTTTTTTAAATAAAGTAGCTAAAGGCTTGGTGTTGCTGAAAGCAAAACTGCGCAACACAGGCAAATTCATTACATTTTTCTTTAAATAAATAAGCCAAAAGCTTGGAGTTGCTGAAAGTAAAACTGCGCAACACAGGCAAATTCAACTTTTTGTTTCTTTAAAAAAAAAACGAAAATTACCACTGTTATATTTATTAAGCCAGTGCTTTGGTCTAATGAAGAGCACATGAAGAGCACACGCGCTATGTTCTCTGCACGCGCTACCTGCCGGTGTATTGTGACGTCAGGGTGTTCTACCTGACCACCGGCAGGTTGACAGTTATGATGGACAGTTGCTTGTGAGTGGCGATTGCAAGCAGACATACTTTGGTGTCAGGATACTTGAATAAAGACTTTACTACTTACCTGCGTCCTGGTCATCTTTACAAGTTGGCGACGAGACGGAGAGCCTGACACCACGAAGAACCCACCAGAAGCCACCTAATCTGCTGTTGGGTACGTCTTGGACTGCAATGTTTTGCCATCTCATCTGAGTTCCGCGAACAGAAGTTGATGACAAGCGGAATCTCAAGGAGAACAGCTGTCCCTCCACGCTGGTATTGGGTGAGTTAATCAAGTCACTGATCGACTAAGCGGCCTTACGGTGTTCGTGGGCATCTAAAGAACATCCCTGGAGGCAGCATCCTGGATGTCGAACTGAACACCGCTATTTAAAGGGTGAGTCGTATGTGCCCTGCTGCTTGTGTAAGCCCTGCGCGCTGACAGGGTTTTACAGTGTTTCACCACTCCTGCGCTGGTGAGGAAATTGAGGAGGAAGTTTAAATAAGCAGAGGGTGCTTTAGGTGATTACCAATGGGAGGCTTAAAAACTCTTTAACCACCGTCTGCGTATTTGGTTCCTGTTTGCCCCCCTCATCCTCTGGCCGGTTTGCTGTTTCTGCGGATGCGATTTAGCACACAAGTTGTGAGGAGATTTGCCTTCGCCTTCCGCGTGTTGACGGCAGCGTGTGTCAGTGCTGGTCGGTGTGGAGCAGATGCATGAGGTTGCTGTTTTTGTGGAGGAACAACTTCGCGTTTGGGAGTTGAAGCGTGTGCCGCCTTCCTGCGAATCCACACGACGGTTCCTGAGGAGAAATTCCTGTCAGGCTTAGTGGTGACGTCAGTGGAATGCAGCCATCTTTGAAAAGTCGGAAGAAATAATTTGTGCTTGTCATTTTTACGGTGATACGCACACCACATTACAATAACAAATCGTCTATTCCTAGCACCACTGAGTGATTTAAAGACGATAATACACAACATTTACTAGGAATTTGAAATTTGCGTGTTGTTCAGAGCGGTGACACGCACACCTTTAAAGGATATTATTAGAAAATAAAACTTATTAGTTCTAAAACACTTACCGTTTCTCATAAGATTTGGAAAATAGAACATTGGCTGTATAGCTAAAATTACTAGCATTCCTCAAAGGAAGAATCTTTAACAGTATTGAACATATAGGTCAGTGATATTATTTACAAGAAAAGAAATACCATTTTCTTTAGTATTGGTCCTAAATTGTTACATAAAAGTATTGGAAATGGCTTCAGGCAATGTTTGGAATTTATCACCACCCTTACCTTTCATACCCTCTACAGGGGATGATGCCCTTAAATGGGAAGAGTGGAGGGAGTACTTTGAGAACTATTTATCCACTTTTGAGGGGGAGGAAGAATTGACCCCAGAGAAGAAAAAGAAAATTCTTCTTCATTGTTTAGGCACAAAGGCTATGAAAATATATAATCGCATCAACAAAAAAGCTAGGCCAGGTGATGTATATACTATTGCATTAGAAGATTTGACTATGTATTTCAAACCTACCATTTATATTTCTGTCAACCGATTCAATTTTTTTCAACGCAAGCAAGCACCAGAAGAGTCTATAGAAGATTACGTTGCTGCGTTGAAAAACTTGGCACTGACTTGTAGAATTGGGGCATTACATGACGAGCTGGTTCGCGACCAGGTCGTTATGAGATCCTCAAATAAACATGTCCAGGAGAAATTGTGGGCTAAGGGTGAATTACCGTTGGAAGAAGTAGTAGAAATAGTTAAATGTACTGAATTAACTGGAAGGTGTGCCAAGGCTGTTTTACAAGAAGAAAAATCCTCTACTGAGGAAAAATCTATAGTGGCAAAAGTCATAGGTTCTAGGAAAAGTAAAAGTAAACCAAATTCCGGTTTTGTACAGAAAGGAGATTCGAGCCATAAAACTAAGCTTTCAGATGACAGGAAATGTTACAGATTTGGCAGTAGATACCATTTGGCCAACAACAGATCGTGTCCAGCAGTGAGACAAAAATGTTCTAATTGCAGTATGGTAGGACATTTCAGTGCCATGTGTCCTAAGAAACAAAAAGGGGGTAGAAATGTAAAAGCTGTAATTTCAGAAGAAGAAGAAAGATTTACATCTTCAGATGAAGATGATATGAACTTATTTGTGTTGAATGTGGAAGATTGTGTAAACAAAAAGAAGAAACCGATATGTGACATAAACATTGGCGGGGTGGACATGTCAATTGTGGCTGATTCAGGCTCGCCATATACAATAGTAAATGAAGAAGTATGGTTAGAGAAATGTGTACCAGTCATTGGCAAAAAATTAAAGAACCCAGATATTTTCCCAAAGTCATTTAATTATGAACCTATCGAAATGTTAGGTTACAGGAAACTTCAGTTCCAATTTAAATCCCGCCAAACAGTTGGCAAACTGTATGTCTCCAAGGTGGGTCCATCTGTGTTGGGGTGGATTGACCAGGGAGAATTAGGTATAATTCTGGATCCAAACAGTCCGGATCCCGTCCTCATCTTACAAACAGAGGAAGAAAGTAACAACTTTTTCAAAAAAAGGTATTTTCAGAGAACATTGGGAAACTTGAAGGTTTCGTCCATGAAATTAAACTTAAAAGGGATGCTGTGCCTTGCATACACAAGTCCAGAAACATACCGTTTTCCATCATTGGTGAGGTGGAAAATGAACTTAAAAAATTACAGAAGGAGGGCATCATTGAGCCGGTGGAATCAGCAGAGTGGGTTTCGCCTTTGGTTATCGCGAAGAAGCCTAATGGCAAGCTCCATCTATGCATTGATCTACGCGATCTTAATAAAAACATTCTGGTGGATCAATTCCCTTTGCCTAAAATTAGTGAGATGCTGTCCCTTACCAATGGTGCGAAATGGTTTTCAACCATTGATCTAAGCTCTGCCTACCACCAAGTGGCTTTACATCCCAAAAGCAGAAGCCTTACCACATTTGTAACTCCGCTGGGGTGTTTGAGGTTTAAGAGAGTACCTTTTGGACTGGCCTCTGCTCCATGTTTCAGAGGTTGATGAGTGAACTCTTCAAAGGCGAAAAAAATCTCTTAATTTTCCAAGATGACATCATGGTAACAGGCAAAAGTAGAGGTGAGCATGATGCAAAACTCAACAGAGTCCTAGGGTTGCTAGAACATCATGGGCTTACAGCTGATCTGCGCAAATGCAAATTTGCTGCAAATAAAGTCACCTATTTGGGGCATGAAATTGATGGGAATGGTATAAAACCAAAAAAAGAGCTGCTGTCGGCAATTAGGGAAGCCCCCTCACCAAAAACAAGGAAGAGGTCAGAGCATTCCTAGGCCTCTCAGAATTTTATGCAAAATTCGTAAAGAACTTCTCTTCTAAAACCTTACACTTAAGAGAACTCATAAAACAGAAGAATAAATTTGAGTGGAATGCTACTTGTGAAGAAGCATTTAACAGGATAAAAGAGGACATTTGTGATGCCCCACCCCTTCAAGGGTTTAACCCCTCTTTAAAAAGCATAGTGACCACTGATGCAAGCAACAAGGGGTTGGGAGCGGTACTCTCACAGATTAATGGGGAAGGAAAAGAGGTTACCATTGCTTTTGCCTCACGTTCAATCACGCCCACTGAAGTAAGGTATTCTGTGATTGAGAGGGAGGCACTAGCATGTGCATGGGCGTTGAACCATTTCAGACAATACATTTGGGGATACAAAATCACCCTTAGAAGCGATCAAAAACCTTTAGTAAAAGTGCTTTCCACAAAGGGTCTCCAAGTTGCTTTCCCCCGATTGTCACGGATTTCAATGAAATTGTTAGAATATAACTATGAAGTTGAATACCTTCCTGGTGTGAAAAACAAGGTGGCGGACTGTCAAAGCCGTTTACCTCTACCAAACAATGAAGATCAGGTTTCAGAAATAGACACGTTCTGCATAGCTAATGTCATAGAAGAAGTGCCATGTATTTCTGGTGCAGAGTGGTCCGGAAATATGGAAAAAGATGATGTTCTACATGTGGTAAAGAAATACATAAGAGCAGGCTGGCCTGATAAGAAAAAATTACCTGCTCTATTACGTCCTTTTTGGGAACTAAGAGACGAGTTTTCTATCGAAGGTGATTTAATTTTTGGAAATGGAAAGGTTGTTCCACCCAAAGGTTTACGCTCTAAACTCCTTGATATGTGCCATGAGGGGCACCTTGGAATTGGTAAAACCAAGAGTAGAGTAAGAAATTCATACTGGTGGCCTGGGTATGACCTAGATATTGAAAGGATTATATGATTAAACCACTACTTCCTTTACAACGAATTCCTAAACCACAAATTCTGAACCACAAACAATTCTAAACCACTACCTTCCTGAACAACGACCTCCTAAACAACGATAATTTTACAATTAGCTCATTTTCCGATACCACTCACTGCATTAAAAAATGCATTTTTGAAACATCATGAAAATCGAAGAATTCATTCGTTTTTCTTTTTTGCAAATCTTTTGAAGTACAAAACGACAGTACTAAACAGTTAGAAACAATAAAATACCTGTAAAGTTGGGATAAAATAATGCGGAATTGTTGCACCCTGTTAGAGACAGTGTGCATGATGACTACCGCGGGCCCGCAGCAAACCTGTAGGAATTGGCTAAGAGGTCACTTGTGACCCAACTACGGGTCACTCGTGAGAGAAATCGCAGCATTATGGTGGTGGAAACTAACACCAAAAGGCCTCCTACCAACATTATAAAAAACACTCTTTTGTTAGTTATGCAAATGCACGTTCGGTGCACAACTTGTTTTATATTTTTTTAATCTACTCTCTCATTAAAAACTCACGAGTGAAAAGGCTAATCCCTAGTATAGAAAATGGTTTGCCTATGGACACGATTTGTAAATGAAACAAAAGCGGGGGCTCGTTGTCTGTCACTTTACCTCCAAGTATGCACGCGCCGTGGGTAGATGGGCCTTTTTCCGGGTCCCCCTAGAACAGCTTGACTGCCAGGCCTGCACCGCACATGTCCGGGACAGAAAGCTTCAATATCCCAGGCTGATCTTCTTCTCTCGCCCCAGCGAACGAGCAAAATAAAATTAAATCAAAACCAGCCACAAGTTTCCCAAACTAGACGCGCCTGCAATCCATATTAAAATTAGCTAAAAAAAGGTCTGGGATCCTGGTGCACATTCCCTTCAAGAAACACGATACAAGACATCAGAACTTTGCAGCTGTTCGCTCATGCTATGAACCACTTTCACCTTGCTCCAAACCAGGAAATAGGGGTGGGAGAGGAGACTACATTAACCACTACCAAGATCGTACTTGGTAAGTTTTTTAAGTTTATTTTTATTTCGTTGTACATGTAGTCGTTGTTTTGTAAGCAGTAGTTTAATCGAGTCGTTGTTCAGGTAAGGTCGCTGCTAAAATTCGTTGCTTAGTACCGTCGTTGTTAAAGATTCGTAATTAAGGCTGTTTCCTATTGAAAGAAGTGTCGGGAATTGTACAGCCTGTGAAAACTCGGACAAGACACATTAAGACCACCTCTTCAACCCCTGTCTTGTCCTAACATGCCTTGGGTCAGATTGGGAATTGACATTTTTGGGCCCATTCGTGAACAAGGAGAACTGTTATATCTTATTGTACTGGTAGACCATTTCTCAAAATGGCCAGAGGTTGAAGTGGTACAAGATGCTGATACTAAAAGTGTTGTAGGTTTTTTGCGCAAACTTTTCCTAAGAGAGGGCCTTCCAAAATGCATTGTGTCGGACAATGGCCCACAGTTCACGTCAAAGATGTTCAAAGAATTTCTGATGAAACATGGGATAGAACACAAAACTACGTCTGTTTACCATCCTGCAGGAAATGGTGCAGTTGAAAGGTTTAATCGGGTGATTAAAGGAATAATCCAACTGGCAAATCAGAATGACATGTCAAGGAGAAAGCAAATAATCAAAAATCTATGGTCATTTCGGGTTACGCCCTGTGTATCTACAGGTACCAGTCCCTTTGTACTTTTGAGAGGGAGGACTCCCATTACAAAGGATAATGTAAGTTGGGCTACCCCTGAAAGAGTGATGTGGTCTCCAGAGGAGAAACAAGAAAATGTACGAAGGTCACAAACCATAGGTAAGAAATACTATGACAATAGGCATGCATGTAAAAGGGTTAACATCAAGGCAGGTGACAATGTGAGAGTGAAAAATGCCAGAAGCACCAGTAAGGGAAAAAATCACTACTCTCAACCAATGGAGGTAAAGAAAGTGTTTTGTAATTCTGCCCTTTTGAGTGATGGAAAAACTTGGCATTTTTCTGCTTTATCATTATGCAAGGAGGGGAAAGGAATGTGTGGTTCTCAATCCACTCCGGGAAATAATGAGGTTTCCTGTTCTCAGGACTACGATTGGATTCTGGACCGTGATGGAATTGTGGAGTCTCGGCCAGATGGTACTAACGTTGTATCTTTAGGTACAAACGAAGTATCTTCTGAGAGTGAGAACACTTCAGATGCTTCACGGTTGGAAGACAGTAGTAGTAGGCAGAGCAAGGGGACATCGGAAGAGTACAGGTATCAGACCAACAGCGATATGGATTCTGATTCTGATGATTCTGTTTATGAAGATGTTACGTCACAGGACGTCAGTTGTGAGGATGAACCTACTGTGAGCAGATATGGAAGAGTAGTCAAACCTCCAGCTAAGTTACAAGATTACATTTGTGATTAGCTGTGGTTTTCCTCTCCTCATCGTTAAACTTCAGCCGGGCACCCTCGGTTCCTCTTGTTGTTTTAGGAAGGGAGATGTGTTATGTTTATTAAGCCAGTGCTTTGGTCTAATGTAGAGCACGCGCGCTATGTTCTCTGCACGCGCTACCTGCCGGTGCATTGTGACGTCAGGGTGTTCTACCTGACCACCGGCAGGTTGACAGTTATGATGGACAGTTGCTTGTGAGTGGCGATTGCAAGCAGATGTACTTTGTTGTCAGGATTTAACTTGAATAAAGACTTTACTACTTACCTGCTTCCTGGTCATCTTTACAACCACCAACTCTCTTTCTAATTATTTTAAACTAAAAACACAGTAAAGCAAATAGGATAGCCGCCGGTGAGCGAACCCTCTCACCCGAGAACTTTGTCAAAGAAGAAAGTTCAGTGAACAAATCTTCTACCCTGGCATTTCTATCAGGTCATGCGATGTGTAGATAGTTGAGAATGGTCCGTTGTGTCAGTGAGGAAATACATTTTAAATAAGATGTGAGTTCCTTCTGAACCCTGATCAATTCTCACCAATAAAGTGGACTCGACAATAAGGGTTTCCTTTCACAATGTAATGAGGAGACACTCGATATTTCCAAAACGGGCAGAGCGTCATGTAAACACCAAAAGAAGTGGTAGGCAAACCCATGAAAATGGTTATGACACTGTAGCTGGCATCACGTCTTGTGACGCTTAGACTGGGTGGCTCTCGGCAGGTGCGTGTTCTTATGGACTCCAACCACGTCGATATGGACTGTGTAGAGACTCTTGTGACGACGCCTCATGAGACGGAGGCTCGAGGTAAGAGTGAGTCTCGTGGTTAATTCGAATGACACATGATACATGCCTGCAACTGCCAAATTCCCACGACGCTGCGGACGAGCCCATCAATAATATTAAAGCCATCCAAGTATGAATTAAAATACAGTCTGACCTGTATTAGACGGCACTGACTTCCGAACACCGATCTTGTTGTCACTGAACAGATAAAAGTGACGAATAAACCTCTATATTAAGCAGGGCGAAGTACTCGGAAAAATTCACTAGATGGCGCCTGATCCTCACACTGTCAGCCCCTGTCCAAACATGAAGATCGTTTTCAGCCACTATGACCGTTGAGCACTTCTTCTCCTCAAATAGCTCTGATGGATCTGAAGGCAGTCGTCGGCAAACTGTAAAAGGCAAGTTCGCATAAAAGCTTCGAGTGCTGACACACTACAGCGGGCGACAGATGGAGGTCACTGGTGGGGTCCCAGGTGTCAGGCTCTTAAATACGGCTTCAAGGCAGGTGCTTTACCTTAGTCCATCTTAGATTTCAGTTTCTTTAAGGCAGCACAGGCGGGTTCTTCTGGATCGTCGCCAAATGTAATAAGATGAATAAATGATGAGTAGACAAGGTGTAGCATTAGAAGGATGCTTTATTCATCGGATGGTAAGTATCTAGGGGGGACCCCACCAGGAGCAGCTCACTTGCTGCTCAGCCCGACTCTAACTGAATCCTCACACACAAGCATTCCAACACTCCACTCACACGTGCACTAACATTCCACTAACATTCATACTACTTATGGCTGAGCAGCAAGAACTAGACCACTACAAGGGTATTGTTGCATACCTGAGCGTTTCACACACTCGGGAGTTCGAGTCTCAAGCAGCGTTGTCCAAGCTAGTGCAGGATTATTTAGAATAGTAAGCAACCACTAGCGGAGCTCCAGGTTTATCCGACCATCTTGCTTGCCTGCAAGCTCCGCACCCCTCGATGTAACACATTTACCAGGAAGCTTTACTTCTGTAGTGCTCAGGAAAGGTATGGCGCCTCAAGCATGGTTTAGGCCGATAGAGGGCACGCCCTTAGGAATAAATCATAGTAAATAACTTTTACTTTCTAACAGCATCCTGAGGCATAATATTGGTATCACTGGGGCACTAACCCCGGACTGTACCCCAGGGGCACCACAAGGAGTTAAAATCCGCTTGCTGTAGCTTCTTGGGTTGTTGTCATATGACACATAATGATCTTATGACTTCTGCTGCCTGAGCAGCGTTTCCCTGTAACCCCTATTCTGCTCGAGCTCTGCTGGTGCTTCCAGTCCATTTCCACCGCTAACATGCTGATCCTAATCAATAAACTGTTGGACTGGTTCAAGTACCTATTCTAGAAGAAGGAGATGGAGCTTGCACTGATAGGGCTTCAGCACAGCAGCAAGACCACCATCGTCAACATGACTGCAGTAATTTAAGGCAGGATCGCTGCATCCATGATACAGCACAGTTATATACACCCTCCGAGTTCCCGTTTAGACACCCTTGCTTGTTTTTCATGTGTCTCGGTAATGCGTGGTGGCAAGAAAAGGAGCTTGGCCACCCTTCCTGTACTATATCTGATTTTATTTCACACAGCCCTATGCTCCACAGTCTGACCGGTTCCTGCCCATTCTACTTTGTCTGTTCCACATATCACCCAATTTGGGACAGCTTGCCTTTATTGTTTCACCCACTGCACCTTCCCCTTTCAACAGGTTCCCATTCTACCTTTCTTTAGGTCTGTGCCTGGGTAGCTCAGATAGTTGATGTCTCCATTACATTCTGGTATCTGGAGCACATTAATTTCCACGCTTCATTACAGGGAGAGGTGACAAATGAGATTAGACATTAGACACAGGGACGCCTCTATAAAATGCTTAAATGTTAACCAAAATTGATGTTACTGCACAATATATTGCCTTACTCAATAAACAAGTCATAAAACGTTTACAGAGTTTTTGTAACTTATATTGTACAACTGCTTACCAAAGCTAAAACTTACAACAATAAAAAACCTTATTATTAATCACATAGGCGAAACCTATTGCATTTACCAATACTTGTTACTCTTGCAGAGGTGGTGGGGCACCCTGAAGCGCTGTCAAAAATGGGAGAAGACATGAGTTTGTCACGACACCTGGAGCTGCAGTGGCTGCTGGATTGTCTTTAGGCGTTAAAAAGTGGCATTTTGGACCAGGGAATTAACTTATGTTGCAGAAAAAAACTCAGCATGCTGGGATTTGTAGTTATGTCACAATACCGGTGCCAACGTGAATTTGAGGTCCGAAGAGACATCCTTAGTGACAGTGACGGTGCATGGTAGGAAAGAAATGGCGTAGAAGGATAGGCGAGCTAGGGTTTTGCACATCCGGTTAAGTAACTTGCTGGGTTGATTCCTGGTCCTCTCAAGCTCATATCCTCTTGAGTTCCTTGTATTATAGGTATTTATGGCTTCATGAGTCTCAGAATGCAAGTTGTTTGCTTACTCCTTCGTAGTAGTGCCTTTTTGTATCTGCTACTCGGTGGAGGTGGTGGAATTTAGCTAGACAATTTGTGCAATCACCAGGGCACATTTTTTAAAGTAGGAAGTTCCGCCCATGAGTCGGAACTTAGAACAAGACCTTTTGCAAGCACTTAAGAAGACACTTCTGATATATGTAATCCATAACCACATTAACCAAAGAGATGCCAACAGTATAGTCTGTGTAGCAAAATTGGCAGTTTTGGGGCACACTAATTTAAGGCTCCATTGTTTACTGCATTAATAATTTAAGAGTCAATTACATGCTTGTTCTCCTAATGGTCAAGGGATTCCACCCAGTTTATTCAGTGTGTGGATTCGAGTGTTGAAATTCCTGTGTGGAGATGTAAATTTTCTACTGTATCAGGTAAAACCTTGAGCATTGGAGAGAAGGTTGTGTGCTATCTGAAGCATCAGGAAGTTTAGCTTATCATATTCAGCAAAGGATTTCAGACGGGGGATGGGGCAGAAAAAAAGTAGTCTTTATCAGGAGAAAGAAATGCAAAACGTGCATGTCCCTACATTTTTTTCAATCTAAAGCTCCACAATGAAAAGTGAAGTGAAGTGAAGGGGTTTTATAAAGCGCGACTGCTGCCCGAAGGCGTCCAAGCGCTAGTAGAGGAAAAAGGGGTTTAGAGGGGGGGGGGGGGGGGGGGGGGAGGAAGAGGGAGGATAAGAAGAAGATTTCATTTTTAAATAAGAATGTTTTCAGTTCTTTGCGGAAAAGCGGGAGGGTAGGGTTAGATCTTAATGAAAGTGGCAGAGAGTTCCAGAGCTTGGCAGCGCTGAGTGAGAAAGACCAGCCTCCTGCTCTAGCCCTTTTGATTCGTGGAACTGCAGCGAGAAATGCATTAGTGGAACGAAGGGTTTTGCTGGGACAGTAAGGGGAGAGAAGTGAGTGATTGATTTCGGGGCTCGCTCTGTGGAATGCTTGGTGCGCTAGGCAGAGTGTTTTGAATTTTATTCTCTGTCTGACAGGGAGCCAATGCAGAGATCTGATCCCTGCCTTGACTGACTGTCTGCGCGGGATCTGGAGAAGAATGCGGGCATCGCAGTTCTGTGTTCGTTGTAGTTTCTCCAGCACATACTCAGGGGCTCCTAGATATAGCGCGTTATTAAAGTCTAGCCTGGATTGTACGAGGCCCTGTATGACAACCTGCTTGGCTTCAAAGGGTAGTATCGGTAAGATTTTTTTCATCATTCGGATGATCCCAAAGCAGGTTGCTGCTGTTTTTGTTGCCTGAGTGTCAAAGGTGAGCTTCTTATCTAGCCATACTCCTAGGCTTTTGATGTCTTCCTTCGGAGTTGGCGGTGGCCCTAAACTTGCGGGCCATGGCAGGTCATAGGTGAAGGAGGGGGGGGGGGGGGGGGGCCGAGGGTCATTATCTCGGTCTTATCGCCATTGAGTTTTAAGGATGACATTGTCATCCAACTTCTGACATCCTCCATGCAGGCTGCCAGGTTGGATTGGGAGAGCTTGCTGTTTTTTTGTGCCAGGGAGACCACCAGCTGAGTGTCGTCCGCATACAATATGATTTTGATACCGTATTTTCGGACGACCTCAGCCAGCGGCCTCATGTACACATTAAACAGCGTGGGGCTCAGTGATGAGCCCTGGGGCACGCCGCAGTTCAGGGGCTGGCTTTCAGAATACGAGTCGCCGTCAAAGACCTGGAAGGTTCTTTTGCTGCGAAAAGAACTCAGCCAGTCGAGGGCGTTTCCTGAGATGCCAAGAAGATCGAGCAGTCGGGACAGCAGAGTTTTATGGCATACTGTGTCCAATGCTGCGCTTAGATCGAGGAGGACCACTGCCACTGATCCCCCTCGATCCAAGATCCTCCTGGCTTCTTCCGTAACGACTAACAGCGCCGTTTCTGTGCCGTGTTTGGGGCGAAACCCAGTTTGGGTTGCGTCCAATAGAAGGTTCTCCTCAAGATATTTGGTAAGATGGAGGTTAATATACTTCTCCAAAATTTTACTTGCCCATGGTAGCAGGGAGATTGGGCGATAGTTATTAGGGTCTGAGGGGTTGAGGCTGGGTTTTTTTTAACAATGCTCTCACCATTGCTTGTTTCCATACGGGGGGGGACCACTCCTGTTGATATAGAGCAGTTGAGAATGTCCAAAAGGGTGGGAAAGATGGTCTGGTCGGCCATGTTCATTATTTTGGGGGGTACTGGGTCAAGGGAGGGGGCTAGATTTTACCTGAGATGCGAGAGATTTGAGTACTTCCAGGTCTAATAATGGAAATTCATTCAAATGAACTTGCGCGTGGTATTCTATAGCTTTTGTGGGTTGTGGTGTAACCTCCTCTGGGTTGGGGGCTGCAAATGATGAGTATATTTTGTTTATTTTTTGGTAAAAGAAATTAGCCAATTCATTGCAGCGGGAAATGGGGTTGTGGGTTGTGGTTATTGGTGGGGGGATATTGGAAAGGGTTTTGACTACCTGGTATATTTCTTTAGGTTTGGAGCGAGCTGCCATGATTTTCTCCGAGTAGTAGTTAGCTTGGGCAGAGTTTATTTCTGTTTTATAGGCTCTGATGTTTTCTCTATATCTTTCTTTTTCGGTGGTGGCGTATCCCAGGCGCCATTTTCTTTCCGTTTTTCTGCACTGTCTTTTCAGTTCCCTGAGTTTCTCCGAGTACCAGGGGGCTGTTTCTCGGGCTCTTTTTAGCTTTGTTTTCCTTATGGGGAGGATGGTGTCGATGGAGTTCTCTAGGGGAATGTGCTTTTAGATTATTAGGCTGCCATATTTGAAACACATGTGAATATAGACTGCAGAATAGCCCAGTTGATGCACTTTCTGGGCTCTAAAAAGATAAGATTTGTTTTGAGAATTAATCAAAAGTAAATGAGAATTAGTTTGAACCATGTCTTACTGGGATGAATGAACACTGTTATCCTGAAATAAGCATAATTAAAAAAATATGCCATTTAGGCAGCGTGATTTTGTTAGAGGGAAAGCATTAAAGAAATGAGCCAAAATGTGGGCCAGAAGAATAGTTATGTTATCCATTCATGTTTCATTGTAGATACTCCAAGGTGAAAGCAAAGTTGAAGTTAAAAGGTAGCTTTAACCTCAGGGAACTGTGGAAGGTTGCTAAATGACTAGAGCTGGGGCAAATGACTGGATCTGGGGTAGGACAGTAAGCAGCACTTCAAGTGCAAACCTTGTCCCCTGCGGTGCGAGCCACATCTTGGTGAAGCCTGGGCCAAGGGGGGGCCTGCCCACATGTGTCGGAGACTGGGCTGGGCCACCCCCTATCATCTAATCCCTCAAGATGTATGGCTACGCTGGGGGACTTTACATAAGACTTCTTCCTAAACCGACTACTATTATTGACCCTTCTCGGGCTATTTGCGATAATTTACTGGTAGCTACTGGCAAAACTTGATTTGGTCTCCAGTCTAACTGCGTTTGTATCTTAGCTTGAGTTATGGGCAAACGAAAATACTCCCCTGCGCCATGTGCCCAGTGCAAAGGGTCCAATATACTAACTTATTTGACATCTGCGGTCGGGGCAATAACTAATTAAATCATTTCAGTCGAAGAGGAATAGGGAGCTTGGCTCAATACCGTAAGTTGGAGGCCTTCTGTACGGACTGTACCTGAGAAAAGTGTAGATTCAATAGCATTTTTGAGGGGTAACCCCCACTTAGCCTAAGCTATTATTCCTCAACCTCCAGTAGAAGGTTCTGTCTCAAATTCATACGCCCAGCTCCCTCTGAAAAAAAGAAAGCTGCCAGCACTGGGGCATTGGGGCATCAAAGTGTACTTTATTGTCTCTTGAACTTGTGGGTGACTCGTTCGCTAATTATTTCAACAAATTGGAGAGCCTGATTACGACATCTTTTTCAGCATGTAATGACAGGGTGGTTGAAATGGAAGCCGTACTTGCCAAGCAGGTTGAAGAACTACAGCCTACACAACCTGTCACTTTGAGGGTTTTGTTGCCTTATACCAATCTATCAGCACCCTTCCACGATCCAACATCAGTGATTACATCTGAACGACACACTTTTCCAACTCATTCTGTTGTTCCACACCACGCAGAGTCTGGACAACAGGATATGATCAATTCTATTGTTGCGCCCTACCCCATCGGAGGGGGTGCACATATTTAAAATATCCCTGTCTCCTACAGTGAACCCTCAAAATAGTTGTCCCAGAGAGGAGGTTGCCAGTAGGGGTGATTTGAATTCCACTAACCAGAATCTTGAGTTACCTCCAGCCACTGCACCTCACTTAATGGTTCTCGCCAGTGAGCCTCCCTACTCACACTTGAGACAGTTGAACACTTCTCCCAGATTACAAACAAAATAGTTCACTGGTTAGACTAGGGCCCATTAAGAAAAAAATGTAATTTGAATAATTCTGTCATCATGGCACAAAGACTTAACTGGCTACGCAAGCCATCTATGGTTAGGGAATGCAATGTTGTAAACTTTAATGACCCCAGTACTGTTGGCCGCCTGCTGATGGACCTCTCAAACCCATGCTTGCCACGTGTTACTGTTCAGCCACCTCCCTTGGGTTACTTTTACAGGCTTGTGATCAAACCATGTATTCCTCTTATGTCCCCTCAATTGCCCTTCACCGACCGGATTGGAGTAGCTGACAGAAACATATACAGAATTCCCACTTACAATAAATTTGGACCACTGAATACGCTTAATGACAATGAATGACTGCCCCATGGTACCCACTCTGTTGAAGGCTTTGTCCTTGACAGGGGACTTCAGAAATCATTGTCCAAAATTAACATAATTATCTTAAGTTGGAATGTGGTTGGGGTGGCCAAACATGCAGACGATGCTGAGTGTATCATTTTACTGAGAAAACATAATGTAATTTGTTTGCAAGAAATATGGGAGACATCTAATAGCCTGCTATTGTACGACTATAAGGTTTATTTTGTCCAAGCAACAGGTTTCAGCTCGGGCAAAGCCAAAGAGGAAAGTTCAGACTTTATTCCTTTGAGCTTAAATTGTAGTTCTAGACAAGGGGAAACTGGTTCCTTTAACCTACTCACTGTTTATCTATCTTTTCAAAAACTTTACTTTTATAAAGCTATACCATAATGTCTGTGCTTTTCAGTTGAGAGATTTGTTGTATAAACACACTCTTGTTCTGTCAAGGGCAGTCCATCCATAGTGTTAGCGGGTGATTTTAATACTCATCTGTGTGATTCTTGCCCTTCATACAATACCTACATCTGTTCTCCCTTACCCCCAGTCACTCAACATTTTCGGCATTCTACCCAGGTTGAGCCCTTAAATGCGATTTAAAGTGATTTTAATCTGGTCCTGGTAGAGGTTGCTAATTCAAATAAGAATTCTATCGTGAGCGTGCCTCCCTTTTTAGGTCTCGCCTAAGCCATTGCGTTAGCAATGCTTGTTGAGATATTAAGTAGGGGCTTTAAAAAATGGACCCAAAGTCTTTTCTAGGCGGATTGCCTGCAGTGCATGTGTGCGGGCGGGTGCACATTGCACACCATTTGTCAGCCTGTGAGCCTCTCTCTGCACTCATGCCGGTTTACACTTCAAAGGAATCTGCTCCCCCGCCCCCCTCCGTGCAATGCCAGAGCTTGCTGTTTACAAGCAACACCCCAGCTGCTTTTGATCCGGAATCCGCTCCCACACTGCGCAATGCCAGAGCTTGAGCAAAAAATTCAGACCATCTATGCCTCCTTTACCCCCAATATTGCCAAGCTAGAAATAGCTAGAACTGTCAGTTCCGATTCCTTGGCCAGCTGCAGGCTGGAACAATTTACTCCCATAGATCCTGCCTCCTTGGAGAAAATAATTTCCAAGGTCACCTCGGGCTCCCCGAGAGACCCAGCGCCTCCGCAATCCTTAATCAAGGTCATCGATACAATCCGTACAGGAATCCTTGATGTCCTTAATGCCTCAATTGGCTCAGGCATAGTTCCTGTATCATGGAAAGGTGCAATGGTTAGAGCCCTATTAAAAAACCTAATCTGGACCAAAGTAACTTGTCCAATTATCGACCCATCTCTCTCTTGCCCTGGATGAGCAAAGTGGTGGAGAAGCATATCAACAACCTATTGGTCCAGTACTTGGAATCTAACCAACTGCTTTCTACATCCTAAACAGGGTTTCGTCCCCAGCACAGGACTGAAACAGCCTTATTAGCAGTAATAGAGGAGACAAGGAGTCTGCTGGACCAGGGAGGTAAGGCGGCCATTATTTTACTAGATCTCAGTGCCGCGTTCGACGCGGGTAACCATGCCACCTTATTACATCGTCTGAGTGGCATGGGGGTGTCGGGCGTGGCGCTGACATGGCTGACCTCCTTCCTGGAAGAGCGCTTCTTCCAGGTCTTTGAGGGAGACATTGTTTCCACTAAACCGCCACTCATGTGTGGGGTGCCTCAGGGCTCTCCCCTGAGTCCCACCCTTTTTAATATTTACACGAGGTCACTGGCGGAGGTGGTCCCTCCCTTTGGCGTCAAAATTGTCACCTATGCAGACGACACCCAGCTTGTGTTTTCACTAAACCAAATTGGGGGGTCGTCTAGCACCTTGGGCCCCTGTTTGGAGGCGGTCGCCAAATGGATGGAGCTCTCCTGTCTCCGACTTAACGGGGAAAAAACGGAAATCATGTTATTAGGGAACCCCGCACCCAACATCTTGCTCCCTATGTGGCAGGATTGTATGGGACCCCTCCCCTCCCCTAAGACACAGATAAAGAGCCTGGGAGTTTGGTTGGACCACCAAGACCTCATCTACCTGTTACGGTTTGATGAGGATGCTTCGGAAAATACTTCCCCTTCTTCCGTTCCAGGCGAGGAGATTCATGGTTCAGGCCTTAATACTCTCCCGCCTGGATTACGGTAATGCTCTCTACCTGGAGCTCCAAAGACCACAACTAACAAACTTCAGGTCACACAGAACTGTGCCGCCAGACTGCTCTATCAAATCCTACGGAGGCAATCCGTGAAGCCTGTCCTTAAGAAGCTACACTGGCTGCCCATAACAGCTAGGATCCAGTTCAAAACTATGTGCATTACGCATAAAGCAATTTGGAAGACGGGTCCAACCATAATGCATCCTTTGATCACCCCATACCTCCCCAACAGTCCCTTGCGCTCTAGCCTACTCAATCTGGCTACCTCATACAAGATACACAAAGCTCGTTGGGGAGGTCGCTCATTCACATTTAATGCTCTAAAGCTATGGAACGCCCTTCCCCTCCCGCTTAGAAAGACCGATAATCTGTTGGCATTCAGGAAACTTTTAAAAACCCACCTATTTGGTACAATCTGCTAGCACGAAATTCCTGCTTTCCTTCTGTTTCAGACAAAGCGCTGCGAGAGCTCAGGGTAGTTTATGCGCTATATAAATGCAATTTTCATTTCATTCAAGCAACACCTCAGCTGCTTTTGATCCACCACGTCCTTTTCCATGCTTTCTTTTACTCAGCCCCCTGCTTCAGCTATATCCTGCGCCTGCGTTCAACGCTGAGAGTTGAACCCAGTTTCAGGGTCAGCAGCTCTACCTTAGGCATGCATTTGTTGTGTTATTAGCGGTGCCAGCTGTTTTTCATCAAACACTTAAATGACGAAAGTGTGAAAATACAAAAGGCTTTCAACTTCATTATAATTGACACGTAAGAGCGATGGTGCGTTTTGCTGTGAAGTTCAATCGGTGTGGGCAAAGGTGTTTTAAATCTAAGATGAACACAGCCAAAGAAAGACTATGAAATATTGAAACTGTTGCATATCAAAGAACTAACAGGTACTTAAGTAGCCAGCTGACACCCTTTTTAATTCAAAATTCAATGCTCTTTTTCGAACGCTGAGTTGTCTAAGCAAAACAATATTGTAATCGTTCAACAAAAATATTTTTTTTTAAATTAATCTAATGGTAGCAAATTTGAGATGTGACTATATTTTTTTACGAATGGAGTACTTTTTAGCACAATGTAGAATTGCGTAACGCAGAACAATTGTGTGAAATTGTATATTATACGCCGGAAATTTAGACTCAATAAAACATGCAAAAGGTTAGTCTGATGAATAAATCATTTCACAGAGTAATGGATTGTAGTAATTCGATAACAGAAGGAACAGCAGCGGAGAGTAGGATAAACAAACTCTCTCTACACCCCTCTCTCTCTAGTCCCCACTCTCTCTCTACACCCCTCTCTCTCTACAGCCCTATCTCTCTCTACACCCATCTCGCTCTCTCTCGCTCTCTCTCTCTCTCTCTCTCTCTCTCTCTCTCTCTCTCTACACACCCCTCTCTCTCTCTACACCCCTCTCTCTCTCTACACACCCATCTCTCTCTATACACCCCTCTCTCTCTCTACACCTATCTCTCTCTACCCCTCTCTCTCTACCCTTCTCTCTCCACACCCCCCTCTCTCTACAGCCCCCTCGCTCTTTACCCCACTCTCTCTAGCCCCCTCTCTCTACACCCCTCTCTACACCCCCTCTCTACACCCCTCTCTCTCTACACCCCTCTCTCTCTACACCCCTCTCTCTACACCCCCCTCTCTCTCTACACCCCCTCTCTCTCTATACCCCCCTCTCTCTCTACACCCCCTCTCTTTCTCTACACCCCCTCTCTTTCTCTACACCCACTCTCTTTCTACACCCCTCTCTCTCTACACCCCTCTCTCTCTACACCCCCTCTCTCTCTACACCTCTGTCTCTTCACCTCTGTCTCTACACCCCTCTCTCTACACTCCTCTCGCTACACCCCTCCCTCTCTACACACCCCTCTCTCTACACACCCTCTCTCTCTACACCCCTCTCTCTCTACACCCCTCTCTCTCTCTACACCTCTCTCTCTCTCTCTCTCTCTCTACACCTCTCTCTCTACACACCCCTCTCTCTACACCCCTCTCTCTACCTCTCTCTCTACACCTCTATCTATTGCCCTCACTCTATCTATCCATCTATCACCCTCACTCTGTCTATATATCGCCCTCACTCTATTTATCACACTCACTCTATCGCCATCACTCTATCTATCTATCACCCTCACTCTATCGCCCTTCCTCTATCTATCTATTGCCCTCCCTCAATCTATCGCCCTCCCTCTATCTATCTATTGCCCTCACTCTATCTATCGTACTCACTCTATCTATCTATCGCACCACCACAGCATCACTCAGGGGCACCACAACATCACTCAGCGCTACCACAGCATCACTGAACACCACAGCATCACTGAACGCCACAGCATCACTCGTCGCCACCACAACATCCATCCATCAATCTGTGCAACCATTCAACAACAACTGGTTCAAATATGTTCTCTCAATGTTTCAAGCTTTATAACAAATGTCACAAAAAGATGTTAATATTTCACTTCTGTTCTTGGATTTTCACCACAATAAAATACATTGAACATAATCTTCACAAAAGTTATTTACAAAAGTTTAAGCTATTGCCATTATAAATAACAATAACTTTTATTTAAGTATTAATTATTAATAAAAAATAAAAGCCATTGTTATTTGTAATATCAATACATCTAAGTCAAGGGGCGTGGCTTGGAGGCCAATGCAAGCGGCAGCGTGAGCGCAGAGCTCCGCTACGAGGGTCCCGTAATTATCCTGCACAGGGGTCGCCTTGACCCCCCTACGGTCCTCTGCGATCAGAGACGTGGGGGAACTACATTGGAGAAACTTGGACCCCCAAACGGCATGTTTTGAGTCGTTTTGGCGACTCCCGGGGCCCGCTCGTAACTAGCTGTGAAAACAAAATGGCGGCGAGACAGTGATCGGCGGCTCCCGGACCACGCTGACGGAGGGGCGGTATACTGCCGCGAGAGGCTGTGGAGCGAGGAGGGGAGAGAGCGGCCCCTCTCAACAGCAACCAGGGAGACCCCTGAGACTTTGCCTGGAACTGCGGAGGGGGTGATCTGAGTGCCCTTCCCCCCCCCCCCTCCCCCCGTCCTCGGAGAGACCGTGGCAGGTGAACGCAGACAGGGCAACTCCGCGAACTGGGCGCTGCTGGAGGGCCTGGGCTGCTCGACCCTGTTCTGGTGAGTGGGGCTGGGTGGGACCTGGGGCTACCGGCTGCGGAGGCGGGTGTGTGGCCCTGGGACTGCCGGGCGCTGCGAGCCGACATGCGGGCAGGAGCGCGAGCCGACATGCGGGCGGGAGCCCTGAGGATCGAGCTGGCGGCTGAGAGGTGACGGCCGGGGAGCTAGCAGCCAGCGCATAATCTGAGGAACCCAAAAGCTGGGGTTTTACCTCGAAATATTCGAGAGCACCGGCGCGCTGAGAGGCATGAGGGCGGCGAGAGGAGGGCCACCTCCGGAGCTGTGTTGTATGACGGAACAGTATGGATCGGAAAGGCTGGTACATTTCTGGGAGATGAGGCAGACTGCTGGGGGCCGACGCGGCGAAACTCACTGACACTGCATGCCCTGGAGCAGGGATCACTGCCACGGCCAAGAAGTGTCAGGGAGCTGCAAGTGTGGGCGTTTGTAACGGGGGGAGGCACGAGGCCTAGGACTGGGCTCAGATGGACTTGCGTGGCACTGGTGATCTTGCCCGGCCCTGATCAGCACTGCTGGTGGAGCTAGACTGCGGTGCCCTCTAGCGGAATAGCACTAGGACATATCGACGGTGCTTTGCTGACCTAGCGGTGCATTGGCAAGTGCTGGCCCCTTCGGAGCGCACTGCAGTTTCACCTAGGTGGCGGACAGTGGGATCCTGCACCTTGGACCCTGTGGGTGCAACCTGGAGGTCTTGGATATGGGCAAAGCCAAAGGGAAGAAAGATGGGTCGCAACAACTGTCTGACACTGAACCCCCGCCTCAGCCAGACCAAGAGGCACATGAACTCCCATAAGACCCTGGACTGCAGCGGCAGCTAGATAGGATTCTCGAGCTGCCTTGCAACAAGACATTGCGCAGGTGGCGAAAGGCCTTGGCCTGTTGCGGGCAGACCACTCGAAGTTGGTGGACAGGGTGAAACACGTGGAGAAGGTGATCCAGGAGGTGGAACCTGCACAGACTGCCTTGAGTGAGACCGTGACAAATGCTTTGGATCGCATTGCGGCGCTGGAGAGACGCGCCAAGGACGCAGAAGGGAGGAATAGACGGAACAACATCCGCGTGGTGGGTCTGCCTGAAAAAGCAGAGAGGCCTGATATGATACGCTACCTGGAGGACTGGCTGGGAACAGTGGTTGCTCCTGAAGGATCCAGATCCAGAAAATTTACCATTTCCATGCTAACTTCGCCCGTGAAATTGAGATTGAGGTTATTGTTATTAGTACCTCAATGTTTGCCTTGGCTGACTCTTCTGTGCCTTTATAGACGATAAATAGATTGTCTATATACCTGTTCCAGGTTACAACCCTATGGGTCCATTCCGCATTCCCCTCTGCCCAGGCCACCTGCTCCTCTCACAAGCCCACAAAGTGGTTCGCGTAGCTGGGGGCGAAGCAGGTGCCCATCGCAGTGCCATGTATCTGTGTAAATAGTTGTTCCTGGAACAGAAAGATGTTATTTCCTAGGCAGAATTTAACAAATTCCAGTATCATTTCTTGTGCTCAGCTAATGTCATGGCCTTAGTCTCTAAGAACCATCTTACTGCTTCTACTACCTGTAGATGATCAATTCTAGTGCAGAGGCTTGAGATATCAACCAGCATGCTGTGCTCTACGGTTACACCCACTTGGGGAGGTTCACTATGGGATAAAAATGTGTAGCACATGAGGCATGATTTTCAAAGCACCATCTGCCACTGAGGAAAGAAGTACCTGAAACGCGTCTGGCAGGAGCTGTTGGTATTGAATAAAGCACGAATCCCTGCACTACTCTGCTGGCTCTTCATCATTTAAAAGTGCAAGATTGGCGTGCTGGGAGGTTCCTTCCAAAAGGGTAACCTTTTTCGATTATTATGTGCGCGGCTGGCCCAGTCGCGGAGGGAACCACTCTGTTGAAGCAGACCCGCAGTGGTCTACAGAAGTTGATCATACAAGCGGGAAGCACGAGCCTGATGGAAAGCGTAAGAACGGCAGAGCTGCTGCAGGAATAAGTAGTTTTACCCACTGGGGAAGAAAGAGATAATGGAAAAACTTTCATGCAAATGCTCACTTGATAAACATTGAACATGTGCGGACTCCGTGAACCAGCATGCCGTGCTCTACGGTTACGCCCACTTGGGGAGGTTCACTATGGGATAAAAATGTGTAGCACATGAGGCATGATTTTCAAAGCACCATCTGCCACTGAGGAAAGAAGTACCTGAAACGCGTCTGGCAGGAGCTGTTGGTATTGAATAAAGCACGAATCCCTGCACTACTCTGCTGGCTCTTCATCATTTAAAAGTGCAAGATCGGCGTGCTGGGAGGTTCCTTCCAAAAGGGTAACCTTTTTCGATTATTATGTGCGCGGCTGGCCCAGTCGCGGAGGGAACCACTCTGTTGAAGCAGACCCGCAGTGGTCTACAGAAGTTGATCATACAAGCGGGAAGCACGAGCCTGATGGAAAGCGTAAGAACGGCAGAGCTGCTGCAGGAATAAGTAGTTTTACCCACTGGGGAAGAAAGAGATAATGGAAAAACTTTCATGCAAATGCTCACTTGATAAACATTGAACATGTGCGGACTCCGTGAACCAGCATGCCGTGCTCTACGGTTACGCCCACTTGGAGAGGTTCACTATGGGATAAAAATGTGTAGCACATGAGGCATGATTTTCAAAGCACCATCTGCCACTGAGGAAAGAAGTACCTGAAACGCGTCTGGCAGGAGCTGTTGGTATTGAATAAAGCACGAATCCCTGCACTACTCTGCTGGCTCTTCATCATTTAAAAGTGCAAGATTGGCGTGCTGGGAGGTTCCTTCCAAAAGGGTAACCTTTTTCGATTATATATATATATATTATATATATATATATATATATATATATATATCCTACTGGCGGTCGCCAGTAGGTAGTTATAGTTAGGATTATTTTCAATGCAAAATCTCAACATTCTATTGTGAATAACTTTGTCGCAGGTTGAGGAATGTGCCTGAAAATTTCCTCAAATTTGCCTCGCGGCGCCCCGGTCCTTCCCTGAAAGTTTGGGGGGATTTGTCAAGCGGGGGCAGAGATAAAAGGGGGGTCCCAAAACGTGTTTTCCCCATGTTAATTTCCATAGGGCGGTCGACCTCACTTTTAACCCGAACGGCTGAATGGATTTCCACCAAACTTGGCAAAATTGTAGGGACTGGTAGCCCGATGTGCCTTTGCTATGTCTCAAGATATGTGCTCCAGTGAATTTTGAGTAATTTAGTTTCAAAAAAATATATATATCTATGGCCGCGCCCCTGTACGCGCACCAGGGCGCTAACCAGCTACGCGAGTTCGCGCGCGGAAACCTGATTGGCTCTCGGGTGTCTGTAAACATTCCAGACAGTCCGGAGCGGCCGCCATCTTGTGTCTCGGTAGGATCGAGACACAAGAGGTGGCAAAAACAAAGGGGGAAATGACCATAAGGGGGCAGAGTAGACCCCTCCTGATCCCCTAGGTTTAATGTGGGGGCTATAAAAGGGCCCCGCGGGGCAAAAAAAACATGATTTTTTTTTTATTTGCACGGGGGGAGCACCCGGTACGCGCACCGCGGAGCGTACCGGAAAGCGTTCCATGGAAAAAAAGAATAATAGAGTTTTTAAAAAATGTAGCCTTTTTTTATAATTTAGAGGTAGTTCTAACAAGAACTGTTTTTTTTCTTCTTTTTGTTGTTTTATACTTTTTTAATGTTTTTTTTAACATTTTGTACTTTTTTTTCGCTTTTATGAACTATTTTATATTTTTTTGTAATTTTTATGGGGAGAAACAAAAAATAGGGAATTGAAAATGGCTCAACTGGAGCAAAAATTAGGGTTTTTTGGGGCAATTGTGGTTGTCACCAGCAAGAGGGATGAGCTTTATGCTCTGTTCACCATAGGAGATGGTCTTACCACAAAAAATACAAGTAATTCGGAATTCCCCAAACCGTGGTTGTATGCAAGGGATCGTCTCCCTTGTCTCTGGTCCCGATGGAGTGGGTTGCTTTCTTTTGGAGGTGGTGGTTGTAGATTGGGGAGGGTTACTGGCCAGTTCTCTCACCTCTGCAGCAGAATAGTTGTTTGGATGCTTGCGCTGCATGTGCCTAATCATGGTATTATTACCAAAAGAATATTTTTTGTTAGGGTTCCCCCTTGAAAGTTCCATGCCACAGATTAGGCAAGTCACCTTGGGTGCATTGACTTTTTTCTTGCCCTCTGGGATTGAAAAAAACTCCCATACGATGTGCTGCCTTGGCTTGTATGGGGTATTGTCTTCTGGCAGCCACCTTCTCCCTTCTTCCTCCTCCTCCTCCTCTTCTTGACCACCAATGTAATGTTGTGGTGGTCCTCTTGATGGTGGTGGTGTGGTCCTCTTGATGGTGGTGGTGGTGGTGTGGTCTTCTTGATGGTGGTGGTGGTGGTGGTGGTGGTGGTGCAGATGCTCCAGCTGCTGCTCCTACTGTAGCCATTTTAAAGTACAAAATGTTTCTCAAAGATGTTCAAACAGGTCTTCCTCAGTCAAAGGACAAAGTCAGAATAAGGAAAAAAGGTGGGGTCTTTCATCATTTGGAAAAGAAAACGGTCCTGAACCAATGAAAAGTGTTATTTTCAGGTCACATGACCCGGGCTTTCATCATTTAGAAACCAAAACTGTTCTGCACCAATGAAAAGTGTTATTTTTAGGTCACATGACCCGACGCGCTTACGCGACGCGCCCCCGGGCGCGCCACGGGGCGCGCCGCGTAAGCGCGTCAGATGATTACGTCGCGCGATCGTATTCGCTCGAGTATTTCCAGGTGCGCTTACGCCGTGCGTATCACGCGGACGCGGCTACGCGATACGTCATGATGTTTTCGTTCGCGGCAATAGCGCTAACGGGACGCTCACCGGTGCGCGACCCGGGGCGCTCCGAAAAAATGCGCTTTCCAGTGCGCACACCGGGGCGAGCCCGGGGAGCGCACCAGGGCAAAATATATATATATATATATATATATATTATATAAATATACAATATAGGATTCATTATAAAAAATATTACATTTCATAGGTTTGAGGCCCTATATATAGTTAGGAATTAGCATTTAAAAAACCTATGAAATTCACTGAAAAAACCATAGGTTTCACACCAGTTATAGTTAGGAATTAGCATTTAAAAAACCTATTAAATTCACTGAAAAAAACATAGGTTTCACTCCAGTTATAGTTAGCAGGAAGTTTTACTCGCATAAAACCATTGAAATTCTCAAGTTATAGTTAGTTGGAATCACTATAACTTGCGTGTGCAATGCACTGCTGATGACGTCACATATTACATCACTCATGACATGGTCAGTGACATCACTCATGACATCACTGATGACACCATCCTTGTGACAGAGTGACAGACCTCCTTTCACTGTAATGTAACCCATGAAACACATATTGAAAAATATAAATTACATTTTTTTTTAAAATGGAGATACCCATACCAGTTACAACAACCAATTCAATAATTCCACCATCTATATACACATCCACTCATTCACCAACAGTTCTATATAGTTACTCATACATATACTCACTCATCATATGTTGTGATTCACCTATACATCCTGTTACACACCGACAGTCATCCAAAAGTTACTCTCACACATACAAGTAAACTATTGAACATCTATTTATTTGCATATACAGCTATACACACACTACCACCTTACTTCTAAGGAAACCTACACATACTTATTCTCTTAAACAATCACTTATAGAAACTCATAATTATTTAAACAGGAACTCTTTCAATATCTCACTCTCACATATACTCACTTATGTACATCAAAACTCACATATACTAGATTAAAACATATGTAGTTACTGATAAAGACACTAGTGAGACAGTCATTCACTCACTAACACACAAATATACACAATCATCCACCCATACAGTCCTGCACATATGCTGTCTTCAAAACACATACAAAGAGAGAGTTAGTCCTTCATGCATCTATGTGATAAGTAATACCCCCACGAAACCATACAAACACTCATACTGATACTAAAAAAACATCTAATAACCCATATATCTACACATGTACCTACTCACCAACCCATGCAGCCACTTAGACACTAAGTGAAACACTAATACATATATATAAATATTTAAACATTACTCACTAATATATGTATTCACTAAGAAACACTTAATAAGCCAGTTAACTAATCAATTTTTATTAAAAAAAACATCCATTTAGACACTTATTTAAACATTTATTCTTCCATCAACTTTTACATATACATATATAAAACAAATTTATTTTCAAAAAGACACACATTTAATGGATGGTGTCATGAGTGATGTCATGAGTGATGTCACTGACCATGTCATGAGTGATGTAATATGTGATGTCATCAGCAGTGCATTGCACGCGCAAGTTATAGTGAGTCCAACTAACTATAACGTGGGAATTTCATTGGTTTTATGCGAGTAAAACTTCCTGCTAACTTTTTTTTTTTTCTTCAAATATGTTCAAGAGTTGAAACTGCAAAAAATATTTGCTCTTAACCCTACAAATGCAATGACAACCAACTCAGAGTCAAATGACGATAATGAACAACTGGGATTAAGAGACAACGATCTCAGCATGCTCATGACAGCACAAGATCTGGCTGGAATGGAAGACATCCCGAACTCAATTGAAGCAATGAGGGAGGGGATCCGACAGGAAAGAGATCCAAGTAACCATTAAGAAAAAAATCAAAGGTTCTCCCGCAAACCCCTCACTATGCAGTGGATGTTTTCAACAACGCAGTTTTATTAGATCTTCAAAAACTGGCAACAAAAACAACTGAAATGGACATGAAAAACTCTAACACCACCAGAAAAGAATGGGAAGCCATTAAATATCTGAGGACCAACCCGAGTATTGAGATTAAACCTTCGGACAAGGGTGGAAACATAGTGGTTTTCAGTAAAGACAAATACAAACAAGAGGCAATGAAACAACTATCGAATAAGGACTGCTATGAAACGATCACCAGAACGGATTATGTGAAATGTACTTTAAAATACCAGACCCTGTTGGAAGGGTGGAAGGATGATGGGATGATAAATAAAAATGAATTTGATTATCTGAGATGTGAGAGCCCAGTGATCCCTACATTTTATCACCTTCCAAAGGTGCACAAAGATACTAAGAGCCCTCCAGGAAAGCCGATAGTCTCTTCGATAGGCAGCCTCCTGGAGAATACATCTAGGTTCATAGACACATATTTGGCACCGTTTGTTAAAGATCTATCCTCATACGTGAGGGATACTCAAGATTTCCTCAGACAAATTGACAACATCACATGGGATTCGGATATGCTTATGATTACCCTGGATGTCGCCAATTTATACACCTGTATAGGTCATAAGGATGGCATTTCTGCTGTGAGCTGTTTTTTGGGCAGCAAACCCCTCAAGTAACACCAACATAACCGCATGCTCCTGACAATGACGGAATTCTGTCTTGAAAATAACATCTTCCTATTTGCAGGAACTCTGTACAGGCAAACACGTGGGAGGCCATGGGCACGTGCTTCGCCCCCAGCTATGCGAACTTGTTTGTTGGCTGGTGGGAGAACCACGTGACCTGGGGCGGAGTAAATAAAAATGGCTGGACCAAATTATGATCTGGGCCAGATACATTGACGATCTCTTTGTTGTTTGGCGTGGCGATAGGACTTCTGCAGAGGAGTATGTCGCCGATTAAACAGCAATGAGCTCAATCTAAAGTTCACCAGTACCATTAGCAACACTTTGGTGAACTATCTGGACCTAGAGGTCTATGTGGTAGGAAATACACTACACACCAAACTCTACAGAAAGCCCACGGCAGGCAATGCTGTGTTACATGCAGCAAGCCACCATCCCAAAACCTTAATCCGAAATATTCCTTTTGGAGAATTACTTCACCTGAAGCATAACTGCTCTGGCAGTGAAGAATTTAAAAAAGCTAGGGATGAGGCCACAATGAGATTCAGAGAAAGGGGCTATTCCAAAACTATACTGGGGAATGCAGCAAGTAGAGTGGAATCGATTGACAGGAAAGATCTATTGCTGAATAAGACCAAGACAGAACCAGAAGGAATAACATGGATGATTACCAATTTCAGCATGCGATCAGGATAATTGGTACAGGTATTTAATAAAAACTGGCACATCTTACAAACAGATGCCACTTTAAAAAGAATCATACCTCCACATCCGTCCATAACCTACAGACGCTGTCAATCACTAAATGACATTCTGGTACACAGCCACTTCGAGGGCCCACCTAAAGTAAGAACGTTAAAACCTGTAAAGGTTTTTTTTCCGTGCCTACGTTATAAGGCCTGTAAATACAGTAAAAAGAGAACAAAAAGTGGGGAGGAGCCAAGATGGCGACCGGAGCGGACGTGTAAGCTCCCGGCTCCGCCAGTCCTTGCGCCCCGTTGAACTATCCTGCCTGTTATCCTGTCTGACTCATCGGCTGCTCCGACGGGGGCGACGTGCTGATCTCGCCCATGTTTTTCCGGACTCTCGGCTCGTCCGGAAGGCTGAGATACCCTGGTGCCGGTCCCGACGCCATTGCCCCAGCGCTCCTCGCCGCCTAATGCCGGACCTCGGCGGAGTGGAGACGAGCAACCTGCCTGTGGAGCGCTCGCATTCTGGAAGGGGCTGCTCTCCCTGGAACGTGGATATCAGCATCCCGGGTGCCGTGGAGTGCTGAACATCGTGCTTGCCACGCGACTGCCGTGACGATTGCACGGCACTCCGGCTCCATTGTCTCAAGTTGAGAGGGGGCGACTCGGCTCCATTGCGGGACTCGCCCGCACATTGCTGCCTGCCCGTTCGCCCAAACCGCCTGGCTTTGCTGTCGTGGGCTCCTCACTGGCGACGCTACATAGCAGCTCGCAGCGGTGGGGGACGGAGCGACTGCTGGCCCATATCGCACCCCCCCTGTTTCTGTGCCTGGCTGGTGGGCGCTATGGAAGTCCCCGCTGACCCGCGGGACGGAGAAGACCGTCCGCCATTGCCCCTTGCCTGTGATGCCATGGCCGCGCCGGGGATCGAATTGCCTGCACCTTCCGATAATGGGGGCGGGGGGGGCACACTGCCTACCCTGTCCTACGGAGATGTCCTGCTTGCCCTACGTGAACTACGGGCGACGCTGCGGCGAGACTCCCAGGAGCTATGTGACAAGCTCGACGACATCGCCCTGGACCTGGCGCAGATCCGGAGGGACTGCTCTCAGCAACAACAGATCGCTCCTCTGACGGCTCCTGCTAAGGATACTGAGTTGCCGAGTGTTTCCAGTGAGACTGTGTTCCGCCCTGCCATGCTAGGCGTTTACAGACGATCGCATACCGACTCTGCCGGGGATACATTGTTCCCGCACTCGGCTACTGTTTCAACACGATCGCTGCTCATACCGGAGGTGGGACTGCTGGCTATTCTACTCCTGGCCCCCTTGCAAACTCGTTCATTGGAACCTTCGCCTTTTCCCCTGCTGTATTTGGTTTTTCAGAGTAATTTTGGGGCTCTCTGTATTGTAACCAAAGCATTATTGGGTAGGTGGTGTCGTCCATTTTGTGCTTGTGAGTCTCCCCCTTCCTCTCTGCTTCCATCTTGTTCCTTTGTTGATGAGGGGGTCGACACTCATAGAGGGTTGTGTACTGAAGGGCGTCCGAAATCGGGTCAGGGCTAGACTGTTTGTCTGCTGCATTGCTCTCTTACCTGATGGGGGTCGGGTTCAAAATGCTGTGTGGGGGGGAATGTGTGGACCGCACGCAGAGTGCAAATTGAATTTTCCAGCTGGTTGGGAGTTATTGGATATCGTTTGGCACTCGCTCCCAGCGCCTCCTTTGTGTTACTGCATTCTTGTTCACGGCACAGTCGGAGCCACATTTGACTATCCTGGTACCTAGTGAGCCATCGGCTCTGTTAATTTTTTTGGGGTGTCTGACTTGCCAACAACGACTATTGGGACGGGGGGTTGCCTGTATAGGGTTGCGTCCATTTTAACTCTTTGTCTCTGCACTGCCCGGGGCGGTCATCTTAGTTTCTGTTCTGGCTGGGGCGGGGTTTTGGGTGGGTACCGTGGTGTATTGGTCGCTTGCGACTTAGATAGCACTAAGGGGGTCCGGGTATCAACTTGTATTGGCCTACTTGATGTGATTTGGAATCGCGGCGCCTTCTTGGCGCGCATCACCGCTACAGCTCCTCACATTTATCCGCTTCTTGTCCATCCTGACACCTTCGACTGCGAATTGGAGCTGCTCATATCCTGTGCTGTTGGCCTTAGTCCCCTTAGATTTTAATGGCGTGGGATTCGCTAATGGATGGGTGTCCGGGAGTTTTGTTATTGTATTGGCTCCTCCCCACCTCCTTCAGTGGGAGATCTGGGACTATTCTTCCTTGCTCCCCTTATCACTAGTGAATGTTTTTCTTTGTCTTTTCTTCCTCTCTCTTTCTTCCCTTCCTTTTCTTCCTAAATTTCGGGTTTTTTGGGGTGACAAACACTCTGCTGGGGGGGGGGGGGGGGGCAGGCCGTAGCCTCTGCATGTGTGTAGGGTGGGGGGTTATATTTTATTTTTCCTTGGTTTCTATGGTGCCTATGTATTTCCTTTTTATAATTTTCTCCTTTCTGTTCTGGGTCTGAGTGACCGGGGTTCAGTAGGGGGCGGGTGGCGCTGGGGGTGGTACGTGGACGCGAACTGTTTCCACTGTTGACTTGTGCAATACTACCATCCTGACTGGAGGATTCTCACTAACTGTTGGTTCTCTTGATGCTGCCTGCCCATGCTGTGAAGCGAATGTACGGACTCAGTTCTCCTTGACTCTATTCTTCACTGCGTTATTTTCAGATAAAATTTTTTAAAATTTAACCTTCAATGCTCCTTCTCCCTGGCGACATGTCTCCGTTCAGTGTAACTGCTGTTAATTTTAGCTGTATTGCCTGATGGCGCTGGGGACACGTAATGCTTGCACATGTGCTTCAAAGTATCGTGGCCGGCCTGCCGGTTGTAGGCCCGTATTTGTATCATGTTTTAAGCACAATAAAGGTTTTCAAAAAAAAAAAAAAAAGAAAACAAAATATGAAGGTAGACCCAATAACCCACGCCCGATAAGAGAAATTACAAAATTTCTCAACTGCAACTTTGACTTCACGGTATACTGCTTGGAATGTCCTTGTTCCAAGAGGTATATCGGAAGCACAATCCACCCCGCAAAAAAACGTGTACTAGAGAACATGCGTGCCATAACAAATCGAGACAAAGCGTACCCTGTGGCACGCCACTTTGAGGCACATCATAACAGCGATAGGGACCTGCTCACCTTCTTCTGTCTGGATCAAGTGGACAAAAAGGAAAGAGGGGGTGACCGTGTCAAGGCTCTAAGGGTGTTGGAGTCCAAATATATCATAGACTTGCAGAGCAAATGGCCAACAGGGCTGAATAATGATGAAGAGCTATGGGTCCACCTATAAATAGATCAAGACAGGAGTATCAAATTGTCTGAAAGCATTAGATGAAAGGACAGGGAGGGATTATCCTCTGAAATGTGGGATCACACATGAAGCAATAAGACAGACATAACAACTATCTCTCCCTGAGCCCCATAAGAACATAAGATAGAAATTGCCAACCCATCTCTCCCTACTCTGAGAACAAACAAAAAACATGCAGGACAGCCTATATAGGGCCAGAGAACGGTTGAGTCAGCCCATATAGGGCATTATAAATAACGAATTGGGGAACAACAGATTTCACTAGACACTGTTGGGTGTGGCAGCTGTTTAATTTTGGTATGAATTATCGCCATATTGTATTAACTATGTAAGATATTAAAATCTACCGTGTATTTTGACAGATAATATACTAAACAATGAACGGAAACACCTGCCTGTAAAAAAACGAAATAACATTAAGATATTTCTCCTCTGTTTTTCCCCCCCTTTACGTTACATGAATGGCACATATAATGAAATGTAAAAAGGTATTGTTTTTAACCATGCACTTGCACTTTTTTTAAACCATTACTTATGTTAAAAAGGGTTTTGTCCCACTTTAAACATGTTTATAGATGGCCACCGTATTGGGACATGTAGGTTAAGTCCGTTTTCACTATCCATGGGAGATGTGTGGGAAGGACGGCCGATATAATGGTTTCCTTTTTGTACACACCACACGCCAACACTGATGAAGCCGCAAGGCGAAACGCGTCTGTTGGAGGGGCAGGGGGTCTGTGAATAAAAACTTTCTAAGACGGATGACCAGAGTGCCTTCCATTTTTCAGTCCAAAAGAGAATCTGATTTGTTGTATTATAACATCACGGTTAAATGGACTGCCAAATCTGCCGTTGAAGGTATTTGAACCAAAGCCCCGAGCCCCTGATGAAGTGTCCTCAGATATGAAACGCGTTGGGCAGGAACTGATTGGACTAAGCACCGAGCCGGTTCATGTTGTTTCCCTTGAATAAAATTGAAGGCAAAAGCGACTCACCTGTTTGGGCTCCTTCTCTGCAGGCAAACCTTGCGGCCTGGCCTGGGTCGCGAGGGAGCCCTGCTGCACCTCGGTGCAGTCCTGCCACTGCGGCACTCGGCGTGGTGACAATTGGAACAGAGTGAAGCCATTCGAAGGGAGCAAGACAGCAACCTGGGCGGTAACAGGGTTAGCAACCCACTTGTGATTCATATGGTGATGTGATACCACACGGCGCCTCACAGGAGGAAGAAACGGCACTACAATTACCATTGGGCCACTTGCGTGGCCACGCCCATCAGGGTGGGAACATCACGGTTAAATGGACTGCCAAATCTGCCGTTGAAGGTATTTGAACCAAAGCCCCGAGCCCCTGATGAAGTGTCCTCAGACATGAAACGCGTTGGGCAGGAACTGATTGGACTAAGCACCGAGCCGGTTCATGTTGTTTCCCTTGAATAAAATTGAAGGCAAAAGCGACTCACCTGTTTGGGCTCCTTCTCTGCAGGCAAACCTTGTGATTGATGTATGCGGCCTGGCCTGGGTCGTGAGGGAGCCCTGCTGCACCTCGGTGCAGTCCTGCCACTGCGGCACTCGGCGTGGTGACAATTGGAACAGAGTGAAGCCATTCGAAGGGAGCAAGACAGCAACCTGGCCGGTAACAGTGTTAGCAACCCACTTGGGATTCATATGGTGATGTGATACCACACGGCGCCTCAAAGGAGGAAGAAACAGCACTACAATTACTATCGGGCCACTTGCGTGGCCACGCCCATCAGGGCGGGAACATCACGGTTAAATGGACTGCCAAATCTGCAGTTGAAGGTATTTGAACCAAAGCCCCGAGCCCCCGATGAAGTGTCCTCAGACATGAAACGCGTTGGGCAGGAACTGATATATATATATATATATATATATATCTGTCTGTTGGCTGGATATCTTGTCCTCCACACAATCAAGGACCCAATTCAGTGCTTAAGGTATTTTTATTTACCCGTCGCCTTTATGAGTTTCGGCTCCGTGGAGCCTTGATCCCATGTGTACTGAGGTAAGTGTTGTATTTAAAGTGAACTGTGCTTACATTCCAGGATACCACGTGATTATAGACATAGACAACATCTCCTTTTATGTTGTCTAATCACTTTAAATTGCATAACACAGTCATTGCCATTTAAAAACAGACTAATATTTATAAATAGCAGCAAAATGAAAGCTTTCAATACATCTGTAAAATACCACTACTGTTTCTAATACCAAGTTAAATCCTGTATCACAGTATAATTTATGCAAATTCATTATTTCTCCTGTATCCTGAACATTCATTATAAAAAGTGACTCTGTGTAAAATGCAATGTGTAAAAATTTAAACAAATAAACTATTGAATGATCATTAATCTGTTTACGACTTGACTCTTGATGTCTTTGTATACAATTGCTTTTCACTGACTATTTCATACCTGGCGTATTACTCATTTTAAGGTATACAGATATCTAACGATGTTGAGGGATCTACTAAATACAGTATTTGGCACAAATGATATCAGCATAATTCTACAGGATTAAACAGGTTGATATTCTCACATATGTGGGCATAAAGATGTATACATGTAAATCTGCATCTGATCATGTATAAGTGCCTATACATGTCATTCTGCACTTGTGCATAAGTATAAATATTGAATACACATAAATATATATATAAATACAAAATCGATGCTTGCCTCCAATAAATAAATATATAAATATATCACACAGCTCTTTCTGCCTCACCCTCTGAGAACCCCTATTTTTACTTTTCTTTCACTATTTCACCTCTTTTTTCCACACTTTATCTCTTTCCACCGTCTCTCTCAACCTGGCTGACCTCTTTCTATACCGCTTCTCATTTTACCCTCTCTCCATCTCACCGCTATCTTGACTCTCTTGAAATTTCTCACTGGATCACTTCTCAACCTATCTACCTCTCTGTGTCTTTCTCTAACTTACCTCTCTTTCTGCCTTATCACTCAATGTACCCAACCAATGTATCTCTCCTTCTGTCATGTTGTTCTCACTATATGTATTCCTCTCTACAGCGCTGAAAAACCTTACCCATGTCTCTGACCACTCACCCTACCAAACTCTTTCTTCCTCTTTATATTTTTTGATTACCTTTATCTCTTTAAATCTTTTTACCTCACCTATCATGCAACATCATCTTTCATCTCTACTTTCCTTCTCCCTCTAGTTTGCTTCTCTCTATATATATCAATGTCCCTTCTCCTTCTACTTTGCTTCTCTCTATATATCAATGTCTTTACCGGTTTGTCCTCCTGCATCCCACCCCTTTCTATTCCTCTTACTCCGTGGAATTGGAACTTACTGTCTAGTCAGTTAAACATGCACATAGAGAGACAATAGGAAGGACAAGACAGGAGATGAAAATTAAGGTGAAAATAGTAAGATTTGCAACACGCAATTACAGTTGTGAGTGGGTATTTCCAATTATGAATAACCAGCAATTAAACCACAATTTCAAGTGCTCTGTGCATGTGTCTTATTTTACTATTATGGACTATGGAAGAGAGATATGGATTGGCATATGCTAATGGAAAGGACCTTATACGAATCAAGGGGCTGTCCCAGAAAGTGGTCACAAGTATGGAACACTGGAACAAATACAGAGGAAATGTGTGCAAGAGCCCACGCGCCGATGCAGTGTCACAGGGAGCTACTTGACAAGTAAGATGTTTTGGGGACTGTGTCACTAAATGCACAAGTAATTTAGGATTTGTTAACATATGGCCGTTGAAGACGTACTCCGTGATTTCATATTGCAATATCTGTAAAGTGTTAAAGCGGTCATGAAGAAAAAGATTTAAAAAAATACAAATACTATGGACTAGTTCACTAAGCATCCTCTACAGTGAGAGGAATAGTTTAGTTAAATGCTGAATTCCACATAAAATATAGTTGCAAGACAACAAAAATCTATTAGGCTAGAGCAGTGTTTCCCAAATTGTAGGTTGCGAGACGACTGTTAATGGGTCGTGAAAGTCCAAACAATAAATAAAAATGCCTTTAATTTCTGTAGTATCTCGTCAAATTTACTGCGCTCCAAAGACAGAGGTCAAATGTCAGGCTATGTCTTCTGACGAATTGGTGCCTATTTTTTTTTTTACCATGGGGATTGCTGTTTGCAAATTCCTCTTACTTTGCAGTCAGAGAAAGAAAGTAAAGTGATTATGTGACATTCTTGCCTCGGCAAGGCTGTAGGATGTCATTTTTTGTAATACACAACAAAATGTAAATATCTGTATTTGAACTGTACACGTTCAGCAGTTAGGAAGGCAAACATGAAGTAATTTGTTTTTGTAATTATGAAGTGTGTTGGAAGCAAAGAGTTTAATAGGATCAAAATAAACCATGAAACTTTACTTGGTGATGCACAAGTGATAAATATTCACTGAAACAGATTTCCACATATTGTCATTGGTGTGCAATATAGTTTTATCAGTAAAACTGTATGTCTTTGCAAATTTAGTGGGCACTTCAATGGAAAATGTGCTGTATGTAAATGACTGTGTACTACCACAAGATGCTTTAGTTACATAAATAAATTGCCCACCTCATGTTCATTAAAGGTAGGTGGGTTGCAACAGTTTGCAGTTCAATAAAGTGGGTTGTGGTTATAAAACGCTTGAGAAGTACTGACCTAGAGAATTCTGGGCAGCTGAAACATTTGCCTATTTTTGTGTATCAGAGTTTCTGAAAGTTTAACATATAACTCAATATTGTTTGGAATCATGAGGGCATCAATTAACAGACAATGGGAAAAAGAAATTCAAAGGTTTGCTGAACCTGGGACCCCAAAATAGGTCTTGCCCAATGTCGCAAAAATCCTTAAGATGGCATTGCAGGCACACAATGTTGGATACCCCAAACCATCTTACCATTCACCTGGCATAAAACAAACACATTGGTGGCAGACCATTTCATTCTCACAGATCTTCCTTTGAAATGTACTTACTTTATCTGTCCACTCAGAAGACAACTTTCTCAATTTCAGAAAATCACTGATGATACAACTCTACAGGCAGACCTGCCCCACTTAGACCATTTCTTCTATAGACGATTTTACTTTGTCAAAATTGTTTACCTTTTAATTTTTTTTTATTTAAAATTTTTATTTAGGAAAAATGACATGTACAGAAAATCATACAAAAAAACGGGAAAAACAACTCAACATACAACTATGTCATAAATCCTTTTCCTTTTTTTACCCCCAATTTTGAATCTCCCAACCCACCCACCCACCCCCGGTGGATCGCTACAGGGCAAATAAAGAAGCATTAGAAAAGAAAGAAGAGAAGGGAGAAAGGAAAAAAATACATACAGATAATTCATGTTTCACAAGCATCAAGATAGCAGAAACCTTAATGATCGATATTCAACCACCTAGTTAATGGACCCCAAATTTGTTCGCCGAGCCTCCGTGTCCTGTATCGTCTTCTCTTAAACACAGAAAATTCCCATTTGCAGACATTTACAAATTTTCTAAACCATTCATGTGAAGTCTGGGGAGCAGGGTCCAGCCAAACAGTAGCTAAACATGATCTCAGTACAGCCATAGCAGTGAAAAGTAATTTCCTATCCGATTCAACCATATTTTTGCAATACGCAGCATGATAACCTGAGGAACTACTGATATCCGATACTCAAACACTTGTTCTAAATATTGTTCAATTTTACACAGCAAGGGAACCAAAGAAGGGCAAGTGGCAAACATATGAATGCTGTTGACCGCAAGCTCCCCACAACAGGGACAATTTACCCTCATCACCCACCCCATTGGTGTATACGGAAGGGAGTTACATACAGATTGAGCCAGGTCTTAAAACATTGGACCTGAAGATTAACAGAAATAGTGGCGGTTTGACTATAAACTAGGGAATCCATGTTCCGCATGGAGTCCAGCCAGCCACCGACTGAAGTGTTTAGCTAAGTCATCCTTCCTCATTTCATTCACCAGTTTATAAATAGAGGATATGGTCGATTTATTCCCATTGATTAATTCTATCAACGGTATACGAACCCAGCTAACTGTCTTTTTAGAAAATAAATCTTGAATCTGTAGAAATTTAAAAATTGCCTATTCCGTATGCCAAATTTCTGCTTGATAGATTCAAAGGTCAGGAACCCAGACTCAGAAAAAATATCCCCTATTGTACAAACCCCCTGTGCAGACCATTCCTTAAAATATCCATCCCGGAAAATTTCTGGAAACAGAAAATTCCCTGCAAAGGGAGAATATAAATGAATTCTACCAATGTTGAACAATTTCCGAACCGTTGTCCAGACTTTAAACGCACCAAGCAGAACTTTAAACCTCACCCGTTTGAAGTAGGCGAAATCGATATGTCTAAACAATAATCCCCGAGCCTCCTCCCCCTAGATTAAATGATAAATTGAAGTGTCGGGACGATCTGTATATCCTGCATCTAGTAAATCGGTAATTTGTCTCAACGTTATCGCCCAATAGTAGACCTGGATATTGGGTAACGTCCAACCTCCCCTTTCCCTAGGAAGAGTCAAATACTTCATAGCCCGTCTTGGGAGTTTACCAGCCCCAAAAAAACAAGAAATAATCCGATCTAACTTTTTAAACCAGATTTGGTCAATTAAAAAGGGAATAGCTCTAAGGAAATATAAAATCTTTGGCAAGAAAATAATTTTTATCACATTGCCTCTGCCCATCAATGTTAGCTGTAAGTTATTCATTCGACGAGCATCAGCCTCTAGTTTAGATAGCAACGGATTCAGATTGATCTCAACCATCTCCTCAGGTTTAAAGCTGATTTCTATCCCAAGATACTTAGATTTACTAACTACCCTCGGTCGTCAAGGATGATCTCTGAGTTTTTGTATCATTTAAATGATACCCATATATCGCACCAAACTGCGATGTAATTAATTGAATTTCTTTCAAAGCTACCCACGGGGAGTCGGTCAAAATAGCAAGATCATCAGCGTAACCAAGAATTTTCGTGTCCCCATCCTTCGCCTGCACTGGATGAATTAATACATTTGAAAAAATATTTTTAATCAGAGGGTCAATGTAAATTGCAAATAATAAAATAGAACAGAGACAACCCTGTCTCGTGCCTCTCTGTATATTTATAGACTTAGACTGAATACCCATAACCGAAATTTGTGCGGTTGGGTGAACATACATACTCTGAATCGCGCGGATAAACCTCACCCCAAGACCGTAGTGCCTCAAAACAGCCCATACAAAAGGCCAGGAGACCCTGTCAAAAGCTTCGCCCGCGTCGAGCAGTATCAATGCCATAGGGTCTCCTGTAACCTTAGTGTTATTGAACAGCGCGATTGTGTGACGTATATGTTCGATTGTTTCATGCCCGGGCACAAATCCATGTTGTTGGGGCGACACGGGCTTCTTGATCACCCCTGCTAATCGATCTGCAAACATTTTTTAATAGATTTTAATATCACTGTTAATTAACGTTATTGGTCGGTAAGACCAAGAATCCGAAGGTATCTTACCTTTCTATAAAAATGTTACAATCCTGGCTCTCCGCCATGATTCAGGAGGCTTATCTCCATTTTGGACCCCACGGAACATCTCAATCATAACTGGAGTCAGCACAGAACGAAAAGATTTATACAATTCACCCGGTATAAAATCGGGGCCAACAGCCTTGCCACTAGGAAGGGAATCTAGAGCTAGCCATAGCTCATCTATTTTAATTTCTGCATTCAGCATATCCAGATCTTCCAAGGATAGATCCCCTACCTCGATCTTCTGAAGGTATCCGTGAATTTCAGCCTGAACCACCTCATCGTCACGAATATCCTCATTATAAAGTTTTTGGTAGAATTTCTGATATGCTAAAGCTATAGCACCTTCTTCAGTTACTAGTCTCACTTCGGGGTCCATGATACTCTCAATTTGCGTCCCGGATTCCTTTTACTCGCATTCTTAGTGCTAACATATGTCCAGATCTTTCATTATTCTCGAACATTCTTGAGCGCCAAGCCAGAAATTTACTAGCAGCTTTGGCCTGCGAAATTTCTATAATAGTTGATTTAGCAATTATAATCCGGGTTTCAGCGGCATCACTTTCCCCACCCGCCAATAAGACCCTGGCCAAATTAGGCTCAGCTTCTTCAAGAAATCGGTATAGCTCTGATAATTTAGTCCTTTCATCTTTCGGGCTCTCCCATCCAAATCTGGTAGTCTTCCTCCTAAAACCAGCTTTGAGTGTGTCCCATACATTTTGTATACTAGTGCTACCTATATTTTCATTTAGGAATCTAGTTATCCAATGTGCCATACAATCAATATACTTGCTGTCTCTAAGCAAACAGCGATTGAAAGTTAATACATCTGATTTCCTAGCTGTAGGTTGTATATGAACCTCAAATACAAGCAGGTTATAGTCTGACATAACTCTTGGATAACGGGTAATACTAGACCCTTGAGCCAGAGTTGGTGAAATAAAAAAATAATCCAGCCTAGAATGATGTTTTGAGTGGTACAGAAAAAAACGTAAACCCTGAATCACCCCTTCAACTAGATGCCCATATATCAATCAAACCATGCATTTCCTTCAGCTGCAACAGGGCCCTGCAGACTTTTGGTTTCCGACCCACATATGCTAAACCTGGTTGATTAGCAAGTTCACAATTGATATTTATATTAAAGTCACCACATAGTATAAACGGGGCTAGCCACCCAACCAACTCTAGGTTCAACCAATTGTATAAATCTGGGTCATCAAGTACTGGGCCATACACCGATCAAAGTGTAAAAGTTTTTTTCTGGAATTTACCATGAATGATGATCCATCTCCCATACACATCCGCAGAGGTGCGAATTATATTCACCATCCCCCGCCGCGCCAAAATGGCAACCCCCTTGGTCTTAGCCTCTAATTTAGTCCATGAAATCAGCTGAAAACCCTCGAGCTCTAATAGCTTATGTCGACTGGCTTCAATGTGGGTTTCCTGGAGGCAGATAATATCTGCCCGCAGGAAGCGTAAATCTTCTCTGACCCGACGCCGTTTAGCAGGATCATTTAGTACGCAAATATTTATAGATGCTATCCTAATTTTAGCCACGGTATTATGAAAACATTCCTAACAGATATTCAATTGAGAAAATGTACCCACCCTACATGAGCTACCCCATTCCCACAAACAACTCCCAACACACATCTTCCCTTGCCTGGCAGTTCCACCCCCACCCAGATCCCCCCCACTGATCCCCCCACCCCCTCCGTACCCCACAAAACTGTCAAAAAAGGTCCTCAGACCCTTGTGATGCCTCCCACTTGCCGAGAGTCACCCGAACACTCGCTGTCCATATGAAAAGAAAATTGTAAGTAGAGAGAAAGAAAAAAGACCAAACTTAAGGGAATGAACAAAAGCCAAAAAACAACCAACACAATTTAGTCCCACAGAATTCAGCACCTTAACCCTCAACAAGTTCTTTCCGATAATTTTCAGGTTGTACTTCAGAGGAAAATACCCGTATCTTGCCACAGAGAATAACTTTCAACCATGCAGGATACATCAACAAAACTTCACACCCTTTTTTCTGGAAAGGAGTGGTCAGCTGACGGAGCCGCCACCAGCGTTCCACTGTTGCGTGACAAAAATCGGGTCTCACAAAAAAAGTGTGACCCTCTGCAGATCTTCTAGCATCCGGACGTGCTTTCCCAAAGATGGCCTCTCTCAGCAGAATATTGCCAAAAAAAATCAATAACGCTCGAGGTTTGGCTTCAGGTCCAGTCTTCTTTTTCAGCATGAGAGGAAACTGGTGCACTCTCTGAATCTCAGTTTCCCAGCACCAGTGTGAGAGCCCCGGGAACGCAGTTTTAAATAGTTTCAAGACGAACCCCCTAATATCCTCACCCTCCGCTTTTTCCTCAATCCCTAGGAGTCGTAAATTGTTACGACGGAGCCGATTCTCGGAATCCTCTAACTTCCACATTATATCCGAAAGTCTTTCGTCATTAGCCGTGGTTTTTGTTTCCGTATTCTGCAATCCAGCCTCGAGCCCCACTATTCTTTCCTCCAGAGCAACTGTCCTGGAAATGACCTCTGAGCAAGCCTTGGTATTCTTCCGGATTGCCCCTTGTATTTTCATCGTGGCTAACTGGGCTCTTTTATGTTCTTGGCGAGCTTCATTTTGGATAGATTTCAGCATGGTAAAAATCTGGGTATTCTAAGGGGGCAGATTAGTTTCACCCCCATGCCCCCCCCGATCTCCTTCTTGGGTTCTTAGCCCTCCTGAGCCTGCAAGGGTAGTTGTAGCTCCTGAATAGTCCCATTGCAAATTACTGCGTGCCTCGGAGCCATCGCTCTCTTCACACTTTCTCAGAGTAGGCGAAGGTATCTTCTTGATTTTACTGTGGCGAGATGTAATGTTTTTTAGAGTGTCAGCTGTATTTGGAGGACTCACACTCTCCTCACCCGAAATGAGTTCTTAGTTTTTCGGAATCTGAGGTAGGATCTATATCCGATTCCTCTGCCAAAGAAAAAAAGCTGTCTCCATCCTGGGCATCTGGAAGGCTAGTAACCCCGGATATCGTATCCAACACACCTCCAACAGGGGTTTGAATGGTAGAGATACTAATCAAATCGGCCTCCGAACCTTGCCGGGATTTTACATAGCCCCTTTCCACCTCTTCAGCCTCTTCAGCCCCTCCTATGCCAGTACATAGCGCCAATGAGACCCCAGAGGCTAACGTTAGGGTCTTCGGTACCCCCGCCATCTATCCCAGGCTTCTCAATTGTAATGTCCTTTACTCCTCCATCACTAACCTTTAGAGGAGCCTGGGTGTTATTAGGGGAGCCTGCCAGATCTGCACCACAGAAAGAAAATTAAGTCAGCGTTTTTGACTGTAACTTTGAGGGCTTCCCCGCAAACATCCCTGGGACGGTGACGATCTTCCCCCCGCCAGAGCCCTCTATCGTCTGAGAGGAAGACCCTGACACCACCACGCTCTTGCTTGTGCTCTCTTCACTCGAAATAGACCTAGATTGAGCCTTTTCTGCTACTTACCCTTTTAAAAGACTTGTTTTCTTTAGACTCACCACCGTTGTTTTAGCCCCGGGCTTTTCTGCCACTCTGTCTGTTTTTGCCGATTTTTCGGGTTTTTCCGGTGTGGCAGGGGTCTTCCTCACCCCCGAGGCCGCCGAAACTCCCACACCTTTGCTGTTTGACGCAGTTACCAATCCGTTTTTATGAGGCGGCATTTTGTTTTGCGAGCCACCGCTCCCTTTCGGCTCACCAGCAGCCACGCCCGCCAAGTCCATAGGTGTGCGCGGCTGCGGAGGATCGTTGCAGCGAGCCGCGCGGACTGCAGCCAGAGCTTCTGCCCTTCCCGGTACGTGAACATAAACGCCTTCTGCCACAATATTTATGAGCTGCTCCGATTGCCGTTTTTATTCCCTCATCCAAAGCGTTAATTCACTCTCCTAACTACCACCGCTATTGCAGCGCTGGTCAGGGAGTGACACCCACTCGATTCAAGCGGCTGCCATCTTAACCCCTGTTTACCTTTTCAATCCTCCTTCTGCAACATCTCTTTTTGAAAGCACAGCAGCACCGCGATTACGACATTGCTGTTAAGATACTGCACTGGATCTCTGTTTCTTACAGATGTTCTTGGCTGACCATTATGGGAAACATAGTTGATCTCACAGCATATAGGGATTTGGTATAATTGCTAATACCTACAATTTTTAAGACATGGACTAGCCACTTGTTCCTTAGTAGGTCATACTGGAAAACAAAACACGTATAAGGAGCCAGAGATAACCTAATTCGAGCAACAAAAGCAATGTTCTACTAAAGCAAAGTTGGCTTGCAGTAAGACCAATTAAGTTTTGTTCCCAAAACTGTTGCAGCCAAATGTTTATTGCTTACTAACTTGCTTTTGTTATAAACCTTCTCTCCTCACCCCTCTTATGCTCATTCCCACCACTCCCCCGCCTTCTCCCTCTGTACTGTACTTGTTGCTGGGGCCGAGCAGGGACAACCAAGCAGGATTCCCGCTTTAGTCTGACTCTCCCAACTGCCTCAGACTTTCTGCATGAAGAAGAAAACAAAATAGCAGTAAGGAACATGAATGTGGAGATGCAAGCTAAGCACCCTGCTTGTCTTACTTGGATGAAAGCGAACAAGAGTGTCAGCTTGAACTCTGGGAAGGAAACACAGCCATGCATCTACATTGAACCAGAGTAGCATTAATAGGTGGGACCACAACAATGCCTGTAGCAGGCAGGCTAGGGGGTTGTGTAGGGCTATATGAGACATAGGTAGGGCTGATATAAAGCTAATACAAAAGGAAAGATAGACAATTCTAATGTATACATACATTTGGGAAGTTAAAATGGAGGGCACATTTTAATGGGCCCAGCATCTGGCCGTAAGGAGAGGAGTTACCAAAGAATTTGATAAAAGTGGTGAAGTGTAAAACAACTTGCCTATAAGTAGCAGAATTGGAAATAACTCATTATTAAAAGTAATCAATTAATTAACTGCATGTTTCTTCCTTGTGCAAATACAACATCGAAGGCTCTGGTGAACATGGAAGCTGTTTAGACTAAGAACTGAATGACTTAATAAACAGAAAAGCAGGATATTAAACAGTCAGCCGTATTGAGATCAGGTATATTTACCCAGCTTGAAGAACCAAAGGGCTATACTGTAGGAGAATCATGGTAACATAAAACAGCAAGAGGAAGTAAAGGGATTTTCTAGGAGATGGCAACATACAGAAAAAAGTGAGAACCCCTTCATTAAATCAAAAGGGAATCTGATTCTCAGAGCGTTAAGGTGTGAGTTCTCCAACATGGAATGCTATATGTCACCTACAGTAGGAAATACTCTTTTGTACGTATGAAAAGTGTAAATCCTTTGAAATTCTATAATATAAGTAAGTGTGAGCAAAGTAGATGCTAGAGAATTGTGGTATCCTTTCTATTACTCATACGCTAGGAGTGTAAAGGGTTTGCTAAGAGTTGATGATTATCTGCTCACAACAAAAACATTTGTGATCATGCAACTGAGCTTTGGCAAAGCCAATCATCTTCGCAACTCCTAATACTAAGCAAATTGAATGAAAACGTAAACTTGTTTTAATACTACGTATGAGCCCGATTTATTGTTTGATGAAAGTTTTTCAACATCATGAATAACAGTCTTCATTTTGTTTTTTTGAGATGAGATATATCCATCAGCCAATTTATGAAGACCTTATACCTAGTGTTACATTCTAGGCCTAACTCATTTTAAGAATTACTGCATCTTATAAAATGTACAGACACTTAGGAAAGAAGATATATGCTGGCCTTGAACAACAGAGGACATGAATAGAATTAAGAACTTCATTTCAGGTACACTCAACTGGATTTCTATTTATTATACGGGAAAAATCATACTCACTGTCCTGTCTCCAGTCATTTGGTGGAGAACGGCTTGAAGCTGGTTTCCATTTTCCTGCATATCCAGTTCAATCACTGTATAAGCCACATTGAGATCACTGAATACATTTTTAGCCATGGTGCAGAAAGGGCAGGATGTCTTTGAGAAGATTACAACACAGTTGTGAGAAATTGCTTCCTACAACAGAGAAAGAGTCTTTATTCAGCATGCAGTATTAATACTAAGAACATGCTTTCAATACTTTTTTTAACTTCTTTATAGAAATTGCATTCGTCAGTCAAATACATTTTTTTTGCCTCACAGTAACTTTGACACCAAATTAGATCGAGGAGTTCTCTTGTGTGTCCGGATACTCCCTGAACAAAGACAAAACTGAGGTGAAAATGCTAAACAATATGAGTGATAGAAATATTCTAGGAGATTCTGGGCTTACCTGGCAACCAAATAGCTTTAAATACCTGGGCTTGGAGTTTGAGAGAGACCTCATTACCACACTAAAAATTAATGAAGATATACTCTACAAGAAAGTACAAAAACTACTTGAAGGGTGGTCCCCGAAATTCTTGTCATGGTGGGGTAGAGCGGAGACATTAAAGATGATGGTCACCCCCTTATTTAATTATATGGCGAGCATGCTCCCTATGACCTTCACTGAGGACTTCCTGCAAAAAATAGACAAATTATTTACTAACTTCCTATGGAAAGGGAAGAAACCCAGAATCTCTATGAAAAAACTACAACTTCCAAAACTTAAAGGTGGTCTAGGCTTACCCAATTTTGGAAACTATCGAACCGCTTTCCTGTGTAAACAAGGAGCTTCCTGGTTCGCCGAAGATCCTGGCTACACACCGTTGTGGATCAATATAGAAAAGTCTTTTATAGTCAAGGCCCCACCAACCGCGATACTCACAATGGACCTATCACACCTCACACACTCTAAGTATATCATGCTAAACACCAAAAGAGCTCTTCTAAGACTGGATCACACACATAAATCTGGCCTGCAGATAAAGAAGTCGGCTTCCGCATCCCTATGGCGTAACCCACTTATTAAGATCAATGGCTCGCTTCTTTCCTGGGAACACTGGTCAGATAAAGGAATCAACGTGATTTTGTATCTTTACGATGGGCACATGCCACTGCCCTTCGCAACGATCCAAGCTAAACATTCCCTTCACCCAATTGACTTCTACACATTCCTAAAACTAAAGTCAGTTTTGTCCACACGTTCGTTCACACTGTCAGCACCTTGGTTAAAGTCGACGCTTCGACACCTACAATCGTCAGGACATTTTGTCTCAAAAGTATACAAATTGCTCGTGCCGACACCAAGTAAATCAATGAGACGAAACAAACTTAAATGGGAAGCGGAACCGAACAATACCGGAATAGTTGTTAACTGGGACAGGATCCACGCTTCGGCGCTTACGCACAAAGTTTCCCCTATCTTCTCGCAAACTAAATACATGATACTCAACAGGGCGTTCTGGACCCCACAAAGATTGTTTAAACTCAACCTAAGAGATGCCCCCACGTGTTGGAACTGCTCCCTAGCGGACGGTGATCTGCCAACATGCTATTCAACTGCCCCATGCTACACAAGTACTGGTCCAATGTTTTTGACTACATTGAGCACATATTCGGCATCAAACCTATGAGGGAATTCCTCTACATTATTCTGGGGGCCATTGACCCAATGTTAACAAGAGACCACGATCGCCAACTCCTTGACCTACTACTAACCCTGGCGTGCAAGGTGGTCCTCTGTCACTGGAAGACGGCTGCAGAGGTCTCTTTCGCTGCCTGGAAGGAATGGCTATCTTGTATCAGAGGAGTAGACAATCCCGCTTTACACTCTTCTCCATGGCAAGTTACCAATAAGAAACTCTGGTCCTCTTTGGATGCAGCCTCCTTCTCCTTTGACCCCCCGTAGACTGCCTACATACTCACTAGATCCCTGAGAATACCGGAGAGTAGCCACCCGGGGACAGGCCACACTTAGATCACAATCAGTATACTACTACTCTATAGTTGTCCTACATACTACCATACTGTATCAGTAAGATCTTCCATTTGTTGCTGAGCTGCACTGTGGTTTCATAGGCTATATCCCTGACATAATATACATGAACAAGGCGGTTGCTTGTACACTGTATACCTTGGAAAACTAACTGTTTTATCAAACCCACACTTACACCATTATGTTGCTGTATCCTCACATCGTACTACGGAACGGTAATCTGTTTTTCATAACCAATTTGTATGCATCTACTGTGTGTACCGCTATGGAGGTGTGGTTTTGAATCAACAATGTGTTACTTTAATTTATTTATTGATTATTTATTTATTCATTTACTATTATTTGTTATTTCCTTCATTCTTATTGTTTCCTATTGCCAATTCGTACTTCTTATTCTTTGACCTCGGCAATGTAATGACATGATTGTATGTATTATTGATGCACTCCTGCCTTCTTTTCATTTCGTAGTTATTGTCTAATAAAAACGATTTGAACATAAAAAAGAATTTAAACTTAAAACAGAATAGAAGACACCTGAAAGCTTGAGTTATTACCACTTCCAATGCATTTGATGATTAGCTATTTAAATATAGATTAGGAACTTTATTAACAATGATTCTTAAATTTAAACTAGAACCACGATCGCAGGGAAATGCTTTCCATGTTTTTTAGAAAACGAAACACAAGAACTTTAATATCTTGTTGCATCGATTTGGGGTTAGAATTTGACATGTGAGTGAACTGTACAAGTTTATCCGATGTGGCCTGAGACAATAAGTCTTACCTTTGGTTGGAAAGGAAGATGTGAAGTTAGATGGACAGTGGGGTCTGGATGTGTGATGCATCATTAGAATGAAACTATCTTTTACATTGCAACACTGGCAGCAATAACTGAATGCATTAACAGGCCCTACCAGTGTCTGTGGTCAACATCTCCTCAGACAGTTTGCTAAAGGCAGAAATTGTTGCATCTGTCTCATTTCTACATCTCTTGCCTTGCCAAGCAGTGAGCATCAGCATAGAAAATAATTGTTCTTAAGACGAAGACACGCTGCAAGTTTGGTCAAGGGAGGATTGTATATAGCATCAATTCTCCTTCGTGGGATTTTATCGTATCTTATCTATTTCTTCTAAGGTGGGTAACATATTGCCTGAGGTATAAACTATCCTCAGCCTGTGTTTTTTCAATCACCATGCCGTTTCTGTTTGATAAACGTCTACATTTCCCCTTTGGGGCCTGATGCTGTTGAGTTCAAACATCAAGATTCCTTAATCCCTGTAGCTCCATCCAGTCACCTTTTGGGTGCTAAGAGCAAACAGTATGTCATGTGCCTCTTGACCACCAGTGATCAAAATTACCAGAATATTCTCCCTTCAGCCGCAGCTCACACTGCATACTGCCGCTGACTTTATAAATAAATAAAATAAGGCTGGTATCCAAAAAAGGAAAGTACAGTGGCTCCCTCTGAGGAAACACAAAGCCTGGGTTTCCCTGGGTAACACACATCATACACAGATACATATGATCTTGACAGATTTTACTGTCCTGTATTAAACTAACCATTCAAGAACATTTTTTGAAAACTAAAATGCTCCTGTGAATGGCGCTGTAGTAACAAAATAATTAACACTGCTCTAGATAACGTGAAGAAACAAAAAACAGATATTATGTTAAAAAAACTGTGTCACAATTTTCAAGGCTGTCTCCAATGTAGAGTACAGGTCAGGCGTTCAACAACCAATGTCAATCTACATAAGATGACGACATTTCGACCCCTAGAAATGACTTGGGGGACATTAAGGAAATACCAATAGAAAGGGGAAACTCATATGTGAATATTTTAGAACATCTGAAGAGGTGATCCGAAAAACAGTTTTCAATCCTTTCCCTGTAGGAGTGCCTCCAGTCAATGAGTAGGACACAGACACCTTCGATAGATTGGTATTGGAATTTGCTGGATCAACATGGGCTGTGGATTGAATCCAAAAGAGCCATTACAGAATTACGAGAAACGCGAATCCGTCATTACGCGCTATATCTCAGAGTGAAATGCATCCTCTGGTCAATTATTGGCATGAGGATGCATTTAAACAACGGCACTCTGTTATTTAGTTGTTTCAATTTTCTCTAATTGTGCCATCCTCTGTACATTTTTACAGAAAATGGCACAGTTTTATAATTTCAGGACTTTCGCGTAGCAAAAAACTATGGACTACATGTATCAAAGTTGTAAATTGCAAATACCCGATTGCGCATTTCTGAGAAATTTACAATGTATGTTATGTTATGTTATTAGTGCTTCTAAAGCGCAACATTCATCTTTGCAGGATATCACGGCGCTAAGATTGAACAGTAAATTGTGAGCAAATGACAGAGGCTAATGTTTATTCTATTTTAGGGAACAGTGCTGTCTTTAGTTTTTTCCTAAAAGTAGGATAACATTCCGTGAGCCTTAGATCTATTGGCAGATCATTCCAAATGTTGGCGGCTAAGTGCGAAAAAGCGCGCCCGCCCATTCTGGCTCTTTTTACTCGTGTAGTGACTGCTTTGACTGTAGAGTGTGTACGCAAGTTCAGAGCCGGTGCATAAAACTTGATTCTATTCTGCAGGATATTAGGACCAGTTTTATGCAGAGTTTTATGAGCAATACATAACATTTCAAAAGATGCTCTTTGCCTCATGAGTAGCCAGTGTAAAGCTCTCAAGCAGTTCTTAGCAGAATCATATTTTTTCTTGTTACAGACCGCTTTTGCTGCCGCATTCTGGACAAGTTGTAATTTCGTAAATAGATAATCTGCCATACCAACAAACAGCGAATTGCCATAGTCCAGCCTACTTATCAGTAATGACTGGACTAAGATCTGTCTGCATTCGATAGGAATCCATGGGAAAACGCGTTTTAGCATTTTTAATACAGCAAAGCCTTTGCCACATATTGTGGTGACATGATGTTTCATTGACAAAGTAGTGTCAATATGAACTCCCAGATTTCTAGCAGTCAGGGTTGGATTAGGTGGAGTGCCCAGAGTATTAGGCCACCAGGTGTTATCCCAAAGCTGTTGGGATCCGCCGAACAGAAGGATTTCTGATTTGTCGGCGTTTAATTTCAAATAGTGGCTATGCATCCAATTAGATAGCTCTGACAGACAGTTATGCAGCCTATTTTTGGCGTCCTCTTCCCCATTGAGGATTATCATCAGTTGCGTATCATCTGCGTATGAGCAAATATTGATACCCCATTTTTTGACAATAGACGCAAGAGAGGATACGTAAACATTAAATAATGTCGGGCTTAATGCTGCTCCCTGTGGCACCCCATATTTGATCTTCCGAGGCGTGGAGGTAAAATTACCTAAACAGACAGATTGAGATCTGTCTGATAGAAAATATTCCAACCAATTCAAGGCTTTGTCTTGTATTCCTTTAGCGGCCAGCATTTTTATTAAAAGATTGTGTGATACGGTATCAAACGCCGCTGATAAGTCTAGTAATATCAGGGCAACCGTTTTTCCTTTATCAATCTGAGTTCGAATATCGTCCATCACGGCTAGAAGCGTTGTATGAAACTCAAAGAGGGATATTCTCAAGAACGTGTTATAATTTCCGCAAAATTAGCTTAACCTCCGTAACAATGATTCTTTTGTCCTCCAGACTCAAACGCGTCTTCCTCATACACCTCTCCTTGCGTGCAATGATATGAACTCTGCCATTGAGAAATCAAGACTCAGTTCCAAATGTGTCATCTACTGGACTGCAGTGTCGGCCGAAGGGAGTAGTCAGCTAGGGACCACAGACATGTGTGGTTGGAATGCTATACACAAACATGGTGGCACCACATCGAAGGGAGTATACAGTGCTATCAATCGTTCCATGAACATATGAACTCGTCTATCAGGATATCAAGACTCAGTTCAAAATGTGTGACCTACTTGATCATGGTGTAGGCCGGAGGCAGTGGTGGAGTACGTCAACGAGACAGGAGTACTGCGGGCCGGTGTCGGAGGCTGTAATGGTCGAAGGAGGCTGCCAAGCTCGGGGACCTCGGGCTTGGAGAATGCACCGGCACGTGGTGGGCCTTCTTGGAGACACGCAGGGGCAGGCAGGAAGGGTTCGGGGACCGGCGGCCTGGGATGCAGCAAGCACACAGGATCGCAGGCACCGCCGCTCATGGCGTCGGCTTCGTGGTGGGGTGAGAGGCGCCGCTCTGGCAGACACGTTGCTAGGAAAAACAGGGGTTATGCCCAAATTACCCTCCTATACATGAGCAAAATACATCAGGAGATGTGTATAAACAAGAATACAGTGGGATTGATTCAATATTTATTTCATACAGGGATAAACTAATAACCCTGATGTTGGGCATTCCGGAAGAGAACCATGCCCAGAGCTACGTGCCTTCGCTAGCCTGGATTACGCTGGGCCAGCCCACTCCGCTCACGCTTCCAGGGGGGGATGTAAATGTCAAGGTATTTGTAGAGCGCACTGCGACCAAGCAGTTTCCTGGCACTATTACTCATACCGCTGTGGAACCCTTCCTGGCTTTCCCTGTGAAGTGTTCACTCCTGGGCACCCCCAGGGTGAAGCCAGGCATCATAGCGCAGTTGGGGGCGGTGTGGAGGTTAACCAAGCAATTGCCCAGAGTTGCAGCGTGGGGCCCATGATTAGAATAGGCACCGAGGCGAGAATTGTCAGGTCCGAGGAAATTGAGCCCAAGACCCGCCGAGGCGTGAATTGAAGCCTGGTCCCGGGCCAGAACTCTGCATCAGGGTCTGCCGCTCTAACCATTGACCCACACTCCTCCACATGTAACAAGCTACATTTTCGCTATCCTCCCCACTGGCTGGAGTGCCATGGTTGGGTCCACTGTCCACTACACTCCATACAGCAGCAGTGTTATACACTGGATATGGATATGTCTGTGGTCTGCATACTGCAGTCTGTCCAGCACATCCACACCACACTTGGCATTGTGTACTTTCTCATTCATGGGTCACTTGCCTCCTTTGCACATGCCTAGTTCCCTCTTCGCCCCACATTCTGCTATTGTGTGGCTGGGGTGCCATGCCGTTGTTGGCTCATGTACATGGCTAGCCTAGGTTACCAGAGTAAGTTGTGCTGTCGTGTCTGGTGGGTGGGCATGTTGTTTGGCATGGTATGTGTGAGTTTGTAACATGTGCATTCCCAGAGTTGTGAGTGCATGACTGTGGAGTTGGGGTGTGTGGTGTGCTCATTTGGTACTAACCAACGAGCGGAGCATTTATGTAGGTGCCATCCGGGAAGCGCCGGTTGATGTTGGACTGTCGGAAGATGTAGGTATCATGCACACTCCCTGGGCAGTTGGCGATGACATTGGTGAAGAGTCCCCGGTGGTCCACTATTGCCTGAACATTGATGGAATGCGTGTGATTTCTGTTGCGGTAATTGTGTACAGCCTAGGCAGGGTGCACAAGTAGGACATGTGTGCAGTCAATTGCCCCAACATGTGCAGGAAGCCAGCTATGGTGTAGATGCCTTGCTTGGTCTCCAGCTGTTCCTGCGCAGTTTGGGGGCAGAGAAGGTGCTGGGGTATCAAGCTGATGATGGCATCCAAGACAGTTGTGATGAACTTTGATAGGGCTGGCTGTGAGATTCCTCCGACTCTGGTAGTTGTTGGTTGGAAAGTACCTGAGGCCAACAGATGCAGCACAGACAGCGGCTTTTCTGCGGAGGGATGTTGATTGTCCACTGTGTGGGTACCGTCAGCCTGTGGGCAATGATGTTCAGGATGCGGAGGATGATTGTCCTTTTGAGCCTGTAGTGGGAATGACATCCTCTTGTGTTGGGTCTGTGAGGCTGGTGCGTTTTCTAAAGGTCTGCTGTCTTGGTCTGTGCTGCCACTGTGGTAATAGTGGAGGGGGGAAGGGGTAGCGGGCCTGGGTGTGGTGGTGGTGGGTGTTGTGGCCCTCTTGGGGCTCCGGGTTGCATGATCAGTGGCTCCATGGCATCTGTTGTTCTTCTGGTGTGGCTCTGGGCTGGGCTCCCTTTTCTGGTGCTGGTTGTCGTCCGGCTTTGCACTAGATCAGAGCAGGTGTTAATTTCATGCTGCTAACGCACCTTATCGCCTGTTTTGGGATCTTATTGCCGATCTAGCTGGTCGTTGAGAATTTTGCATTGTGGTGTTGTCGCAGCTTTTTGCACGGGTACGCCTACTCTGCATCTCATTAGCGATAATTGCCGGGGTCATCTGTGGCGATGTTTTTTGCGGCTGCTATCGTGGGAAAACTGGTGATATCGGCTGTTAGCACCAGCTTGTGAATAGGGCGATATATTTATCACCACATTGGCTGCGATAAAGTGTTGATAATAACTTGGTGATAAATCCTTGAGAATGTGCCCCAAAGAGTTACATATAGTGATTCCTAGGGGGTCACAAATCCCTCTACCTCATTAATGAGGTTGATCGCAATCTGCGACCCCCAAGGAATCGCTAAACTCACAGGGATGGTGGCCTGCTGGGGTGAGCAGACCATCATGGCCATGACTGCCTTTAAATAAAGCAATGTTTTTTTTTTAAAGTAGCCCGTTTTCCTTAAAGGAAAACGGGATACGTTTCAAAAACAAAAATGAAAAGTTTTCTTTTCATTTTTTAAGAGTAGGTAGTGGTCCGTGGGACCACTGACTGCTCTTAAATAATGCTGCAACAAACATTCACAAAGGGGAAGGGGTCCCTTGGGGACCCCTTTCCATTTGCGAATGGGTTACCACCTACTTGAAGTAGGTGGTAAAATGCTAATGTTTTGCGACCGCATTTCGGTCCCAAAACATTCCTACATATTGATGCGATTCGGTATTAGGAAGGGAGGGACTAAACACTCCCCTTCCTAATAGCAAATCGCAAACCCATTTTGCGATTCGGTAACAGATTACAGAATCACAAAATGGGATTTGATACATGTAAAAAGCCTTTTTAGCGTTCGCAAGTGGGCCGATTCGCGAACGCTCAATAGCTTGATACATGTAGCCCTATGCCAGTGTAATTTAAATTTCACCAGGTCTAGCAAGACCTCCACCTCCAAGATGGAGGTGTGGTCTGACAAGCAAGTCTGATTTAAGATAGGTGCTCTAAAGGACTGCGATTTGGGGTGGGATGCTCCAGAGAAGTGGCCAAAATGGGTAGTGTATACCTCTTGCAAATTACCCATTGATCTCTGGTAATGATCCTCCAATAATCCAGAAAGGCAGAGATGGTTTTCCATTGGATCACAAAGGCTGTGATGATCGCATCAACTGGAAGCCGATGATTATGGAGGGCAAAACAAAGTGGCTTTGCAGCTACAGAAATTGCTGCAGATGGTGACGATTTCCTTCTTCTGCTGAAGTTTGCCTTCGTGCCACGTCTTGCAGGAAAGGATCTGAAAAAGTGTTGCTTTTTTTGCCATCGGCCGAGATAGCAGTCTCCTCCCAGAGAGCAGTTTCCCACAAGATGTAAAAATGGTGATACTGTTGACAAGATTTACTTTGAAGCGCTTCAATGAAGAGTCTGACTTCTCTTGTAAAGCTTTTCAACATCAAAGGGCATGAACATGAGAAAAGCTTATACGCTTCTGGAAAACCCTTAGAGTGTATCAAGACATGCTGGAACATAAGCACAACTGTGGACATAGAGCATGGTTTAGTTACCATTGAGCCTGGATATATCTACTGAAAAGGCACCAGTTCATGTGGTGAGGTTCCCCAACACAAACACCTTCCCACCAGTGGTATCCCAGTGATTCAGAGTACGATGAAAAAGCACTGAGGTTCGGTTTTGCTGAGGATGCCTGAACTACCAGGCTATCTGGAGAAGGATAGATCAATAGACACTTTGGTTCAGTGGGCAGAGGCCTGTGATTGTAGGCAATATATCAAAAAGGCCTTCCTTCCGGAGACAGATTTCTCCCAGGCACAGAGTACTGGTCTCAGCAGGGCTTTGTTTAAAGGAAGAAAAGGGACAGGTGCCACAGTGGCTGGCTATAAATTTCTCTTTAGAGGGTTTGACTTCAATTCAGCAATTGTAAGGGGCACCTCAAGCATCCACTTAGCTTTACTTATCATAACTGTGAAAGAACAGACTTCCTTAGAAGGTAGGCCTGAGAAATAAAGAATAGTCCATCCAAGTGATGGATTGTGGAGGCGATGTTCTGGAGTTAACAAATACAGCCCAACCTCTGTATCATGTGGCAATAGGAGGTTATCATTACCCAAATCATCTTCATCAGTGCAATTAAAATTTATGTTCGAAATATCCACTGTGTCAGAATCAGAGCCCAAATGCTCCTCAAGGTAGGAAAACCTTTGAGCCCTGGGAAGATCTCAAAGCATTGAGGGACTCCCAACCACTACACGAGCGTGGGTGAAACAGCACCTGAACGTTACCGTTACCAGCGCCATCGAACTAGCCTGTGTGCATCAGAGGGTGCCAGAAAGTACGGGCTTTCACACCACGCATACCAACCCCAATAGTCCATAGATGGAGGCTTTCTGCGCCAGGTCCCTCAAACCCTCCTCACTGACCGCTTATTGGTCACTGGCTCCTGCCACGTCCTGATGGTAAGGAAAGTAGCCAGGGTCCTCAGTGCTTTCACTGTGCCGACTGGGGCCACATTGCACGCAACTGCCCACAGAAGGCCAAACGGGTCGAACCTACAGAGGTGGGTATACGAGAGGCCGGATTCTCGAGGCCAGAGAAGGGAAGGAGGCGTACCACCTGTTCCTCCACGTGAACGGTGTCAAGACCAAGATCCTCATTGACTCCGGTTGTCGCCATTCAGTCATCACCCAAGAATGCATACTGAAGTACCAATAGCAGGAAGGGGAGAGGGTGACCATAACTTTTGTACATGGGGGATCAGAAAACCTACCCTGTGGCTGTAGTCACTCTGGGAGGCAAAAACAATGAGAGACCAATCCGAGTGGGAGGGAAGCCCCAATTAGTAGAGGAAATGATTATCAGTACTAATTTTGTTGATTTTCCTGACCTTCTATCCAGGGCCATCAAGAAGAAGGCTGAGAGAAGCCCCCTTGTCCACTACAAAAATAGAAGGGGATAGGTATAAGTCTAAAAAGACCCGCAAGGAAAAAAGAGAGCAGAGCAGACTGATGGTACTGAATGGACTGGTTAACACCTCTTCAGGCACAGATGGAGAGCAGAGACCAGCGCGTAGTTTCAGGGTGGCCTAGAAGGAGGACCCCACCTTGGGAAATGCCTGGGGCCAGACAGTGGCCGAGGAAGACAAACAGGTAGGCCCTTGTTTTGATATTTCCCGGGGTGTAACAAAAACCACCAAAACAATAAGGCAGCTCCTTGTCCCTCTTTCCCATCGCAACCAGGTCCTTTGCCTAGCCCACAATGAGGCGGGCGGGGTCACTACAGGGTGAGAAAAGACAGAGGAGTACCTCTAGCGGCGGTACTATTGGCCGGGTGTCTTCACTGACATCAGGAGGTATTGCGCGACCTGTCTACAGTGTCAGCATTCCAACCCATGGCATGTTCCTAGGGCACCCCTAGGTCCCCTCCCGATAATCGAGGTCCCTTTTTCCAGGGTGCGGATGAACCTCATAGGTTCCCTGGTTACCTCAACAAGAGGGTACCGATACATCTTGTTTTTAGTTGACTAAGCAACACGATATCCCAAGGCCACCCCTCTTACCAGCATGACCAGTAGCAGCGTGGCACAAGCCATGATAGGGTTCTTCACTCGGATCGGGTTCCCGTGGGAGCTACTGACTGACCAGGGAACACCCTTCATGTCCAGGTTGATGGCCAAAATATGTAAACTTCTAGGTGTACACCAAATACGCGCCTCTGTCTACCACCCCTAGACGGACGGTCTAGTAGAGAGGTACAATCACACCTTCAAAAACATTCTCAGAAAAATGGTCTCAGACACCGGGAGGGACTGGGACCGAGAGTTACCATTAACCCTCTTTGCGATCCGAACGTATGCTTAGTCTTCCACCGGTTACAGCCCCTTTGAGCTGCTGTTTTGGAGGAAGCCTAGGACCCTATTAGACATGGCAGCAGAAAGATGGGAGGAGGAGGAAGATGAAGGGAGGGTACTCCCTGACTACGCAGCCCATCTCAAGGACCGACTGTCCACCCTGTGGGAGGAGGTCCGACAAAATCTAGATACAGCCCAACAAAAGCAAAAGAGGGGATATGACCACCATACTACCCTCAGACTGTTCCTGGCCGGGACAAGGTTCTCCTCCTTCTTCCCTCCTCTGATAAATTCCTATCCCAATGGCAAGGCCCCTATGTAGTGCTGGCCCTGGTAATACCTGTCACCTATAGAATAGCGGTCCCACACACAGGGAGGGTGGGGCAGATATACCACGTCAACCTCCTAAAACAATGGGTAGGCACTCCGGTGGGGACTGCAGTTACCCCCACTAACCTACTGATATGCGACAGCCAGCCGTTAGCCATTCCGTCTCCGCAAGTTGATGCGGTCTTTCACTACAGCAAGATTCCCAGGGGTTCCCAGCTACTGCCGGAACAAGAGAGGACCCTTCTGTCAGTCTTGAATGACTCCCGGGATGTCTTCTCACCCAAGCCAGGGAGAACCTCCCTTGTACAACATTACATCAAGACAGATGGGGCAAGTCCAGTAAGGCAAAGACCATATAGGATACCAGAAGCCAGAAGGAGGATGGTGGAAAAAGAAGTATAGGACATGTTGAGCAGCGATATTATAAAACCCTCTCACAGTCCCTGGTGCTCCCCGATAATATTGGGGCCGCAACCCAACGGCATGGTGAGATTCTGTGTAGACTATAGGCGCCTGTACGCCATCTCCCGCTTCGATTCCTATCCAATGCCATGAGTGGGTGAGATAATAGAAAGGCTAGGTACAGCCTATTACCTGACGACCCTGGATCTAACAAAAGGATATTGGCAAATAGCCTTGACTTCCACAGCATTCGCCACCCCTTCGGGCTTGTACCATTTCAAAGTCTTACCTTTTGGTCTCCACGGGGCCCCAGCCACTTTCCAGCACCTCATGGATGTGGTGTTACGGTGCCTATGCCGCTGCATACCTAGATGACATTGTGGTATTCAGTCGTACACTGAACGAACACATCACCCACCTCATAGCCGTATTGAACAGCCTTCAAGAAGGAGGACTAACAGCAAACCCTGAGAAATGCATGTTGGCCACAAATCCATTCGATACCTAGGGTACCATATACAGGAAGGCCGGATACCGCCCCAGGTGGATAAGGTAGATGACATCAAGTCGTTAACAGCCCCCTTTACGAAAAAGGGCACCAGGCCTTCCTCGGGTTAATTGGTTAATACGGAAGGTTTATTACCTGTTTCTTGGAAGAAGCTGCCCCCTCACGGACAAGTTGAAAAAGATATGTCGGAACACCATGAAAGAATGGACCCCTGCTCAGATCTCAGAGCTTCAACCTCCTTAAGGAACTATTATGTCGCAACCCAGTCCTTATCTGTCTGGATTTCGACAAAGACTTCACCCTACAAACAGACGGATCGGACAGGGGCCTTAGCGCTGTCTTGTCCTAGGATCTTTGCCTGGGGCGCTACACCCTGTGGTCTACCAAAGTCGCAAGTTGCTTCCCCAGGAGGTCCGATATTCCACAATCGAGAATGAGTGCTTGGCAAACAAGTGGGCTGTCCAGGCCCTCCAGTACTATTTATTGGCTCGTCCTTTCCTTCTCCTAACTGACCATGCCCCTCTGGTTTGGCTGGCATGGCATAAGGATTCTAACGCCCGTGTTCTTCGCTGGTTTCTGGCATTGCAACCGTTCTCTTTTCAGTTTTTCCACTGCCTGGGTTCCCAGCAGGCCAACATGGATTACCTTTCCTGGTCCGCTGCTCTTCCATGGCCCGATCGGCAATGCCTGGTGGGGAGGCTCTGTGGAGGGGCGCCCCCAGAGGATGGCCACGTTTGCCCCAGGGACACCGGAGAGGAACAGCCACGGCCGTCTCCGCTGACGTCAAGAGGGCGGAGCATGGAAACAGAGAATTACCCAGAAGCGGACTCAGGAGATGCCGGAGAACGCGAGAGATAAAGGGGGAGCGGAATACCACAATGGAAGGAGGAAGGGACGAAGGCTGAAGGCGAGGAGGCGGAAGAAAGCGAGGACGAGACGGAGGAAGCGGGAAGCCCAGAGGACGAGAGACCGAACAGTCATCCATGAGAGGAGGCGTCCCCAGTGGAAGGCTCCCAGGATGAGGTAGCCAGGCCCCTGACAGCGGGTCACCGCTTCGGGCAAGTGCTGTGGGGAACAGGGCGCATGCTGGGAGGGTAGATGTGCACACAAGCGCTGTTCACAGGTCTGTGAGGGGAGAGCTGGGTACAGACAGAATGGGAAGGGCTTCCTCTTTCATTATTTTGCTGAGATATTCTGCTTTGCTTATAATTTAGTTTTGGGTTAGGGGAATCACAGGGTTACCAGGTGGGCTGACTCTGACAAAGCAATAAATGGGCACAAAAGCTAGGGGACACCTGAAGCAAAGGCTCCCGGGGCTAAGTGTTCGACCCTCCCAAAGTGTTGTGAGGAACCTCAGGGACACATCCGGAAGGGAAAAGGACGGGATAGGGCGGGAGAGCGCAGATACTTAAGAGGCCATAGAGGATAAAAGGGACCACATACTGACAGCCTCTCCTTCTTGTCTTCTTTACCGAGGGGACGGCTGGTGTCTACTAAGTCAGGAGGAGAAACCGAAGATGGAAAGAGGAGAAAACGGGAACCAGACACTGCAAAGAGAGTGGAGTCGAGCCAGAACAGCGACTAGCCCTCTTGAGGCATTGTACCCAACCCAGTTGACCCCAATATAGTCCTCTATCAAAAGCAGTACAGTCGTCTGTGGTCTTTGAGTTGGTGACAAGAATGTGATCGTTTTCCTGGAAGAATAAGAGGTAGGGTTGCCCTACCTCTGTTTATTTTTGTGTTTTGTGGGGTAATATCCTTTAGAGCAGAGGTCTTTAAACTTTTTTGCTCTGAGCCCCCTACCCAAAATATTTTGAAGTTGAACCCCACTCCAAAATCTTATGGAAAGTCTTGGGTAATTGGTAAGATTAGAGCTGAGCACGGTGTTGGGCTTATGAGATAATACTGGGGCATTTTTTCAGTCGCTCATATTTCACACTAAAGGTGTGACGTTTAAAAGAGCAAACACTTAAAAAATTAGAATGGGCAAAAGACACTACTCCAATCAATTGAGGTCCTCATGCTCTTGGGCCCCAATGCAATTGCACCTTCTGCACTAATGATAGCTTCAGCCCTGAATAGGGCTATGCCCTCTGCCTCTTTCACCCCTTTCGTAACACATCCATTCTTGAAACAGATTGTCTGCCCCTTTCAGTAAAAATGAGCACCCACATGTGGCCCACCTCATCCCTAATGCTCTCCGCATATCTTATAGTAAACTATAAGACAGTCTTAATTGTGATGCAGTAGACCCTTCACATTCCTTGGCCCCAGTGCCACTTTGCCAGCTTCACTAATGAGACCTACTGCCTTGCAAAGCGGTACTTGTTCTCACCCCCTTGATAAAGTCCTCCTCCCATCCTCATTTCAGTCACCTCCCTGAAGCCTAATGCTAAGGTGTCTCCTCTTCTCCAATTTTTCCCGCTCTTGGGCCATTGGTCCGATGCCGAAAACAACACTAGCACAGCAAGGGTGCACTGAGCCCTAATGAAAGAAAGGAATGAGTAAGGCATCCATAATAGGGGCTTATTTGGGCCCTCACACCCCTGGGTCCTGGTGCCAACTGCACCTGCCCATTCCACTTGCCATTATTGGTAGACCTGAGATCCAAAGCAGACTGTCTGCCTCTTTATTTAAAAAAAAAGGGGGGGGGAAGATCCACATTGCCCCCACCTCTGGTTACTTGTTCTCTGGGCCCCAATGTTAACAAGGAAAATAGCTTCTTACCCCTTTGTGCTAGATATTAGGAAGCAGTGGCCCCTCACACCATTGTCCCAGTGCCAATGCACTGGCTGCACTAATAGTAGTGATGGCCTTTTTAAACAAAATGAGCCCACATTTCACAACACCTCTTCAGGGCATCTTTCTGAGGAAAGGGGGGGAAGCGGTCTCATTTATACGTGAAAAAAATTAAACACAACATGGTTCCACCTCCTCCGGGCCATTTCTTTGATGCTATCCATGGATTTCGCTCCTTTACTCTTTCTTCTGGGCCATTACCCAGAAACCCCAAGGGTCGGAATGATCAGGCCTCTGAATAAGACCCTTTGGCCTTTGAAAGAAACCCTCTCAACTGACCTGAAAGGACATCTGCATGAAAACAGAGGCCTTTCTGGGCCATTACCCTGAAACCCCAAGGGTCTAAATGATCAGGCCTCTGAATAAGACCCTTTGGCCTTTGAAAGAAACCCTCTCAACTGACCTGAAAGGACATCTGCATGAAAACAGAGGCCAACGTTGGCAGGGTGTATAAGGACAAAGGTGCCCATGTCTTTAATTTTACAAAAACTGTTCCCATACTTTTTGTTCAAAACAATCATTCCAGATTTGTTAATAGGACCCTGGTGATACCTCTGCATGAGAGGTAAAGGAAGAGGTCTAAAGAGACTTAATTTATGGAGTCACTTGAAGCATCATGATAACAAAAAATAATTATTTTTTAGAGGAAATGTAAGGATACTGAGTTTTGGAAAGTGTCCTTTTAATGGACTTTAAAAAAAGGACTGCACTAGGTACCATCTGGATAGCTATTACTAATACGTATTCTTTGAAAGCACTTGTTTGATCTTATACAGGGCCACTGGAATTATGCAATTCTGCTGCTCCAGCATTTTTTGCATAGTTATGGATTTGCCACATAATCCACCACCTGCAGTGTAATATGCAGATAACAAAAAACAATTTTGTTTCTAGCTCAAACAGATCTAAAGTTACTAAAACATGGTGATGTGGTTGCACACAGTGGAACCCCTTCACAAAGGATAACTTGTCATCTTTCAGTACCTTACTTCTAGATTTGGCGGTTAAATTGGTACTAATAAGGTGAAATCTTTGCCCAAACAGTACTGCCAAGTGAAAACATTTCTAAATAATTAAGTAATACTAGCTAACAATGTGCCGCAGTATACAGCACTTCATTATTTGCCTTTTCTTGCCGCATAATTCAGTAAACCCTACCGCATAATTTGGTGCTCCCCTGCCGCATAACTCTAAACACCCTGATCACATACACGAAATCATTGTGTGGCAGCCTATCCTTCAAAGTGATTAATACAATTTTAGAATAATGCCTTACATATTCATATTGCTTTCTGTTACATGCTGGGACCTTACAAAACTATAAATTCACTATTATGCTCTGCACCAACCAGGATTCAAGCTCTGTGACTCTCTGATCCCACATAGTGACATCTGCAGTTATCACATTAACCAAGTTTCATAATGTGAAGGAGTGTTTTTCGCATCAATTAGTTTAACTTGGATTTATTTTACACCTTATTTTACACTTTTGGGGTGTGTGCATAATTTTAAATGCAGTTGCTATAAACGTGTACATACAACAAAATACTTACAGAATTTTTTGTTGTTTTTAGCCAATCCTTTAGCCTAGCAACACCAGGGCTCAGAATTATAGCTGCCTTACTCTTTCGACACTTCAACTGTCATGCAAATGAAGATGGCCTAAAACGCGAAAAATAAAGTTTAGCTTCCAGGCGATCTTCATTCACAAGTACTTAATGAGTCATTTGCGCCCCCCTTGGAACGCCGCCACAGTCCCCCAGGGGAGCGCACCCCCCCAATTTGAAGAAATCTGCTTTAGAGGATCACTCCACATTTACCTGAAGGATGAGAGAGAGACAAATTGGGAGCTTACTTAATGGCCAGAGTCAGGAACAGTGGACCTCCCACTCCCATACCGCTTTGAGGTGTTTCGATTCACACAAGTTAAAGGCCATAGGGTCACTGTCTGTCTTCAACTCCACATAATGATGTTGTGACGATCAGAAAGGGACATATATTTGTAATATTTCCTGGAAGGTTTTTTCGCCAACACCATGAAAGGCAGCACATGACCTAGCCAGACGACCACGGTGAAAAAGGTAGACAAATGGAGTAACAACTGAAGAAGAGTTCTTGACTTGTGTGAGTCAAGTGCTGAAAAAAAGGGCACCTGATTCCTAGGTGGCAGTCTATTTTGTCCATTAGAGCTGAGAAACTGACTTTACTTCTGATGGACACAGCAGTAAAAGATAAGTATGTTATCTTTGACGCAATTAAAAAAAAACACTCACTTCTACCTGTCAATAAAAGACCTATTAAGAGTCTTTGATTTGAAGAAAGATAAAACAGAAATAAGCTGAAGCATACATTTGTGTTCAAACAATGTTAACTATTGCTAAAAGCAGAGATTATTTGAGGATTCCTTTCAAAACTTTAAAATCCACGTTTTTGTTTCAAATCATGAACATCCTCTCCCCAAGATACTCAGGATAGGCACCCTAAATTAACAAATGTGCAAAGTGTCAGTATCATAGCACCCCCTTATTAGCTAGAAAGGTTGCTTTCCCCGAGCAACCGGGAAACAGCCTTTACAACTCTGTATTTACAGCGCAATGAATTTACCACGCATCCTTTATCACGTAAACCCATTAACACGCATTGCCTTTACCACACAGGTTTTTACATGCATATGCCTTTAGCACACATGTCTTTACAGCTAAATAGTAAGTGTATATATTAGGTAGGTGTATATATCAGGGTATGGGCATTTGTAGGGTTTATCGGTGGGTAAGGGCATTGGGTGGTAAGGGCATTTATAGGGTTATGAGGTGGGTAATAATATTGGGTTGTAAGGGTATTTTTTAGGGATTGGGGTGGTAAGGGTATTGGGTGGTTAGGGTGATTTTAGGATTTTGGCGTGGGTAAGGGAATTGGGTTGTAAGAGTATTTTTAGGGTTTAGGAATGGGTAAGGGTATTGGGTGGTTAAGGTGATATTAAGGTTGGGTAGGGATATTGGGTGTTAAGGGTGGTTTTAAGGTTTGGGGTGGATAAGGGTATTGGATGGTAAAGGTGTTTTAAGGTTTATGGGGTTGGTAGGAGATTGGGTGGTAAGGGCATTTTTAGGGTTATGGGAAGGGATATTGGGTGGTAAGGGTATTTTTAGGGTTAAATGGTCGGTGAGGGTATTGGGTGGTAAGGATATTTTCGGGTTAAGTGGTGGGTGAGGGTATTGGGTGGTAAGGGTGTTTTTATAGTTTTGGATTGGTGTAGGAAAGTGCCTCTTTTGACATTGTTGGCTTCCACTTTTTACCTTATGTCTGATGGGATTGTGAACTGTAAGAGCACTGGGTCCCTGCTAAACAGGTCCCCATGTGCCAGATCTCTTTCCCAAAAACTGTACCATGATTGGCACAACTTCAGTTACCCCTGTAAGTCCCTAGTAAATGACATCATGACATCGCTAGTACCTAGGGCAAGAGTACTAGAGAGGGTCCTCTGGGGCTGCAGCACTAGTTGTGCCACTCCAGAGACCCCTCACTAAGGTTATGCGTATTGCGATTACAGGCTTCCAGTCATGGTGCCAAGAAATCTGAAGAGTCAACATGGTACACAGCCCTGTGTGCCATGCCACCACTACACTGCATAAGATATATGTAAGTCACCCCTACAGCAGGCCTTCAGCCCTAAGGCAGGGTGCATTATATCCTATGTATGGTCATATGGCGGTTAGAGTAGGTTGGTGGCAGCTCCTACTCGGTCCTGCAGAGGCATTTTTCTTCAAAGTATGCTCTTTTGTGTTAGTTCTTTTTAAACTGCTGCTGAAACAGATCTCTTGGACGGAAGCGCTCTCACTGAATTTTATCGTTTTAAAATTTGTTCTGTGCATTGCTTACATGTCCGGTTTACTCCAGGGTGCGAGGTGAGCCTTCCCTGCCCCGATCCACCGCGGATTGCTGTGCAGAATGTGTGGAGGGCGGGCGGCCATCTTTGGTGTAGTCCCGGACCCCGGCTGGGCTAGTGGCATCGCTCTAGCTGGGGGAGGGAGGTACACATATAAATTACTTGCCAAACTGGGTCGCTTGCGGTTAGAGTAGGTTGGTGGCAGCTCCTACTCGGTCCCGCTCAGACCTGCAGAGGCATTTTTCTTCAAAGTATGCTCTTTTGTGTTAGTTTTTTTTAAACTGCTTCTGAAACTGATCTCTTGGGCGGAAGCACTCTCGCTGAATTTTATCATTTTAAAATTTGTTCTGTGTATTGCATACCTGTCAGCTTTACTCCAGGGTGCGAGGTGAGCCTTCCCTGCCCCGTTCCACCACGGCTTGCTGTGCCGATTGTGTGGAGGGCAGGCGGCCATCTTTGGTGTAGTCCTGGACCCCGGCTAGGCTAGTGGCAGCGCTCTAGCTGGGGGAGGGAGGTACACATATAAACTACGCATGGCTTTTCGGACGCGCGCCGCTGGCGCGCCGAAGGTAAGCCAAAGGTTAGCCCGTAAGCGCCCGTCTGCGCCTAGCGCTGGCCATTTTCCTCCCCTTCAGTGGTTGGTTTAAAGAGGTACTCCCAGAAGGAGCTTATGGCTCTTAACAATACCATCTGCAAAGGCATTTAACCGTGGATGGTCTCTGATTGCTCCCATAAAATCTGTTCCCTTTGTAACTTCACCCTCCCTCCAATGTCAATCCAGTCCCTAGAAATAATACCAAAGATATTATATCGGCTTCACTAATAAACGCTCGCTCTATGGTGAAGCACGCTGCGGATATATTTGAGTTGCTGTCTGAGGGCAATCTTGACATCTTGTTCAACACAGAGACGTGGTTTAATAGCTCCTGCGCCCCTGTGGTTGAACTTGCCATCCCGAGAGTCTTCAAAATTATTAGGGCTGACCACGTAGCTGGGAGAGGCGGGGGTGGCGGTTGTCTTTAGAGACTCCTGATCTTTCCACAGTGAGTCCTCCAGCGAACTGGGAGATGGGGAGTTTCTTCACTTCTCCCTTGTTCTTTCCCCTCATTTCACACTTGGTGGCACACTGATTGACCGCCCCCAGGTCCCTCTGGACTCTTCCTTAAGGCACTGGAGGATGTGATCGTACCTCGGGCCCTGAGGTTCACAAAGTTTCTACTTCTGGGGGATTTCATCATTCATGTTGATATGAAGGAGTCACCTGATTTGCTTAGTCTGCTCGAATCCCTTAATTTAGCCCAGCTGTCCCAGTGGGTAAAATTGCCAACGCACTCGGGTGGCCATCTTCTGGACTTAATCTGTTCTAATTTTGCCCTGACAATATCCGACCCCCAAATTCTCTCTTGGTCGGACCATAGGCTCATTAGGTTTTCTTGGCCTCTAATTAAATCTCCCTGCTCGACCCTGCCTATCACCTACCATCAGAAGATCAACTTGCTAGCCCTGACCGACGGTCTTCAGCAGAGTCGTCCAGTGCTTGGCCCCGAGCTTACTGTTGCCATGGAGCAGTTTGACACCTGGATCAGCTTTGGGTTGCAGGCCTCTGTCAAACAGCGCACCCGCTCAAGCAAGCGCGCCACTCCCTCCAAGCCCTGGTTTTCACATGCCCTGAAAGAACTGAAGCTTAACTGCAAAAAGCTGGAGAGGTGCTGGAGACGCGCCTACTGCCCCACTGCTAAGGGGGCTCTACGTGCGGCTCAGAGGGTATACTATGATGCCATAAAATCAGCTAAGAGAGTTCTATGCAGGCAGGATTTCTAGGGCAAATAATAATAGCAAGGAAATCTTGTAGATTGTAAAAAGCTTTCTCTCTCCATGTGCTGCACAACCTTCGGTTCCCTCTTCCGCCCAATGGTGTGAGGTTTTGTCCTCTTTTTTTATAGACAAAATCCTTGGGATCCAGGACAGCCTGCGCGTCATTGGTCAGGTTCAGAGTAACCAGGATTTGCTTCCCTCCGGTCCCTCTCCCCCTAACTCTCTTGTTTTTAATGCATTCTCCTCTCCCACGGAGGCAGCTACTTTAGCTGTCCTCAAATCTATGAAATCTGGTTCCCCCACTGAACCTTGTCCGGCCCGCGTTTTAGGGAGTGTGGCGGAGGTGGTCTGCTCCGAGGTCGTAGAGATTATTAGCCTTTCGTTCAAGACTGCTACAGTCCCCGACGGTTGGAAACAGGCCAAACTCCTGCCGCTTCTCAAAAAATCAGGACTAAACTCAGATGTCCCAGCCAACTACAGCCCCATCTCTTTGCTACCAGCGCCGGCCAAAGCAACTGAGAAAATAGCATTCCGCCAGTTGGATGCCTCCGTGGAAGATTCACATGCTCTTCATCCTACTCAGTCTGGGTTTCCTGCTACCTATAGGAATGAGTCAGCATTGGTGGAAATTTCTGAGGCTAGAAGAGTGTGCCTGGACGGGGGCGGCAGAGCGGCTCTGATTATGTTAGTCCTCTCTGCCGCTTTCGATAGAGTACCCCATCAGCAGCTGATCTCGCGGTTGGCATCCATTGGCATTGCTGGTTCTGCATTAGAATGGCTGACTTCATTCTTGACCAATCGAACTCAGCAGGAGTGGATGCCCCCATAAGCTTCTTTGGCCAAGTTGCTATAACTTGGGTACCACAGGGGTCTACATTAAGCCCACTGTTGTTCACCATCTATTTGACCCCCCTGATCTTCTTGGCCGAAGAATTAGGAGCAAAAATAATTGTCTACGCTGACAACACGCAGCTGCTATTCACGTAGCCTGGCAGGGATCTGGACACCTCTGCGGTCCAGACCTGCCTCTCCTCAGTTTTCTCTTGGCTCGCTCTGGCCCAATTAAAATGTTATGAAAATAAATCAGAAATACTCCTATATGGGCAGTTTCACCCCAATTTTAGAGAATCTTTATGGCCACCTGACGTCCCTTTCCCCAGTGCTACAGGCAAATTAGCAAAAAACCTAGGTGTTTGGTTTGGGGAACACCTAAAATTTGAAGAGCATATTAAAAAGCTCACTTGTGGGTGCTTTGGGACTCTGAAAGCCCTCCTTAGGTTTTTCCCCTGTTGCCAAGGACGGCCAAAGAGACAGTGGCAAGGGCTCTTAATCTTTCCCGCCTCGATTATTCAAATGCCCTGTTCTCTGGCATTCCTGCCTACCTCACCAAACGTCTTCAAATTATACAAAACGCGGCGGCTAGACTCCTGTTCAATATCTCAAGGCAGTCTAGTGTCCGTCAATATCTGTGTAGTTTACATTGGCTCCCTGTCAAACAAAGGGTTGTGTTTAAATCTCTCACTCTCGCGCATAGAGCCATTCACGACCAAGGGCCGGCGTACTGGAGGAGACGTTTTGCCTGGTATTCACCTAGCCGTCCATTACGGTCTACTTCCCAACATCTGCTGGTTGTTCCCCGTTTTAAACGTTCCCGCCTTGGTGGCCAGTCCATCACCGTTAAGGCAGCCACTGCCTGGAACATTCTCCCTCCGCCCCTTCGCGTTATCCAGGATTTCAATCTTTTCAAAAAAGCATTAAAAACCCACCTTTTTAAACTTTCATTGTAACTACTCCAGATATTTCTGCTTTTTCTGCATTTGTACGCGCCAGGATACTCGTGAGTAATTAAGCGTGCAACAAAACCACCAATAACATAACATAACATATCAGCATAAGTTGATATGCCCCTACAATGTCCAGTCTATTAGGAGATGTTGGAAGTGCACAGGAAAGCCATAAGGATTAAATGGGCTGGATACCTGTTAACACGAGTTTCCTAGCTCTAAAATGGCTTCCCTGATTTAGAAGATGGTTGGTACCAAACATCTTGTCTTATTAAATTCTCACTGATGCCAGTGATAGCTTTATTAGTAAATTCACACAGGAGAACCTTCTAGAGGGTCTCCTGAAAACCTACCAGGCACTGGTGTGGTCTCTGTGTTGTTTTTTACCAGTCTGCCACCACCAAACATGTTTCTGACCTCTTGGAGTGAGAGTCAGTGCTCTCAGAGGACAGAGACAAAGTCTGCTCTGGGCGGAGGTGCTTCACACCACCTCCCAGGATAGGATGGCCTTCCAGGGCGTGAAGCTTCAAAGGCGATGGCGCCTTTAAACTTCAAACCCATAATCTCCAGCTAGTGGGGAGGCCAAACCCCCTTTCCTGCTCCACTTTTGCCAGGAGGAAAGGCAGGAAAATGAGTTGGATTAGGTAGAAGATCCCCACTTTGCTGACACCACCCCTGGGACGAGGCAGAAATTCGGAGCACCTCCAGCCTTCAAGAAATCGCCAAGAAGCATCCTTGGAGTGAAGGTATCACTTCTCTGCATCCGGCCCCAGTACTGACCAACCAGCTTTACTCTCGAGGTCCCCAGGCCCTTGCAACCTCCTCCCTTTAAGGCGATCCATCAGATTTACCAGTAAGCCCTCTTGTGCAGTGTACTTTTAAGTGGCCCCCTTCATCTTTGTGTACCAGCTTCGAAGACCTCAGCACCCTCCTCCTAGCCGATCCGGGACGCTGCAGAACTTCTCCCACTGGAACTTTGGGCCTGGTCCAGACCTCAACCTAAAAAGACGAGGTGACATTATTAAAAGCATTACCTTAATTTCTATGCATTTGTCCTGCTTTTTCCCATTCTTTCCTATTGTGCGCAATTGCACGTAGAAGTGATATATTTATCGAACTTTGCTAAATCGTATCTCTGAAAGTACTTACCTTAGAATTGTGTTCTTGTTCCTAAAAATTTGATAAAATTCGATACTATTTTTACAAATTGGTCTCAGATTTATTATTGAGTGTGTATTTAATTTATTGCCTATGTGAGTACAACAAATGCTTAGCACTACTCTCTGATAAGACTAACTGCTCGGCCACACTACCACAAAAACAGAGTTAGTATTATCAACTTTTATCTCTGTATACCAATTGGGGATTCCCCAGACTCTCTACATAGTGTACTTCATTTTAGTACCCTGTACAGAGAGCCAGTTCCCTACAGGTGGATAAGGGCAGTGGGTGATAAGGGGGTTTTAGGGTTAAGAAGTGGGTAAGTGTATTGGGTAATAAGGGTGTTTTTAGGATTTAGGGGAGGGTAAGGATATTGACTGATACATGTGTTTTTATGGTTATAGGGTGGTTAGGGATAATGGTTGGTAAGGGTATTTTAGGGTTTAGAAGCTGCTAAGAGCATTGGGTGGTGAGGGTTTTTTATAGTGTTTTTGGGGTAGGTAAGGGTATTGGGTGGTACAGGTGTTTTTAGGGTTTAGGGATGGGTAAGGGTATTGGGTGGTAACAGTATTTTTAGGGGATGATAAGGGAAGATATATATATATATTTACACACACCCACACACACATAAGTAAATATATACAAAATAGGGGTTTTACTTACCTGATATATACCTACCATTCAGTAGTAAAGGCGTGTGTGTTAAAGACTTGCGTGGTAAAGGCATTGCTTCTAAAGGATTTAAGGTAAAGGCAGGCGTGGTAAATTCTTTCGATATAATGTCATACAATCAAGAAACCTGTTATTTTTTGGTTCTTTAGTAGTACGCTAAACTTTGATTTCACTAGATATCAACTTCACAAATAGCTATACATTATTCTCCATATATTCCTTTGTGCAGTCAAGTATACAAGCTTATGTCATAGTGTACATACATCAATTATTTCATGCATCAGAATGAAAGGTAACAATTCAGTTGCCTGGGTAATCAAAGTTACAGGTATTTACAGTTCCCTCCCTCCCTCAAAGACCTATCAAGACCCATCCATACCCTTCTAAAATAAACTTGAATGGAGGTCAGTCACTATGGGTTCACTATGGTTTATCCGAGTATGGGCATAATGTAAAGGCTCATAAAAAAGTAAAATGAGCACCTCCTTCCAAAACCTCATATGAATGGAGGTACTGAAAGTAGAACCTTTTAACCAGCAAATTGGAAACATATACACTTCAGATGCTATCCAGCACGACTTCACTTACCTCCACAAGCTTCACTGCCCCTGCGTCTAAGAGCTCGCGATTACTGGACGTGCTGTTCCCCATGCTGAAGAAACAAAACAGCAAGGTATAAGAGATGAGTAGAATGCCTCGGCGCCCCAAACAGCACGTCTCCTTAGTAATGAATTTCACAATATCGACAGTAGCACCTCAACAATAAGATTTCAGCTCATACTAAGGATACCAGCTACATTACAAGGTGCCTAGGAACAGAAAATTCCCCATAACATCCTAAAATATTGTTCCAGTAGTAATAAGAGCAGGCCAAGTCCCCTCATGTAAAAACAGTTTCCACCGCGGAGTCAGTGAACAAGCTGATCAATGCGTGGCTCTAAACATCTTTACTTAGAGTTGTTTGCCTTTCGATTGAAGTGTACTAGAGTGGATGGATAGTTTGAAGAGGTACAGCACGAAGGTAATGACTGTAGACTAAAGACTTTGTTTAATACGAACCATATCAGAAAAAAACAAGCCCCCAAGCAGTCTCCTTGCCCTGTCTATATCCTTTCACTTTTCCTAAATGAATTGTACAGCACTACATTGCTTGGTAGCTAGCTTTGCACCACATTTGTCCGCAAATATATACAGCTTCATCTTCTACCCTCTCCTTAACCCCTCCATTTGTACAACTCTCTGCTGCTACGTAGCTAGGTTTGCGCTATAAAAACTGCCATATTTACATATTTATATTCAATGGCTATAGGACTGCAGATTCCTCTGTGTGAGAAATGTATTTGCTGAAAAAGGTATCCAGTAAAGGAGGGCACATAATCCACATGTGGTATGCTGCAGTGAGGAACACTTCCTCAGCAAATTGCAAAGACCACTCCCACTTAAGTCAGCTTCCAATAGGGATGTTCAAGACAAGGAGTTATGGTACAGAAAAGCTGACCTATTACAAGAGGCGGGATTAAGAGGCAAGATACCACTTTACAGGGTTAGGTAGTCAAGATGACGGCCTTCCCCTAAAGGTGGGTGAGGGTATAGAGTATGCAGAAGACAGTTGCCACCCTATTGTGGAATCCCAAGATGACTGTCTTCATCTTAAAGTAAGTGAGGGTGCAGAGCGGAAAAAGGACGTCGCTAGAGAGTATGCAGAAGATAAGTTGCCACCTTACTGTGTACCTTGGAACCCTGTACTCTACCACCTCCCCCCCCCACCACCAGAGGTGAGACCCAACCTATCCACTGATGGTGTTTTAGACCCCCCTCCCCTCCTTCCAAAAAATGATGGATGTGCTTCAACAACATCCTTCCCCTCCACTCTAATTTTACTTAGGGCTTCAAGCCTTTAACTATTGGAGAATAGGATTACAGCATCTAATGCTCACCCCTGATAAATAGGTTTATGACTGCGCAAGGATGCACTTGAGGCAATCGAGTTTTTGTGGTTGACTTTCCATTTCAGCTGCATTTTGTTGTGCAGAGAACCACCAATGGAGGTATTGTGACACAAGTTGAAGACGCTACACTGCAGCACACAGGACATATAGGCCCACTGCTGGAGAGGAAAAACCATAAGGGTCGGAACCACATTACAGAATTGTACACTAAGGTGCAAGTACGAATACCATTTACAGTGGGCACCAATACTCAGGAGTCAACCTGAACTAGGTCACGTCTTAGACCCAAATATTCAAGCGTAACTAAGCCACACCTTGGTTGTACCCAAGTGGTGTGCAACCCTTCACCTCCAAGCACTTTTGAAACATTTAACAATTTTTTCTGAACACAGGTACATCAAAGGTTGCTATTATGTGTAGGCAAGTGGCGTAATTTAGTGGAAAGATATTCACTTTTAAAATGTATGAAAGCATTATAGCATCAATGCTCTATAAACATCAATACATCTTTTAAGTAGCAAGGTTCATGAATCATCAAACGATCTAAAAGAAAAATCTCATCCAAATAATTAAAAATCTCAAAATAATCAGTGACCCCTTAAATTCTAATAATTTCTTGAATCCCATGGCGAACTTAATCTTTCCTTCAAGGGATCTCCACTAATAATCATAAGCACTGGATAGTCCGTTACTTGTCCAAGATCTCAGAGCATTTTTCCCAAAGTTTCATTTGTGGTACAGCATTGCCTCACTTCTGGAAATGCCAGGAAGTAAATGTGACACAGATATTCAATTTAACAGCCTAAAACGGGCATATGGCCAATTCCATCAACTTCCTGCAAAACCTGGGGAAAAATAAATCAAGTCAAGAAATGTAACTAGAAAGAAAAGTTACATTTTAAAATATCTTTCATAAATACTTTTTTGTTTCTTCGGTGAATTAAAGGGGAGGTTAGGGCTACAGTGAAAACAGGAGCTCAGAGCTTGGCCTTTTTATTTAACATTTTGATTCAAAGAAACATGACAAACAGTGCAGTCACCAAGTACATCATTGAAGGATATTATCGGGAGAAAAATCGGCATAAAGCCATACCCCAGGACTGTATAACGTTACAACGCATACATTTACAACGCATGCACTTACAATGCAGTTTTTACATCGCAACATCCACTACAACACATTTCATTACATCACATGACACTACACTGCATATTAAAAAACTACCTTTATAGCGCATTCCAAAACATCGCATACTAAATTTATAACGTAATACCATTACAACGCAGACCATTACATTGCATTTAAGGTGAGTATTGGATAATATAGGGGTAAAAATGTATTATTCTAACTCCAGGGGGTGCAACAGTAGGGTAAGTGTTGGATAGTGTAGGGGTTAAAATTACTATTCTAACTCCAGGGGGTGCAACAGTAGGGTACGTGTTGGATAGTGTAGGGGTACTATGCGTTGTAATGGTATGTGCTGTAATGCCTGTGTTGTAGTGACATGCGATGTAGTGTCATGCGTTGTATTGGTATGCGTTGTAAAGGATGTTGTGATGAAATGACAGCCTTGTAAGAGTACTGTGATGTAATGATTGCGTTGTAAAGGTTGTTTCCCATACCCGAGAGTCACATAACATGGTTTATTTAGCAAGGTTCAACATTGTCCTCCAATTCTGAACGTGTGATAAGATCGCTCCTCAGCCAGATAAAAAAATTAAGTTTCATGCAAAATATACAGCAATAGGTAGTACAAATGTAGCCAGGAGGGGTCCAACTGACACTACACCTGGCAATTGTGAGAATTAGGCCGGGTCATTCTCTTTGTAGGAATGAGACATCACCCACAAATCTGAGACCCGTAGTGTTTTGGACTTCATCAGGTGTAAGCACCTGTTCTATGTTGTCTCCATATGTAAGTGGTAAATGGACGCCATGTTGTATTGAATTTGGCCACTGAGTCCAGCACAATAGCTGTGCATTTCTCAATGACATAGAGGTTCCACACCTTCCCCCACACATGTTGAGCAAGGGTGTCTGGGGTTGCTTCCACATCTGCGCGATACACAGTCGGGCTGCCAGAAATAAGTGAGAGAGAAGACGTCCTGATGGAGTTGATGTGAGAAGAGCCTAGAGCCAGTTGTGGATCTCAGGGCTGTGAAATACTAGTGATGGAGTGTATCATAAGACTTCATCCCAAAATGTTTGTAGGGTCGGGCATATCCACCATACATGCAGGAGGGCGCCTTGTTCCCTGCAGCTGAGCTTGCCCTTTTTAAGGTTTTTCTCTTCACAAAGTTTAATTCTGGCCCCAAAAATTATTTTTTCCACAAAAATTACACCTTTTTGTAAAATGCCCAGAATGTGGCAGGACAAATGGCCAAAATAGACCCTCGAGTCTGTAGACTGTGTCAACCACATTCACACAGTCCCAGAAGGTGTCATCACTGCAGCTCCTTCTCCAAGCATGCAAAGATTTTCCTGCATGTCTAGGCAGAAAGGTGAAAGCAGCAGGAATCACTTTCTGGAGAAAGCTCTAATGAGAGGAGTGGCTGCTTCCTCTGCCAGTGCTCCTATCTCACTCTCTTAGTATTCTTGCAGGAAGACATACCAAAGGAGAAGACATCGTTAAGAAACAACTTCCCTGTTCAACTTCAAGGACACCATCGTCGAGAAGAGGTACAGCTCCAACATGCTCACTATCACGGGTTAGATCAACATCGAGGACAATCTTTCAAAAAGACTGCGGAGCGGCTGAGTAAGGTGAATTCTTAAAGATTTTATTCTGAATCACACTTTGACTACTCTAGAGCTATATAGACCGGCTTTTCCAGTACTTATACTGGACTCACCTTCTCTGCCACCTCCTCCTTTGACTCTACATCCTCAGCGGCTTTTGATGCCTCCTCCACCACCACCTTCATTCCTGAAGAGCTTTCTAAGGCTTACAATAGATAAGCAATTCGTGTCTGTTCCTGTGAGACTGCCACCAAGGTGTTCCAGGCCTCCATTCTAACATTCCCTTTCTCACTGTAGATCTAGGACAAGGTCAAGACCCACCACCTAACATATCATTCAAGATCAAAACCCCCGATGCAGATGGGATTCTACATCCTGATCCCTTTTGCCAAGGACTTCCTACTTGACATGACCTACAGTGAGATACTCTTTCACACTGACAGACTCCAGTGAGGGTATATCCTGTTGAAGATATGAATACTTTTCAATAAGATTTTATAAGACAGTCAAACAAACAGAAAATCTCTCTTTCACTGCAACATTCACATCTGTTATTTTCGAGGCGTCACATCAACATTGCGCCTCAAAGCCTTTTTTACCATTCGTTCCAGGTCTCGATGAACTATCAACAGAACTTTTCCTAACTTTAGCTTCTGCAAAGGCAGCCCCACCTCGACTTTAAAAGAAGAATGATGGTATCCATTCAGGGGTGGGGAATTCCTATCTCCCGACGAGACATCTAGATTTCGTAGGAGGGCTAGAGGTTTTAATTTGCATTTTGTCCAAAGGACAAGTAGACAGTTTAATAGTAATAAGATACACAGCTGTTCAACCCTGTAGGTCACAGCCAGTAGATAAGTTGCTCTGAGCAGTTTATTGGCAGTGAAAAGGTCAATGCAAAACTGGGGCCTGCATTTTAATTTCCCCAGAGCAGAACAATAAAATGAGAAAGCAGAGCTCAAAGTTTGAGCCAGCTGGATAAGCTCGTGTGGCTTCCAGGTTCTCCCCTGGTCCGTTTATTATCTTTAAGCATGAGACACACATCGAGCTTCTGCAGCCCCAGTACACTCGCAGCAATGACAAGTAAGAGGCTGCTTTTTGTGCCTCTTGGCCTCTTGCTCTAACTTGAACTGTATGACCCCTGCCTTGTATTCTCTGCTCCACTCCTGGGCCTCATAGGGCTCCAATATCCCTGCTCATCTTCAACTCAATTTGATTTCCCTTCTTATACACCCCATCCTTGGCACTTTGTGTTTTCTGTACACCTTATGTTACACCCGGTGCCTGAACCACTCCACCCTCCGCTGCACTCTGACATCCCTCACCCGCTCCCCTTGGCCTCTCAGATCTTACTTCATCGAGGGCTTACATTAAAGCTGATCAGTTTCCCCAGGGGCTTTCATGCAGGCCGAAGGCCACCCCCAATTCTGTTCTTGCACTAGGCCTCTCATCTCACTTTGTGCCTGCACCAGGGACATTGTGAATACAACGCTGTGGCAACTACAGCAGCTGTAGAGTTTTTGATGGGCCTCTTCAGTCTGCAGGTCCGCAGACAAAGGCCCATAATAGACTTGAAAGGGTGGGTGGGAGAGTGAGTGAATGGGTGGATGAATAGATGCATGGATGAATAGTGAAAGGGTGGATGGATAGATGCATATATGAATAAGTGAACGGGTGGATGTATAGATGCATGGATGAATACATGGAAGAGTGGATTTTAGATGCATACATTAATGAGTGAAAGGGTGAATGGATAGATGCATGTATGAATCAGTAAACGGGTGGATATATAAATGCATGGATGAATACGTGCAAGAGTGGATGATAGATGCATACATTAATGAGTGAAAGGGTGAATGGATAGATGCATGGATGAATAAGTGAGGCTGGATGGATAGTTGGATGAATGAATGGAGTGAAAGGGTGGATGTTTAGATGCATGAATAAATGAGTGAAAGGGTGGATGTATAGGTGCATGTATGAAAGAGTGGATGGATAGATGCATGTATGAATAAGTGAAAGGGTGGATGGATAGGTGCATGTATAAATAAGTGAAAGGGTGGATGTATAGATGCATGGATGAATATGTGCAAGAGTGGATGATAGATGCATACATTGAGTGTAAGGGTGAATGGATAAATATATGGATGAATGAGTGAAAGGCTGGATGGATATATGGATGAATGAAAGTGTAGTGAAAGGGAAGATACATGGATGAATGAGTGAATGGATGTAAGGATGGATGTTTGAAAGAATGGTAGGATAAGTGCAAGGGTGAATGAAGGGATGGGTGAGTGGATGGATAGGTCGAAAGTGGATTGATGAGTGAAAGGATGGACGGTTTATTGAAAGGGTGGATTAAGTGGTGAGAGAGTAGATGAATAGATGGCTGAGTGGGCGGGGATAGATGGCTGAGTGGGAATGGTGGATAGATGGCTGAGTGGAAATGGTGGATAGATGGCTGAGTGGGCGGGGATGGATGGATGGGTGGGTGGCTGGGTCGAAGGGTTGATGGATGGGTGGACAGTTGAGTCTAAAGGTGGATGGAGGAATTAGTGATGGGTGAATGGATATATGAGCGAAACGGAAGATATACGGGTGAAAGGGTGGATGGACGAGTAAAAGCATAAATGGAGGAAGTGAAAGGATAGGTGGATAGATGAGTGAAAAGGAGGATAGATGGGTGGGTGGATGAGTGGAAGGATGGATGAATAGGAGTGAAGAGGAGGATGTGTAGAGTGAAAGGATGGATGGATGAGTGAAAGGAAGGCTGGATTGATCAGTTGGGTCAATAGGTTTGGAGATGGCAGGATAGCTTTGAACAGAGGCTTCATGAACACCACACTTTTCAGCTACAGTAGAGGCGGAGCTCTTGATGGGCCTCTTCTGTCTGCAGCTCGGCAGACAAAGATTCGTAATTGTGAAACGATGAATGGATGTGGGTGAAAGGATGAGTGAGTGAAAGTGTGGCTGGCTAGATGGATGGATGGATGGATGGATGGATGGATGGATGGGTTACAGGGTTTAAGGATTAGAGAGCGAAAGGATGGATGAGTGTAAAGGATAAATGGATGGATGAGTGGAAGGATGGATTGATGGATGGGTTGAAGAGTGGGTGGAAGGATGAGTGAAAGGGAGGGTGGATAGATGAGTGAAAGGGAGGGTGTATGGATGAGCAGATGGATGGATGGTTGAAATGGATAGGTTTGGAGATGGATGGGTAGGTTTGGAAATGGATGAGCGGATGGACTGACGGACGAACAGTTTGGTGAAAGGCTAATGGATAAAAGACTGAATGGGGGCCAATGTAAAGGTGAAATGCTAGATATCAGTGTGTTAAAGGATGAATGGATAGATGCTCAGATGGAAGAGACAAGAGAGTTATTCTGGCGAGGATTCCAATTAATTTTTTGCTTGCTTGGTGTCATAAGAACTTTGGATCAACGTGGTGGGTATTTTAATTTTCTGGTTACTCACTTGGCCTACACTATGCTCGTTTCTCTACCTTGGGATTATCAGATAGGCGTGCTGCTGTATGCCAGCGTGTTCTTACTAGACCGTTGGTATTTGGTCTCATAAAGGCCATATTGCCATAGAAATTCCTGGCACTGAACAAAACTACTTTATAAAAGAGCACACATGAAGCCAGCTCACAGATAGGAAGAGATAGCATTTTAATAAAAGCACAAAGTATTGGTTAACTCAGATTTAATTAGGGGCTCAGTTGTTAAAGTCACAAAGGGCACCCATGATATATGACTTTGTATTCATGCAGATCTACGTTTTTCATGAATTCACATGAATTTCCTTAAGTAGGCCAGGAAACCGTAGTCCTAGAAAATCTTTGTGAATTGCATCTTAGCATGAGCAAATATGAATATGCCCCAGCGGAAATCTGTTGATTGTTTACAAGTTCACTTTTTCTCCAACCACATTTTTCCCAGCCATGGAAGAAACTTTACTTCTGCCATTGTCAGGGGTAAATTGCCGACCTTTCTCAGTATGGGAAAAGATTACAGAAGAGCTGGTGAAAAACTCCAAAATTCAAATCTTTCTATAGTAATAGCCTGACATAACCAGAAAGGCTATTATCAGAGCTCTTCTATAAAGAGATTGCAGCCATTATTTGACGGCGCACTACATGGCACCAAAGGGACAAGTGGATTTTGTTACAGGACATGTAGATTTATGAAGCTACTTGTCCCATGGACAAGTACATATTTCATAAAATTCCACACCCCTGATCCATTCAAGTCCTTATTGCTGCAGCAGATAGATAATTTCGCGCAGCAGAAGGATACCGTCATGGTTTGGCCGTGTGACTTTCTCCTGGCTAATACCCATAAGGCTCAAACCCTGTGGCACATTACATGATCTTGAACCTTCTGTTTCCAGGGTACACATTATGTGGGTCTCATGCAGATGATTAAATATCTCAGATGAAAACTGAACTAGACACCCTACGAGCCAGTAGTTTGGAGAAGAAAAGAACTACAGTAAGGAGGCCATCAGTAATCTGCCCCCTCCACTGTTAGTAAACAATCACTCCCCACTTCTCCATCTTCTGTTACCCATTCTGGTGGAGGGAAGCATATTGTTTTACTTGGAAAAGCGGAGGTCTATAACCAGCGAAAAATGGGTTCAGAATATTGTGCAAAAATTATACCGTTTCAGGTTCAAATAACCTCCACCAGCAATTTTACAAAAGATGTCACCCCTTACATAAGAAACAACTTCAGCACAAAATTTCCATTGTCTATTTAACCCCTCCCCTGCTGATGACGGAACCGCTCCGTCATCAGCTGCGGTGGCGCTGTGCTGATGACGGAGCGGTTCCGTCATGGCCCGCCCGACGCTCCTGCGCGGCGCGAATTCCGCGCCTGCGCTGAGCGTTCTATTGAGCGGGCGGGGCGCGGCAAAGGCAGACACACTGCGTGAGACATCCACACATGGAAGCAATGTGCCAGTTTCCCCCACTGGAGGCCCTATCAGACCTAACCACTAAAACCGCTGATATGGAATGGCGCTCCGAAGTTGTGGAGGTACACTTTCGAAGATGCAATCTCTGGTTTGTCGGACTCCCGGAAGGAGTGGAAGGGAAAACACAGGAACTCTTTCTAGCAGCATGGATCAAAAAACACTTGCTGGGGCGAACCTCTTGCTGTTTTTCGTGATAAAACGTGCGCATAGGGCGCTGGCTTTATTACCCCCTGCAGACACAGCTCCATGAACTATCATTGTGAAAATTCTAAACTACAGAGGCTGTGACAATATCTTAAAAGCAGCTTGGCAGGATGGGGATCCAGTCTTCCAGAACCACGTGACACGCATCTTCCCTGATTACACGCGCCTAGTGCAACAACAGAGCGCGTCCTTTGGAGGAGTGAAACAGAAACTTAGGGCGATGAATCCTCAATAAATGCTCCTCTACCCAGCCAAGATGAAAGTTCGGCATGGTGACACTGCCCATATTTTGCATTCCCGGAAGAAGCATGGGACTGGCTCTAGATACACAGTGAAGGGAGGCCCCTGCACCGGGGGGGGGGGGGGGGTGAGGGGGGAGGGTGAGGGGGGGAAATGGCAGCTAAAAAACCCCGCACAGGCAAACAGTAGGCGGAGTCTGGACCCACAGTATGTCCGACTCAGAGAATAGTGGTGCAGTGAGACGAATCCTTGGACATGGAAAACTCAAAATCCGAAGCAGAGGACAGAGCGTCACCTAGAGTGGACCGACAGCTACAACTAGCCAAGCGTGAAGCGCAAGGGCACTAGTGGAGGAAGTCACAGCCACAAGTTCGGATACCAGCATGGGGGACTTGGTGGAAGACACCCCCCAGTCGGAGAACTCCTGATATGTCTATAGACTGGGTGTTTGCTGTTGTGGAGATTGATGAGTGTGCACTGCCAGATAAGAGACATGACTGACCGAACGAGGGTAGGGGGCACAACAAGTGCATATGGGGCCTGAAATAGAAATTTGCTGATGTGGGCCGAGCAATGTAGAGACTGGGTAGGGACCAATCGCAAGGCAGGCAGGCACATGCTCCTTCCTCCTTACACTCTCTTCTTGTTCGGCTTTCTGCACGACTGATGGACGAGTGACTAGGTGACTGAAGGCGAGCTTGAGAGTGAGTGAAGACGTGCATTGCAGAGGGTGTACTAGCGGTCACACCAGGGTCCCGACAATGCACCACGGCCACCTGGCACAAAGTGAACCTTAAATGACTGAGTGTATTGCATCTGAAGTTCAGACAGCAGTCACGGACCGCCAGTCCTGAATGATTGAATGATAACTAGAGAGACTTTTACCCATTTAAAGTTATGGATCATTGTTTTTAGGCTATTGATGTTCTCCTCTTACTTAGTTTTTACTTCGTAAGGGGAAAAGGGGATGGGGAGGATGTAGTGGGAGTTGGACACACATGGGGACGCACAAATTGTTTCTGAAGTGTTTACTCGGGGCTGGGGTGCTTCAAATGTTGATTTTGCATGTATCACGGGTATCAATGGTTGCAAAGAAACAGGCACCTGAAGAAGGAAAACCACTGGTGAAAAAAATATGGGACGGTTTAAATTTATAAAATGGAACATGTGGGGTCTGAACTCATTTGTAAAGCGCTACAGAGTGCAGACTAATCTGCGATACTAGGGAGCCCAAATAGCTCTCCTGCAGGAGACACACCTGTCAGATACTGAGTCACAGAGGCTACTTAAGAAATGGAGGGGACAGCTATTCTCCTCCACTTACTCCATATGTGCAAGAGGGGTAGCGATTTGGGTAGCCCCACAAGTCCCATTCTATATCCATGGTTACAAAACAGACATAGTGTGAAGATACATTGTGGTGCATGGTGTGTTCGATGGCGTAGAGGTGTGCTTGGTGAATGTATATGCCCGAACATAGATGACAGTAAATGTTTTATGGAACTAGAAAGACTTTAATCCGCTATACAAGAGGCCATTAATATGGGCAGGAGACTAATTGTGTGTTGGATGATACGCTAGATAGACACCCCCCAAGACTAAACACCAAACCAAACATGTCTGTAGCCCTGTGCGGTGTAATGGCACGTCTACACTGTGTGAACATTAGGCACAAACAGCACCCAGCTGCACATGGGTACACCTGCTATACCCCATCCAAGACAGTCTCTAGTAGACTCAATAGATTTCTGATTTCTGAGGAAGCCTCCTCGGCGCCGGCCCAGACCAGTATACTGGGACACTACCTTTCGGACCATGCCCCAGTGTCGCTGGAATAGGGGGTGGAGCGCAGCAGCACGAAGGTACCACTGTGGCGCCTACGAACTGAGGCCCTCCGGGACGTTGTATTTAGAGATGAAATTAAGAGAGGTCATAACAGGTTTTTTCGCTAGTAACTGGTTATTTGCAGCCAACAGGGGATTAGAATGGGACACACTAAAAGTGGTCACCCATGAAGAATGCCTGTCCAAAATAGGGTGCACCAGGAGACTGTTAGAGTTGGAGCTCACTGAAGCGGAAGGCGAGTTAACCAAACTACAACACCGGGGACAAGAACAGGAGCCGCACAGTGAGGCTTTCCTACACACACAGCACAGAGTGGGACAGGTGTGGGATAGGCTGGATTTAGTGCACTAAGACCAATGTAGCTTTATGCCGGGAAGAGGCACACACAGGAATCTTCGCCGCCTTTTGCATGTGATGCACTCAGTGGCAGGCAGCGATATCAGGGCAGCTGTAGTTGCCCTAGATATCGAAAAGGCATTTGACATCTTGCGAATGGAATATCTGTGGGAGGTCTTAAAGAAAATGGGATTCGGTAGAGAATACATAAATTGGGTTGAGCTTCTCTACTACCAGCCCAGTGCACTGGTCCGCAGCGGAGCCTAGCATTGGGAACCATACCCATTGAAAGGGGAACAAGACAGGAATGCCCATTATCCCCGATCCTCTTTGCCATGGCAATAGAGCCACTGCGATCCAGCTCTGGCGCGACATGAATAGGTGGGGTATCCCTGTTGATGGACGCTTACACGTCATCTCCCTAGATGCAGACAACGTACTCCTATACCTACAGCAACTGCCACCGGAACGAGAGCGGGTGCAAGCGCACTGTCCAGATCTGTAACCGGACTATTTTCCCCAGAGTTACGGCGGGAAGCAGCGGCTCGGCTGGCAGGCCGCAAATCCCTGGACTCCAGTGCACGCGGAGGCTGTGCGACGTCACTTGGCGTGCGGTGAGAACTACTGCCCAGAGGTGCGCGCTGCGGAGGTTAGGAGCGCTGTGCCCCTGAAGGTGCGGGTTCCCGCTGCAGCAAGATGGGGGACACCTGAAACTCTGCGCTGCATGCCCTGTTGTGACCGGGCTCGAGGAGCAGATCGGCGGAGTGGACCATAGGAGTGGCGGGATGAGGGGTGCGGGCCCCGTTTCGCGATGCACTCAAGGCCTGCTTGGGTCTGACAGGACCTGTTCTGGGGCACTTTACCCCCTGGGGCGAGAGTAAGACGGCGTGAGGAGGGGGCACGGTGGCAGCCTCCAGGGGTTGGGAGTGGCAACAGGGAGAGAGAACTTAGTGCGCAGAGGCGCCCAAAGCCCGAGGGAACACTACACTGGCGCCTTGGAAGTATAACTGGGACCCTCGAGGCAGTAATTGCTGATAAGGTGAGTGGGCTGACAGTGCGCTAATATCGAAGTTGACTGCTGAGAGGAGGTACGGAGGGGGACGGCTGCGACCAGCGAAGGCAATAAACGACGGACAGAGATCCCCCTCACCCCCCCCCCCCCCCGAGTGCCGACGTTCTGCATGGGGAGTGGCCCATCTACACCTCTCCTCTCCCCCCCCCTCCCTGAACGAGCTGGAGTGCCCTGGAAGGAACGATGGTGATGTGTGCAGGGTGTCCACATAGCCACATAGCTGATAGGGGAGTTGAGCAGTCTGAAACTACTACTGGTGTGAGCTACTGCGACGAGGGTGAGAAGCGCTTTGCACCTGCATACCGCGGGGGCAGCACGGGAGGGGGCTGCTTGGGAGCTGAATATAGGATGGAGCAAGTGCGGTACTGGCAGTACGGAACCACCGGTGGGGCAAAGACACTAGAGGGGCATTTCACTGCCACCAGAAAATACAACAGCGGAAGCTGAGCATGGCGCTAACTAGACCTGGAGTGTGCATACATAGCGCAAGAACTGCGGCGTACAAGGCATTGTAGGCCTCCTCCTCCACGCTGCTGAGCACACTTCCTAACGAGCAACATGGGCACGGGGGATAAGACCCAATCAGAACTCTCCTTCGATCAGAAAAGGTCAAAATCACAAGTTGCCACCTCAAGTGAGGACCCAAGGTTGCCGCTCCCGGTGTGCGATGACTCGGACTCGGATAAATGAAGCATTCTAAAATCGATGGAAAAATACCTAGAGAGTGGCATCACCTCCATGGGCACGAAAATGGATGCCCTTACATACAGAATGGACAGAATGGCCGACCGCCTCGACAAACATGCAGAGAGACTGGACATGTCGGAAAGGAGATTAACGGAGGTTGAGGAGGCGCACACCACCTTAGATGCGGACCACAAACAGCTTGGAAAGGTACTTCGCGTCCTACAGGACAAAGCAGAGGACTTGGAGGTGCTTGCCAGAGTCTACTCCTATGGGGAATATGGAAGTTTGTGGAGCAACTGTTGTTGTCACTATTGTGAGACAGCGTTTTTTCCGCGATGTTTGTGGGGCAGAGGGAGCACAGGTCCCTGGTCCCTAGACCTCCAGTTGGCACACCTCCACAGCCGATCATTGTGAAGCTGCTTAACTACCACGACCGGGACGCAGCGCTCCGTGTGGCCAGGGAGAAGAAAGTTCTGGAGTACGAGGGATCGGAGTTATCCCTATATCCGGACTTTGCAGCGAGAGTTCAAGAGGCCCACAGACATTTTGTCCCACTAAAAAAGCAACTCCGTGACTTGGGTGTTGACTACGCCATGCTGTATCCAGCGAAGCTTAGAGTGAATAGACAAGGGCGGTCACACATCTTTACAGACCCCAGGGCACTACAGCAGGCAATCAAGAGTTGGACAAAGGACCAGCGGTAGAGCCCGGAGAAAAGACTACTGAACGAAGCGGCGAGAGCCTCACTAGAGGAACAGGACTGAAGCGGAGAAGTGACAGTCACAGGGAAAGTAAGATGATCGGGGGAGTGGGGGGGAACGATGGAGTTTTGGGTCTGATACGAACGTCTCAAATGGGAACTCTGAGTCTTTGTGTTCAAGAGACGATATGGCGTTAGCACTGCAGGAGCTGCTGACCTGTGTTATTTGGACTACGCAGAGTGTTTGATTGACATGGTATTACAAATACAGCTAGCCAGTGGAGGGAATAGTCTGTCTCACACTTACATTCGGAAACGGGCTGGGCACAGAGGATGCCGAGTCTGGGGGGGGACTACCCGCAGGAAGAACATTCTTAAGAGTAATTGCTGCACAACGAGGCTGTTGGCGCACGTGAGGCGGTCTAGTATAAACTGATGTCTCAGAGCAAAGGTGTATGGAACGAGGAGCTACCTCCGCCCACGAGAGCCTGGCACAGCAGTTATGACCTGGGAGGGATTGAGGGAAGGGGAGGTGGGGAGCTGTTGGGGGGTATTCTAGGCTTGCATGCAACCTCGTTGGGGGAGGTCTGCTGTGAGTGGTGGGTGGGTAGGGGAGAGGGAGCGCTTTTACTGGGTTTTTTTTTGGGCGGGATGTTTGGTTTATGCCGATGGTACACAGCACACGAACGCACAGCAAGCACGAATACACGATGGGCGTTGTCCACAGTATTGATGACACATGAGCAGGTAGACACCTGTGTCCTGACAGGCGGTATGCAAGCGGTTTCCTGGAACGTTAGGGGGCTTAATGAGCATCGTAAATTACGGAAAGTACTTAGTTATTTAAACAGACAGAACGTAGACATTGAACTCTTACAAGAAACGCACCTACCACTTGCGAGCACTATGCTGCGCTGTAGGGGACTGCTAGGTAATGTCAATGCAGCAGGGTTCACCACACATGCTAGGGGCGTAGTGACTTGGATCAACTCTAGGACTCCTTACAAACTTATGCAGTTGCATGCAGACACAGAGGGTCGTTACGTCATATCTAATTATAAAGGCCGGGGCTTGGACTTGATTATAGTCAATATTTATGGCCCCAACTATGACAGCCCGGAGTTTTTTGAGACCCTGGCTCGCATATCCAAACCCTATTGGCATACACAGATACTGTGGAAAGGTGACTTCAACTTGGTTCGTAACCCAGATTTAAACAGATCTGCAGGCCCTCCTAGAAAACCAGTAGCAGCTGCGAGGAGGCTGGACGGCGTAATGATCTGTATGGATCTCTGTGATGTGTGGAGAGTGCGCAATAGTGACAAGGGCGGCTACACTCACTACTCACCATACCACAATATACATACACGTATTTATTATTGGCTGGCCTCATTTTCATTACTTGGCCATGTTCGACAGTGCCTTGCTTTGCTTTGCATGCTCTCAGATCATTCCCCGTTGTTGCTGGTCCTTGATACGCCTAAGAAGACACTGTGACCGTTTACATGGCGGTTCCCCCCTTATTCTCTGCTAGACCCGTTGTTTCGGGAGGAGATGGCAGAGACCATTGAGACGTTTTTTACTACAAATATAGGCTGAGTAGACAGTTTTCAGACGATCTGGGAAACATTCAAAGTATTTATTAGGAGACATAGCGATGTCTAAACACTCAGGCATGCTGAAGGCCATCCGGAAGAGGTTATCGGACCTAGAACAAACAAAAATTGAAAGACCTGGAGCAGCGACAGGTCGCCGGGGGGAACGCAGCGCTAGAAGCGGACATCAGGAATCTGATTGCGGAGTATCATGAGGCAGCGGATAGTGAGGTGAGGCACATGGGCAAAATATGCGAAGGCTAGATCTTATGGGGAAGGGGACAGACCGGGGTCGGTAATGGCTTGGATGATGAAGGCAAGACATAGTAAGACACAGATTTTGGAGATTAGATCTGCGATGGGGTACTGTTGACAGATGAGGTAGACGTTGCAGAGCGCTTTAAACAATTCTACTCGGACTTGTACAGGTCGCGCTCCGAGGGGGTTGAAGAAACAAATAATAGACTATCTGGAGCACATTAGATTACCATTCCTCACGAATACACACAGGGAACTTCTAATGCACCCAATAGAGAAGGACGAGATCACTGACGCCCTGGCGGGGATGGAGGCCAACAGTGCCCCGGGACGGATGGCTTAACAGTCTCTTTTTATAAAGCCTTTGTGGACCTTCTACTCCCACATTTAGCCACCCTGTTTGATGACATGTGTGTCACAGGCACAATGCCGCAAACGATGAGGGAGGCCCTCTTGGTCGCCATCCCCAAACCAGGGAAACCCCTAGAAGAGTGCGGCTCATATCGCCCACCCTCCCTGCTCCAGATACTAAGATATTTGCAAAATGTTAGCGACCAGACTAGCACTTATGCCTAATGTCCTTGTGGCGCCAGAGCATGCGGGATTCATTCCGAGCAGAAACCTTACATACAATATACGCACAGTGTTTGGTACCATGCAGCATATGAGACAGGAAAACAAGGCTATCACAGTTTTCCTAGATATGGAAAAAGCCTTTGACTCTGTGGAGTGGGCGTTTATGAGACAGGTGCTAACGAGAATGGGGCTGGAGGCGGTCTTTCTACAGTTGATTGGAATTTTATATTACAAACCTACGGCGTGGATCTACTTGGGTGACTTGGTCACAGACTCATTTCCCATATCCAGGGGGACCAGGCAGGGCTGCCCCCTGTCGCCGCTTCTCTATGCATTGGTTGCAGAACCATTAGCATGTGTGTTGCAGGAGTACCACGGCAATGAGAGAATTGGATTCCCGAAGTACAGGATCGTGGTGTCGACATATGCGGACGATACGTTGCTGTACATGCGGGATCCTGGGAACAACCTGTCCTCGGTCATCAGAGAGCATGGCAACGGGACCTGCAGGTACAGATAGAGGACTTTACATGGACCTACTGCTGTATGAACATTAGGAAGATCTCGCTCCACGGCAGGCATAGGCTTATACATTTCAAATTCATTAACAGGTCCCGGAGAGACTGTGCAGGTTCGGCCTTCGGGAACTGGCGACTTGTGAGAGATGCCAAGTGCCGACTTCTGATTTCCTGCACTTAGCTTGGCAGTGCCCTGGAATACAATCTTTTTGGGCGGACGTATTTAGGGAGCTGGGGAGGGTGACAGAGGCAAAACTAGCGCCTGACCCAATGATGGGGCTACTGGGGTACACCAAGAAATTACCCAAGGCTATCTGCAGAATGGTGGATATGGGGCTTCTAATTGCCAAGCGTAGGATTGCGTTGTGCTGGATGGAGGGACCAGTCCCGACACTATGGCAATGGTCACGCGATATGATGTATTGTTGTACGCAGTCTGAGAATTACAGCGAACTGCTTCCGCCCAGGAGTCGGCCGAAGAATTTCTGGGGGCTCTATAATTCATATAAACTTAATAATGCTAAGGAGAGGAAGAGGTAGTCGCCAGGGAGGTGGACATAGGGTCTGGGGGATTCCTAAGCCACTGATGTACAGAAAGTAGGTGTCACGCATGCATGCTAGGCCACGAGAGACACCTAGCTGAGTGTACGATGGTGAGAACACTGGATTTGAATGGTTACCGACGCCTGCCCGACATGGGTTGTAAGCATATTGGCTGTGTAAGTTTCTCAAAGAAGTGTTTTGCAGGCCAGTGGACCGCTTGCGTGTTGATGTGCCATGGCATGCTGTTTATTGATGCAATAAAATGTTAATAACTTTTTTTTTAAATTAAATACAGGGACTCCAGCAGGCCACGGACGTGCACATTGAAGAGTTGGTCAAACAGTGCCTTTTGGGGGTACTCCTGACATCAAAAAAGGGGCGCGCATACAACACAAGTTTAGCCTAGTCCTGACCAAGCCCCGCATCACAATACATTGGGCATGCGTACTACCCCTCGCCCCCCGCTCATCGGATGGAGGGCAAATGTAAGAGAATGGGGAGTGGCTGAAGAATGTCGCCTCAGAGTTGTACGCATGGATGAGAATGCAGAGCAGGACCTGGAAGAGTAGGGATGCATGCGAGAATGCACATGCCGGAGAATCAAGGCAACAATGAGGAGAACAAATCACTGACACACAGCAGTGCAAGTACCACACAAACTCAGGAGACTGATGCGAACCCCTGACACCCCAACTGTAGGCGTGGAGCACACCGGGGACTGGCGTAGCAGACTCTTACCATTTCCCTGCACGATTCCCATTACAGATCGACAGATTACTTAACATTACCCCCAGTAAGAAGAGTTACAGCCACCATTGGTTCAATAGTTTGTTTTTTCAATTTAATCAAAGAAAATTATTGCTGCACAGGACTGTCAAGGGGGAAGGGGGGCAAGGCCATGTGCCACATGTAAACAGTATAAATCAGTCTGTTTTATCAGTCATAAATCATACGCTAGGCAGTACTGAATTAACTGCGCATTTTATCAATAAAAACAGGTTGTAAAGAAAACTATGGCCCATTACGGACTACGTTTGCCACATCTAAACAGTAACTGTCTAAATGTGCAACTTCTTTCATTATCCTGTGCTATCAAAAAGTTAACAAAGCTTTATCCAGAAGAACAAATGTCTATTCAACCAGGAGTAAATCTGCTATTGCTATTTTATTGAGAAATATTCTAGTTCTGAGATGTGCGAAGTAGCAGCCTAGATGTCTGTTCGCACCTTTATGAGGCACTAATGTCAAACTATAGAACAGAATACCACGTTGGACAGGCCTCCTTGAGAAAATTGCTTTCCTTAGGGCTATGGCTGTTTTTATTGTCTTTTCTATCCCGAATTTTCGGATGAGCTAGCTATTTTATTTGGTGCTTATGACTATCAATGCAGAGACTCCTGAAGATGAAGGAATGTTTTCTTACCTGTAATCCTAGTTCTTTGTTAGGGGAATCTACATTAAATTCGTAAGCAACCCTCCCACCGCCACGATAGAAGAGATAAAGTTGATCTATGCTCAAAACTTACAGCATCAAAAAGTAGTGCTGTAACTGCCACCTACATGGCATATTGATACACTGGAGACTAGCAACCCTTACAGGCTCATTATTCATTTTCACTTTAGCACAGTGCTTCCCAATTTTTTTATAATCACGACCCAATTTTTAGAATGACAAACTTTAGCGACCCACTTAGCTTTAACAGACATAACTTGGGCACATTTTTAATGAATTGTAGACGTGCTTCCAAAATGCTGTGAATTACCAAAATAACATACAATTTACAATTGTTTCTGTTCCTCTCGATCAGCAATTGTTTACAAATGTCACGACCTTGCCACCATCCTTCAATATGTCTTTATCAGACTGGGCCAGTGACGCCCACTGAGGCGGGAACTGAATGAAAGTCAGGTGCTTAAAAACGATTCTGCCATCTTGCAGTTCTGAATGCCAGAGGACCCTGATGAAATGCTACCACTGCATGAAGCGCGTTGGACATTGGACAATTCCAGTGGCAGCAGTTCGCTTTCATGTTTTCTGCAACTTTCAAATAAACGTATTAGAGCTTTACCTACCTGTTGTGGGCTCTTCTATTGCGGGCGTCTTGTTTGATGAATATATATATAATATATAATCAGGCTGGCACCTTTGCTGGGCTGGTGCGAGCCTGATGTTCATTTTGAAGACTACAAAGGGTGGCAGGGAGATCGACAGTCCGGTACACAAACCCACTGGGGCCAAAAATCAGGTTTATCCAGCACAAGTGTGAGAGAGCACCCACTTGGGAAAACTAAGGTGCACTACATTTAACAGAAGGCCGTGAGGGCACGCCCACTGAGGCAGGTAATTTGGAACTATAAAGTGCACCTGCAATTGTGGTTTTCACTCGTCAGAAATCGCCACTGAAAAAGGGAAAGAGGGACTCCTGAAACGCGGTTGGCGTTTGAATTTTACTGTTGCCTGTTAATCACCTGCTGGCAAGTCTTCATTAAACCTTTGTGAACAAGGATCTTCCTGTGGCTGTTATCCTTTTGGGGCTAACCTGCATGTTTGGATATATATTACACACACATACAGTGCGAGGTAATGGTATGCATTGTAAAAGCATATGCGTTGTATACAAATGCGGGATTAAAAATGAGGTTAAGGCTTTCAATATATTTTCCTGTGTTGTTCCATCGTACAACCAGCAGTTTGGAATGCCCTTTTGAGTCGGTGCAAACGTACTAATCTGAATGCTTTAGGGTTATCCACCAGCTCTTCTCTAATATTCTCCATACTAATATATATTGGAAATTTACTCCTGGCAATGTCAAAAGTAAAAAGTCTTCCAGGGTTGAGAAAAAAGGGGTTGGAGGAAAAGTGAACTTGCAAACACTCAGCAGATTTTCGAATGAGCAAATCTACACATGCGTATTTGCTCGTGCTAAAATGTAGTTCACCAATATTTTTCCAGGAGTACTATTTCCTAGCTTACTTCTGTAAATTATTTTAAATTCATGAAAGCCATAAGTCCGCACTAATGCTAGGACACTTACTATTGGGTGTACTTTTGTGATTATCTTTAAGAATTGGGCCTCGAATTAGGACTGTTGTTAACAAAGACTTTTTTGTTTTTATTATTAAAATTCTATCTTTCTATCTATATAACAGCTGTCTTCACCAAGAGTGATAGCATTCTGTTCTTTCACAAGGAGCATATCGGCACACAAAGTAGTTTTGTTCAGTGCAAGGTACTACTGTGGCAATGTGTGCTTTTTGAGACCAAAATATATTTTTGCCCATGTTTGTTATAATGGTGAAGGACCAGTAGCTTCCAAAACAAAGTTTTACAAAAACCATGTCAGAACAAGAAAAGCATTAACAAAAATAAAATGCTGACCAACAATGGCAGAACTACTGGCTTTGTCAATGCTTGTTTATTTTCATGTTTCCCATAATGTTGTTCAAACTGAAACACCGAATTTGCAGTATGAATATTTTTGGAAACACTAGCATGCATTAACACACTTTACTAAATAATACTTCAAAGAAATGGTACCTAACAGAGTAGTTTACCAAAACGTTTTGTTTCCTAGTTGCATGTTTCTGTGAACATTTTATTTTGAAAGCAAAGAATCATAAATCTTGCTTTCAAGCTTGTGCAAAATTGCACCTAATCGGAGAGCATTATATGTAGCCTCATATTGTTAAACTTTGCAAACGTGTGTACACATTTTTATACTGTAACTGCGATCAGTATTGTAGTCCAAGCTTACAACACTTCCTTAGAACGGTCATCCTGATAATAAAGGCTTAGCAATTCATGAACCATAAAAACTAGTTCAAACAGCATTAACATATGGACACAAATATTACCTTAACTTCACACAATGCCCTTCACTGATTCATAATGCGGTACTGTGAACTGGCAAGCCAAGTTCATGAAACATGAAAACAGGTTGTCCTTGACGCCAAACAATTTGTCCTGGGCACCGGGATATAGGTATTCCGCACCCCTGAGTGAGTTTAATAACTTATAAAAATCTAACAAGAGAAATAGTGGAGCAGACACTCAGATGGAGTGAGTTCGAAGCATAGGAAGTGAAAGTAGAAATGGCCTTGCCGCCTATGTGTGTCTTTCTAAATTTGGAATCCTGTAGGAAATTAGCATGGCTCATAAGAAGGGTTCTTGTTGCAGCATGTCAAAATTAGTGAACCCTTATAACTGTCAGAGAAATAAAGCTGTTTGACACAAACATAGAAGCTGGAAGAGATATTGGTGCTGCATGGGAAGCCGAGTAAGTAATGTGAAAAGGAGTGAGATTTTAGAATATCTACTTAGACCTAAAATGAGCGGAGTTGCAACTTTTTGAATGCGCTGGAGTCTGCCAATGCTAGACAAGCAGCCCAACACACAGAGATGCAATAGTTTAGCCTGAAAAATATTAATGCTTGATCAACAGCTTTCTCAAGTATTCTAGCAGTAGAGTTGTTTTTATGTTCTTCATAAAGTAGCAGCAGGTGGAAGAGAGTTTGACGATCGAGAAATTGAATGTGAGTTTGTCAAAGATGACTTCGGTTCCATGCACAAGTGACAGGGAAAGACCAGGCAGTTGACCAGCATGAAGATTTGCCAAATACTATTATCTCAGCTTTATCTGTCTCAAGAAGGACCATCTTGCACAGCATCCATTTGGCGATAGCCCTCCCAAGAAATTTTTAACTGACACTAAAGGGTGGCTAAGTTGTGCACTAGCCATAGAATCAGTTGTGTATCACCTCCAAAGGAATAAAATGTCAACCCGAACAAGAGAATTAGGCCTACAAAGGGGAAAATAGAGAACAGTTTTCATAAAGTGAGGCTGAGGGTAGAAGTATGCCACCGTAGAGCTAATCGAAGGAAGAACAAGAGGGGTAATTTCACAGCCATGGGCATTTTTTTAAGAAAGATGTGAATTATGCCAATGTTATGTCAACAACTCCAATACTGGCTAATCAGTCAAGTAGGACGTTATATGAGACAGTATCAAAAACCAACAAGAGATCTAAAAGAATAAGGACTACCTCACCTCCGGGATTAAGTATTAGGTGGATGTCATTGCCAGCTGATAACAAATAGGCTTTTGGCGCAAACATAGGTCAAAAACTAGATTGGTGGGGGTGAAAGACACCTTGTCTTTTATGAATTAGAATAGTATTTTAGTGGGAGATGAATAAGCTAGCTAGGCCATTATTAGCTGGTTAAAACTCTAGGTTCAGCGGAGGATCCTTTTTTTTTTTTAAGGCAAACTATTAATGTTTTTCCAGGCATCTAGTAACAGCTTGGTGTTAGTGAGATTGCAGAGGGTACTTAGAGCAGGCACAATGGATCTCACAAGAACTTTATTAATTTTAACTAAGCAAAGATCAGAGGCAAAGCAGAAGAGAGTGCCTGATTTAGTGACCATATTGTCTTGGGAGAAAGTACTAACAAGCATTGGCACAGCCAATAGGTCTCGTCTTTGGGACCTTATAAGTGTTTAGCCAGGCAACAGTTGATGTTGTTGTACCAAGGATATTGTGCTGGATAATTAAACACTTATAAGGTCCCAAAGGCGAGACCTATTGGCTATGCCAATGCTTGTTTATCACTTCAACCAGAACTGTCAATTGGCCACATATCATGAGGGTAACTTTCAGTCAATTGTGTTTTTTCAATAAACTGCACTAGCCATTCTAAGCATGGACTACCCGAAAAGTTAAAAAGTAAAACTGTAAATCCCAACACGCCTAGTGCAGTTTGTTGAAAACACAGGATATCAGAATTAATCACTGATAGAACTTCAGAAAAAGTCTTAAAATCGAGTCAAATAACTAGGAAAGCTAAAGCCCAAAGCACCGCACTACCAGGAAATTACCTTTTGTATATTGAATCATTGCCCTCCTCTCTGGGTTAGCTATCCAACAGCCCAGCATTGGAAATTGTACACTATGACAGAGGGCAACAGTAATTAGTATATGTCCAATTTTTAGTAACGCTTTGGTTCAAAAAGGCCAATGTTTCAAGACTATCCCAGATGAAGTCTTTTGAAAAGGTTATTTAGTCAATATTTGTTCACATTTAAAACAGCCAACGTGTTTCGCTCATACAAGAGCTTCATCAGAGCTGTAATATGCAAAATTACAAAATATTTAAAACCTCTAATCATAAAATTAAAAACAACATCTATATATACATTCCTACAATACCAAATACAATGTATGAGCACATGGACTTTTGACAGTATAGAATGATATTTTATCTCATGCAATGCGCACACAGAGGGTACAATACCCAAAAGACATGTTTTGCTTTCATTTGTTTAAAAAAAAACATCAGATACACCAGGATAAAGAGAGAATGCAAGTCAGTGGTAGAAATTGAATCGTTTTAGATCAGAAAGTGTGAAGGGTTAAAGAAAGTGGGTCATGAACATGTGGACATTATGTTGTATAGGTGAGAGCTAATCTTACAAAATTTCCCACAGCCTAAATGGTATAGCTACAAAATAACCGAATAGGCACCACATATTTTCGCATCAGTATGACAAGTCTGACGTCATTTGTACTTCCAGTTTCTTGGATTGTTTTTCCTAGAAACTGGAAGTACAAATGACTGCAAACATGTCATAATGCAACCTTCACACAACAGAAAGTAAACATTAGTTTGATTATGGGTGTGGAATGAAGACATTTGCCGCTTGATTTTGAATGAGTAACTGATGCGAGAAAATGTAGTGCCTTTTCCACTGCTTAATGTGCAGTTCACGCACTTGATCTGTCCCTCTCCTTCCCACTATCACAATGTTAAGTGCTACGTCCCAAGAGAGGTTAAAAGCGCCACTCTGGTCATTCATACATCACCCCAAATTGCTTCCCACTTGGAACTCATTGTAATGGCAGCTACCTTCCAACGAAGCACCCCCCTCGTGGTGTAGAGCGCTACCTATTCAGTACCGCACCGCAGCTCCTTTTCAGAGGCCCCGAAGCGTTACACAAATCCAACTCCAAAAAAAACAAGATTGTCAGGAGAAATGTGTGTTTGAAAAATATATTTTTAATCCGCCAAATACCTCAAAGGGACTGTCTGGCAAACAGTTCCCAATTAGGTAGTTGCTTTTCAATGCCTTATGCAGCATGGCCAACTGGGTGGATTCCAGAATTAGAAAGACACCTTCCTGTGATGGCGTCAGATAGGTAAAGGGGCAAATGTGAAGCACTAGACAAGATCAGCCCTTTAAAGCGCGGGTGGATTCTAGGATGTTCTGGGGTAAACGTGAACTTGTTGAGTTCACATTAGTCATAATTATAAAGCACAAACCTAGCTGGCAAGCACCAAAGAAACCAACATTAATGGGGGCGGGGCTCTTGAGAGTAAATTAAACTAGTTTGGGTTCAAGAAACGAGCCTTTCAATTACTAATTTGTAATTTAAGCACATGGAAATGGCCACAATCAGGCAATTTTCATCGAAGTGCCGATGCAAGGATTCAAACCCAAGCTCCAACACGCCTTCCATCATACCCATGTGACCACTTCTCCTTCTAACGATGTCGCCGGAGTTTTAGATGGGCGGGTCCATTATCTTTCTTCATCTGACTTTTAGCCAGATCCTGCCCATCACACACTCCAAACAAATTCTTGTACTGCATTCTTCACAAACCCTCCAATAAATCTGAATTTCTGGTGCTCGCTGCAGATGATGTCGCACTGATTATAATTAAAATGTTACCTGCAGGGTTAAGGTTGAACTGAGAAAACGCACAAACGTGCACACACAGCTGTTTAAAAACAACAAGCAAAAAAAAAAAAAGGAGACTGAAAGGGCGGAGCGAGTGAGTGGCCAGTACATGTGGGCGAGGAGAGAGAGGGAGATAAGGTAGGGAGCAGAGGTGAGCGCACGCGCGCTCAGGAGAGCAGTCTGCTCTTTTTGGAAGCACATACTCGTGCTTGTGGGCGCTCCTGCAAGGTGGATGCTGCCACAAGCACGAGTATGTGCTTCCAAAAAGAGCAGAGCGACGGCTATGCGCTGCGTAGGCGAGACCTAAAAAAGAGCAAGACACACACTGAGAGAGCAGTGAGAAGTTATTAAAAATTTGGAGTGAAAAAAACTTTGCTGCCATAGGATGTACAAGGTTCTTGAATCAAGAGGCTTGAGCTGGTCTTAGCAGTTGCTTATATTTCCACAGTTATGTTATAGAGGATTTATATTGTGCACCAATACTCAAGAGTGTCCTGGCGCTGGTGGGCTGTGGCAGAAAGGCGAGTCAATTAGATGGTCAGAACAAACAGATGTGTTTTCAGGCATTTTTTAAAAAGACGAAACTCTTGGGTAAGCTGAAGATCCATAGGGAGCAAATTCCAGGCTGCTGCAGCTTTAACAGAAAGTGACTGGCCTCCCATACGAAATCTGCGGAAGCGCGGGAACATCATCCGGCGGAAGGAGGCAGACCGCAGAGGTCGGTTCGGCACATAGAAGGCAAAATGCTTTCTAAGATAGATAGGACCATGTCCATGTAGGGCCCGGTGGGCCAGGGTGATGGCTTTAAACTGCACTCGCTACGCCACCGGCAGCCAGTGCAGATCCCGTAAATATTGCCTGGCACTGGATCTACTCGCGGCATTATACAAGAGTCTAGCCGTGGCATTCTGTATTGTTTGAAGTTTTTGCATCAGGTAGCCAGGTATACCTATGAACAGAGCGTTGGCATAGTCAAGCCGCGAGAGAATCAGAGCACAAGCAACTGCCTCTTTGGCCACTCTCGGTAGCATAGGGGGGAAGATCCTTCTGAGTGTTTTGAGGGTGCCAAAACAGACCCCAGTCAGTTTTTTAACGTGGTCGATGAACCGAAGGTCCTCGCTAAACCACACCCCCAAATTTTTTACAGGTCCATCCTCAGTTGTTCCTTGTAGAGAGTAGCTGGTCCTCCAAATTCTCTGAATATTTGCAGCACCTCTTTGCTGTTACTCAATCTTCTGTAATCCTGGGAAGAGGACTTCTATGGTGGAAAGTAAATGGCTTCAGAGGAATGGTGACATTAAGCACTCATGTCAGATTTAAGACTGGAAATAAAAGAATTAAGAATAGTGGCCAAATGTTGGGCATTTCAGACTTGAAAAATGTACTTGCCCACTCGCTATTGCAAGTCAGATTTTATCAGGTCGAGCTATTTTTAGGACCTACTGGTCCGTTCTGGCGAGTGAACTTGAGTTGGAAAGGAATAGACATTCTGTTCATTCAAAAAGTGAATAAGCAATAAAGATACCTTTAACTGGTCCTTTCTGGCGAGTGAACTTGAGTTGGAAAGGAACAGACATTCTGTTCATTCAAAAAGTGAATGAGCAATAAAGATACCTTTAACTCCTGTTTTTATCTAGACACATGCCAGTTCAAGCTCTTGACCCACGCCTACAAAGCCCTCCACATCACTGGACCACACTACATGAACCCCCACTTGACCTTCATATCAGTCCCCCAGAAACTTGTGCTCCGCAGGCCATGCCCTCGCACAGATGCCATGTTATGTTATGTTAGATAGATTTCTATAGCGCACAACTCACCAGGAGGCATCTCGGCACTGATGCCATGCATCTGCTGCAGTCGCACCAGAGGACGATCCTTTTCTCACCTTGCCGTTAAAGCCTGGAATACCCTTCCTCTCCACCAATGCACCTCACCCTCACTCAACCTCGTCAGGAAGGGACTCAAGACCTAGCTCTTCAACTGAGACCAGCAGTACAGCACCTGAATTCCCCATGTGATGATAAGCAGTGCTCTAGAAATACTGATTGATTGGCATTTGCTGTCTGTTCAAGTACAGTGGTCCAATTGCAGTCTGTCTTTTTAAGTTTCGGCCTCGGCAGCACTTGTGCAGTATTCAGGATAAGGGCATAAAGCTCCGCCCACTTTCCGCCCTTCTTTTTAATTGGCTCCGGTCTGTCCTTTGTAAATGGTGGCTTTTCATTGGTCAATAGGCTTAGTAGTCCCTCCTTAGTACCGCCTTGTCTCCTATTGTAACCTTAACAACAAAGAAGGAGTACCCCCTATATGAGAGGAAGATAGCAATTAGCCATATCCTACAGAAGATCTAGGTTATCCCTAAAAGGCCCCAACCCGTTTACCGGACAAAGCTTGTCCTTTGAGAAGACCCCTCACTCACCAACCTGGTTGGTGACATGCTTCATTATTGGGGTCCCACCCCATAGGCCGAGTGCCCATAGGGTGTGCTACGACACCTGACTACAGTGGAGCGGGATATTGTATGTTTATATGTGCTTAAAACTACAGTGGAAGGGTATATTAAAAGGGGCCAGCACTACTCACTTCAAGACATTATTCTTGAGCGTCTGAACCCCAATAAAAACAAATGTGGCACCTGTGCCTATTTAAGAAGGCTTTGGTGCTTTAAGAAGTGTAATGTATTAAAAATAGCGAAGTGTGCTATGTGAAAAAATTATAAAATAAAATAGGTCTACATGTTTCAACCATTTAAAAAGATTCTATGGCTTTCGTCAGGACCGTGAGTATTACACGGGGTGGTACGCACACGCTAAGGTGCGCCCAGCCCACGTGCAATTTAAAGATCACGAAAAATGTGGTCTAATATAAAAGGGTGTGTTTTGTCCTTGTTTCAGGAAAAAACCTGTAAGAAAGGAAAGGAAAAACGGGTGTTGGGATAGCGTACAAGGGAAAAACATATACAAGGGTGTACATATAACATAAAAGTGTGCCAAATGTGAACACCCTCGTAGGGTGGTTACCTATATTATTATTCATATAGGTTATGCTGATTCTGAATAGATTTCAGTAGCAATTATTGAGTAGCGCTTCAGTGGGTACCTTCGTGAGAAGTGAGTTCTGTGAGGTACTAGACTAGGTTAAGTTCTTGGTCGGAGTGATAAGTGATCATTATTACGTAATTACGGGCAGTATCTAAGTGAGTTTAACAAAAGTGACTGGAAACGGTTGGGATGTGATTATTACCCGTCAGCTTTACATTACGACAACATAACTATATTGTGCGTACTAGTTTTATATCAGTGTATTGGCAGAAACAGAGACTATTCATGCGATGCTCACACTTGAAGCGATGGTTGTCGCTTCACGGGCTTCGGATCTACCAAGACGGCTAGTGTCCGTCACCTGCAGAGTTGAAAGTAAAAGATACGCACAAGAGGATAAAACACATTGGTCGTATTTGTCCTCTAACTCGTAAAGACGATGCAGGTGTACCGTAAAAAATGGGGGGGGGGGGCACCCTTACAATTGCGGCAAACATGTACTTACTTTTAGGTATGCGATCATCAGGCGGTTAACCTACTTGGTAACTGCACTCAAAGCCCCGCTGAATGATCGTTGTCTCGACTATGCCGGTAAAGTAACCTGCTCGCCACTTCCTGGTTTGGGCGTGGCGTGATGTGTCACAACCTCAGTAGCCAACCGGAACGTGGTATTAGGGCGTTCCAATCACGAGGCTACAGTGGTGTGACGTGTAGCTGGTTGGTTACCATGGTAACCACGCTTTCGTTTCTCATGCTAAAAGGTACGTGCCCTCTCATCGCTGGAATGCTGATCCGGTCGATGCCGATCACGTGATTTATGATTCAGTGGCGTGTGGGGTCTAGTAATCATGTGGAACATGCAATTAGCGCTTAACATTGGAATCGCGTACACATGCTCGTTTGGTGGATGAATGGTTAAAAATGACAGGGCAGGAACATGTCAGGACTTTCCCCAGTAGGGACAAAACAAAAATTGAAGCAGCTTGTAAGCAACAGAGGAAAAAGAGAGAAACCCATATTTCTTAAATGTACAGTGACATTCGAAGTCATTTGATCTCACATCACCGTGTGCCAGGGAATGTTATCGTTTAAATCAGTTTTATGCGTAGATAGCCTGTACACCCATCTCTGTTCTTTTTCGAATAGGCGTTGATTCAGATTGGTTCCTGGTTTGATTTGTTCTATAATAGTCCATCGAATGTCATCCGGTGAGTGCCCTCTTGACAGATAATGTTCAGTCAGTTTGGTGTTGGCTTTCTTGCAGCGGATGTTGCTCCTATGCTCACCGATGCGTATCTTGACCTTTCTGCTTGTCATTCCTATGTAGTGTAGGTCACAGGGACAGGTTATTCTGTACACTACGTTTTCACTATTACAGTTGGTTTGCCCCCTGATTATCCAAGTTTTGTTGGGTTCTAGTTGTTAAGTTTTGGTGTTGTGAGTGAAAGGGCACACGCTGCAGTTCCCACATTTGTAGTGGCCTGTCACTTTTGGCAAACCCCATGTATTGATCACTGTTGCTTGCTCTCGTATTTCTTGTTAAGGTCGGGTATTGACTACCGCATCCTTGATACTGCGCGCTCGTTTATATGAAAACAGAGGTTTTTCCCATCTTAGGTTTCCTGTGTTCAGTGTACTCCAATGTTTCCCTATTATTTTGGTAACTGTGTTGGAGATTGTGTTATATGTCGTAACACAGGTCAGAGGTGGCTCCTCCGTTTCTCTGATTTGATCCTCCAGGAGGACAGTTCTCGGCTGATTGCGTGCGCGTTTTTGGCTTTTATTCAGTATTTTCTCAGGATAACCACGATCTCTAAGTTTGATGGTGAGGTCTTGTGCCTGTTTTTTATACTCAGCCAGTTCGCTGCAATTCCTGCGAAGGCGCAGGTATTGACCGTAGGGCAGGTTCTCACGCAATGGTCTAGGGTGAAAGCTTTCGAACCGTAGCAGGTTATTGTTAGCAGTGGGTTTGTGGTGAGTGACAGTAGTTAGCTTGCCGTTTTCTTTTGTGATTGTTAGGTCTAAAAAGACCAGGGTTTTGGAATCTTTTACATACGTGAACTTCAGATGGTTGTCGCATGTGTTAATCCAGTTGAAAAAAGACACTAAAGCTTCTTCAGTGCCGTTCCAGATACCGCCTCCATAGCAGGATGTTAGAGCTATAGGGGTTCGTGTCGCTGAGGATGTACTTCTCTTCAAAATCTTGGACATATAGGCCCGCCACACTCGGTGCAAACGTACTGCCCATCAATGTTCCCCCGATCTGTAGGTATATCTGGTCCTCATATTTAAAATAGTTCCTCTTGAGCGCCAGCCTTGCACATTCCAAATGAACTCCCTGGGGGTTCTTGACGTCCAATTTTCTTTTTCCAGAGCTTTTTTAAGGACCTCCAGTGTGGCATCCTGAGGAATGCTTGTATACAAGCTCTCAATATCGAAACTGACTAGGATGGTATCTTCATCTATCGTCAGTGTGTCCAGCAGTTGTAGGACGCTTTTGGTATCCTGTAGGTATGTTCTGGTTTTTTGCACTAAAGCTTTGAAGAATACGTCACAAAACCGTGATAGTGGTTCCAATAGGGAACCAATACCAGAGACAATTGGCCTGCCTGGAGGGGGTATCTTGTTTTTATGCATTTTTGGGATTGTGTAAAAGTAAGGTACCTTAGCCTCACTTTTACACAGAAAATCCGCCTCCTGTTTGGATATATAGCCTTCAGACTCTCCGTACTCCACCAGTGAAGTGATCTCCCTTCTTAGGTCTTCTGTAGGGTCAACCGGTAATCTTCGGTAGTTGTTGTGGTCTGCCAATAGTCTTAGACATTCTGTTTGGTATGATGATTTGTCTAACACGACTATCCCTCTGCCTTTATCCGCGGGTTTGATAACAATTGAGTCATCGTTTTGTAGTTTATTCATGGCAATCATTTCCTGGTGTGTGAGGTTCATAAATGCTTTCTTTGGAGTGGTGTTTTCCACGTCATTAAAGACCGCTTGTTCGAATGTAGATACTTCTACTGGGATCATGTGTGGTGGAGGCATGAAGTTGGATTTGTTCCGTAGGCCAGTCTCATTTGTCTCTTGACTTATTTCAGTGTCGGCTCTTTTCTCAAAAAAGGCTTTTAGTCTTAATTTCCTGAACAAGGAAGCTAGTTCGCACTGCAATTTGAACTTATCTAAGTTCGTCGTTGGTACAACACCTAGACCTTTATTCAAGACCGACATCTCATGGGTGCTGAGGGGTCTAGATGATAAGTTGGTGACTAGGTTTTCTGATTGCTCGGTCCCGCTTGTTGGGGTTTGTTCCGGGTTTGGTTCATGCTCTCGTCCTCTTGTGCCCAGTGTACTTGGTTGCCCTGGTTGCTGTTTCTCCTTTTTTCCCCTTCCTCTCCCGCCCCGGTGTAAAAAAGGCGGTCTGTAGGGGTTTGGTGGATAAAACGGTTGCTGGAAAGGCGGTTGCCACCCATACATTGGGAAGTTTTGAGGGTGGTTATATGGGTCTGGGAAGGCCTGCATGGGCATAGGATTGAAAGAGGGCCAATTGCCCCTTCCTCTGCCGCGTCCCCTGCCTCTCTGTTTGTTATTTCCACCATTTGAATTACCACTTGAATTGAAGGTATTGCTTGATGCGTTGCTTGAGGCATCAGAGTTATCATCACTTTTGGATGGTGGTTTGAATTCAGGATCCGAATACGGATATGCTTTCACCATTGAGAACCTCTTCAGATCTTTTTGGAATTTCGACACTTTTTGTTGTGTCAGGTTGTCCTTGTAGTCCGACATCTCTTTGTTCAACTCGTCTAGTTTCTTTTTGAATCCGGTGATGGTCGTTTTCATTTGGCCTTCGGCCATTTGTATGTCCACCTGGATTTTTTCGGAAAGTCTTAGGGCAGTCTTTAGGATTAGGACTATCCAGTCGTGCGTGCAATGCCACGCTATGGCTGCCCAGTCTTTTCTGAAGGCTTCGTCTTCCAGAAAAATTCGGGGGGCATTGGTGACAAGGAGCCCCCTAGGGGCCATGTTGTTGCCTAAGTATTGTTTCAGAATTGTCCCATGTAGAATCGTCCTGATTCTGTTCCTTTTTAGCTCCGTCAAGTTCTCCCAATCTTTTGTTGCAGAGATGCTTTGAGCGATATTTGCATCCGCAAATACAGAGAGATCACTCATGACATCCTCAATTTCTTGCGCTGTGTATGATAGGCCCTGATTCTCGGCCATAGTTGACGATAATGAGGTTCTGGTGTACCTCGTGTATGTAACTCTCGCAGCTGAACGCTGCCTAGTATGTTTTGAACAAGAGGGAGAGTCAGGGATGTTTACATAAACTATGTGAGGTGGGAACTCCTGGTCCCCGAAATTAACAATAACAACAAAGAAGGAGTACCCCCTATATTAGAGGAAGATAGCAATTAGCCATATCCTACAGAAGATCTAGGTTAGCCCTAAAAGGCCCCAACCCGTTTACCGGACAAAGCTTGTCCTTTGAGAAGACCCCTCACTCACCGACCTGGTTGGTGACATGCTTCATCTTTGGGGTCCCACCCCATAGACCGAGTGCCCATAGGGTGTGCTACGACACCGGACTACAGTGGAGCGGGATATTGTATGTTTATATGTGCTTAAAACTACAGTGGAAGGGTATATTAAAAGGGGCCAGTACTACTCACTTCAAGACTTTATTCTTGAGCGTCTGAACCCCAATAAAAACAAATGTGGCACCGGTGCCTATTTAAGAATGCTTTGGTGCTTTAAGAAGTGTAATGTATTAAAAATAGCGAAGTGTGCTATGTGAAAAAATTATAAAATCAAATAGGTCTACATGTTTCAACCATTTAAAAAGATTCTATGGTTTTCGTCAGGACCGTGAGTATTACACGGGGTGGTACGCACACGCTAAGGTGCGCCCAGCCCACGTGCAATTTAAAGATCACGAAAATTGTGGTCTATTATAAAAGGGTGTGTTTTGTCCTTGTTTCAGGAAAAAACCTGTAAGAAAGGAAAGGAAAAACGGGTGTTGGGATAGCGTACAAGGGAAAAACATATTGTAACCTCCCTTGCAAACCGCCCCAGTTACATGTGTTGTTATTCACTAGGTTTTAATTAGAGCGTCAGAGGACTATTTTCTTAAAGGACTTCAGGTAGGACACATGCTTGCTCCTAAGCAAGGCTGGCAGTGGTTACTTTACTTGCTAGCACATCTCACATTTATGAGACCTTCTATAAATTTCCCTGCATCAGATCCATGCAGTACAACCTAATCCGGAATTAATATAATAATTATTTTGTCACATTGCAAAGCTACTAATTGTATATATGGACATAACTATTTGAATGCACTCGTGGTACTGTCTTGCATGAAATGCATTATGGGTACGGTGGATTTACCATGTCTTCTGCAGGGTGCAGGACTAAATGTAGCCAAAATAGGTCACATGGGACCTCTTTTGGCCACATATGGTACTGCACCTTGCAATATGGCTAGGTAAAAAACACTAGCATATATAATGTCAATAACCCCAACAAATGCGAGATCGATTGTATTTCCAATGGAATAGATCTTGCATTTGTTAAAGTTAGAGCTGGTGGCGTAGAAAATTTGTTTATTTTTGTTTTTAATACCATTGGCAATAGTTCTACGCAAATATAATAACCCCACTGCAAATTTTTAAAAAACAAAAGTAAAACACATTGTTATTTTCAATGCTAGCAGCTCTAACAAATACAAGACCTATTGCACTGCAAATGCTTGTTACTAATTGCTGCATATCGTATCATGGAAAAGTGTGTTTACTTTTTTCTTCCTACAGTTAGAGGTCAATGTCAAGTGAGCTGCCTGACAATCATTATGAAACAAAAGGCTGTAAGTTGTCAGTTCTTTTCCTAACACAAAACATTTAAATAGCCTGTAAATGAGTAGTACAAATATCTTTCAAAATGTATCAGAAATTACGAAAGCACATTTTTTATTCAGAAGTGTGATGCTAACAGATTTAAATAGGAGCAAAACAAATCAGTACACTTTACTTTTTGATAAGCAAATGACGGATTTGCAGAAACTAGATTTCCAAACATTGTTTGTACACTATATAGCTTTATAAGTAAAACCGCTTGTCAGTTGGAAATTGTGGCCACTTCAAAGAAAAATCTGCTATTGCAAATGACAGTGTGCTACCATTTCATGCTTTATATATTTATTAAAAATGATAGTTTTTAAACAAAAATTGAAAAACATTCCTGCCCCCGCCTTTATGATAATGCTGTTAATGAACAAAGAGGCCAGTAAGCGGTCTTGTGTATCCTACATGTGGCTAGATTTGTATTATATATGGAGCAAAACTTTTCTCTAATACAGCAAACAAAAGAGTTTTTTTGTACAGCAAACATGCCGAACTTGCGTATTTGAAGGTGCTCATGTGGGATAATGAAGAAAATGGTGGCTCACGCAATTAAAATATTTGCCTAGGATCATATAATCTGAAACCAGTTAGTTGATCAAGAGCATTAAAATTAGGTTGAGTAGATTATTTAAGTCACTAGGCTTGCAGGTCTATTAACATTTTTATGGGTTTTTTTAGGCTTGAAAGGGTGACTAGGGCCGACAATCTTAGTAAGGATGCTTAAAATAAAAAAACACAACCTTGTGAACTGACCAGATCACTTCTGATACACATTAACTGTACCATGGAAAATTATCAAATATAAGGTTGATGATGTGCAGTACAATGTGGGACCTTCTATAAATTAACCTCAAGAGCAACACGTAAGCAGATGAAGTCTAGTACCGCATTAACTAAGAGCATAATTTGGATATTAAATGTAAGAAGGACCATTTTGTCCATGTTTAATTTGAGGGAAGATATGGAGGTTATAAATGAGGGAAGAAACTAACTACAGGGTCCAGTAGGCCACAGGGGTGTGAAATTTAGTAAAATATCTACTTGTCCATAGAGCAGGTTGCTTCATAAATCTACTTGTTATGTAACAAAATCCACTTGTCCAATTGGTGCCATGAAGTGGGGGGACAAATTATGGCAGCAATCTCGATATATAAGAGCTCTGATATAGACTCTCTGATTATGCCAAGGCTCATACCATGGTAGTGTTTGGATACTTGCATTCCCCTTATGTTGCCACAGATCTACAAACTGGGGCTGAAGGTAGTGGTAAGCAATAGTTCCAGGGTTAGAATGCCCTTTTGAGTCTGTGCAAACCTACTAACTTGCATGTTTTAAGCGTTTTCAACAACTCTTCTGTAATCTTTTCCCGTACTGAGAAATGTTGGACTCGAACGACTTACTTGCTGTGCGGACCCTTGCTGCTGTTTGGTGCCACTGATTGCCGCTGCCCTTCTGTTTCTGCTCTCCCCCCGCCGCCGCACTTCTGACATCGCGAGTGCAGCCGCAGAGCGGGGCAGAGCGCGGGGGGACTAGGAAGACTACACTGCCCATCAGCCCCTGCGACCGGAAGTCGCATACCGCCGCACAGCGCCAGGAGGCATTTAAGCAGAGCCTCATTTGCGGCAGAGCGGGGACTCGAACGACTTACTTGCTGTGCGGACCCTTGCTGCTGTTTGGTGCCACTGATTGCCGCTGCCCTTCTGTTTCTGCTCTCCCCCCGCCGCCGCACTTCTGACATCGCGAGTGCAGCCGCAGAGCGGGGGAGAGCGCGGGGGGACTAGGAAGACTACACTGCCCATCAGCCCCTGCGACCGGAAGTCGCATACCGCCGCACAGCGCCAGGAGGCATTTAAGCAGAGCCTCATTTCCCACCTCGCGGCAGCGCGCGGGCGGCGCCGGGCTAAGCCAGGGCAAAGGGCGGGCCCTCTGTGGCCCTCAGAGGTCTACAGTGGTCGGGCGGGCCACCCCTCCAACATCTCTCTACAAGGTCAGTCCCCTAACAGGTATACATAATGGCTGATTGCACCGTTACAAGTAATAACGTTGATATCCTTACCCAGGATGCAGAGTCCCCTGTATCATTGCTAACGTCATTTGAGGCACTGATAGATACCGCATTCAATGAGATTGTTGAGACTGAAAGGAGATTCTCTATGGGTCCCATGAGCATCAACCAACCACATGCCACAAGCAATCTCAATGACAACACCCACATAAACCCTGAGGTAATTGTGGTAAAACCCTCACATCCTGTTGTCGATGTACCAATTGTCTTAGACGATGATGACACCGTTATGTACATAGCACCAGATGTAGCCCTTGGCCATGCCCCGGTAACAACACCCACAGAGGCTACCAATAAGGTATCTGATAAAGTCGTAGCCAAGAGAAAGAGGGGCCCTGCTAAATTAACCCACAACAAACGCAAGCAGCCACCAAGGACTGTAAACCAACCAACCCCACAAAGCATGTGGAATAAGGGGGAGAGACAGAAGCTGGTTCAACTTACAGTACCCACACAGGAACAACCGCATCTGGGTGACGTCGTCGTTATAAATAACGACGGGTCAAATTATATATCTATTTCCACCCAGACTGAATCTCCCAATGGAACTGATAAATCCAGTCATTATTCCAAGTCTGAGGGGAACCTTATTGAGACTATCGCAGATACCATTTTTAAAAACCTGGAAGGTCAAATGATTAAACAATTTAATAATATTTTTAAAAGACTTGACAAATTGGAGAACCTAATTAAAAACGAGGATGCCAAGAGGAAAGGTACAGCGAACCTGGACAAAATGAGAGTAGAACGTCTGCCAAAAGACCTTGAATCCACCACCCGTGTCCTTACTAGCAGTGACCATGGCATTACCAGGGTTGTGGAAAAACAAGCTATTACTAATTCAACGCCGTCTGTTACACCCACGGTGATTAAAAATAAGGGCACAACAGGCAGTAACCCGCCTGACCCTTTAACTGACACCCCCTTACTTCCACGCAATTCTACATGTGGACCTGTCACCTCGTCCAAACCCTCTGTTTCTGCTAATGCTGCAAGCGGACCATTACTAACACTAACACTAACAAAAAGAGTAATACAGCAATGCAGACCACCTTAGTACAGAAGGGCCCTGCCAATTCCAGCCAGCGCGATAAAAAGACCCCGCATGAGGACACCAGGCCTATAAAACATCAAGGCCCTGCCTTACACCTTCCACCTGAGGCCTGTCCATATGTTTTAGTTCTGGCTGGTATCCCACCGCTTAGGGAAGGTCAAGGTGAATCATGGGTTCAATTGCACAACAAGTGTATAGACTGGTTAACAAAACACAAGGGGGTGGGTTATGATATTTCTAAAGAGATCATAACCACACGGTGAGTAACCTGGGTTGGTCCTCTTTTCAAAAATATTAACGGGGACTGTATTGTAATTAACTTCAGAAACCCGGGTACTGCAAAATTCTTGCTGAACAACAACTCTGGTCGACACGGCCCATCTACTGTGGTGACCCCTCTACCGCTAAAATATTTCTATCGTCCTCCCCACAAGATGATGCAACCCCCACCAGTTTTTCCGTTATATAATAGGTTTGGAATATTTCAGGACCTAGACACATTGGACTGACTGCCCTCAGTAAGCATCGAACTGCCTTCCGTGTGCTTTGAGGAAGTTCAGCTAGTGGAAACACCTTTAGAGGCAGCCCCGTTAACACTGGAGATCTCTCCATCTAGTACATTATGCGAACAACAGGGGCATGTCACAACTAAATCCGCCTCAAGAATTGATCAGGGTCCTTGTCTGAGGAATGATAATAATTTAAAAATTCTCAGTTGGAACATCGCGGGTCTGAAGACCAAGATGGGAATTCCTTCCTGGAGGGACTGTGTCAATTCTTATGACATATTAATGTTTCAAGAAACTTGGTGTGTTGAGGACTTGTTGCTCGAGGGGTACAGTTGCCATAACAGGACTGTTTCAGCCCCCCTGTTTGGCCGTCCTAGTGGTGGATTGTCCATTTGGATAAAAATTTCTGCAGAAGTAAAAATTGACAAACTACTAACCAATTGTCCTAGTTTCATGGCACTCTCATATACTCAGAGGATAAAACTATGTCTAATCAACTTCTATAACAATGATTTTTTGTCCCAACCTAACCCAAATTTTATTCTTTTATTTGATTTTATCAATGAAATTATGCCAAGGCATTAATAAGGGCCGAAGTAGTATGTAAAATTTACAGCGATCATTATCCAATTGCCATCCATTTACCATTGCCGAGGGGCAAGTGCCCAAGACATGAAATAGGTGCAAGGGATTTGGAAGTCTCGACAGATAAATTGAGGGTAATCTGGAAGGGAGCAGATAATAAGGGAATCCTAGCAGGAATTTGTAAAAAATACCCAACCTTGATCGAAGATTGTCTTACTACCGAGGACCATGGGGCCAACGTGATTAAATCATTCTCTGAACTTTGTTCTGTGATTAAAGGTGAGATTTCCAGACCAGCCTCTAGTAAGGCTGAGGAAACGCCTAGATGGTTTGATGCCCCATGTTCCAAAGCAAACAGGATGCTTAGAGCTGCCCTAAAAGCTGAACCGAGGGATATACCACGAGTAAGGCTGCTCAGAGCAGAGTACAAGCGTGCTCTACGCACCAGATCAAATGAATTACTTAAAACCCACTGGGATTCCCTGGCACGATCTGCTGACCTGAAAGATACCACTGGGTTCTGGAAGGAGGTTAAGGTGATAAGATCTATTGGTTCCAACTTGACCGAAATTAACTGTAATATCACTGGTCCTACCTGGGTTGCACATTTTGGAAAAATCTATGCAACACCAGATAATCCTCCTCTGTCGCAACCCTCCCTTCACCCATTGTATATATCTGTATCCGAGATAGCTGATGCCATATTAGAAAGTGCCGGGAATAAAGCGCCCGGTTCTGATGGGCTTTCTATTGACCAGTTAAAATGTGAGCCCGATTTTTGGGCCGCATTGCTTTGCAATGTTTTTAACAATTTAACAGACGGGCAAATTCCAGAAACATGGTCACGTAGCATTATTGTTCCCATTTTTAAGAAGGGCGATAGGCTGGATCCGGGGTGCTACCGCCCAATTTCTTTAATTGATAACACCTTGAAAGTTTTGGGACGGATCATATTTAAAAGGATTAGAACTTGGACTGATGAGAATAGCATCCTACACCCTAGCCAGCTTGGGTTCCGTAGCAGTGTCGGAACGGTGGAACAATGCTTGAACTTGAACTTGATCATGGCAAAATATAACATTGCTAAGAAATCCCCTTTATATTTTGGTTTCATGGACTTGAGCTCGGCTTTTGATTTCGTTAATCGCTCCCGTCTTTGGTCTACCCTGCTTGAATATGGCTTAGACGACCATCTGGTACACTTTTTAGCCTTTTTACACCGTGATCTTAAAGCATGTGTGCGTGTGAATCAAATGGGTGAAGTCTCTGATGATATTAGCATTGGCAGGGGGGTCAGACAAGGGTATGTGCTGGCCCCCCTCCTTTTTATTTTGTATATCAACAAGCTAAGTGGCTTTCTGAGCACTCTAACTAGTGATGTGCCTTACATAAATGGAGTCCCTATACCCACCCTTCTTTATGCAGACGATGCGGTCCTGATGGGCCGCACTCCAAAGGCACTCCGTATTTTAATTTCAGGTTTTGTCCTTTTTATGGCCGACTTAGGCCTAACAACTAATTTTAAAAAATCGCTGATCATGAGTTGCGGTCCTAAAAATCACAAAATCCCCCAGATCAATTCAGGGTCAAATGTTTTAAAAAGTACCAGCACTTTCCCCTACCTAGGGCTGCTATTTTCAAACAGTGGTACGTGGCATGCACATGTCTCTTACGCCAGGAATAAGTTGGGTAAGGCCATTAACTGTGTAACCTCCTTGAGACAACCCAACCAAGCTGATGTAATAACTCCCCTGGTTAAGATCTATCAAACCCAATGTATGCCAACCGGCACTTATGGTGCCGAAGTCTGGGGTTATACCAACTGCTCTCATATTCAAAGAGAAGAAAATAGATTTTGCCGTAAGGTACTGGGGGGGGTTATTTGTTCTCCCAACTATGTATGTCACAACGAATTAAATATTCCATACATAGAGGATTTTGTGAGATCCAGACCAGCACTATTCTGGATAAAGATATGGAACAACACGGCTGCTACCCTGACCCGTGAAATTATTTTGGATTGCCTAAAATGTGATAGGGGACACCATATACCATGGTTGAAAGCAGTAAAAGAGTGCCTTGTAAGTGTGGGGATGGGCTCTCTGTTCACATCACCAAACCTAATAAATCGCTCCCACAAGACCATCACCTTAAGGGCATTGTATGATCTGTACAGTGAAGAGCGTGATAGAAAGAACTTGACTAAATGCACTGTTGTAAAATATTTGGCCTATTCGGAACCACATACCAAAAAACCTGGCCCACCATACAGATATTTACGCCTGCATCTTGGCAGATGGGTTAGGGGTTTACTGTTTCGTTTCCGCGACGGGAGTATAGTTAATTTACTGAACTTCCCGCTGGGATATAATAAACACCTCGAAACTTTAAATTGCCCCTGTAACCCTGACATGAAGCAAAATCTTATGCATTTCTTGTTCTTTTGTGGTTTCTACAAAAAGCTCACTGGACATTATCTTATGCCTTATTGCAGAAAAAATGGTTTGCTTAATTTTAAATCCGCATTTCACTCTTTCCTATTATTGGGATCAGATGAAGTTACTTTTAGGGTGAGCTGTTTTCTCAAAGCTGCTGTTAGATTGAGAATCACTCTTAATACTGAGATATAACCATTGCACACTGCACTTTCTATTATGCATTTTAGAGAATTTTTATTTGCCTGATTTTTATCTCTTTGTAACAAAATTTTTTCATGTGTATGAAGTTATAATTATGACAATGTCCTAGCCATCCTTTTTAACTATGGTCGTTAAAACTGTGTTTTTTAAACAGTATTTTTAAACAGCGTTTTTTAAACAGCACTGTAAAATATTTTCTCTCAAAAAATCCATTTTTATGAAGGGACAAAGTTTGTTTAGATGTGAAATTGCAAATGGAATTTGATTATGCTTGTTTGTTATTGGATTTATTCTCCAAATGTCATTACTGAACTGAATGTTTTTAAATGTATTTTGTCTGTACTTTTATGGATGTTTTTATTCCGAATAAAGATCTTTTGACTTGACTTGACTTGTTGGAAATTTACTCCAAACAATGGCAGATGTAAACTTCTTCCAGAGTTGGGAAAAAAGTGGTCGGAGGGAAAGTGAACTTACAAACACTCAAGTGGCCACATGCATCATCCCGGCCGTTTGGGAATTCCAAATTGCGAAAAATAGGGAATCGCAATTTGGAATTCGCAAAATGGGATGCATGTATATTTTCGCATAATATTTGCGATTCGGGAAAAATCGCAATTTTTACCGAATCGCAAATATTATGGGAATTCTAATTTGCGATTTCGCATTTCCCATTGATTCCTATGGGCCAAAAGGCCCATAGGAATCAATGGGAATTGCGAATTCGCAAATTAGAATTCGCAAAATGTTAATGCATTCCATGGGTGCAGGGGGGGTCCAAAGGACCCCCCTGCACCCCTGAAATGTATTTTAAAGTGGATGTTTCACACACACATGTCCTATGGACATGTGTGTCTGTAACATGAGTGTTTAAAATGCTAATTGGAGCATTTTAATTCTTTTTCGCAAATTACCACGAGGTTCACCTTCGTGGTAATTTGCATCCCCTAATTGCGAATTCGCAATTTTAAAAACAATCATGCATTGCTTTTAAGGAATCGCAAATTTGCAATTCCTTAGAAGCAATCGCATTTTTGGAAATCGCTAAAAATAGCGATTTTGCCAAAAATGATTGATGCATACTAAAAAGGTATTTAGGAATCGCAAACGGACGATTTTACTGAATTGCACCGTTTGCGACTCCTTAATACCTTGATGCATGTGGCCGAAGATTTTCGCATTATCAAATCTACACAAGCATGCTAAAATGCAGTTCACAAATATTTTCTATTTCTTGTCCTAATCCTAATTCCGTAAATTCTTGGGAATCCACGACAGCCGTAAGGCTGCACTTAATGCAAGGACATGCAAGGACATATACCATGGGTGCTTTTTTGAGACTTTAATAATTGGGCCCCTAATTTTGTCTGGCTTTGACCGTGACCTTCATTGTTTATTAAAATTCTGTTTCGCTCTCTCTCTCTCTGTGTATCGGCTGGCTTCACTGTGAATGGCAGCCTTCTGCTCTTTCACAAGAAGCATATTGGCACATAAAGTAGTTTTGTTCGGTACCAGTAACTACTTTGGCAGTGTGTGCTATTTGAGACCAAAAACAATTTTTACTTTTGCCAGTGTTTCTTACAATGGTGAGGGCCTGGCAGCTCCCACACCAATAAGGTTTTACAAAAACCATGTCACAACAAGTTGCACATTGACAAATATAACAAGCACTGGCGTTGCCAATAGGTCTCGCAGTAGGAAAGTTGGAGCTATTGGTTTTGTAAATGACACATTTTATATTTATGTGTTGGTTTTGAAAATCGCGAAATTAATAGTTTTGTTATTTACAATGCCAATACTTTTAACTTTTGCAAATGTGACACTCATAGTATTTCTAATGCAAATGTTTTGTATTTACGTGACTTAGATGTATTGATATTACAAATAACAATGGTTATGAAATGTTTTAAATAATTAATACTTAAATAAAAGTTATTGTAATTTATAATGGCAATAGCTTAAACTGTTGTAAATACCTTTTGTGAAGATTATGTTCAGTGTATTTTATTGTGAGGAAAATAAAAGAACAGAAGTGAAATATTAACGTCTTTTTGTGACATTTGTGTAATGTGAGAGAGTGTGAGTGTGAGTGACTTTGAAAAGGGTGATTGATTGTGATATGATATGATGTGTGATGCTGATAGGGTGTGTGAGTGTGTTAGTGTGTGTGATTTTTGAGACTGTTATTGAGAGTGTGTAAGGGTCTTTGAGTGTAATTGTGTGTGAGGGTGAGTGTGTGTGAGGTGGTGTGAGGGGGAGGGTGTGTGTATTCCGATGGTGTGAGGTGTTGTGAGGATGAAGGTGTGTGCGTGTGCCTTTGTATGATGTAGAGGGTGTTATGGTGATGGTGTGTGTGTGTGAGGTGTTATGAGGCTGAGGGTGTGTGAGGGTGAGTGTGTGTGAGTGTGAGTGTAGGTGCGGCTGTGTGATCTGTGTGATTTTCTAGAGAATATGACCTGACCAGCCAAAGTTCTGCTATTAATCAGTTGATTGAAGCTGGACCCTTTTGGAACAACTGGATAGGTCATTTGGTGCTCTGATGTAGGTTATTTTGGAGTATCCAAATTTGGACAACGTTTGCACCAACTGGGGTCCATTCTTGCTTCGCCTGTAAAAGCCATGGGACGGCTCTCCTGTTAAAAACCAGCTGATGTTCTGACTTCACACAACCTCAAACATTGGGTGAATAGCACTCTTTTCAATGCATGCGTTTACAGCGCAAATCTTTATAATGATGCGTTGTTACATCGCATGGTATTACAAAACAAGTTGTTACAGTGAGTTGCGGTGTGGGGCGCTTGAGTTTGGAATAGTATAATTTACTGTTCCAACTCTAGTGTGTGCAACAGTAGGGGAGGTGTTGGATTGAAAGTCCAACACCTTCCGCAAGTCGTTGTAACGACTTGCGTTGTAATGGCTTGCGATGTAACAACGCATCGTATCAATTTGCGTTGTAAACACATGTGTTGTAAATGATGCGTTGTAAAGGTTGTTTTCCGCTGTGCCCAGCTACTGTGTCTCAGTCTCAGGCACACTGTGGCAACAACAAAAAAATCTTCCTCATCCTGATCCAATAATATGTCATGGTAGCTGCATTTGTATAGTGCTTTAATGCAATTTGTATGGTCCTGTTACACTTTGTGAATCTGGGCATTAGTTTAAGGAAAGAAGACACTTATCTCATAAATAAACAATATATATCCGATTAGCTAATAAGACGGTTTGCATCGAACAATAATTGAAAAACGAGTTAGCTTTAAATCACATGTATTTAGATGTAATTTTGATAAGGAGAATGGCGGAAGAGGACACTAGTAAGTGGCAGGCTGGGTTAAGTGTTTTGTCACAGAGTAGGTGGCATTATATTGGTCTATGAGCAGACTTTGGCATCCGCAGGCAAAGGCTTTTGTTTCGTCTTTAAGGGCATTTGACTGAGCGAAGAACGATGTCTCCCCGTGTGGTAATATTAGGGAACGCGAAACAGCACTTTTGATTGCTGCCTAAAGGGGGCAGCAGTGTACACCTTCTAGCACAGTTCTGAGTGTATCCAGTTGTTATTAAGAGCAGAACTCCGAAAAAAATCTTGGCTTTACCAAGAACGAGCATCTGATTGACTGATGCGGAGGCAACGACGAGAAAGGAGGCAGGGTTTAGACACATTTTGACGGGCATGTCATAGCTTAATGAAATTGTTGTATGCTGTCACCGTCCTCAAACACAGTGGGAAAACCGACCCTTTGTCATCACCACAGAACTAAAACTTGAACTTATCAAATATTTACTGGAGGCTTTACCAGGCATGTTTGATGTCCTGCATCACTTTTCAGGATTTAATGCGTTAATGTGTTGGTTTTATTCCTCCAGTTGCACTAGATGACTGTGGTCTCGAGCAGTTGTCTTTTGACACCCAAACTTTGGATGGTACAAAACGACAATAAAAACAAGAAACAGTACCCTGCAATACAAATTCCAATTATTTGCAAATGTGTTTTTAGACATAATTTAAGCATAGCGCTTTTTTGAAAATATGCGATGCTGTGGAATATTCTAACAAGGCAGAGCCAGGGAAGTAGAGAGCCAGAGCGAGCCGGGGCCGTGAACAGTGATGTAATTAGGGGGGAGGAGGGACGGAACTGAAGTGCTGGCGGGCAGAAAGGACGGCCGTGGGAGGAGATTGGGGAGCAAATGGGTCTGATGCAATCTCATAAATAAACAATATATATCTGATTAGCTAATAAGACGGTTTGCATCGAACAATAATTGAAAAACGAATTAGCTTTAAATCACATGTATTTAGATGTAATTTTGATAAGGAGAATGGCGGAAGAGGACACTAGTAAGTGGCAGGCTGGGTTAAGTGTTTTGTCACAGAGTAGGTGGCATTATATTGGTCTATGAGCAGACTTTGGCATCCGCAGGCAAAGGCTTTTGTTTTGTCTTTAAGGGCCCTTGACTGAGCGAAGAAAGATGTCTCCCCGTGTGGTAATATTAGGGAGCGCGAAAAAGCACTTTTGATTGCTGCCTAAAGGGGGCAGCAGTGTACACCTTCTAGCACAGTTCTGAATGTCTCCAGTTGTTATTAAGAGCAGAACTCTGAGAAAATCTTGGCTTTACCACGAACGAGCATCTGATTGACTGATGCGGAGGCAACGACGAGAAAGGAGGCATGGTTTAGACTCATTTTGACGGGCATGTCCTAGCTTAATGAAATTGTTGTATGCTGTCACCGTCCTCAAACACAGTGGGAAAAGGCAGAGCCAGGGAAGTAGAGAGCCAGGGCTAGCCGGGGCCGTGAACAGTGATGTAATTAGGGGGGAGGAGGGACGGAACTGAAGTGCTGGCGGGCAGAAAGGATGATGCGGAGGCAAAGACGAGGGCCGTGAACAGTGATGTAATTAGGGGGGAGGAGGGACGGAACTGAAGTGCTGGCGGGCAGAAAGGACGGCCGTGGGAGGTGTGAGGAGATTGAGGAGCAAATGGGTCTGATGTAATTAAGCTGGTCTGCCTTGTGAGGAGGGACGGAACTGAAGTGCTGGCTGGCAGAAAGGACGGCCGTGGGAGGAGATTGGGAAGCAAATGGGTCTGATGCGCGTGCATGTTTGCTCACGTGATACACGTGAACTGCAAGAAAACCGCAGGGCTGAAAGCCCTTTGGTTTGACTTGTGTTTTGCCGACATGAATTCTCGCTCCGCTCGATGCGCTTGCGCGCATCGATAGGTCGCGAGACCTAAAAAGCTGACCACCAATTTCAGACCTACTGACTTTGCCAATGCTTGTTAATTTTTGTTTCCCATAATCTTATTGAAACTGGTTACACTGATTTTCTATAATGAATATTTTTGGGAAATACTAGCATGCATCAACACATTACTAAATAATGCTGCAAAGAAATAGCACCTGAAATTTTCCAGTAGTTTAGCAAAATGTTTTTTTCCTGCTTGCATTTTTTTAAGAACCTTTTATTTTGAAAGCAAAGAATCATCAAGCTAGCCTTCAAACTTCTGCAAATATTTGCATCAAATCAGAGAGCATTCTGGGAGCATTGTACATAGGCTCATATTGCTAAACTTTGAAATCGTATGTACACATGCTTATACTGGAACCACTGTTAGTAGTGAAGTCAGAGCTTACAACACTTACTTAGAGCGATCACCCTAATAATAAAGGCTTTCAATAAATGAACCATGAATATAAGTTTGAATAGCATTAAAATATGGACCAAAATCATACCTTAACTGCAGACAGTGCCCTTCCCTGATCCATAATGTGGTACTGTAAACTGGCAGCCAAAGGGTTTGTGCTGCAGGTGGTTGGGCCTACTTGTCCCAAGGGCAAAATACACTAGAAAATGTGTTGCTCTTGACCCCAAACAATATGTCCTGGGCGTCGGTCAATAGGCATTCCACATCCCTGAGGCCAGTAATTAATAAGACTTTATATTTTATTTATAACTAATAGGAATATTAATGGAAAGAGTCTCGGGTCCGCAGGGTTTCCAATAGGAGAGCCAAGGATGTTTGGAGAGGTTTTGCTGATAACAACACAGCACCTCCTGTTCGAGGCAGGCATTCAAGACAAGAAATATGGCTAATGCAATGCTTTTCGATAGAGGTAGAGATTTTAGTCAGCGAACTGACGTTTTGTGGCTCACTGATTAGAGCGGCAGACCCTGATGCAGAGGTCTGGCCCGGGACCAGGGTTCAATTCCCGACACGGCAGGGTCCTGAGCCCAAAATGTCCACGGACTCGATAATTCTCGCCTCTGTGCCGATTCTAATCATGGGGTCCCACGCTGCAACTCTGGGCAATAGCTTGCTTAATCTCCACTACGGCGGCCCACCCGCTGCGGGATGCCTGGCTTTCACCTTGGGGATGCCCAGTAGGGGTTATCTCACAGGGAAAAGCCAGGACGGGTTCCCAAGGCAAGCGCCTTGATGCCTTCAGGTGATACGTGCGCTATATAAATCGCAATACATTTACATTTACATGGACCGTAAGGATGTAGTAGATTGTGATGTCTGTTCATGCCCATACCATTAGGAGTAAGAAGGACTGGAGATGGAACATTGGGGATACTGACTGGAGCAAGTAACCCTGGCAACAGCATGCAGTCGGTGTGGCAGTAGTTTGACTAGCAAGAATGCTGTGCTCAAGAAAAGGAGCAGTGTCCTCTTTGGCAGCAACGAGCTACAGGAAACTCATAATTAATATAAAGTACAAACCTATAAAGTAAAGCAATTACAGTAACCCAGCAAACCTATTTAATTACAAACACATTAAAACAGTAAAACGCGCAGGCTGAGCCACGTAGCAACCCAAACAAATAAGATAATGAAAGTAGCTTAAGTTAAATAAAAAGTTCAGCCAGTTTAGCAAGAGTAACTAAAGCATTTTTCATAACAATGTATCGCGATGAAAGGTTACATATCCCTGTTAAAGACCTACATGTCTTTACTGAAGATGTGAGCACAATTCTGGTAGTGCATAATGCCTTGAAGAGCATCTGCTGAGCAGGAGATGCACTATTGAGCAGCATGACATACTTGCCTCGCCTCTGCTGAAGTGACCTTATCTAAAGAGGGTACAGGTTTTTTAGTAGTTAATTCTAAAAAGCTAAAACGTATTGTTAACTGATTAAGATAATGAGATAGCAACATTTTACAAATATTTGTTGGGAACCAGCAGTTCAGACAAAAAGGGGAATTAAAATAAAGAGGGTCATTCACGCAGGAACAACAACCAAGCTCCTGAGACGGCTGCAGCGCATCCAGAAAGCCTTGGCACGACTAATCCTCGACGTCCCCCGATGCAGCCACATCACACCCCACCTGAGAGGCCTGCACTGGCTCCCCGTCAACAAGAGGATAACCTTGAAGCTCCTCATCCACGCACACAAAGCCCTACACAACGCCGGACCAGCATACCTCAACGACCGACTCAGCTTCTACACCCCCACCCGCAGCCTCCGCTCTGCCTGCCTCGCCCTCGCCACAGTTCCACGCACCCGGAAAACCACTGCCGGTGGCAGATCCTCCTCCTACCTCGCCGCCAAGACCTCCCTACCGGCCTACAGCAGACCCAAGACCTAATGGCCTTCAGAAGACTTCTCAAGACCTGGCTCTTCAATCAGTAGCAGCCCCCCCGCGCTCACGGGTATGTAGCGCGCTTTACAAATATATTGATTGATAAATTGATTCACCAGCTTAATGCTAATCTGAAGAAAACATCTGGAGTAAACAGTGTATATAAAAAGGAAGTACATTAAAAGTAGTCTGCATTGGTAAACAGTGCCTAATGTTACTTAAAAAGCACTCACCCAGAGACACCCATAGTCACACGTATTTGGTCACATTTTTGCATCCCTTTCAACTTATCAGGGGCAGAAAGCAACAACCACCCTCCCCAAAATATTTCCGGACTCCAATGCTGTCATTTTATTGTTCAGAAAATGGTGTTTAAATTATCATGCCATACACAACAACTAGTAAGGTGGTAATTGATATATTACCCCAATTGCATAGCACAGGAATCTAAATCTACGCAACAGTGGTCACTTGTCAAATTAGCACCCTATTTAGCCTGACAAAAAAACAGCAACACCTTGACCTTGTTCTCCTTTAGGATAATCTCCATTGATAATCACATATAAGCAATGAATAGACCTGCTTACATATGGAGCACTTTTTCACATTATATACATACAGCTAGAGAATAAGAAAAATAAGGACCATATAGGTAGTGTATAGAAAAAAAAATTGCCTAACTTCACTAAAAAGCCATCCCTTCCAGTGAAGGGACATTGAAAAGGCAAACACAAATACCCCATATCTCTGTATCCTTTGCCATTCAGACCTCCCAACTTCCTGACCAGTGCAGAATTAAAACCCCCATACTTTTCTATATGCACTTTGTCCGCTGGTCTAAGCTTTAAAATAAACGAGGTTTTTGCAACAAATTCAGAAGTGAGAGAGATATTACATGTGCCTCCTCTTGAATGTGCAGGTTAGACCCATCCTTCGTATACAGGTGAAACCCGTCATCGGTACGGAAACCCAGTTCCCACCTACTAAATTAGTGAGGGTCGTATTAAGGCGGACATAGTAGCGGAATGGAACAAGAATAGCAGTTATAAGAGATGACGCTCCTACTGGAATGCCACCCCATATCTTGCCCCCAGAACGAAGCAGAGACATCCATGGTCGGAACTGGGCGCGGAGGAACATTGGCCGCGGCCAGGTCGCTGGACAAAATGCAGGTGGAACTGGACACGTAGGAGAAGGGCTGCCCAGTACGGACTGGGGGCAACTGGAGTCTGCCTGGGCGCCCAAAACAGCGTGATGCGATAGAACACAGAGGATTGCCGAGAGCCGGCAGCGGAAGATGAGCTATGACGCAAGTCCGGCCGTGTGGCTCTCGGCTCCGGCTTGCAACACAGAAGGTGTTATGGTTCTCAGTCCGGTTTGCTTGAGGTGGATTGACCCTCAAGTCCTCAGGCGAACACTGTCACTCACCTTCCCGGTGTTTCCTTCCGGTCTCAGGCGGGTGGGCAGGCTACCTAGCCTCAGGCCGCAGGCTATTCACAGAACAGCCTGACACTTAAGGAACCAGCCGCTCGCTGTCTTGATGATGGAACCCGGCGCCCACGCACAGAAATGCAGGAGAGGAGGGGTGAATGACACGTGCAGCTCAGTGCCCGCCCATTCACAGGGATGTCGGGCCTAAGGGGGCTGCTTTTCTGCCGTTGTTACATAGGTAACAGGATCGTGTGCCGTTTCGGGATAAAGAGCCAGGGTACAAAGACCTCGGCAAGCCTAGCACGCATGCCACTAACACACCTGCCCCCGCAATGAAGCCAACTCGAAAAATAAAGATGGTCGAGCCTCAAATTTACACGGAACATGTTACTATATATGTTAACGTCTCTTCAAAATAAAAACTTTTCCATACATGCCAACGTTTTAGAACAGGAGAATGGGTGATTTAGCACAAAACGGAGGAATGTGTTTGCCACCTTACCTTTATTGAACCAGAGACAATTTCAGGAGGGAGACAGCTTAAATAAAACAATTGTTTGCTTCAAAATTAGTGGTTATTCCGTCTGAATATGGTCTATTGGCACGCATGTATTTGTTTAACGCGTGAAAGCGTTTAAACCAAGGTATATCAGATTATATCTTAATCTGAAAAACATCCTGCCCCCACCGTGATGACAATGCTACTAGTGAAATAAGAGACAAGTCAGTTGTTATGTGTACTTTGTATGTGGCCTAGATTTCTATTTTACTCACAACAGTATTGTAGTGTGCTGTTGCAGGCCCCTGGTTGCCCCAAAGATCACACACACAAAAAAGGTCGGTGGCGGTAACTAACCTGAACCACACCTGGTTCCCCGGGCTATTTTGTACAATATTCTGTCCATACACCAGACGTCACCAACACACTTATGTGCACAGGGGTTTACAGGCGCTCGACTCTCATTATGCTGTTGCCTAAAACCAGGCAACACCACATTCCTCCTTTACCAGGAGATACAAAGCATTACAAAAGTGCCCCCACCCTGGTCTAGACCTGATATATGTATCACATCACTCTCTTACTTGGTATTGTGGAAAAGATACAGCTTCTCACGCAGGCGGCATCGCCACTAGTCCCAGGTTAGCCGTATACAAAGTCATTATACTTCTGAGACAGCTTGGGGTGGGGTCGCAACAGATACTGTCCCTGATCGCCCCTGGCCAAGGAGTCCGGTGAAGCTCTTCCCGGGCTTGAAACTGATAGAGCGCGCAGGTCACCCGACTCAGATTACCTTACTCACCTGGGCCCATAAACATCATATGATGAGATTTACTCAGGTAACCTGTGCACTTACTCTAATCAGTGTTTTATAAATTACATTAGGACCTATACAATTGACTTACCAATCCTCGTCATCGGTACCTAAAGTCCTAAGGGATCAAAGGAGTTAGAATAATATGTAGAATAATAACATTTGCACTCATAAAATAACCACAGACTCTGGAAGTTTTAAAACCTTTATCTAAATTTTCTTAAATTGTCATAATCCAAAGATTAAACACCAACAGACTTTCAATTACAAAGATTAAAATTTATGTATAACTATGCGAAAGATATATTATGCTAAACATTTAGAAATAAGGGAAGGGAAAAGAAAAAAGGAACATGCTATGTAATCAAACGATTTGAGCATTTAACAAAGGGAAAGGTAAGGAAAAAGAAATACTTAATCAAGACTGTCTCAAGATTTAGGGAGGGTAAGAAAAATGGAACATATGTAATCAAAACTTTTAACAGTAAAAAGGTATGAGAAAGACATAATGCAATAGACAAACCCACACAGATTTATAATTACCTAGAGTGGTGTGAAGACCAACCCTGGCCACGGGCTGGACAAAGGACAGAACCCCAAAAGTTGCAGTCGCCAATAGGCTTGCAGGTGCAGATTCAGAATCAGGACAGGTAAAGCCAAATTGGATCAGGACAGGACCACCAAAGGTTAAGACCGACACCGCAGTTCAGTTGCAACGCCTGCGCAATTCCCTCTCTGCAGCTAACAGCCAGAACCCCGATTGGGTTATTGATTTCCCCGACAAAGTGCTTCGCCAGCACTTCAGCTTCCCGAACCCCGATTGAGTCAGCAAATCTTCTGACAAGGTGCTCCGCAGCCCTCTGTTTTTGGTCACCTATTGAGTGCGTTGGGTCAGTGACAGGTTAGCTATTCGGACAAGTCGGACAAAAATAACTAACTGAGCCTATCCTAGTTATACTATTTTCTAGGTCAGTGTACCTCCCTCCAATGTTGCGAGTGTAAGGATCCCCAATTTTGATTGGACAAGGAATGAGGAGAGGTCATCACACCATACCAAAATGAAACTTTCTGCATATCATATTTAAATTAACGTTTCCGCCCATCAATTTATTTTTCTCATGACATCTTTATTCCACCCAACAATGAATGTTCTATTAGTAAATACATTGTATTAACATTGTATATTTGAGCTTCCTCTGACAGAGGTAAAAGGTCAGCTTCCCAGGTGCTTCTTGGATGAGACTGTTCCTGCCAACCATTCAATGCCATTTCTGAAGCGTCATTTGGTGTCTTTTGCGCATGTTCATAATGGATGCAGTGGGATCTCGTCAGGCCCCAAGGAGTTACATGAAAAATAGAAAACAAACAGTTTTTAGAACAAAGGATAAAAGAGTATTCTGTATACCACGTATCTCTACTCTATACCCATTATCTTATATTTAACTATAGCATTAGGATTAGGCAGAACGAACAGCTTAGCAAAAGCAGCAGTGCAAGCTTCATGCATGCTGTAACACAGAGCAGCCATCTTAGTACTAGTGCACAGAAGCAAAAGTTTCCCTCCAAGCGAAAGACACGTGAGTGTGACAGACGCATGCGCAGTAAGAAACCCAGCGTAGCAGCGGCCATATTAATGCAAGCGGATTATCGTTAGTAAAAGCACATATGCAAGCTTCCCTCAGATGTCGTGTAGTGCGATATTAATAAAACAAACATGTTGATTAATATATTAATGTTATGCCGAGAGGACTGATTACAAGCAAGTCGCGTTACGTGCAAATCCTTGCTCCATCAATCCCCTCTTTGATGATATTTTATATATTCACCAACTAATGAAACAGATGCCAACTTTTCACAATTCACCCATCTCAATCTCTTCAAAGTTTCTATTTTGTTTCTTCTCGTTGTTTGTGTGAAAGTTTTTCACCTTTTTGTATATATTTCCATTCAACTCTTCTAATTCAAGTTCACCAGCATTTCTCTTTTTCCCTCTCTTATTTACTGTATGTATCTTTTTGTACTTTCGACATTTGCAACAAATTATTATCCCTAAAATTAGTAGGCCTATTCCCACCATTGGCATCAGTATTCTACCTACAAAACTTTTTCCTACATTAGAAAGCCAACTACCTATAGAGGAGAGACCATCAGTAAGTCTCTTCCATGCATTATCATTCCCCAGTGGTTTGAGCTCTTTTTCCAGATGTGTAATATTTCTTACATACCCTTTGATATCAACACTTTTGTCATGTAAGTGCAACAATGTTGCGCTTTCAACATTCTACAGAGCCACTCCCACTGTAGGTATCAATGCACTAAATATATCACCCACTATTTCACCCAAACTAGCTCTTTTATTACGTATTAATCCATTAGTCTCTTCATTATTTCCAGTGCTTTTATTTACATGATATTTCTTTGGGAAAACTATTCCAAAATAACAGCCCCCATACCAATGATCTGGTAATTTGTAATAAGCCTTGTTTCCGCATATGAAATAGATTCCTGGAAACACAGGTTCAGTTCCATCATTGAAACTCCAACCCCCAATTACCTTATAATTTTGTTCACATTCACTGGAACCAATTAATATATTGTTATAATAACTTGTTATTTCTCTATGGAGACAGAGTTTCCCTTTCTTTTTAAAATCCAACAACATAGCAGCATGACTCTTGCCATTTGGGGTGGACCCTATATTTTCAGCCCATTTAGGAATTTTATGATTCTTATCATTTGCTTTTCTTTGGAAATTCTCTCTCCTTTTCTCAACCATATTAAAAAATATTTTCTCTTTTTCTTGTAATAAGCATGTTAAATTATTCTTGTGTGCTTCAGCTATATCTATTGTACCTATTGTTAGAAAATATTCACCCATATAACGTGTTACATCACTTTTAGTATGTACCGGATTCAGGTTACTACATATAGGAAGTTCAGAAAAAATCACATCTGAATTAGAATAATAATACTGCAAAGGTCCTTTTTTATAGAATAAACTAGCTAAAATACTACAGGAAATACCATATGTTAGTGGTAAATGGTGGTAAGTCACACCTTCAGCTACCGAAGTAGGTAACTTCATACAAACATAGCAATCTTCTATTTCCATAGCTTCTACATAGGGTACTAATAGGTTTGCAAATACATTTAAATGAGTTCTATTTTTTATTCTAGTATAATGTAGTTCTTCCTCATCTGATGCTTCTAAATCTACCTTCTGTTGTTTAATGCTAAGTGCTTTTTCTTGTATATCTATTCTTCTAGGTTTATCTGTTGTTTGTAGCTCATTAGTATCATTCTTCATGTCTCTAGTCATTATGTAAGGAATAGCTATTGTCAGACCTAACCATACTATGAGTACTATTGCTATACTACATGTGCATATCCTACAGCACAGCTTTCCAAACTGGTTGTCGCGAGAACTGTGTCGCGTCCCAAGTGTGGGTGGGTCGCGCGATGATGACGTCTGCGTGGCCGATTAGGGGAATGCTCTCTTGGACGTTGCCTTTACGTTCAGTTCGGAGTACGCGGTGGAAGGAGCAGCATTAGAAGAGCCGCGAGCGAGACCTGAGAACGCACCCGTGTTCCCTTTCAGAAGCAGTGACCACACAGAGCCCCATCCCAAGCACTCGGTAAGGTTGTCCTGTAACTTTTTTTTCCAGTTGGGCGCATTGTAATTGCCACAGTTTGTTGTTTTCTGCCCTGGGGTGTGCGCAACAAATAGGATGCTAAGAGGCACTAGCAGGGGGAAATGAGGGGGAGGAAATACTGTTGATTTATGTATATGCTCCACCGGGCCTGTACTAGGAAAAAAAGGGGTTATGCCCAAATGAAACTCCTGTACATGAGCAAAATACATCAGAAGATGTGGAAAATTAAGAGAAAGTACAGAGGGATCGATTCAATATATATTTTCAATCGGGGTCAACCAATAACCCTGATGTTTCAAAAATGATTTTTAGAACAAGTTATATTCACAGGTCACAAAAACATATATACGTATCAAAAGACAAGGTGGGGCACAAAGGATATATCAAAACAAAAATATACAACAATGAAACAACCTAGTTAGCATTCATCTCTATATACAATACAAATTACACAATATATACATCACATGTACAATATCTACAAAACATATCCAAAAACATATATACCCTAAACAAGTGTAAGACAATATCAACGTGTACACTCTTACATCAAAGTGATACACTTCTAGGAAGTCCTAGACAGCGCCAGAGGTATATCACCCCCTAACTGATTATTTATACAGGCGCTTATATTGGAGTGTAAACCAACTTAAACTTTAAGGCAGACTCCTTCTTAGAGTGTCGACGCAGTCGCGGTCGCGTTTCAGACACTCGTTCCTATGGGCTTCATCAGGACAAGGGCATAAATGCACTTAAACACTGGTGCCGGAGCACTCACTGATCCCTTGTAGTGCAGGGACAGGACAGTCTAGGTAATCAATCCAGGATTACCTCAGTGGAAAAGCACCCCTTATGTGCCCACTTCGTTGTACAGCTAGTAGCTTCTGGCTTGGGATGTCTTTCGTGTCAGTCTTCTCTTTCTATAACTTTCCCGGGGAATCCAGCTTCTCTTCGTGAGTCTTCTCATTACTTGGTTTCCCAAAATGCCGCCATAGCGTGCAGTGAAGGAGAGAGGCCGTCTCACAGCTAGTATTATGTCACCGGGCCTGTAGTCTGAAATACTCCATCGGATGGGGACCTTCTTGATGCTTCCATCAAGAAAGCCCCCATCTGACTGAGTATTTCAGACTACAGGCCCGGTGGAGCATATACATAAAACAACAGTATTTCTACTGCTGATTTATGTATATGCTCCACCGGGCCTGTAGTCTGAAATACTCCGTCGGATGGGGGCCTTCTTGATGGAAGCATCCTCGGCACTCACAATCGGAGGGGAGGGTGGAGGGATTAACCTTGCACTGGACACACCGATAGAATGAGCAGCGGAACAAAGGGAGCGACAACCTGAGGGACATTGAAGGGTTTTACACAGGCAATGGGGGTTTCTGATATTTGCAGAGCTCTTCACAGGAGCAAGAGAGATTATTCCTACTACTGGAGTGCACATGCTATGCACTTGAGACTTGATTTTATTTCCCCCAGTTGCTCTTTAACTAGGATCGTAGAGGTGGAGTACTTGGCCTGTAGAATTAGGGATCCCTCGCCTCTGCGTGTAACTATGACCTGGCGTCTCTTTAACAGGCAGGAGGTCAAGCGACTAGACAAGGCCAGCAAGCTGTAACTCAAGGAATACAGGGGGACAGTGCAGAGTCCGATCACTCTGTGGGCAGCTTATAAAGCTACAATCCAGGGAGTGACTATTACAGAAGAGATGGGCAGTAGAAAGGAAAGACCCAGTAGGATGGCTGCCCTGGAAGGGGAGCTAACATAGCTAGAAAGTGAACATGTCACCACCACTGTGTCCCACTTGAAAACTGAAATGGACCCGAAGAGGGCCGAATAGCTGGACTGTTGCTCATAATTTCAGTGTAAATTTGCGTGCCATTTCAATGACTATGCGTGACACTTTCTAGTGAGCAAAAATCAAGCAACGAAGATGAGGGTAACGCAAATGTAAGAAATTGCACCACTTTGAGCAAGGACTAACTCTAAGAACTGCTGCAAAGCTTAAGAATAATTTGTTATACAGATTTCATTTATCTGACTAGCCAACATTGCAGCAAATAGATAAAACGGTATGGAATACGTGTATAATTATAGTCAGCTGAGTGCCTTGCAGATTCCCTCGATTGCCTCTGGCTGCATGAGCAGTAAGAATGGCTGCATTGGAAAACTGCAAGTGGGAGGCACTCATTTAGGTCACAGGCAGGCTTAAAGTATATTTTCTTTTTTAGACAGATGAGATTACGAATTTCAAAGGTCTGTGCCACCTCAAACTGTGCGGTGGGTGTGGCTTGTCTGCCCCTGAACAGGATTCATTGTGGCTTGACTGGTGTGATCTGATGTGCTGGGTGTGGACTTGTGTCACCTTGTTGCTCCTTCCATTTAATGATAGTTTATGTGTTGTCGACAGTGGTGGCTGCTGATATTTTAAAGTGGTAGAGCGTAAACGTTTTAAAGCTAGAAGGTATGTCGAGACCAAGCCTAATTGAAATGAAAGAGGTTTGTGGAAGAGAGTTCTTCCCCAGAGAATTAAAAAAAAAAAGTTTTGGGCCAATGGTGCATTTTAATTGTTTCAGAGCCACTACAGCCTCAAGGAAGACCAGATCGATAGACCTGATATGCAGTTAGTTAACAAAAGTATTCTCATCTCCGAAACGGAATCTGCACACAAAGGAAGAAGGCAGGGCCCTAATAAGGACAGGTATAATGGAAGTCTTGATGCCCAGCCGATAGGCTACCATTGGCATGGGTTGCAGTGTTACATATATTTTTGCCATTTAAAATACACAGATCATTTCAGTATTCTGTTTTCGTATGTATGTATAGAAAAATAAATTCATTATTGGCAAGCAAAAGAAACACCTCTGCAAAACGCACTTCAAAGCTATTCGGTCTGTATTCAAATTAAACAGTGTGCACAGGCTGCACCCTCGAGGTGTGTTGCTGTGTTTGGTTGGTTAGGGCACTGTAGGCTGACTGTCACCCACTTCAAGGTCAAGCAAGAAGAGATGACTGCAAAAAATATGGACTAGACCTGCTTCTTTGAAAAAGCTGTCATTAAGCAAAGAGGCAGGCATGATGTAACACCCTCCCACCGGGAGATAGAAATGGTACAGCTCCCTGTTGCACCGGTGCACTCTAGTGCAAGCGTTCGCGCACAGAACCTCTGCTACGCCACACACCTCTGTGGATTCTACAAGTGGAAGACCACTTGGGGCAAGCAGTCATGGGTTCGGGGGTGAGGAATCTATATATAATGAAAAAAAGTAAAACTTACCGTTCTCCGTGACCGCGCCGCCGCCTCAGCTCCTGCCGCTCTGGAGTCCTGGCAGGGGGCCGGCAGCCTCCCTCCTTCTCCCCTAAGCCAATCACATTGCTGCAATGGCTGCGGTGTGATTGGTGAGGCGCAGGGGATAGCGCCCCAGCCGGTCCATTTTCTCTATGTAGGCTGCATGCAGCAGCCTATATAGAGAAAAGGGGGGGAGTGCGCATATCCCACTTTGTTCGGCCCTGTGGCTGACCAAACAGTTAGTACCCACACCAGTGGGTAAGCCACTCCCCCCTGCCCTCGGGTGGGACTGCCCACCCCCCTACCACAACCAGGCACTTCTACTTTCTCGCAATGCGAGAAGCAGACACATAAGTCACATTAGTTACCATTGCAGCTGTGAGTCATGAACCTTACGCAGTGCTTTAAATGGAAAAAGAGACTTGCCACTACTCACTACATTGCTTGGGGTGGGTCTGGAATGGGCGTATCTTCGAGGCTGGCATGTGCAATATCAGCACTTGAGCTACTCTCACTAATGACATGCTTCAGTTCGATTCTTGCAAAAAACACAGTTGATGGACAGAATGTAGAACAATGTCATACATTCACCCCAGTACAAGGATCTGGGCCTAAATCCATCGTTTTTTTGCACTCCACACCACCCTGGGTTAGACACTGGCTATATGCAAATCAGCTCTGACCCTGTGCCCCATGGGAACAGTCCAGTCCGAACTACCAAGCTATGTCTTTCCCAGACCGGAATCAAGCATCCAAGGACCGGTTTCTGGCTATCAGCCTTCATTCAGCCTGGATAGCTTGACTCCAGTGGTGTGGAGAGCCTGGGACTCACGTCTGAGTATACCCAGCACACTCGGGGTGAAAATTGCAAAAAACACAGTTGATGGACAGAATGTAGAACAATGTCATACATTCACCCCAGTACAAGGATCTGGGCCTAAATCCATCGTTTTTTTGCACTCCACACCACCCTGGGTTAGACACTGGCTATATGCAAATCAGCTATGACCCTCTGCCCCATGGGAACAGTCCAGTCCGAACTACCAAGCCATGTCTTTCCCAGACCGGAATCAAGCATCCAAGGACCGGTTTCTGGCTATCAGCCTTCATTCAGCCTGGATAGCTTGACTCCAGTGGTGTGGAGAGCCTGGGACTCACGTCTGAGTATACCCAGCACACTCAGGGTGAAGTTCGATTCTTGTCATCACTGGATAATGATATTCTGCTTCGCCTGGCCATGGTGTGGTGCGGGGTCTTACTATTCTACTTGCGTTCAGTCTGCTGTCATTCATCATGATTTATTTCCTTTCTGAGGACCCGTGTCTTCTCAGTTATATTGTCATTTTATTAGTCAAAATACTTACAGCACAGAGGGGTTAAGTTGGTTGTATATGTCACACTTTTGAAAGCTTTGTTTACCAACCATGGTCCCTGCACTGTTCCACTGGGGCTCTGCTGCTCGCCGAACCTTACACCTTTTAAGAAGAGCATGCTTCTTTTCTGTTAAATATACATTAGGTGAGGAAGTCGCAACTTTAGCTCTGTTTTCTAGACCATGTGCCTTAAACACACAGCCACCTTTTTTCTTTGGCCAGAGAAGACATGAGAGTAATTTGAAGTTACAGGACCAATGTTTGGTTCTTCATTTCAAGTTGCCTGTGCAGCCAGACAATCTTTGCTATTTGTCAAATGCAGGAATTGTTTGTGGTCTGGGAGTGTAGTCACAGAAGCAAGTTTCCACAGTTCGGCTTCTCTAATTCTAATCTAGACATTCATTTTTAAAGCTGCACACTTGAAACACCATGTTCAAATAACCTGATTTACATGCTTACCATCCTATGACTGCTCAGTTACTTTTGCACAAAAGTGAGCCTCACTGTATGATAGATTGAGATGTCTGTGAATATAAATGTAAAACTAGAGTTGTTCAGTTAGCCATGAAGATAGTGTTGCACTCTTGTTGTTTGTACATTCTGAAAGTCACGTTTCAAACAACCATTTATTTTTTTTGGCTGTTAAGTAAATGCTTTGTTTATATTTCTGACTTTCAAATTTGGTTGAGATTCCAGCGCTTTGTTTACTGCTTACACTTCCAGTGTAAATTCATTGCCATATAGCTGGGTCTTCACTGTGGTGGCGAAGTGAGCTAAAGAATGATGATGGATTCAACCCAGATCTGTGACTGGGGGTGAGTGTCTGTAAAGTTTCTGTGCTCCGCCCACCATCTCCTTGTGTTTGATTTATTGTTTTATAGACTATCTTAAGTCCTGGGATAGGATTGACTGGATTAGAACTAGATTCTTGAAAGATGTTAGCCATTATTTTCAGCACAATTTCCCATGAGAAATGTTGGCATGGTGCTTCCACCTTCAATGGCATGTTTTCCGCGTGCCGCACTGCTACCTCATTTAGGTTGCCTGTCTCTGATCCAGTCATGAAGGCTTCAGTGTCATAGCAGATCAATATGTAGTTGTTTATGTGATTATCTCTTGAATGGTTCCACTTCAAATAAGTAGATTAAAAATGAGACATTGATTTGTGCTGTAGGAAAGTAAGCAATCTAGTTTGGCGGGGAAGACCATGGCATGGAAATGTGAGGGCCTTCTGATAAAGGATGGAATATAATTGTGGGTTGTGGACAGCTCATTTGGTATCCTGAGTCTGCCAGAGCCAGCGTCAATGCAGTTATTACTCCAGTCCCACCTTATGCTCAGAGCTCTGATAACATATGATTATCTACTACTCAAATACTGAAATGTTACTGCAGAGAATGAAGACTGTAAGCAAGGCGTAAGGGGCCAGATGTAGGTAGCCCTTTACCGATCGGAATCGGCCGAAAATACAGATTTTCGGCCGTTTCCGATCGGTAAAGGGCTAGGGAGATGTAGGTGCACATATTCGGTAATTTTACCGAATCGTTATTATTACCGAATCGGTAATAAGTACCGATTCGGTAAAAATTACCGAATCGGTAATATTTACCGATTCGGTAATATTTACTGATTCGGTAAAATTACCAAATATGCTATGTGGGTAGCCAATTTTCTATTGGCACATGGCTTACAGAATCGGTATTTTACCATGGAATACAAATCCATGGTAAAATACCGATTCCTGTGTACATGCACATCTGTGCATGTACACATGTGCCATGTGACAGACAGATGTGCCCTTAGGGCATGTCTGTGTGCCACATTGCACACATGCCCGTTTTGGGGGTGCTAGAGGGTGTCAAAGTGACACCCCCTGCACCCTTGTGAATTCTTTAATTACCGATTTGGTAAATACCGAATCGGTAATGCCTAATCATTCCTATGGGCTTCAAAGCCCATAGGAATGAATGGGCATTACCGATTCGGTATTTACCGAATCGGTAATTAAAGAATTGTTAAGGATTCGGTAACGAATCAAGATGTTGGGACCTACATCCCATTTACCGATTTTGAAATACCGAATCGGTAAAATTCGGTTTTTCAAAATCGGTAAATGGGATTTACCTTCATCGGGCCCAAGATTGTTAAACTTCGTATCTCATATTCTTCCTATCTCTAGATTTCCACACTTCTTCATTTTCCTCGGAAGGCAAACAGAAACTCAAAATTAATAAGTTTAGAATTCAGAAGCGAAAGGCTGGTGACGATGATGTTTGCGAAGACCAAAATGTAGCAGCTATTGAGCAAAGTACCCAAGATTCAACTGAACGGGCTGTCTCAGTACGTAAGAAGAGTAAAGGGAAATTCGCCAATCCCCGTTTATATAATAAAGCTTATATGAAACTGGGGTTCACATTTTCTGGTAATGAAAACCATCCTTGTCCCCAGTGTTTAGTTTGTGGGGAAATACTTGCAAATGAAAGTATGGTGCCAAATAAATTAACACGCCATTTTACCACAAAACCAGCCATTTGTCAGGAAAACCTGTAGAATACTTTATTGGGCTTGCAAAATCTATAAGGAAGCAGTCTGCATCATTCTCAAAGAGAATGAAGACATCAGAGAAAGCTCAAAAGGCAAGTTACTTGGTTGCTCAAATAATTGCAAAAAACAAGGAACCACATACTGTTGCTGAAACCACCATAAGGCAATCTTGCTGTGCTATTGTTCGAACAATGTTTGGCCAGAATTTGAGATTGAAGTGAATAAAACCCCTTTGGCAGATAACACAATTGGAAGACGGATTCAAGATATGTCTGCTAACGTCAAGCTGCAAATGAAGGATATTTTTCAAGACAACAATATGATCTTTACATTGCAACTAGATGAATCAACAGATGTCAGTGGGTTAGCTCAATTACTGGTTTTTATGCACTTCAATCATACTGACAAAATTATTGAGCAATGCCTGTGTTGTCTAGAACTTCCATTGAGAACTAGAGGTGAGGATATATTTCAAGCTTTAGATTGCTTCATGAAGGAAAATAAGTTGCGCTGGTTAAATTGTGATGGGATATGCACAGATGGTGCACCCTAAATGGTTGGCTCAACAAAAGGTTTCATAGCTTTAACAAAGAAAGAAAATGAAAATATCATATTCACTCATTGCTTTTTACATCGCGAGGCACTAGTGGTGCAAGCCATTGGGAATGAATTAAGGGAAGTTATGGATAAAGTGATTCAAATGGTCAATTACATTAAAAGCCAACCTCTTCAATCAAGAATATTTACTCATATTTGTGAACAAATGGGGGCAAGGTTTAAAAAGCTCCTACTGCACACAGACGTTCGTTGGCTCTCAAGAGGTCGTGTGCTTTGTTGTGTATACGAATTGCGGGAAATGATGCTTAAACTTTTTGAGGACAATAAGCAGCATGAATTCTGCGGTCTAATTCAAAACAAACTTAGGTGCACAGAATTGGCATATCTTGCTGAAATATTTGAACATTTGAATAAAATTAACAGCAGTATGCAAGGAAAAGGGGAAAATATCTTAACAGCAGTAGATAAAATTTGTGCTTTGAGAGACAAAATAAAAATTTGGGAAAGGAAAGTGAAAGAAGGCAGTTTTGAAATGTTTTCCAAAACAGATGAGTGCCAGATGAAATGTGATATCAGCCCGCTGATTGTTGACGATTTAACATTGCTCTCATTACTTCCCAAATGTTGCAATCCAAGACTATGATTGGATCAGAAATCCATTTCTTTCAAATGCAACTGGGAACTTTTCTCTTACTGAAGAAGAAGAATTAGCTGAAATAAAAAGTGATCGAAGTATGTTCATGATGCATGCAGAGGGTGATTTAGACAGCTTTTGGGTTTGTGTTACAAAAATGCATCCAAACATAGGTACAAAAGCATTAAAAGTTCTCTTGCAGTTTTCTACAACATACATTTGTGAAGTATCCTTTTCAACAATGACAAACTTAAAGACACTGAAACCTGAATGCTTGAAAATGCTTGATGATGAAATGCAAGTGTCTTTATCAAATATTCAACCAAATATTGACCAGCTGTGTTCATCCTATCAGCCTCATATATCTCATTAAGATAGTAAGGCAAGTGTTGTTGTTTTTATTCAAAGTTTTTCATTCTTGCACATGTTACTCATAAAGGACATCATGTTTTGGAAATGTATGTGTGTTATATTACAAATCATATATTTCAAATAAAATTAATACACTTTTCGTGAGAGATGATGTGTCCCCATACATTTTGATATTTACAATTTCTATGACATATATGTATTTGTCCCTACCTCTTCTATGCAGTTAATGCTACCTCAAAGTGCTGAATGAAAAAACATTTGACTCGTCTTATTTTCTGTTGCCTTTTGGCATGCTGCGCCGAAGAAAGCGGTCCCACCTGAGTTCAATGCGCAGAGACCGGCTGATAAGTTGCATGATTGTTTATCACTCACATTCCCCCCTTCTTGAACAGATTTTTGTATAACGCATATTCAGCAAGGCAGCAGGTGGACTTTGTGCATGGTTGGAAGGGTTGGCAGGGCCTACACCCGCCCTTTTTGTGCTGTAAATCACTAGGGCATGTTTCAACGCGTGCATGATTATATTCTTCTTTCATGCACAAACCTAAACTTGCTTACTCTGTTTTGCCAGTCACTGTCTTTGTTAGAACAGATTCACAATTGCTTCATTAACCTTCCTGCTTTCTCAAATTTACTTGGAAATGCACCATTTGCCCACTACTTTTTCAAAAATTTCTCGGGAGGAGAACCCCCCCAAACTCCCCTAAGGTGGTTCGGGCTTGCTCGCTCCGATCGCTCGCGTTACCGTGTCCCCCAAACAATATTGACAAAAAGGTGTGTCACCAACATGAAAAGTTTGGAAAGCTGTGTCCTACAGCATGTTTTAAACAATTTCTTTTCAGTCTTCCATTAACAGTACGATCAGCCAGTTCTGACCCAGGAGACTTAACCCCTCTTTGTAGCTTTTACACAATCTTTTACCCTGTGAAATTCTCAAGTGGGTCTCACTTCTCCGTCAGTCTGATCAGCAATCAATTTGTCATCACTTTCGTCACGTTTTAGGTTTTCTACATCTTCAAGGATGATATAAGTCCATTCAGGATTCAGAATTTATTATTCAGCCTTTTCAGTCGTGGACTTCTCCTTTTTGGTTGTGTTACAGACCGTTCAGTTTGACTACTTATTTCATTAACTTGCTCTGGTTCCTCATTTATAGTTTTTAGACGAAGTTTCAATCTTTTAACAAACCTAGGTCACTTGTCTCCTTTTCTGAGTCTTTTAGCTAGCACTGTTCTCTGGCCTTCTTCCAAGCTCTTTTATTTTCATTCAGTTGTGGCACACCTATTTTAAGGCTGTCTTCTGTATCCCTCTCTATCTGACTAGGTCCAGGTCTTATTTCTATTTCTTCTGCCTGGTTACTAATCTGGCCTTGTTCAGGTATCTGCTGAATTTGACTTTGATTTGATTCACCGTCTTCTTCCTGAACACATTTTTCTACTCCTATCTGATCCTGCTCAAGCTCTTCGAACCCTTGATTTTCTTCTGCTCGAGCTTCTGCCCTTTTACCTATCTGTCCCTCCTCAGATTCTGTGGCAGGTATTTGGAATGTCTGAGTATATCGATTTTCCTTGTCTGATCCTCCTCAAGATTACCATTGGCTTGGATTTCTGTAATCTGAGTACGTTCTTCTAGACCTATCTCATCCTCACTATCACTCTGACTGTCTAGATACGTTTGACTTCTGGTTTTTACGTATTCTGCAGGTATCTCAACTACTGGAATCCAATCATCTTGACTGGTGCTCGGTTGTTCTTCTTCAGCTACTTCAGGATCGATATCTTGAGACCCCTCAGCTGCACAACCTTCTGCTTCAGTTTCATCAGGTTCAGTCACTCTTTTTGTATGACTGGCGTGGATCCAGTGTGGAACTCCTTCGCACTTTACAGCTGTGGTGGTAACCAAAATCACTTGACGTGGTTTTCCCCACCTCGGTGCAAGGCAATATTTTCGAGTATGTTTCTTTAGCACTACCCAGTCACCTGGGTTCAGGTCATGTGCTGGAGTTGCTTGTCTGGCGACAGCGTCTTCCCCAACCTGGTGAGAGATAGAACGCACTTGGTCAGCCAGTTCTTTGCAGTACTCCAGTACTAAATCATCAGATATATTTATCAGTTTGTGTCCTGGCACCCATGCCTGCCTCATTGCTCTTCCCATCAGTATCTCATCAGGACTCAAGCCTGTGTTCCGGTCTGGAATACTTCTGAGTCCCATCAGAACAAGAGGTAAAGCATCTGGCCACTCTAGTCGGGTAGACTCATACATCCTTCCCAATCTTGACTTCATTGTGCCATTCAGTTGTTCTACCACTCCAGAAGCCTCTGGGCGGCATGCACAGTGCAGCTTTTGTTTAACATTGAATGCTTCACAGATTAGGCTGATTATTTCACTATTAAAGTGTTTTCCTCGGTCTGATTCAATTGTTACTGGAAAACCGAACCTCGGGATGAGTTCTCTGAGTAGGAGTTTAGCTACAGTGATGCTATCATTCCTACATGTGGGGTAAGCTTCCACCCATTTTGAAAATAGGCAGACAATGACAAGAATTTATTTTAGTCCTCGACAAGGGGGTAACTGAATGAAATCAATCTGTAATCGTGGGGAACATCCTTTACAACGCAACTTTTACCACGCAGTGCCTTTACGACGCAACTATTACAACGCAAACCATTACAACACATTGCGCTGGGGGGCGCTCTAGGATAGGAAATAGATTTAATTTACTATCCAACACCTTCCCTAGTGACCACGGGGACTGGAGTTGGAATAGTAAATTAAACTATTCACTATCCAGCACCCCAAAGCGCTATGCGTTGTAAAGGTTTTCGTTGTAATACTTGCGTTGTAAAAGCATGCGTTGTAATGTCATACATCCGTAATCGTATGAAGGGACCCTCTACCTTTCCAATCCTTCCTGGTAACACTACAGTTTTCTTTCCTGGATTCATTTGTTGACAAATTAAACATCTTTGTCAAAGTGCTTCTGCTATGTTTCTGAATCTCGCAATGAACCAACTCTGTCTGAATAACCTAATCATGGCATCTCTTCCCAAGTGGGTATCTCAGTGGAACATCCTTGCCATAGGAGCAAGCAAACAGTCTGGTAACACAGGCCTACCATCAAGGTAAACAATGACACTGTCTTCAACCCTTCTCTGACAACTTATCTTTCTCCATTCTTCCTTTTCTTTTGGTTCTGCTTCTTTTTGTAAATCTCTCACTTCCTCCCAATTTCTCACACCTTCAAGCAACATAAGTTGGCAGCTGTTTTTACCTACTTCAACTTTCTTGTTTACAGCCATTCTGAATTTGGCACAATGTTGGGCTAACTAGTCAGCATATCGATTACCAGCTGTCACTTTGTCATTTCCAGAATTGTGAGCAGCACACTTGACCACAGCCACTTCTTTTGGTAATTGAATTGCTTCAAGTAAATCCTTTACATAATGACAATTTTTAATAGGAGTACCTGAAGAAGTTAGAAACTCCCTTTGCATCCATAATTGGCCATAGTCGTTAACAATCCCGTAACCATACTGGCTATCAGTGTATATGGTTACTTTCCCATTTTCCCCAAATTTACAGGCTTTTGTCAGGGCAACCAATTTAGCTATTTGTGCAGACTTGACTCCAGGTAAATAGGATGCTTCAATTGGAATCCCAACGTACACACCGCGTAGGCAGCACTTAAACCTCCTTCCTCATGTCTCATACATGAGCCATCTACAAATAGCTCATATTCGGAATCAATTAATGGCTCTTCTCTTATGTCTGGACGTGGTTATGTACTGTATTCAGTCAAGTCAATACAAGCATGTTTAACTTCTCCCTTTACTTCTGCAAAGTGTGAATCAGGTAGCATTGTTGCTGGGTTCAAAATATTACACCTAGCAATGGTTACATTCCCTGCACCTACAAGAATTTGCTCATACTTAGTCAGCCGACTAGGAGTGTGATACTTGGTCTTGGTCCTTGTTAACAGAATTACAACTGCATGTGGAACATACACCGTTACAGGATGCCCCATAATAATGAACTCACTTTGCTCAAGGCTCATGCAGGTTGCAGCTATTGCTTTCAGACATCCAGGCAATGCAGATGCCACTGGATCTAGTGTGGAAGAAAAATATGCCACAGGACGTCTCATCAGACCACGAGTCTGAGTCAGAACTGAAAGTGCACAATTATCTCGTGTGTCACAGAATAGTGCAAAATCTTTTGAATAGTCAGGCATTCCTAATGCTGGAGCTGTACACAGACATTCTCATAGTTTCAAGGAAGCAGTCATGCTTTCGTCATCCCATTCTACTGGGGCTTTTGCTCTTTTCTTTGTCATCTATATTAATGGTTTTGCTAGAACAGCAAATCCCATAATCCATTGCCTGCAGTAACCTACTACTCCAAGAAACATTCTGATCTCTTTCTGAGTTTGTGGTAAATTCATATGTTTGAATTTTCTGATTCTTTCTGAGGTAACCCTTCTGACACCTCTTTCTATCTGGTGCTCCAGATATTTCACTGACGTGGTGCAAAATTGTAATTTCTCAGGGACACTTTATGCCCTCCTTTTCTCAAATGATTCAGTAAACAGTGGTATTAACAACACAGTCATTTCGAGTTTTAGATGCCACTAATAGGTCATCTATATACTGGACCAGGACTGACTGTCCGGGCAGCACCAAAGACTCAAGGCACTTTTTCAAAATCTGATTAAAAATCGATGGACTCTCTGTATACCCCTGAGGAACGCGGTTCCAGACGTACACATGACTGTCGAATTCAAAAGAAAAAATAAATTTGCTATCCGTGTGCAATGGAATCGAGAAAAATGCATGACTCCAGTCTATTACGGTAAACCATCCAGCCTCCCTCGGTATCTGATACAGAATTACTGTAGGATTTGGCACAACTGGACAGCATAGGACAACAATCTTATTAATCTTGCGAAGGTCTTGTACGACCCTATACTTGCCACTCGGTTTCTTTATTCCAATTATAGGTGAATTAAATGGACTGCTCATTATTTCTTTTAAAATGCCTGCTTCAACCAAACACTTTATTTCTGCTGCAACACCTGCTTTTATTTCTGGGCTCATTTTGTACTGTCGAGTATTTGGGTAAACTGCACCTTCCTTCACTGTTCCTTTTATAGGGTCGACATTTGCCATTAATCCTACATCTTTTCCGGTAAAATCCCATACATTAGGATTTACAGTCTGTCGTAAGTCTTCTGGTAAGTCTTCTATAGTTTACTTTATATTTTCAGTTTCCTGTTTTGCTAGCAATAATTTATAAACTCCGTCTTCATCTGGGGTTTGAATTTCAACACCACTTGGGGTACAAAAAATAGTGCAATTCATTTTGCACAACAAGTCTCTGCCTAACAGGTTTACTGGACTTAAATCACAGACAACAAATCTGTGCATTTCTTTGAAATTGCCTATTCTAACTTCCATTGGTTCTGTAACTAGGGTACTAATTTGTTTATTAGGAAACGCCCACTACTTGGATCGCTTCTCCCGAGAGGGGTAGGTTTGGAACGTCTGCTGTTCTCACAGTAGAACGGGTAGCACCAGTGTCCAATAGAAAGGTGACATCATTTCCTTCAACCTTTCTTTCAATGTATGGACCTGACTCATCTACCGGCAAGGAGGCGCCAAGTAAGCACTCCTCGTCCTCCCCTCTGAGGCACCGTCAGTAGGTGTCTTCACTGAAGATTGTATCACTCAAAAGATATTGTGATGTCGCTGTGTCTCTTCTTTCCCTTCCCTCCCAATTTGTGTATCCACAATCTGGTGTGCTTTGCTCCCATAATTTGGCATAGGTGCAAGGGGCAACTGGTTTTGTATTACCTGCTGCTGTGGCTTCTGTGGCACCTCATTCTGCATCTGTGGATTCAAATCATTAGTTTTCACATTACCATTTTGCGTAGCCTTACACTCGTTCTTCCAGTGCCCTAACTTGCCACACCCGTGACATGGGAACTTCTTTTTTGCTTACTCTCTATTGCATTTTCCCCTTGGCTTAACCCCATTACCATCATTTTGATTCTGATTATTGTTTATTTGACTCAATTGAAGCTCTTGTTGCTCTGCTAATTTCACTTGTGCCCACATTACTTTCTCCTTTAAATCTTTTCTTTTATTGTCAAGCTCATCTTCACAGTATTTTTGCATATTTAAGGATTTCATCAATCGGCTTGGCCTGCCAGCAAATCTTATGGTCCTTAATCCACTGCGAAATTTCTGGCCTTAATCCTGACACAAACCTATAGATGAAATGCGTCATTCCCCTCATATCAATGTTATCCAGACCACTGTACTGTTTGAACACCTGTAACAGTCGTTCATAATATGCATGCACAAACTCATCTTTATTCTGGGTAGCTCTATCTATTCTAGTCAAATCTGTCTCTTTTGCAGGCACCTTCCCTTTAAGGTAGAGTATTACCTAGTTGTACTTCTTCATAACCTCATCAGAAGGTGCCCCCGTCTTTGGGTCTCTAGGGTACTCATCACTAGGCCAATCAATAGCAATTTTACATTCTGTCCACAGATCTACAGGAACAACAATGTCAAACAATCCATCTAAATCTTTCAAAAGACATTTTGAAACCTTCACAAATCTTTCGACTTCTCTGTACCATTCTACTGGGTTTTCTCGAAGTTTAGGAAAATCATTTGTAAATAACAAAATATCCTGTCGGTACCATGGGACATGTACATAACCTCTACCTGGTACCTCTCTCATGGGGCATAACTTTTCCACTTTTTCTGTCTCTTTTAATACATATTCAGAAGCAGATTGTTTTGATCGAACCTCTTTCTTTTTCTTTGCCCATCTAATTTTCCATTTTTGTAGGTCACCCCATTTTTGTAATAATGACATCAACTCTTTGATTTGGACTTTTTTTCCTGATGCATTCATGTTTTCCAAATCTTTGTCAGAAAACTCAACTCAATATGATTTTTGTAATACTTTAGATTTGCCAATGTCAATTCCCATATTAGCTGCTGTATCCATTAATTTTTCATGAAACACTCTTGTATTTTTAGTAATGCTTTTACATATGAACAGTAACTCATCTTCGCTGAATGTATTTAATCTATCCAATCCCACATTTCCAGCCATCATTTCCTCTAATTCAACTCTTAATTTAAATATATCCAACACTTTTGGCTGTGAGTTTGGTTTCTCTATTTCTCGTGTCCATCTCTCTATTTCTTCTGGGGTTACTACAGTGGCACGTCTTGTACCTGAGGATGTCTCCATCTGTACTTCTCTAGAAGTCATAGGAGTGGTTTTTCTGACCGAGTCACCCACTGATTCTCGTATGGGCAAATCCATCAGCGAAATCACTGACTCACATTCACTCGCCTGATCATCAACTATTAAGGGTTCTTTTCTTGGCTGAACTATAGGTGTAGTCAGAACGGGAGTTTTAGGACTCGCTTGCTTATCTTCGTACAAAGGTACAACTGGGCTAATAGTTACTGGAATTGTTAGGGCTTCAGGATTTGTATTTAATTGAGAAATTTTCTGAATCACTTCATTTCTTTGTTTATTTAATGCTTCTCTTTCACTGTCTTGCAGTACTTTTTCTAACAAAGTCTCATATACCACTTGTGGAATCAGAGGTGGTTTAAAAAATGGAGCATTTGGATTAACTGTACTTGGTTTTTCATTATAAGGTTGTGGATTTTTCATTAACAAATCCTCTAAATAATCATCATCGAACTCACCACTAGTCATTAAATGTTTTGTTTTCTCAGTCCTTTTACTTCCTGTGGGTTCTTCTAAAGTTAATACAGGATATAATCCTTCCACTAACATGGACTGTCTCCATTTTTTCATTTGTTTATCTCTTGTATCTTTTGGAAATCAAAGATAAAATCTATTCCAATTGCCATTACTTCTGGGTCTATCTCGCTCAAAGGCCTCAGTTTCCCATTCCTCCAATGCCTCATACTGCGTTAATCTAGGTCTGGGATCCAATTCATTCATTCATGCAAGTTCTTAGATTGTGCAGAACTCTGCCATTAAATGTACCATTTTCTAGAAATGCTAAAACACCATCATCTTTTGTGTACTCTATCCAAATTTCTAACCACACACAAGTGTGATAGCCCCTTTCTACCATCATGTATGATGCAGGCGTATTTGGTGGTGGAATAATAATTCCTTCTCATGTTTTAATTACTTTATCTTTCTTGAAAAAATTCTTAATTCTTTTAAAGAATTACATTTTTCACTTTTCTCCGTACATGTTAAAGGGTCTTCCTCTTATATACTGTTCTAGGGCAAACCCTAAATATCTCCTATCAGGTCTATTGCCTACAAGCGAACCTATATGCCACATATATTTCAAACGCAAATCTTCTGGATATTCTCAATTTGTTTACAAAATTATTTCCAATACCAGCGCGTCATTTATTTTCCAGTGACCAATCAGATTTTAGAATTCAAATAAATCCAACCAATGGTTGCGCAGCTCTCTCGTGAGACTAGTTCTCACTCCTCCTTTATAATTATTACCTCAGCTACACACCCGCTGTCTCAACCAATACCAGCGCGGCTCCGAGAGACGTCAGCGCAGCTCAGCGACTGACTCCCTCCTTTGCAAGGTAATACGAAAACTTAATTTCTTTCACTTTCAATGCAGATTTTATTATTCAACAATGTAAAAACATTCACCACTATACCTGAGTGACTAATTCAAAGGAAAGATACATTTCACACACTACGAGTAAATCCCTTCCGTTTACTCTTCATATACTACAAGTAGAACCCTTCCGTCTACCCTTCACGCTAGCATTAGAGAACCTGTTACTCCTTCAGACTTATCCACTCTGGGATATACTAAGGTCAAAGTTTCACCAGCGAACCCCTTTGCTATCAATCGTGTGACCCTTTCTAGGTGATATCACACTAAAAGTTTTGCTAGCAAACTCTTTGCTATAATTTATTCATAGATTCATACAGAAAAATCCCTAAATAGTGCTTCCGGTTTTACCTAACCATGCACTTATTTCCTACAGGTAAGTGACCTCACTGCAGTGTGGCTTCCATTTACCACCCGCTATTCTGCCCCCGGGGATTCTAGACAAAACATATAACAGGTACGAACAATTTTTGTTAATACATAAATCAATACAATCAATAGTACGATTTCAAATATGCAAAAATATTTTCATTAACCAACTAACCTCAACTAACTACCTATCTTAACTAAACCCTAACCTTACCTCTGCTACTAAAAAAATATACTGATAGAGTGCGCAGGTCACCCGACTCAGATTACCTTACTCACCTGGGCCCATAAACATCAAATGATGAGAATTAATCAGGTAACCTGTGCACTTACTCTAATTGGTGTTTTATAAATTACATTTGGACCTATACCATTGACTTATCAATCCTCGTCATCGGTACCTAAAGTCCTAAGGGATCAAAGGAGTTAGAATAATAGGTAGAATAATAACATTTGCACTCATAAAATAACCACAGACTCTGGAAGTTTTAAAACCTTTATCTAAATTTTCTTAAATGGTCATAATCCAAAGATAAAACACCAACAGACTTTCAATTACAAAGATTAAAATTAATGTATAACTATGCGAAAGATATATAATGCTAAACATTTAGCAATAAGGGAAGGGAAAAGAAAAAAGGAACATGCTATGTAATCAAACGATTTGAGCATTTAAGAAAGGGAAAGGTAACGAAAAAGAAATACGTAATCAAGACTGTCTCAAGATTTTAACAATAGGGATCATATGTAATCAAAACTTTTAACAGTAGAAAGGTATGAGAAAGAAATAATGCAATAGATGAACCCACACAGATTTATAATTACCTAGACTGGTGTGAAGACCAACCCTGGCCACGGGCTGGACAAAGGACAGAACCCCAAAAGTTGCAGTCGCCAGTAGGCTTGCAGGTGCAGATTCAGAATCAGGACAGGTAAAGCCAAATTGGATCAGGACAGGACCACCAAAGGTTAAGACCGACACCCGCAGTTCAGTTGCAACGCCTGCGGTATTCCCTCTCTGCAGCTAACAACCAGAACCCCGATTGGGTTATCGTTTTCCCCGACAAAGTGCTTCACCAGCACTTCAGCCTCTCGAACCCGGATTGGGTGAGCGAATCTTCTGAAAGAGTGCTCCGCAGCCCTCTGTTTTTGGTCACCTATTGAGTGCTTTGGGTCAGTGACAGGTCAGCTATTCGGACAAGTCAGACAAAATAACTAACTAAGCCTATCCTAGTTATACTATTTTCTAGGTCAGTCTACCACCCTCCAATGTTGTGAGTGTAAGTATCCCCAATTTTGATTGGACAAGGAATGAGAGGTCATCACACCATACCAAAATGAAACTTTCTGCATATCATATTTAAATTAACGTTCCCGCCCATCAATTTATTTTTCTCATGACATCTTTATTCCACCCAACAATGAATGTTCTATTAGTAAATACATTGTATTAACATTGTATATTTGAGCTTCCTCTGACAGAGGTAAAAGGTCAGCTTCCCAGGCGCATCTTGGATGAGACTGTTCCTGGTAACCATTCAATGCCATTTCTAAAGCGTCCCTTGGTGTCTTTTGCGCATGTGCAAAATGGATGCAGTGGGATCTCGTCAGGCCCAAAGGAGTTACATGAAAAATAGAAAAAAACTGTTTTTAGAACAAAAGATAAAAGAGTATTCTGTATACCACGTATCTCTACTCTATACCCGTTATCTTATATTTAACTATAGCATTAGGATTAGGCAGAACGAACAGCTTAACAAAAGCAGCAGTGCAAGCTTCATGCATGCTGTAACACAGAGCAGCCATCTTAGTACTAGTGCGCAGAAGTGAAAGTTTCCCTCCAAGCGAAAGATACGTCATGTCACGTGAGTGTGACGGACGCATGCGCAGTAAGAAATCCCGCGTAGCAGCGGCCATATTAATGCAAGCGGATTATCGTTAGTAAAAGCACATATGCAAGCTTCCCTCAGATGTTGTGTAGTGCGATATTAATTGAACAAACATGTTGATTAATATATTAATGTTATGCCAAGAGGACTGATTACAAGCAAGTCGCGTTACGTGCGAATCCTGCTCCATCAATACTGACCCTGATCGGCCCTGGCTAAGGAGTCCGGTGAAGCTCTTCCTGGTCGTACAGTGCTGGTGGCTCTTGGACTCCGGCTGAGCGCTGCCGGAGGCGTGCCTTCTCTATCTTGAGGGGGGGCCGGGCGACGGCATTGAGAAAAATTCATCAGAAAGTGCACCCAGCTCCTAGTCTTCATTGTTATTGTCTTCACTGTCTGGGGGACTACACACCGTGGCATATAGCCACGAGGCAGCTGACATGGGCATAGTGGTGGGCCTCCACAAAGTTTTCTTGAACTGGGAGATGTTCCGTGTATCGCACTCGTGGCTTCTCTTGGCTGTCACTTTTGTGCCTTTGATGTTAAAGACAACCCTTGGATCGAGTTTTGGGAGGCGTCCTCATTGATGCGGGTTCCTCGGAAGTCCGATTGATTTGGGGGTTAGGTATTTCCTCCCATGCAGCGTGATGGTGTATGGTATCTGTGGTGTTCCATTCTAAGAACACCCATGGTATCAGAATGTCATTTGCATTCCATTCCATGGAGATTCCATACAAGCGGTTAAGTTAAGTGAACGTTACTGCCAGCTGTGGATGTCTAAGCTGTCTTCTCCAAATAAACCTACTTTTCTTTGATGAACCTGTGTTGAAACTTACTTCACAATTTGGCGACGATCAGGAACTAAGGAAAGACAGCGCTCACATGTTAAGGAGTAAACCTTTTCAACAGGTATTGCGTTTTCTGTTAATTCTGTGTTATGATTACACCAGCGGCCGTTTTGTAATTGATTGTGCTCTGATAGCACCAGCGGCTGTTTCTGGAACTGTATGGAATCTCGTTTGGAAAATTGAGCCGTACCATATCCTATAAGTGTATTGACTGCACCTGCGGCGGTTTTGTAATTATTTTCATGGTACTGGCTCTGCTTTGTCAGGATTTCAATGTGATACACGTGTTTTGTGTGTCAAAGTTTTTCGGCGGTGGAAGCTGATTCACGGTGCCGTTTGCTGTTGGTCGGACATTGTGGTTTAGAGGAATCTTATTTACGATCTGACCAGAGTGTTCTTGTTATTTTTGATTTTATACCCCTTCGAATTCTTTCTCAAGACTGTAACAGTGGAAATTGTTTAAGTTTGAAACTATTCACCGGTTAGTGCACGAGCTGTTCTCTTCGCGTGAATCTTGAAAAAATCTCAGCTTCCATCAGACGTCACAGCGTGTTGCAATCTGGGAATCCAATCACGTTGTGACGTGCTACGCGCCTGTGTCAACATTTCTTAGCATCCGTTACCATAGCAGCGTGTCACCTTTTCTTGTTAAGCAGAATCTTTTTCACTATGTTTTCGACAATTCTTGCACAAATGGATGCGCATTCAACTGATTCTTTGTGTCATGCCATTGACTTTGCCTATTGAGCACTACAGTTGAAGCTTTACAGATTTTGCTGCAATTCGTAACTACACAGACTTCGGTGACTACTTTTATTATTTTAGTTTAGTTATTTTAATAATCCAATTTCATTTTCAGATTACTACAAATTGACTATTTGAAATTATTATATTGCATAAGTTTGGACCTTTTTATTACACGTAATGCTTACAAATACAGTTTAGTGTTTATTGATTTTCCATTTTCTTCTACTGTGCTGTAGTCATGTCTAATATCGTAGCACCCCCACATTTTCTGCCAGTGGCTGGTAAACCCAAAATGGAATGGGAGTTGTGGTATCCAATGTTTTTGGCTTATGTTGACGTTCTAGAAGAGGATGGTTGTTCTCCTAAGAGAAAACTTGCACTTTTAAGGCACTGTTTAGGAGGGGCAGGTTTGAAAGATGTGCGGAAGATCCCGAGGGAGAACCCCTACATAAAGCCCGACCCGATGTACAACCCTCATGGACCCCTTACCGGCTAGAGGACGAAGACTCTGGGCCGGCAATAAATCAAAGCTTCTCCCTCCTACAGGACGCGTCCCGTAACCTGGAAGAGGAAGTCCTGAGAGGAGGCGGACCAAAACCCTCCCTCAACCAATCCGCGTTGGAGTCCAGAGGTCAGGAGGAGCAGAAAAGCGGGACAAGGAACGTCATCGGTGTGTTAGGCAGGAAGGAGCAACCAGAAGCTGAAGACTTCAGGACGGACGCTGAGATGCAACCTGACACCACGGGAACCAGCAACGGAGGAATCGCCGACAAGGAAGACTGCGAAGACCCCGAAACCTGGACGGAGGACTGGTGGATCCCGGAGGACGAAAAGGCTGCCACAACTCTGGAGAGTTGTGGCTTTTAGCGGTACGTGACGGGGCAAGGGGGAGGGAAGGGGGTTGGCCTTACGGGGAGAACCAAGGCATGGAAAACGTATTATTTTGGTGAAGGACACCCATGTGCAATTCCGCCCTACTCGTCGCCACACTATAAAGTCTCTTGAGCACACGACTTGCTGCCTCTCCTTACTAAATATCCCTACTTTCTAACGCACTGTTGTCACATTCCGACCAGAAAAGAGGTCTGCTTGACTGGTTAACTGGTCCCATAAGCTTGCTTTTATTTATTATTACTTTTTTGCACAAGTGGTGTGGTGACGGTAAAATACTTCCGAAAACACCCTGCTGACCGGTTCTTTTGTTATTTTTTTATTTTTTCACTTTTGAGCATTCAAAGAAGGGAGAAGAACATCCACGAACTTTGTCCTGGACTGGTAATTACCTACTTCACTTGCCCAAGTTATACTTCCTGAACTCTTTCTTGAATAAAACACATTAATCATCCTATACGGCCTCCTCGCTTCTGTTTCCGACCGTCCCTTCGACAAAAGAATTTGCGAATTTGCCACCCATTGAAGGATCTGGAGGTACCAATGTTTTTGATGTTGCTAATAAACAAATGAGTATTAGATTTGGTAGGAAAATTAACACTGGCATGGAAAGGTTTAAATTGTATTCTTGTGTACAAAAGGAGGATGAGTCCATTGAGGACTATGTGGCTGCTTTACACACTTTAGCGGGATCTTGTTCTTTTGAAACTATTAACTTCTAGCGAGTTTTAGAGAACAAATTATGATGAAAACTAAAAGCAAGAAAATACAAAAAAGACTGTGGATGGGTACTGAATTGTCCCCAAGTGCTATAGTTAATATTGCTAAAGGTATTGAACAATCTGAGAAATTTGTTAGTGAAATTAGGGCACAAGTTGTTAAAGTCAATGAGGCTGTTCCCGAAGTTTCTGTAGTAAAGGATCTAGTAACTTCCCAAAAAATTTCCTCTTTCCTCCCTAAGCAAGACACTGCAGGAAAGGATAACAAATTTGTTGGGAAAAAACTTCAGATAGTTTGTTACAGGTGCGGTAGTCTAGACCACGTTGGAAGCTACAAAGGGTGTCCTGCGTGGAACAAGATTTGTATTAAATGTAAGAAAACTGGTAATTTTAGTAAAGTTTGCAAATCAACTCAGAAAATCTATTTCATGACACACGAAGAGAGTGAACCTCCTCCAGAGATCAATAATTTACTGTGTGTTGGTAATACGAATTGCAAGGGTTTTCCAATGGGTAAAGTGTCAATTGATGGTATAGAAGTTTCTATGTTAGTGGATTCATGTGCTTGGTACAGTATTATTGGCAGAAATGTTTTTGATGAATTTTGGAAGACGAAAAAGCTAAAAATTATTCTCAAGGAGGGCGCAATTCCTGTTAGACACAGAGTAAGAAACGTACAATTGGCATATTGTGATAAACATAAGAAAATATTAACTGATTTGGTTTCTAAGAACATCATTGAACCCATAGAATCTTCCCCTTGGGTTTCTCCGGTCGTTTTAACCCTTAAAAGTAATGGCGATCTTCGCTTGTGTGGTGACCTTCGTAGTCTTAATAAAGAAATTTTGATTGATAGACATCCTTTACTTCACATACATGAGCTGATTTCCACGCTTTCAGGCGTCTGTGTTTTCTCCACAGTAGACTTACCCAGCGCCTATCATCAGGTAATTCTACATAAGGAATCTACATTTTTGACAGTTTTTGTAACGCCTGAGGGTATGTTTAAATTTTCACGTATGCCGTTTGACTTAGCCAGCGCAGCTTCCATTTTTCAAAGACAAGGAGGTCTTGGAAGGATGTTCTGGTGCAATTGCTTTCCAGGACGACATTTTAATTTTTGGAAAGGATTACGAGGAACATGATAAGAATTTGGAAAACGTGTTAAGATGTGTACAAAATAAAGGTTTGACTTTGATATTTTCTAAGTGCAAATTTTGGCAAAGTAAAGGTGAATATTTGGGACATGAGATCTCTAGTGATGGAGTAAAACCTACATTTAATCATGTTCAAAGTATTTCTAATGCTCCTGCTCCTACTACGAAAGAACAATTGTCTACCTTTTTAGGCTTGACAGAATATTATAGCAAATTTGTACAAGATTCTTCAAAAGTACATACCTTAAGAATATTGTTAAAAAAGAATGCCAAGTTTACTTGGGACAAGGATCAACAATTAGCTTTTGAGCTTCAAAAAAAATAAATTGTTGATGCACCATTTTTAAGGCCTTTTGAAATTGGGAAAGAATGTATCATAGCCGTAGACGCCAGCAATGTAAGTTTGGGTTCTGTGTTAATGCAAAGGAACAAGTGTGATGAATATGTTGTCTCTTATGCATCTAGAATGTTACATGGCGCAGAATATAATTATTTCACAATTGAAAAAGAACTGTTAGCATGTACATGGGCTGTGCAACATTTTTGTCAATTCTTGTGGGGTACCAAATTTCGCTTAAGAACAGACCATAAGCCTTTGATCAATATGTTAGCTGGTGGTGGTGGTAGAACATTAACAGCTCGCTTAGCACGATTGGCTGCCAAATTACAAGAATATCAGTGTGTTGTTGAATTTGTTTCAGGGCGTTTAAATGTGCATGCCGATTGCATGTTACGATTACCTTTGTTAGACGCACCTGACTCTATCAACAATGGTGTTGACTTTGATGTGGCATACACTATTGATGATGTTAATAGCGGGAGTAATAATGTATTGTCATCAGAAGCTATTTCTGAAACTGATTGGAAGAATGCAATGTGTGAGGACAGTATCTTATCTAAAGTGAAATTTTTACAACTGGGTTGGCCAGAAGAAAGGAAATTAAGTGGCGAATTGTTTTATTTTGCAAAATCAAGGATAAGCTAAGGTTTTCTCAAGGTATTGTAACAAGAGGGGATAAAATTGTTCCTTCTTGTAAACTTAGAGAAAGAATTTTGACCATGGCTCATGAAGGCCTCATGAGTATGTCCAGTACCAAAAGACGGATTAGAGAAGTCTACTGGTGGCCTAGTGTCGATAGTATGGTTGACAAATGGGTCAGAAAGTGTCTTCCTTGTTCAAAAAGTGATAAATCATTGAAACCACTGTCTGTGGATTTCACTCCTATTGAGTATGTTCAAGGTCCTTGGACGAAGCTAGGTATTGATATTATTGGTCCTCTTGGTTTGCCTCTTAACAAGGATGTTTATGCTGTAGTTTTAATAGATTTTTTTTTCAAAATAGCCGGGGTTAAAGATTGTAGAGAAGGTTACTTCAACTCAAATAATTGAATTTTTAGATTACGTTTTTTGCCGAGAGGGGTTGCCTGCAGGGCTAATTTCTGACAATGGTCCGCAATTTATTAGCAAGGAGTAATATGCGGTATTTTGCACAAAACAGTGTCCAATTATAACCCACAAGCCAATGGCCAGGTAGAACACTTTAATAGGGTGGTTAAATAATCTATCCAGCTTGCTATAAAAAGTAGTTTTGAATGGAAAAAGGTGCTACTCTATTGTCATATCACACTTCTCCAAATTCTGTTACTGGTCTATCTCCGTTTGAGATGTTACGAGGAAGAAAACCTGGTTCCAGGCTCTAGCCTTGGTGGTTGAAGGTGAAAAATTCTTATTATTCCACTTTGGATTTATCTCAAGTCAGGGAGCGTGTCCAGAAATATCAAGAGAAAATGAAGGACACTTTTTCTCTGCATCAATTTTCTGGTTCGAAGATTAAAGTGGGAAATTTTGTCTGTGTCAAGTTGTATGGTCTTTCTGGCAAGAAGTGGGCCAGGTGGTCTGATCCTGTTAAAGTACTGGAAGTTTTCAGCAAGATGGGGAAATATTTGGAAATTTAGACGCATATCCTTATGTAGATTTGTAAGCTCACAATTGGTCACTCAATCTATTGTCTCTAAATGTACTGAAGAGAATGATAATGGTTCTATTTTTTTAGACACATATGATAGTTGTATGCTCAGTTCAAATTTTTGGGAGTCACGTTCTAACAGTACTGACCATTTTCAGAGTACAGTTCCTACTATATCTCATGACAATACAACTGAACTTTGTGATAATATTCCTGAATCTGAGAGTCATGGGATTGAATTAAGGAAAAGCTCTCGCATTAAGCATACTCCTGTCAAAATGAAAGATTTTGTTAAATTTTAATTGTTTATTACCTGTTTTCCTTTCTGTATTGTATTTTTTTTTTGTTAATGGGGGGAAGGTGTGTGGTGTTCCATTCTAAGAATACCCATGGTATCGGAATGTAATTTGCATTCCATTCCATGGAGATTCCATACAAGCGGTTAAGTTAAGTGGACGTTACTTCCAGCTGTGGATGTCTAAGCTGTCTTCTCCAAATAAACCTACTTTTCTTTGATGAACCTGCGTTGGAACTTACTTCAGTATCCATTACAGATCTGCAAAAAAGGCTGCTTGCTTGGAGAGATGCCTGTTGTGCAGTGGGGCGTAAGTCTATACTCCTGGAGGTACTGGTACAAGGCATGTTCAGTTCCGGAACTCTCAGCTACCGCAATTTGGATCACTTGGGTGAGGGTTCTTATCAGATGCTCAACCTCCCCATTGGCCTGGGGCCACCGAGGGGTTATGCGGCAGTGCTTGATGTTGTAAGAGCTCAAGTTATCAGCTAGCTCGGAGCTGCTGAAGGAAGGCCCATTGTCTCTGGGGATGTCCCTGAACAGGCCGTGAGTGGCCATGAGCTTCTCCATCTTCGGTATGACTTCTGCGGCAGAAGTTGCTGCATGTATCTACCTCGTGATAGCGTGAATAGTCATCCACTATGACCAGCATGTGTTGTCCACCAGGTAGGCTTCTAAAATCTGCGCTTACTCGCTGCCACAGCTAACAAAAGAAAGTTAGGCCCCTCAACAGTAAGGCTGGGCCCATTAATCATAAACCCCACCAAAAATGCCAATTCTGTTCACTATTCATTCCATTACTTAAAGAAAGGGGCACATCCCTGACTCAATGTTACACCAACATTTCACTTAATATCTTTTATTTATCTAATTTTTTGAAACTTCATTATACTTTTTGCATATCAAAATTTATCAAACGATCTACACATATCATATATACAAACCACACCCACCATTTACATTTTTACAATTAACACAAAAAATTTTCTTGGACATTACCTAGGTACAACATAAAAGACATAAACTTCTAAAAAAAGAATACAAGCAACCAAAATTAAATACATACAATAGAAAACACTTGTTTTGGATTCACTAAATAATAATTATACATCAAACAGTGCCTATTGTCAATGAACCCACTGCCCGTGAAACATAATGATGTTTTCACTTGATATGTTTTTTAGGTGTCGCCTAGCAGCGCGCATGCGCTGCCTAGGAAAAAGACCTTAAGCAATGGATTGCCTTTTTCAGGCAAAAACGTGCACCCGTTGCATTGCTTTTAATGGCAACGCGTGCATGTTTGGCTATCCCCTTGCGAGAACGAGCTTTAAAACCATCTGTTAGTAATTGACAGATGGTTTCAACGCTGGTTCCCACATGGGAAACAGCTTCTGGCCCCCTCCTCTTTCCCCTCCCGCTGCTGCCTTCTCCTCTCCTCATCAGCGCGAGGCGCGCATTTGTTCTTGTGTTTTCTTGCCGTTGTGGTTTGCTGATTCCCATCTGTCACATGCAGTTTTTATCCTTAATAATGTTCGAGATCTCTGTCCGATTTTTTGGATTTCTCATATATTTGCCTCCCCTTGGTCCTCTTTTCTCTGTCACATGCAGTGATCGTGCCTAAATTATGTTGTTTCACTTCTTTGTCCAGTTGCCTTGATCCCGTGCTGTTTCTCTTGGGATGTGCACAGATCTCTCTGTCCTGTATGTCTGACTCATTTCAGTCATCCTGTCCTATCACTCGACAATGATTTAAAGTCTCTCCTTTGTTGACGCGCTTTTATCCCGTGCCGACTTTGCTTTGTTTGTTGTAACCTGCCTCATTCACTCCATCTCCTGTATCTGTCTTTTACTCTGGTTGTTGTTTTCTATTCGATTTTGGATCTTAGCCCCTATGTTTCCCCTCTACCTTAAGTTATCTGATCTTTTCTCTGCACACGTGCTGTTTATTCTCCTCGTGCTGTCTCTCTGCTGCTTCTTTTTTCTGCCCTGTACTGTCTCCACACTGCCTGCTCTGTCACGTTGGTGGTGTTTGTCCGCATGCTGTCTGGTCTGTCTTGTTTCTTCATGCGGCTTTGCTGCACAGGGGCAGGACACCTGGGGAGCCCCTGATTTGTGGAATGCCATTGAATGTGCTCTGTTTTTATTGAACAGCGTCCCTGGGTTCTCTCCTAGCGGTCCCCTACGTACCAGCACACTCTGCTTTTTGGCATTTTGCAACTTGTGTCTTTTCATACATTCATTTACTATATTTTTGTACTAACTTCTGCGTGAACCATTTATAGTTAAATATTGCTTCGAAACCAAAGGGAAGTACTTTTAAACAATGGTTTACTAACTCCTGCGTCGTTTAATATCTCTGTATCAGGCCATAGCCTTCCAGCCACACTTGGGCTGAATGTTCATATGTAATGCAGCGTGTAGCGCTGGTTAGATGTTTGATTGCATCTAGGTATTCCTATTACAGTGCTACATATATGGCTGTTAGATACGCCTGGCACTCAATGCAAACATGGAAGGGGGAGGGGATGTGGGAGGGGGTGCTCTCTTGAAGTTGCACAGCGAAGTTGCACTGAATTCTTTCATACGGCGGCCACATTGCACATTGTGCAAACTGAAAACCAGGCAATGAAATCTGCAATTAATGAATGAAGAAAAATGTGTAGTGCCCAGCTGCTGCTTCATTCGAAGCGGCTTGGCGTGTTGCGTGCTTATCTAGGATCCTGATCGATACTGTGACCTTATGCCCCTATTCGGCTATAAATCCATTTATTCCCTATATTGGCATAACCGTTCAAGTGCGATATTCAGAAACTCATCTCTGGCCTCACACGAACAGAGCCACATTCCAGAATAGTTTTCTCTGCCACTTCCTTTGCAACCAATTAGTGCAATGACAGAGCAGAAGTCACTATCTGAGATTCCTAGATTAACACTCCAAGTTCTTCAACAAGATAAAAACTCAGCAAACCTGGAAATCCCGCTTGCTGTGTTTTGATTAGTAATAGAACTCTGATGAGCAACTGATAGCGATCACTTCCTAGTGACATCTTAATTGACGTCTTATGTCCAGCAAACTTACGTCAAAGAAGGCACCTTTCAGGTATAAATATTACCAACGTTGCCTTAAGCAATTGCCTGTTGTTAGTTGCTGTTGGTGAAGCTGATACTGCCAGCTATCTCGCTGCTGCTGAAGAAGCTGTCATGCTGATGACACCATAGCTGGAATCGCTACTGCTATCGCTGCCAACTAGCGAACGATGGTGTGGTGAAACTAGGAGCTGAACAGCCGTCCCTCTGCGAAGAGCCCAGCAGATGCAAGCTGCCCGCGGACGCTGTCCCCCCTCCTTCTCCTCCTCGACGCACTGAAGAGAGACGCTGCCTTTCTCCTGCCGAGAAATCCAGCTCCAGCGTTTCTGGTCTACATTTGCGGGTGACTGGGATACCGAGTTCCCCTGAAGGAGATACCAGACCTCCATCATTCTATTCAGAGGTATGGTGTTGACTAAACCCGTAGTGAGAATTCTTGAAGCAAACCTTGGCAAAACCAACTTAACTTAAAGCTACTTACTTACTCCCCTCCCAAGTATTAGGCTTAGGTCAGGTACACTGGGGTAGGCGTAGCTAGAAGCACCAGTTGAGTATTTTAGCCTAATGTATATATGAATGTATATATGTTTTATTACTTTTAAACCATTGTATGGCTAAGAAACCATATCAATGCTTTTACAGTATTATTTCGCAATACTTATCTTACTGTACGTACTTTTTATCATAACAAGTCTTGCAATTGTGGCAATACATTTCTCTTGTACGAGAAGAAAGACTGTTCAATAAATGTTAACCCTTTATTGACAAACGCCCGTCTCTCTGTTCTCTACATATTGTGAAAGTAATCTGCACTAACCTGACTGAGTAAAATAACTGTCTATTGTTTCACACGACCCTAGAGATTGACTCTTAATCTGAGGAGCAAAGTTGTCATGTTGCACGGTTGTTGGAAAACTGAATCCCTTCTTGTCTGTGCCAGGGAAGCTGATCACTTCCTATTTCAGTCAAGAAAGTTTCCAGTGACCTCTGAGCTAGTTGGTAACAAACCCAATTAAGTTTAGCATAGTCAGTAGAGGCCTGGAAGATCCGCACTTCTACGTCGATACTACTGTTTATGTTATTCCAATGCGCAGGGCCTAGTGGGAAACTAGGAACTACACTACATGGCGCCCAAACGTTTGGTAAGGCGATAAACTAACGCAAGACGTTAGAGTAACTCAGTCGTGCATATTTCACACAGACCCTTTTCTCCCGTAAATACTCCAATAGACGTCCGACCAGAAAAGAGGTCTGCTTGACTGGTTAACTGGTCCCATAAGCTTGCTTTTATTTATTATTACTTTTTTGCACAAGTGGTGTGGTGACGGTAAAATACTTCCGAAAACACCCTGCTGACCGGTTCTTTTGTTATTTTTTTATTTTTTCACTTTTGAGCATTCAAAGAAGGGAGAAGAACATCCACGAACTTTGTCCTGGACTGGTAATTACCTACTTCACTTGCCCAAGTTATACTTCCTGAACTCTTTCTTGAATAAAACACATTAATCACCCTATACGGCCTCCTCGCTTCTGTTTCCGACCGTCCCTCCGACAAAAGAATTTGCGAATTTGCCACCCATTGAAGGATCTGGAGGTACCAATGTTTTTGATGTTGCTAATAAACAAATGAGTATTAGATTTGGTAGGAAAATTAACACTGGCATGGAAAGGTTTAAATTGTATTCTTGTGTACAAAAGGAGGATGAGTCCATTGAGGACTATGTGGCTGCTTTACACACTTTAGCGGGATCTTGTTCTTTTGAAACTATTAACTTCTAGCGAGTTTTAGAGAACAAATTATGATGAAAACTAAAAGCAAGAAAATACAAAAAAGACTGTGGATGGGTACTGAATTGTCCCTAAGTGCTATAGTTAATATTGCTAAAGGTATTGAACAATCTGAGAAATTTGTTAGTGAAATTAGGGCACAAGTTGTTAAAGTCAATGAGGCTGTTCCCGAAGTTTCTGTAGTAAAGGATCTAGTAACTTCCCAAAAAATTTCCTCTTTCCTCCCTAAGCAAGACACTGCAGGAAAGGATAACAAATTTGTTGGGAAAAAACTTCAGATAGTTTGTTACAGGTGCGGTAGTCTAGACCACGTTGGAAGCTACAAAGGGTGTCCTGCGTGGAACAAGATTTGTATTAAATGTAAGAAAACTGGTAATTTTAGTAAAGTTTGCAAATCAACTCAGAAAATCTATTTCATGACACACGAAGAGAGTGAACCTCCTCCAGAGATCAATAATTTACTGTGTGTTGGTAATACGAATTGCAAGGGTTTTCCAATGGGTAAAGTGTCAATTGATGGTATAGAAGTTTCTATGTTAGTGGATTCATGTGCTTGGTACAGTATTATTGGCAGAAATGTTTTTGATGAATTTTGGAAGACGAAAAAGCTAAAAATTATTCTCAAGGAGGGCGCAATTCCTGTTAGACACAGAGTAAGAAACGTACAATTGGCATATTGTGATAAACATAAGAAAATATTAACTGATTTGGTTTCTAAGAACATCATTGAACCCATAGAATCTTCCCCTTGGGTTTCTCCGGTCGTTTTAACCCTTAAAAGTAATGGCGATCTTCGCTTGTGTGGTGACCTTCGTAGTCTTAATAAAGAAATTTTGATTGATAGACATCCTTTACTTCACATACATGAGCTGATTTCCACGCTTTCAGGCGTCTGTGTTTTCTCCACAGTAGACTTACCCAGCGCCTATCATCAGGTAATTCTACATAAGGAATCTACATTTTTGACAGTTTTTGTAACGCCTGAGGGTATGTTTAAATTTTCACGTATGCCGTTTGACTTAGCCAGCGCAGCTTCCATTTTTCAAAGACAAGGAGGTCTTGGAAGGATGTTCTGGTGCAATTGCTTTCCAGGACGACATTTTAATTTTTGGAAAGGATTACGAGGAACATGATAAGAATTTGGAAAACGTGTTAAGATGTGTACAAAATAAAGGTTTGACTTTGATATTTTCTAAGTGCAAATTTTGGCAAAGTAAAGGTGAATATTTGGGACATGAGATCTCTAGTGATGGAGTAAAACCTACATTTAATCATGTTCAAAGTATTTCTAATGCTCCTGCTCCTACTACGAAAGAACAATTGTCTACCTTTTTAGGCTTGACAGAATATTATAGCAAATTTGTACAAGATTCTTCAAAAGTACATACCTTAAGAATATTGTTAAAAAAGAATGCCAAGTTTACTTGGGACAAGGATCAACAATTAGCTTTTGAGCTTCAAAAAAAATAAATTGTTGATGCACCATTTTTAAGGCCTTTTGAAATTGGGAAAGAATGTATCATAGCCGTAGACGCCAGCAATGTAAGTTTGGGTTCTGTGTTAATGCAAAGGAACAAGTGTGATGAATATGTTGTCTCTTATGCATCTAGAATGTTACATGGCGCAGAATATAATTATTTCACAATTGAAAAAGAACTGTTAGCATGTACATGGGCTGTGCAACATTTTTGTCAATTCTTGTGGGGTACCAAATTTCGCTTAAGAACAGACCATAAGCCTTTGATCAATATGTTAGCTGGTGGTGGTGGTAGAACATTAACAGCTCGCTTAGCACGATTGGCTGCCAAATTACAAGAATATCAGTGTGTTGTTGAATTTGTTCCAGGGCGTTTAAATGTGCATGCCGATTGCATGTTACGATTACCTTTGTTAGACGCACCTGACTCTATCAACAATGGTGTTGACTTTGATGTGGCATACACTATTGATGATGTTAATAGCGGGAGTAATAATGTATTGTCATCAGAAGCTATTTCTGAAACTGATTGGAAGAATGCAATGTGTGAGGACAGTATCTTATCTAAAGTGAAATTTTTACAACTGGGTTGGCCAGAAGAAAGGAAATTAAGTGGCGAATTGTTTTATTTTGCAAAATCAAGGATAAGCTAAGGTTTTCTCAAGGTATTGTAACAAGAGGGGATAAAATTGTTCCTTCTTGTAAACTTAGAGAAAGAATTTTGACCATGGCTCATGAAGGCCTCATGAGTATGTCCAGTACCAAAAGACGGATTAGAGAAGTCTACTGGTGGCCTAGTGTCGATAGTATGGTTGACAAATGGGTCAGAAAGTGTCTTCCTTGTTCAAAAAGTGATAAATCATTGAAACCACTGTCTGTGGATTTCACTCCTATTGAGTATGTTCAAGTCCTTGGACGAAGCTAGGTATTGATATTATTGGTCCTCTTGGTTTGCCTCTTAACAAGGATGTTTATCCTGTAGTTTTAATAGATTTTTTTTTCAAAATAGCCGGGGTTAAAGATTGTAGAGAAGGTTACTTCAACTCAAATAATTGAATTTTTAGATTACGTTTTTTGCCGAGAGGGGTTGCCTGCAGGGCTAATTTCTGACAATGGTCCGCAATTTATTAGCAAGGAGTAATATGCGGTATTTTGCACAAAACAGTGTCCAATTATAACCCACAAGCCAATGGCCAGGTAGAACACTTTAATAGGGTGGTTAAATAATCTATCCAGCTTGCTATAAAAAGTAGTTTTGAATGGAAAAAGGTGCTACTCTATTGTCATATCACACTTCTCCAAATTCTGTTACTGGTCTATCTCCGTTTGAGATGTTACGAGGAAGAAAACCTGGTTCCAGGCTCTAGCCTTGGTGGTTGAAGGTGAAAAATTCTTATTATTCCACTTTGGATTTATCTCAAGTCAGGGAGCGTGTCCAGAAATATCAAGAGAAAATGAAGGACACTTTTTCTCTGCATCAATTTTCTGGTTCGAAGATTAAAGTGGGAAATTTTGTCTGTGTCAAGTTGTATGGTCTTTCTGGCAAGAAGTGGGCCAGGTGGTCTGATCCTGTTAAAGTACTGGAAGTTTTCAGCAAGATGGGGAAATATTTGGAAATTTAGACGCATATCCTTATGTAGATTTGTAAGCTCACAATTGGTCACTCAATCTATTGTCTCTAAATGTACTGAAGAGAATGATAATGGTTCTATTTTTTTAGACACATATGATAGTTGTATGCTCAGTTCAAATTTTTGGGAGTCACGTTCTAACAGTACTGACCATTTTCAGAGTACAGTTCCTACTATATCTCATGACAATACAACTGAACTTTGTGATAATATTCCTGAATCTGAGAGTCATGGGATTGAATTAAGGAAAAGCTCTCGCATTAAGCATACTCCTGTCAAAATGAAAGATTTTGTTAAATTTTAATTGTTTATTACCTGTTTTCCTTTCTGTATTGTATTTTTTTTTTTGTTAATGGGGGGAAGGTGTGTGGTGTTCCATTCTAAGAATACCCATGGTATCGGAATGTAATTTGCATTCCATTCCATGGAGATTCCATACAAGCGGTTAAGTTAAGTGGACGTTACTTCCAGCTGTGGATGTCTAAGCTGTCTTCTCCAAATAAACCTACTTTTCTTTGATGAACCTGCGTTGGAACTTACTTCAGTATCCATTACAGATCTGCAAAAAAGGCTGCTTGCTTGGAGAGATGCCTGTTGTGCAGTGGGGCGTAAGTCTATACTCCTGGAGGTACTGGTACAAGGCATGTTCAGTTCCGGAACTCTCAGCTACCGCAATTTGGATCACTTGGGTGAGGGTTCTTATCAGATGCTCAACCTCCCCATTGGCCTGGGGCCACCGAGGGGTTATGCGGCAGTGCTTGATGTTGTAAGAGCTCAAGTTATCAGCTAGCTCGGAGCTGCTGAAGGAAGGCCCATTGTCTCTGGGGATGTCCCTGAACAGGCCGTGAGTGGCCATGAGCTTCTCCATCTTCGGTATGACTTCTGCGGCAGAAGTTGCTGCATGTATCTACCTCGTGATAGCGTGAATAGTCATCCACTATGACCAGCATGTGTTGTCCACCAGGTAGGCTTCTAAAATCTGCGCTTACTCGCTGCCACAGCTAACAAAAGAAAGTTAGGCCCCTCAACAGTAAGGCTGGGCCCATTAATCATAAACCCCACCAAAAATGCCAATTCTGTTCACTATTCATTCCATTACTTAAAGAAAGGGGCACATCCCTGACTCAATGTTACACCAACATTTCACTTAATATCTTTTATTTATCTAATTTTTTGAAACTTCATTATACTTTTTGCATATCAAAATTTATCAAACGATCTACACATATCATATATACAAACCACACCCACCATTTACATTTTTACAATTAACACAAAAAATTTTCTTGGACATTACCTAGGTACAACATAAAAGACATAAACTTCTAAAAAAAGAATACAAGCAACCAAAATTAAATACATACAATAGAAAACACTTGTTTTGGATTCACTAAATAATAATTATACATCAAACAGTGCCTATTGTCAATGAACCCACTGCCCGTGAAACATAATGATGTTTTCACTTGATATGTTTTTTAGGTGTCGCCTAGCAGCGCGCATGCGCTGCCTAGGAAAAAGACCTTAAGCAATGGATTGCCTTTTTCAGGCAAAAACGTGCACCAGTTGCATTGCTTTTAATGGCAACGCGTGCATGTTTGGCTATCCCCTTGCGAGAACGAGCTTTAAAACCATCTGTTAGTAATTGACAGATGGTTTCAACGCTGGTTCCCACATGGGAAACAGCTTCTGGCCCCCTCCTCTTTCCCCTCCCGCTGCTGCCTTCTCCTCTCCTCATCAGCGCGAGGCGCGCATTTGTTCTTGTGTTTTCTTGCCGTTGTGGTTTGCTGATTCCCATCTGTCACATGCAGTTTTTATCCTTAATAATGTTCGAGATCTCTGTCCGATTTTTTGGATTTCTCATATATTTGCCTCCCCTTGGTCCTCTTTTCTCTGTCACATGCAGTGATCGTGCCTAAATTATGTTGTTTCACTTCTTTGTCCAGTTGCCTTGATCCCGTGCTGTTTCTCTTGGGATGTGCACAGATCTCTCTGTCCTGTATGTCTGACTCATTTCAGTCATCCTGTCCTATCACTCGACAATGATTTAAAGTCTCTCCTTTGTTGACGCGCTTTTATCCCGTGCCGACTTTGCTTTGTTTGTTGTAACCTGCCTCATTCACTCCATCTCCTGTATCTGTCTTTTACTCTGGTTGTTGTTTTCTATTCGATTTTGGATCTTAGCCCCTATGTTTCCCCTCTACCTTAAGTTATCTGATCTTTTCTCTGCACACGTGCTGTGCTGTTTATTCTCCTCGTGCTGTCTCTCTGCTGCTTCTTTTTTCTGCCCTGTACTGTCTCCACACTGCCTGCTCTGTCACGTTGGTGGTGTTTGTCCGCATGCTGTCTGGTCTGTCTTGTTTCTTCATGCGGCTTTGCTGCACAGGGGCAGGACACCTGGGGAGCCCCTGATTTGTGGAATGCCATTGAATGTGCTCTGTTTTTATTGAACAGCGTCCCTGGGTTCTCTCCTAGCGGTCCCCTACGTACCAGCACACTCTGCTTTTTGGCATTTTGCAACTTGTGTCTTTTCATACATTCATTTACTATATTTTTGTACTAACTTCTGCGTGAACCATTTATAGTTAAATATTGCTTCGAAACCAAAGGGAAGTACTTTTAAACAATGGTTTACTAACTCCTGCGTCGTTTAATATCTCTGTATCAGGCCATAGCCTTCCAGCCACACTTGGGCTGAATGTTCATATGTAATGCAGCGTGTAGCGCTGGTTAGATGTTTGATTGCATCTAGGTATTCCTATTACAGTGCTACATATATGGCTGTTAGATACGCCTGGCACTCAATGCAAACATGGAAGGGGGAGGGGATGTGGGAGGGGGTGCTCTCTTGAAGTTGCACAGCGAAGTTGCACTGAATTCTTTCATACGGCGGCCACATTGCACATTGTGCAAACTGAAAACCAGGCAATGAAATCTGCAATTAATGAATGAAGAAAAATGTGTAGTGCCCAGCTGCTGCTTCATTCGAAGCGGCTTGGCGTGTTGCGTGCTTATCTAGGATCCTGATCGATACTGTGACCTTATGCCCCTATTCGGCTATAAATCCATTTATTCCCTATATTGGCATAACCGTTCAAGTGCGATATTCAGAAACTCATCTCTGGCCTCACACGAACAGAGCCACATTCCAGAATAGTTTTCTCTGCCACTTCCTTTGCAACCAATTAGTGCAATGACAGAGCAGAAGTCACTATCTGAGATTCCTAGATTAACACTCCAAGTTCTTCAACAAGATAAAAACTCAGCAAACCTGGAAATCCCGCTTGCTGTGTTTTGATTAGTAATAGAACTCTGATGAGCAACTGATAGCGATCACTTCCTAGTGACATCTTAATTGACGTCTTATGTCCAGCAAACTTACGTCAAAGAAGGCACCTTTCAGGTATAAATATTACCAACGTTGCCTTAAGCAATTGCCTGTTGTTAGTTGCTGTTGGTGAAGCTGATACTGCCAGCTATCTCGCTGCTGCTGAAGAAGCTGTCATGCTGATGACACCATAGCTGCAATCGCTACTGCTATCGCTGCCAACTAGCGAACGATGGTGTGGTGAAACTAGGAGCTGAACAGCCGTCCCTCTGCGAAGAGCCCAGCAGATGCAAGCTGCCCGCGGACGCTGTCCCCCCTCCTTCTCCTCCTCGACGCACTGAAGAGAGACGCTGCCTTTCTCCTGCCGAGAAATCCAGCTCCAGCGTTTCTGGTCTACATTTGCGGGTGACTGGGATACCGAGTTCCCCTGAAGGAGATACCAGACCTCCATCATTCTATTCAGAGGTATGGTGTTGACTAAACCCGTAGTGAGAATTCTTGAAGCAAACCTTGGCAAAACCAACTTAACTTAAAGCTACTTACTTACTCCCCTCCCAAGTATTAGGCTTAGGTCAGGTACACTGGGGTAGGCGTAGCTAGAAGCACCAGTTGAGTATTTTAGCCTAATGTATATATGAATGTATATATGTTTTATTACTTTTAAACCATTGTATGGCTAAGAAACCATATCAATGCTTTTACAGTATTATTTCGCAATACTTATCTTACTGTACGTACTTTTTATCATAACAAGTCTTGCAATTGTGGCAATACATTTCTCTTGTACGAGAAGAAAGACTGTTCAATAAATGTTAACCCTTTATTGACAAACGCCCGTCTCTCTGTTCTCTACATATTGTGAAAGTAATCTGCACTAACCTGACTGAGTAAAATAACTGTCTATTGTTTCACACGACCCTAGAGATTGACTCTTAATCTGAGGAGCAAAGTTGTCATGTTGCACGGTTGTTGGAAAACTGAATCCCTTCTTGTCTGTGCCAGGGAAGCTGATCACTTCCTATTTCAGTCAAGAAAGTTTCCAGTGACCTCTGAGCTAGTTGGTAACAAACCCAATTAAGTTTAGCATAGTCAGTAGAGGCCTGGAAGATCCGCACTTCTACGTCGATACTACTGTTTATGTTATTCCAATGCGCAGGGCCTAGTGGGAAACTAGGAACTACACTACATGGCGCCCAAACGTTTGGTAAGGCGATAAACTAACGCAAGACGTTAGAGTAACTCAGTCGTGCATATTTCACACAGACCCCTTTCTCCCGTAAATACTCCAATAGACGTCTGGAGTGGGTGAAAGGTTAAAATCCGCCCGAACTCAGTAGGAAGAGATTCCTATGTAAAGCTCTGGTTTATTCAACGTTGAAGTATACAGTGTTCCAAAATATTGTGCACCTAATCTTTGTCTCCTTGGAGACCTACTCTGCAAAACCTGCATTTATACAATGCCAGGAGAAAACGGAACCACTGGGGCCGCAGCAGATGCGACTCAGCAGGGTCCCGAACACACAGACCCGGATGCAATTATCATCCCGGTCCACTTAAGGAAATCTATAACGTTAAAACTTATAGAGAACGGACTGACACCACAAGGTGGTACAGTAATTTTCGTGATAGAGGCTCACGAATATCGGCAGACAGAGGTATTCTATTCATGGATAAACTTTCCAGCGGCAAACGCTACAACAAAAGAGTTTCACTATTACAAAATAGAGGAACCTCCGGAAGAGTACGCTCCTTTCGAGGAGACTGAAATCCCACTAAAATTCCAAGAGCACCTGCTCTGGTTTAATCGCGCCCTAAAACACAATGATCATATTACCAGGCTCGGTCCACTAGGTAGACCAGGAGCAACGTGGCCGGTTCTAGCCAGCTACACACCACATCCGGACATTGCAAAAATGTCTAGAGAAGAGCTGTTTGTACAGCTAAAGACACTTATAAAAATACATAGGCAATTAGTCCAATATGTAATGCGGACTGCAACAGTCCAACCAGCTGTTAATGTACCACAGCTGACCCCTCATCAGGGAAACACTAATAAAATTACACCACAGAACATACAGTCATGTCTTGGTAAAACACCCGTAAAACGGGAACAAATTCCTTTCTGGTTAGCACAGAAAATAACTCAAATAGAGGCAGTATTTCCTGATACTACCCCTATTGAGAAACACAGAATCTTGACCATCTGCCTTCCTATGGGAATCGCACCACACGTGAAGGACTGTGACACTTGGGGTACAGTCTTTGCTTCCATTTACACAAAAACACACGGTGTTCCGTCTATGGCGGTAATACCAGAAGTGCTAAAACAGATTCAAAATGAATACGGTCCAGAGCCCGCTTTAACTCTTGGTATGAAATTACTGAAAGACTTCAAGCAGGTCTCGGCTATATTATTAGCCAACATAAAGGGAGAAGCAGCATCTGTGGCGATTCGCCAGAAGTTGAAGGAAACAGATATAAAAGATCAGCCAGTTGAGCTTGCCAAAATCATAGAAAAATGCTATGAAGAGTTAGGTAGAGACAGTTTGGGTGGAAAACCAGTAAAGCCCCAACTGCTCGAAAATCCTGAAAAATTATTTATTAAAAATAATTTAAATACTCCTAAAAAGAGCTGGGATGGAAATAAACAATCCACTCCCAAGGAAAAAGTTTTCCAGTCCAGAGGAAGGTCTCCTCGACGGAGGGAAAGAACTCCGACTCGAGAACACCAGTCTCCCCAGAGGGAGCCCTCTGAGAAAAGATATAACCTTAGAAATAGGGATAATCTGAAAAAACCTGATAGATATCAAAGTATTGATACACGTCCCTCTCGATCTTTTTCGCAGAAATCGGAAAGAAGAGGACGGTCAGACCCAGGAGAGCACACCAAGTCCAAAGACAAGGAACCTGCTCAGAATAAAAAATCTCAATTTTCAAAAAAGAAGGTAGCCAGTATTAGAGTAATCAACCATGCCGAGAATACTGAGGACACAGTTGAAAAACGGGGAGTGGGCATTGACAATGTTGGACAGTGCAGCAGAAATCAGTATAGCGGGCAAGATCTTGATGAGTCATCTGGAGACAGTGGACACGAATGAATACATTCAGGTTGAAACTGCCGACACCAGACTTAGCGAGCCCCATAAAATATACGAAATAACATTGCGTATAGAGGGTGATAAGACTAGGAAAATAAGAGGTCTATTTTGGGATACGCTCTCAAAAGGCTAGGATATTCTGTTAGCTGAAAAAGATTGGCCCCCAGACTTTGTCAGGGAGTGCCCTCGTGGCGAAGAAATGATTATGCCTGCCTTCTCGAATCACATTCCGATTCAGAAAAAATATACTTATGCAAGGAAATGGGCAGTAGCCCAGGCACCGGCGTTATATAAAAATCATGTAGGATGGGATGAGGACACACCTCCCCACAAAATACAGTTAAAAAGTGAACCAACTGCCCAACGGCAGTATCCCATTAAGCAAGAAGCTAAGAAACAAGTCAGGGAGATTTTAGATCAACTTGAATACCAGGGGGTGATTGAAACATGCACCTCTCAAATGAACAATCCTTTGTTTCCTGTCTCCAAGCCAGACAATTCATATCGTCTAGTTTTGGACTACAGACACCTTAATGCATGTTGCAAAACATTTGCAGTACAAAACTCGCATAGTGCAGCCCTAATGAATAACATAGTTAGGAAAAAGTATAAAACGACATTAGACATATCTAATGGTTTCTTTTGTCAAAACATTGCACCGGAAAGCAGATATTTGACCGCTTTCTCTGCATTTGGGTCGCAGAAAAAATTCTGTCGACTCCCACAGGGGTTCAAGAACAGCCGAGGACTATTCTCAGCTAGAGTAACAGAGTTACTACAAATATATGATGATGAGGCATTATCTTACGTAGATGATATTTATCTCACAGACGACGACTTGGATACTCACTTGAAAAGAGTGAACACCATTATACTTGGGTTCGCAGCAGAGGGTTACAAATTCAACTTTGAAAAGTCTCGAATTGCCCATCTGACAGTACTATTTTTAGGGTACGAATTACCAAGTGAAGGAAAAAGCCTAGCGGACAACTTCTTAGAGAAGTGCGCTGTACTCCAAGCTCCAAAAACGCTGAAGAATTTACAATCCATACTAGGTTTTCTGAATTTCGGAAGAACATACATTCTAAATTACGCAGAGAGGGTTAAACCTCTCTATGAACTAATTAAACCTGATTTTAAACAAATCAATTGGACTCAAAAACACACAGAAATTTTTAGATCACTGCAAACAGACATGTTAGCTAAAACAAAATTAGATACACGTGACAACATGTAATCCGAGTCATCCCAGGAAGATGCGGATTCACGTACCTAACATCTAATGAGGGAGAAAAAGTACCTATTTCAATTAAATCTCACTTGTACACACAAGCAGAAAAAGCATTCAGTCTCACAGAAAGAACTGTGAAAGCAGTGCAAATCGCATTAGCAAATGAACGAGAACTAGCATATGGCAAAAGGATTAATATCCTCACAGCGGAATCCGCCTTTGAGGCGCTATTCAGCCCAATAAACCTGCCTACAGTGTCACTGGATCCGAAATGGATACAGTGTGTAGATTCTCTAGGAGCGGAAGATGTGAGATACTATTTCGCTCCGCAGTTCGAAGAACTGAATGATTTAGAATATGAAGAAGAATATCCTCTGCCAATCGAACTTCTGCCTCTCCCACAATACGCCTGTATAATCTATACAGATAGATTTGTACAGCATTTCAACGTAGAGAGAAAATCCTACGATGCAGCCTGTGCGATTGTTAAAGGTCGTTGGCTGTGCGGCAAATTCAGACCGAAAATAACAAAAACTGAATCATTGAGAAACTGTTCGGCTCAGAGAGCTGCAATCAGATGTTTAAAGATGGCGCTCGAAAATGCAGAACGTGAATTCCCGACACTTATCGTGTGCGATTCTCATTTTTGCGTCAACTCTTACAACAATAAACTGCAGAGGTGGATTGAAAAAGATTACAAAGATGACACAGGTGCCACAATAAAGCATAAATTGCTCTGGAAACAGGTAGCTCTTTTACACAAAGAACTACAAAAGACTCACGTGATACACGCACAGAGTCTTCAACGTGATGGCGTTCACGTTGCAGGGAATTCATTGGCTAATACAGCCACAGCGGAAGCAACTAAACCGGCTTCCGTAGCCACAAAAAAGCGTACAGAAAAATACATAGACGGGGAAACCATGCTGGCAGTAAAAACGACCGTAAAAGGCGACTGTGCAGCACTGCCCGTGAACTATCCACTCAATTATGCATACATAATCGATGCAAACTCCGTTCCTTTTGCTCGAATCCCTGGAGTGGGGGATAGGGTAATTCCAAACACGAACAGGAGAATATTTTTAATAGCAGACGCACACATGGGGTTGGGTCTGAGACACCAAACAATTAAAGACTCTCTGAAAGAATTACAATCAGAGTACTGGTGGCCTGGAATGAGCATAGATATTCAATGTTTTGCTCAAAATTGTGAAGACTGCAACAGAGATCGCAGTAATGAACAGGCCAGTGTAGTTTCAGGAACCCTGATAGACAGCATAAGGCGGTCTATCTGCGCAATCAAAGAAGAGAAGCGCGTCCCATTGTACATCCTTAAGGCTAAACACACTTAAAAAATGTGGCCTCCAGCGCTCGGCTGACGCTAGAACTGTTATAAGAGAGATCTGCGAGTCTTTATCGGCACATACGCAATTACCACGTTCCATTCTGACCAGGGTCCTGCTTTTAGCTCTCGAGCTTATAAGGAGGCCATGGCCAGCATGGGAATTGGGTTGCGGTATTCTTGTCCGTCGCACCCCGAAGGGAATAGTGTGGTTGAAAGAAAAAACCGGGACATAAAGCGATCTATAACAGCGAAGGTATTAGGTTCAGGCGCTGGGTGGGTCAAACATCTAATAAGTGTCCAGACCAGTCTTAATAACTTGCCAAGAAATTCTCTAAAAGGTTTCAGCCCATACGAACTATTGTTCGGAATTAGAATGAACATTCAGGACCTCGATAGTCAGATATCAGTGGTACAAGAAAAAACAACAGACTTTGACATCAAAGATCGGTTGGCTGTTTTACAGGAACTGAATGAAACAAGAAAATCCTTAAGCAACATAAAGTTAAAACAATAGCCATCTACCACTGACGAGGCACCACAAGCAACAGCCCCAGCAAGGCCTGTCTGGATTCCAAAGATTGGGGATCTAGTCAGAGAAAAAATCGCGGTGAAGAAAGAATTTGGGCCTTCTTACAGAAAAGCAATACCTGTCTTGGCAGTCACCGGAACAAGATCAGTTGTACTACCGCCCCTTGCTGGTAAAAAGGAGAACAGAGTTGTGTCTATCGACCTGGTAAAACCACAAGCATGTGGCCTATAATCAACAGTAGGCCCAGTGGACTCCCAAGAAACAACAGAATACCCAAACTTGCAACAATCCAAGAGGTTCAAACTGAAAGACTAATCACATTCGATCAGCCTGCAGTGCACAGAGAAGGACTATGCAATAATGCCATGGAACTCGTGCCTCTTGAGACACAGATTGAAACAGTTCGTCAAGAAACACCAGTCTACAATAATGTGGCATCAGAAAGTGCTACCGAAAGACAGATTGAAACAACAATCCCAACAATTGACAGAACTGTCTCTGGTTATTTCATCAACTTCGACAACTTCTCTGAAGATCAAAACGACCCCGAAGTGATGCCAGAAACAAAAAAGACTTTTAAAGAAAAAGCAACGGAACTCTTTCATCAACTGAAGGAAATCTACCTTATTTCACCTTGGTTAGAGTTCTGGTTCGGTCTAGGTGTATTTTTCCTCCTGCTTTGGCTCATCATGGTACTTTGTTTGGGAAAATTCATTGAGGGAAAATATACTACAATGGACACAGCAAGTCAGAACATCAACCTAGTCCTCAAACCACACAGATCATCCCACGTGAAGAAAAGAGAACTGTCAACAGTAAATGTCACAGCAATTCCAATACCTGGTGGGGTAGTATGGGAAAAAACTGACTATGAGATCTATGGTCCGGTCGAAATCCTGAAGTATCCTCATCAACTGAAGGTTTCCTTAAGTGACTTTGTAAAACCTAGTACATTCTCTGATGATTGGGACTTTAACAGTATTATTGACATGATGTCTGATTTAGTAATGTCAGCTAGATTCACAGAACATGATTATTTACAAGGTTCATCTAGTTATGAGCAATTATTATGCTACACACATTATGGTGATCATTACTTGCATAAATCTGCACAGCCTAGAAATGTTTTTATGTATAATTAATGGGAACATTGTGCTACACCACCTAAAAGCAGTTCTAAAGCATTTTGTGAGAAATTCAAGTACTTCTCAGGGTTTAACACCAGTGATGCAGAAACGTTTTATTTCAAACTGTTAGATAAAACAGGAATGAAAACAATGCTGACAAATTCTGAAATTGATATATTCAGAAGCATTTTATGAAAAAATGATGACATTTGGTTTTGATTATTGGAAAAATAACATTGAAACAAAAACAATTTGGGGTACAAAAGATTGGCAGGTACAAGGCCTTGAAGCACTATTCAGAACCTGCATGATACCAGAACAAATGATGTTTTTAAATGACGCAATACACCAAACATCCTGTCTTGGCCTAGCTAAGATCAAAGACCTTAACAAACCGTCTATTCCGAAACCAATACCTGATAATGTAACAACAGATATTGAGATAGACGTAACTAAAATTTTACATTTCAACAGAACACATCCTGATTGGAAAAAGTGGTTAATCTGGCCTACAGACACAAACAACTGTCAAGATAGATTCCTGAACAAAACACAGGGGTTAAAAATGACCAGACAAGACCCTAGATACTCCCAGAGACAACATCCAGGGATAGTAACAACATACAGTGTAGGGAAACTCTGCCTCGAATGGCTAACATCATCCACACTGGCTGAAATTAAGCAACACTTGTCTTTACTAAAAGATGGTGCTGATTTGCGCGATTTCATTCTTGGACCACGCAAACAGCGTCAAAAGCGTTTCATAGCGACCAGTATCTATGCTGCGTACAACGAGGCTTGGAAAGTCACACAAATTGAAACAGCTGAAAAAATACGAGAAATTGATCGTATTAATTTGGAAAAATCACTTTCTGTAGTGGACAATGGGTTAATGACTCTGTCCTCCAGAATATATTCGTTGGACAATATTGTATCTTCTGCCTTTGACATAATAGACAGAGACTTGCTAATATTACAACATGGCCAATCTCAATTACGTTCTATTGTACAATTGGGCTGGACGCTGCAAAATCTTCGTTCAGGCTATGTGCCTTGGCGTTTAATAAACACAACGTCATTATTTTCCATTTTTAACCTTACTGATAAACAAATCAGTTTGGCACAGAAAGGAGCAGACTATACAATCCTGAGCATCGAAAAACTTGAGAGATTACCATTGACAATGTCAGAGAGTCCTGTCATTGAATGGATAATACACGGAATTATCACAATTCCGATAACAACTTTCCGATTTAAAAAATGCTTTGAATACATACCTAGTGGCCAGTATGAACGATTGGGTAAAGGATATGTAAAATCAGAATGGAAATTACCATACACACATTCTTGCTATAGTGACAGCGACAAAAATGTATTTCTTAGTGGTGAAAATTGTAAACATTCACTAAGTGGTATACTTTTGTGCCAGGGTATTAATTTACACTAAGCTTGTGATGGAAATTCTAACAACCTTTCATGCCACCAGCTTGTCACACCTGCAACTCAGATAGAGCCCTTCTTTATGCAACTTGCAAACGGGAGTTAAATTCTTAGAACGGATCACAGATGTTGTGGCCTTGTTCCAGGGAAAAGTTATCTTGTAAGAGTAACATCCATGGTCAAATGCTGTATGCAGGCATTGTTTCCGAGTGGGCCTGTAGACACAGAGACTCCCATCTGGCCTCGTCTGAATCTCTATTCTATACAAATTGATACTTTAAGCAAAATGAAGTCTGTGCTTTTGCAGACAACAGTGCCCATAATGTCATCAAAAGAGACGTATGATCTCCTAGTTGCAAGGACAGCTACGGAAGTTCATGAACTTTTATCAACAAATTGCCCCGTGCATTTCGTAGAAATGCTTAGCCAACTCCTTAACATGTCTAGTGCCACAGGCATCCCAGGCATATTTAAGACGATTTTTACGGGACTGCTAACACCTTTTCAAGCAATTTGGGGAATTGTTCCTAATTTTGTACACTCTGTTTTTGGCGGCATACCCTTATTTTTGGGACTTGTAGCAGGGATTTTATTTTTGACCGTCCTGCTTCGTTATGGCAAACCAAAGCTCAGACATAGCTCCCATGGGAATGGAAGAGACAATCCTAGCAATGCGCTACCGGGACAGGATAACTAACGTCCTTGGATTGGCCAGGCTGAGAGATCTAAACATGACCTGGTTCCTTTCATTCAGACCTATATGGCAGAACTGTATCTTACCGGTACTTCGATGTATGCTATGCGGAGATGAGTGCGTGTTGGACATCTGTCTTTCACTTCCATCAGCAGTACCAATGGACGTCGATACTTTGCTCAGTCCGATAACGGCTCACGCATTGTGTTGTCCCCAGCGGCTACCAATCCTGATGACGGCATTCGTTGAGACTCCTGTGCTACGACTAGGTGGTAACAGTGGAGCGAGTGACAAAAGCAACATCACCCAGGTACGACCTTCTGTGAGCATTGCTGATCCCGACTATGATGACAGCAATCATTCTCACACCTGCCAAGTTACAGCACTATCGAATTTGGTTGAACTGTCACCTGATTTTGTAGACCAATTCTTTGAGAGCCTGTCTGATATGATGTTCTCACCCGAACAGAAATAATAACTTTGGAGAAGCTTTCCGACACACAGCGTTCCCATGAACTCTGAATTCGGCCTTCAGTTTTGAACAACAAAAAACTGCTAAAAGCGTTGGAACTGTATTTCCCCGTTCAAGCATTAATTCTTTTGAATTGAACACTTTTTAATATTGATCCTTTTTTGGCACGAACAATTCTTTGCTTAAAGTAAAAACTATTCTTAGAGAACAGAAGCTTCAACTTCTATTTCTAAACACATCTAGAGACATAACAACCTTACACCAGCCTCTAGCACATTTATTGCAATGCATTTATATGTGATGATTTATCTCGCCCTTCTTCTGTTTCAGAGATATTTCATGTGTAATTCTTTTTGCATAATCGTTCATTGATTTCATATGAAATAATTTTTGAATGATTTCTATGCTTCGAAAACGTACAGTACCTAAATTTCACGTATTACAATATACGCCTATTTCAAATGCATTTATGTATTTTGGGGTGGGCAATGTTACACATGCATCTTATTGCTCTAGTTTTAGTAATTTGATGGACATGAACCCGTGGAGTGGGTGTTGCGTGCTTATCTAGGATCCTGATCGATACTGTGACCTTATGCCCCTATTCGGCTATAAATCCATTTATTACCTACATTGGCATTACCGTTCAAGTGCGATATTTAGAAACTCATCTCTGGCCTCACACGAACAGAGCCACATTCCAGAATAGTTTTCTCTGCCACTTCCTTTGCAACCAATTAGTGCAATGACAGAGCAGAAGTCACTATCTGAGATTCCTAGATTAACACTCCGAGTTCTTCAACAAGATAAAAACTCAGCAAACCTGGAAATCCCCGCTTGCTGTGTTTTGATTAGTAATAGCACTCTAATGAGCAACTGATAGCGATCACTTCCTAGTGACATCTTAATTGACGTCTTATGTCCAGCAAACTTACGTCAAAGATGGCACCTTTCAGGTATAAATATTACCAACGTTGCCTTAAGCAATTGCCTGTTGTTAGTTGCTGTTGGTGAAGCTGATACTGCCAGCTATCTCGCTGCTGCTGAAGAAGCTGTCATGCTGATGACACCATAGCTGCTATCGCTACTGCTATCGCTGCCAACTAGCGAACGATGGTGTGGTGAAACTAGGAGCTGAACAGCCGTCCCTCTGCGAAGAGCCCAGCAGATGCAAGCTGCCCGCGGACGCTGTCCCCCCTCCTTCTCCTCCTCGACGCGCTGAAGAGAGACGCTGCCTTTCTCCTGCCGAGAAATCCAGCTCCAGCGTTTCTGGTCTACCCTTGCGGGTGACTGGGATACCGAGTTCCCCTGAAGGAGATACCAGACCTCCATCATTCTATTCAGAGGTATGGTGTTGACTAAACCCGTAGTGAGAATTCTTGAAGCAAACCTTGGCAAAACCAACTTAACTTAAAGCTACTTACTTACTCCCCTCCCAAGTATTAGGCTTAGGTCAGGTACACTGGGGTAGGCGTAGTTAGAAGCACCAGTTGAGTATTTTAGCCTAATGTATATATGAATGTATATATGTTTTATTACTTTTAAACCATTGTATGGCTAAGAAACCATATCAATGCTTTTACAGTATTATTATCAAGCTTGGCTCCAAACTTCCTCGGGGCTGTGATGAGAGTCCAATCCCGGCCCTACCAAACGACCTCAGAGCTCTGTAATAAAACATAGAGCTGCTAAGAGAGTGCAGCAGGCCGCGGGAAGGGAAGGGAACAGCGGGGAGGGAGATCTGCAACGACAAAGAACAAGATATTAAAGCCCCCTATCTCCCTATACTGCAACAAGACAATCTATTCTCTCCACCCTACTCCTCCCCCCCACTAAGCACTAGTTAATACCTGTAAAGCAAAATACGCAAAGACCAAATCCAATGGAGACAGGAGCTTGTTGAGGTGTGAGGAACGAGGTCAAACTGCGAATACAAAAGAAACACGATTCACTCCCTCTACTCCAAGCACAGACTGTTGGTTGTTGCTCAAAAGTTAAGTCACTACACATACCCCAATATAATGCATATGTTTCAATGAATGGGCAGCCACACAGTTCCTTTGGTTAACCTTGCCAATACCCTCCTGTCTCCTGTCCAGAATGATATAAGAAAACAATAATGAATGCTGTGCTCCTCAGAAACACCTCCTTGTCACACAGTAAAAGAAACACTTCACATTGGCGTTACAGAGTTAATCCTCACTCTGTAACAGTTATTAACAGTTGCGCCCATAAGAAGTTCTGCTATGACACAGGCATTGAGGGCAGAAGGAAAGCGAGGCTCAAAGAAACAAGCTCCACGTGAGTCCTATCGCCTCCTTGCAAGAGTGCCCGTATATACTATATTTACAGCAAAAATGCACCTTTACGGTTCAATTCTGATTTGGCTCGCTCATCAGGTCCGTTTCCCTGAGAACCAACATGCAGCCACCAAAAGTTTGTGACCACCCTCTCAAAACACTGAGACTTTTGAGTTTCCAAGTAGTGAGGCACCGAGTGCCGCCTTTGAACCGAAAAACCCGGTGTGGATGTGTAGTTGGGATCGAAGCTACCAACGCCACACACCCAAACACCACCAGATTACTCACGGTGAAGATGCCCTCTGGAACTCCAGACACCTCTTACCGCCTCCAGCCAGGGACTCCAGGAACGCCACCGCATACGGAATTATCGGCGTTTCACCGCCGTTTGCTCACAGTATTTATTTCCTGGTATGCGCGCGCAGCTCGCGTCGTAACGCGACGTTAGCGCGGCATGCCGGGAAATGTAGTTTTGCTCTTTTTTCGGCCGCCACGGGCGCGCGGCGTCCAGAACATGACAATTATTTCGCAATACTTATCTTACTGTACGTACTTTTTATCATAACAAGTCTTGCAATTGTGGTAATACATTTCTCTTGTACGAGAAGAAAGACTGTTCAATAAATGTTAACCCTTTATTGACAAACGCCCGTCTCTCTGTTCTCTACATATTGTGAAAGTAATCTGCACTAACCTGACTGAGTAAAATAACTGTCTATTGTTTCACACGACACTAGAGATTGACTCTTAATCTGAGGAGCAAAGTTGTCATGTTGCACGGTTGTTGGAAAACTGAATCCCTTCTTGTCTGTGCCAGGGAAGCTGATCACTTCCTATTTCAGTCAAGAAAGTTTCCAGTGACCTCTGAGCTAGTTGGTAACAAGCCCAATGAAGTTTAGCATAGTCAGTAGAGGCCTGGCAGATCCGCACTTCTACGTCGATACTACTGTTTATGTTATTCCAATGCTCAGGGCCTAGTGGGAAACTAGGAACTACACTACAGGCGCTTTAGGTGGAGTGGGTCTCTCAGTGTCTCAGACCTGGCAGTAATTAACAAGCATTTGCAATGCAATAGGTCTCGCATTTATGCGAGTTTGAGCTTTTGACATTGCAAATAACAATGCCTTTTATTTTTGTTTTTGTTAATAAAACATAAATAAAAGGCTTTGTCATTTACAATGCCAATAGCTTAAACTCGCATAAATGCGATACCTATTCCATTGCAAATGCTTGTTTAAAAAAGCTACAACGAGACTGGGGTTAATTTTCTTTTTGCTGCACTTGTTGGAGTAATGGAATGAATAGTGAAAAGTATTGGCATTTTTGGTGGTGTTTACTCTCTGCCACAGGGCACTAGGACCAGCTTCGATGATGACAGGTGAGGGCGGTCAGGTGGGTTCATAGCACGGCAGACTGGACAACTTTGCACAACTGCTTCTACCCTCTGGTCCAGACCCAGGAATCAGACTTTGCTCAGGAGCCGGTTCTTAGACTTCAGAATGCCTTGAAATGTTTGAAGACGACATGGAGGCAACTCAGATGTTCCTCCAGTGTGGGCGCGTAAACGAGGATATTGTCACTCACATTGAACACTCTGGGCAGGCCTTAAAGGATGTTTTTCACAATGTTCTGGAAAACTTTGATTGCACTGCAGATGCTGAAGTTGAGCCTGTTGTACCTCCAGATGCCCAGGAGTTGAGAAGGTGGTAATGGGAGGAGAGTCCGGTGTAGTGGCAGATGGTGGTAGCCCAACCTGAGGTCCATTCTCGAGAACCATTTGGAGCCTGACACCTCCCCAATGAATTGTAAGATGATGTTCCCACTTGATCGCTAGGTTCATGACCCTCATATCTACACAAATGCGGACTGCGCCTGGCTGCTTGGGCTTCTTTGCTTCAACGATGAGGAATACCCACGGTGTGGGGCCTCTTACTCGCTCAATGATACCGGCTATCCCCAGGAGTTTCAGTTCATCCTCCACCTTAGGCCGAAACTGCAATGCAATCCGTCGATGCCTGAGGGCTACAGGGGCTACTGACTCATCAATGTGCAGCTGAATACCGTACCCACCAGGCAGCCGAAACTGTCAAATAGAGGTGTGACATCTTGTAGCAGACGGTCTAGATTGTATGCATGCACACCAAAGGCAAATGGTATAAGGTTGAGGTCTTGCCCATGCGGCAACTAAGGAGGAATCTTGACCCTTCTTTCGACATGTAAACTTTCACCTTCAGGCAGGTGGAATAGTAGGACAAGTCTGCTTGAAATATGCCACAGAGCTGCAGCGGTGAGCTCTTGCCAAAAGTATATACTTGCCCGTTAGTGTTCCAGAACGCCGGTGGATCAGGCAGGCCGTGGTAGCTGTAGGAAAGTAGGATCTGCTTCTTATGGTTACCCCCACTTTTTGCTTATGTATCACTGTTTTGGACTAGTCTGACTGGGAGCCTGCTATCCAGGACCCCAGTCTATCTGCTTTCTTCCTTAAATTGCTATATGTGTACTTTAGGTACCCTACAGATTGGATACTGAGGTACCCTTATCAGTCCCTAATATACGGTACACCATGTACCCAGGACATAGGTACCCCAGAGGCCTCCCATGGGCTGCTGCATGTATTAAGCCACCCATGAGAGGCTATTCAAAATGACACGATAGGCTTGCTACAGCAGACTGTGTAAGATGGTGCTTGCACCATTACTGAGATATAGGTTCACTATATCTATCTAAATTACTACACTTAAGTCCCCCCTATGGCATGCCTTATCAATCCTGAAGGCAGGGTGCTAGGTTTTACATGAAAGGGTGCCCCTGTATGAGCAGAGCCCTTCTGCAGCCTTCGGAGACCATTCTCTGGGGTTGTCTGTGATGCAGCCAGACATATATGTTTAAGTGCATTCTAACCTCGCGGTAAATGTTAACTTTAAAACAGCTGCTTAGAAACATGTTGTGTTTGGTGTCATACACCTTGGAATCATACCTCCACACCAGTAACTGGTGTGGGAGGTATGATTCCACCCTTCTAGAACCATACCGTGGGTGACCGGTCTACTGTGTACCAGCTTTCTCGACCTGGGCAGCACAAAATGGATGCTGCCAGCCATAGACACGATTCTGCTCTCCTGCTCCTGAGCCAAGCTCGAGCAGAGGAAGGCATGACAATAGGCATCCTGTCACGGGGAGGTGTGACCACCTCCCAGACAGGGTTAGTGTATTGGGGCTGGGTGGGTGCACTCTCAGAGTGCCAGAAAGTCTGCACTGGGGGCACATTTGGTGTCCCTGTGCATAGTCCAGCTCAAACCAGTTCTGGGAGCCATTGGCTCCTGCTCTGGTACGAAACTGGACAAAGGACATGGGTGTAGCCACCCCTCTGTCCTGCCCCTCCCCTAGGAGGGTCCACAGAATCCGTCCAACCCCTTCCCATGGGTATAAAGTGGATTGCCTGGCTACAGGACTTTAGTTTTTAAATGGACAAGATTCTACTAAGAAGAAACCAAGTACTTCGACTGCCTGCACTACGATAGCACGACTGAAGAATCTCCCTTGGAGTAAAGGAGTTACTCCCCTGCAGCAGCAGGCACCTAAACACATCTGACCGGCTTGCTTCTCCCGAGCTCCTGCGCACTCTGAAGATTTCAGCAACACAGGAGGTGGGTTCTTGAAGGTCCCTGAGGTAGATCCGACTCTCAGTGATTCTGAGACCAGTATCCCTCGTGAGGGCCTTGCAACCCGAACCCCTGTGCATCGCGTACATTTGCAAGTGAATATGCTTTTTTGCGATCCCTGAGCCTGTGCACTGGACTCCCTGTAGTACTGACCCTGAGCAGTATTTGCACCAAAGATATCCGGCCTCCACTCACCGAGTGCTCTGTGGGCTGGTATTTTGCAAACTCGCTTGAGGTCTCCTCCCGATCCCTGGTCCGTTTGCCTGTAGGTCTTGGCGTGGGTTACCTTGTTTGTATTTGGGCTTTCCTAGTTGCTCCAGACGTGCCCTGACTCCGACATTGCTTGGAGAGTCCCCTTGACCTTGCTGGTCCATACCATAACCTGTTTCCTCTGACTGCTTGGGTTGCATTTGCCAAAGCTTGTTGGTGCTCCAGCCAGACATCAACCCTTCAGCACTCGACATCCTTTGTTGAACAGCTCACCTCTGGATCCTGGTTGTCCTCGATGTCTCCTGGTCCCAGTAGCTGCAGAGTCAAGCATCCCTTCTTCTCACCTGAAGCACCCAACATTGGTGGGAATTCGCCTGCCGAGCCCCAGGTCACTTGTCGTGACCAGACTCTTTCCCCTATGCTTATAGGTTCCTCTCACCTCGAATCCAGGCTTGGATTCCACTGGACACTCTTCGCCTTCCTGGCAGCAGTACTTCTTCGTAGCTCTCCATTGAAAACGACAAAGGTTTCTGACACCACTTGACTCCTTTGCACCCGGCTCCTCTGGGATAGGTAACACAGGTACTCCGGTACTCACTGGAGGGTTGGCTCTGGAACCTCTTATGTTCCAAAGGGTTTGCCCAAAGTCCTTGTACAAGTGCCCTTAAATTCTAACTTTCCAACTGCGACTTTCCCATAGAGTTGTACAGAGCACGCAGTTGTGTTTCCTCACTGCACCCGTCCTCCGTAGGCTCATTGTGTCACTCCTCTGGGTGGTTCCTTGGGGTCCCAACGATTCTACGTGCTCTAGGCACTGTGTCTATTGAAGTCGTGATTGTTATACTATTTTTTAGTATATGGTTTGGTCTCCCCTCTGGAGCCCGCTGTGCATTGTCCTACTTACGAATGTTCTATCGTTACAGTATTGTGTGCTTTATGTTATTATCTCGTGTAGAGATTAGTAGAGATAGTTATATTAATAAATACATATTTGTATATAACTACTGTGCGGTTCTCCTTTCATTTAGTAATTCAGGAGGTGATATTCTGGTAAAACAAGCTTCTTTACATTCATCAAGATTAAGCCTGAATGCTCCTCTCCACAGCTACCACTAGGATAGCTTTCTAAAGGTTATCTTTGACCTCATACATCATAAGGAATAATTGTCAACATCCTCTTCTCTAACAATGAGGAGCTTATCTCTACCTTTCTCAGAAAAGGAGAGCCACAAAATAGCTGCCCACTGCTCCTGAGGGACACTCTGTACTTTACAGGCCCTCTCTAGTGCAGTTATCCATTTGTGGATGTCATCCCCACTCTGGTAGGCTGGGACTATCTTGTTTGGGTTCCTATGATCAAGAGTATACTCCTTAAATCCAGTGACACGGTTGCTGCCACCATGGGATTCCCAATTTCTTACTAGCTCTCTGGAGCTCTAAGGCTTCCTTATCCAATGCCAATTGCTCTCTTTTGAGCCTAAGCTTGACTCTCTCAAGCTCAAGGAATTGGCACTGGTAGCCTCTGTAGCAGATTGCTGTCTAAGGGGTTCAAGAGAGGGGCAGCTCAGCTGCTCATGGCTCAGTTCTGCCCTGAAAGGGCCCCCTGTCACCCAAGAACTCAACCTGATCAGGTTCAAGTTCCTCTGAGACCGTACCTTGACAAGGACTGAGCCTCACTCTGAGGCAGGGGGAAGACACTGCCTTACCCCTACTGCTCCTTCTCTTGGAAGGCACCTGGTGTACACATGAGGTGGACACAGGTGACAGTCTGCCTATTAAAAATAGGATTTACAGGCAACCGGATCATGTCAGAGACTGTATCAAGACTGAAGTCCAGAAGATGTTGGAACAGGGAGTGATTGAGCCCTCAGGTAGCCCTTGGCCTACTCCAGTAATCTTGGTACCAAAACCTCACACCCAGGGTGGTAAGAGAGAGATGAGGTTCTGTGTTGACTACAGGGGACTCAATGCAGTCACTAGGACTGATGATCATCCAATTACAAGGGCAGATGAACTTATTGACACTTTGGCCTCTGCCAAATTCTTAAGTACATTTGATCTGACAGCTGGTTACTGGCAGACCATGTTCCCTCTAATTTTTTACTCTGTGTGCGGCAGTGTAATGTCTCTGTGCGCTGCAGCCAAAGCTATGTGTGTGAGGAACCTGTCTGTGCTTGTGGGTGCAGAGACAAATATCAAGTGCAGAATGTGTGAGTATTCATGTTAATCGCAGCGCCATTCATGTGCTGCAAACACCATGAATACTTTCTCTGAGGTGCACAATATGCCCCGCACAAGGACGGCCTTAGCGCTGGTGGCGGCCAGTGCAACAACGTTTATCAGCGCCCCCCATGACCACCTCTGCCAGTGATTCCCTCACTATTACCCTTCACCAGTGGCCCTCAAGTCTCCATTAAGACATTGTATGAGATGCATCTAATTAGATTTATAGCGCTGCTCATACCAGTGTAGGGTGTCAGAGCACTTTACATCACACACACATTGCACAGAGACAATCATATGTGTGTAAATCAGTGAACCGTAGATGTTACTTCAGACAAGGGAATACACGGTGTAGGAGTCACATGTCATTCATACTGGTGGACAATATAGTTTAAGAGGGCTTGGTCTGGAAAAGCACAAATTCAGAATTTTAAACATAACACTATAGTTGGGGGTTACATTCAATATTAAGAAGTGTTTTTTAACCCATTTGGCAAGGTTAAAATAATGAAAGGCTGGGAGGAAAAGCATAACCCTATAATAATAATATACCTTGCAGTTTGCATGCAACTCTATGATGAGAGTTATTAACTCACTGTTCTATATTAAGATTTTAACCTATACACTGCAAGAAACAAAAGGATCTCTCTGACAAAATCACTGACCTCTACGTTATATGCACTTAGAGATCTGCACGATACACGTACTTTACATCAGGCATACCAACCCCCTGTGCTACTTTTGGTTGCGACAAAACTTCAACTAAACAAAACTCTGATCTCACTCCAGGACCCAAATACCTGAACCACCACCTCTCCTTTTACACACTGACTAGACATCTTCGCTTCACCCATCTGGCCCTGGCCACTGTCCCACAAATCTGCAGATGCTTTTTTTTTTACGGTGCTAGCATCTCGTTTGCACACCCCTGCAGGCTGGTGTTTCTTGGAGCTGCAGCATGCAGTGATTCTGAAAGCACACATGTGCTTGTAGACTTGCTGCATTTCTTTTTGTAACAGAGCGGGCCAGATTGTGCGCAGGTGCGCACCTCACAGGGAACAGTGATGTTGACCCTCACTTGTTGGGGCTGCTCTAGTACCAAAAGAAATGTAGAAAGTCAACAAGCACATGTGTGCTTTCAGAATCCCCTGAAAGCACACGTGGTGCTTTTAAACTTGCTGCCTGTCTGTCATTTGGTAAAAGGCACGGCTGCAGGGAAGATTGAATGCCTTTTTTAAAGTAATCGTGTTAATTGCAGCTCATGATGGGCACTGCGATTAACATGAACACTTTGACAAAGGCACACAATCTGCCTCGTATCCGCGCCCTTTTAACAAAAGAAATGCAGCAAGTGCAGGAGGCACTTGCTGCTGAACTCACCTGTGCGCGCTTCAAACACCACACTGCACGCTCGAGGTGAGATAGGTGTGTGCCTGTACTTGCACGCGCCTTACAGGGAACAGTGCTGGCAGATCAGATTAGCTGAGGATGCTAAACCAAAAACAGCATTCTGAACCCCTAGTGGGCACTACCAATTTGTGGTGATACCTTTTGGATTGAAGAATGCACCTGCCACATTTCAAAGCCTGGTGAATAAAGTTCTCACAGGTCTGGAAGCCTATAGTGCAGCTTATCTAGATGATATTGCTGTCTTTAGCTCCACCTGGGAGGATCCCCTGGTCCACCTGAGAAATGGTTTGGAGGCCCTGCAAAAGGCAGGCCTCTATATCAAGGCCACCACATGCCAGATAGGGCAGATAAATGTTGTGTACCTGGGCCACCTTGTGGGTGGAAGCCAGGTTCAACCATTGCAGAGCAACATTCAAACCATAATGGATTGGGTTGCTCCAACTACACAGACTCAGGTCAGAGCTTTCTTGGGCCCGACTGGGTACTACAGGAGGTTTGTCAAAGGATATGGCTCCTCCTTTGAATGACTTAACTTCCAAAAGAATGCCTAAGAAATGTAAGTGGACAGTTAGCTGTCAAAAGGCATTTGATGACCTTAAGCAGCTCATGTGCACTGCTCCCATTCTGCAAAGTCCTGACTATTACAAACAATTCATTGTTCAAACTGATGCATCTGAGTTGGGGTAGGGGCTATCTTATCACATCTGAATGAAGAGGGTCAGGATCAGCCAGTAGCTTTTATAAGCAGAGGGCTGACCCCCCAGAGAGAAACGCTGGTCAGCTATTGAGAGGGAAGCCTTTGCTGTGGTTTGGACTCTGAAGAAGCTGAGGCCATATGTGTTTGGCATTCACTTCATTGTTCAGACAGACCATAAGCCCCTCTTATGGCTAAAACAGATGAAGGGTGAAAACCCCAAACCTTTGAGGTGGTCCATTTCCCATTTCTCAAAGAGAAGGGGAGAGGGTCAATAGATCTCATCTACCCCAACCCCCTGATATAACATAATTACACCAAGAGGGGTAGAGAGAAGAGAAGAAAAAAGTGTGATTGGCATGCAGTGGCACAAATTGTGTTTTTAAAAAACTGCCCTCACTCACACACAAATGTGTGTGACATGCTTCATCATCGGGTCTGCTTACAAAACATCCTAGCGCAGCCATGCTTAAGATGGAGCATAGGGAGGGGGAAGACAAACAACATAAAAGTGAGATGAAATGATGACAAGGTGTGAGCTACCCTGTGATGGGTATAGTGATAGAAATGGTGCAGTGAGAGAAGTGTTAAAACTTGCTCATGGGTACCCTATAAGAACCCTTTATTTGTGTGTCCCAAGGCCAGGTTAAAAATGGTGAAGGATGGGAGTGTTATAGAGAATATCAGGTTCCCAAAACACCACTCCTTAAAACTGCGAGTGTCAGTCCCCCCTCTACTATATCTATATATTGGTTCTACTATAAACATTGCAGAAAAAGTATCACGGCCAAACAGTGTCTCTAATAACTTTTCAACAAACAGTTCCAGATTGCCCATATTGGTGGTCTCCGGCAGGCCCGTACTTCAAATTTTGCTTCTCTTAGAGCGAGCTTCTAGGTCTTCTGCCTTGTCTTGGAGGGTGATCAGCAATTTCACCATTTGTTTTTGTTCTGAGTTAAGTTCTATTTGGGCCTCCTCCATTTCCGTAAATCTGCGTTCCGTCATATCCTGGCTTTCCGCTTGTTTATCCATACGTTCACCTAGAAGGTCCATGCAGAGTGCTAGAGAGTCTATCTTGCTATCTATATTGGACAAACTTTTTTGCAGACTTTTTTGCATCAAAGCTAATATAGCACTAATATCTTCCTCCGCCGCGACTGGGTCTTCATTGTGCGCTTCCGTGCCCTCTGCAGAGTCTGGACTTCTGTTGGTCAAAGTTGAGCTTAGGTTGCATTTTGTCCACCTTTCCCATGGTGTCGTGAGGATTTGTTCATCTACTCTTCAGTATCACCGTATTCGGCTGAATCAAGGCGCCACTCCCCTCCCCAATCTCCGTTAGCTGTGTGCAAATAAGGTTGTCACTCCTCAAGGTGTCTGGCGCAGTAGTTAAATGCTGATACTTATCCCAATCAAGGGTGCAGGGATAGGGGTGGGAATGTCACAGCTCAATCAGAGGGTCTGCCCCTTGGTGCCAGGCCCATGTGTTCCACAAGCTCTTCCAACGTGCTGTTAGGGTTCGAGGGAGAAGGAGACCTTGAGCTGTGGTTAGAGTCAGGAGCACAGAAACAAGCACACTTTTCACCCGCTCCCCTAGAGTCAGGCTCACAGAAAAGAAATACACACTTTGCACACGCTCCCTTATTCCTCTAAAGGGACGCTGAGCACTTAGCCTGACGCTTGGCTTACTGACTTGTTCGTGACCACGCCCTCCTTCCACTTCCGTGTTGCTCCCTGTCCCGGCGAAGCAAGTTTCTGTGGCATCTTCGTGAAGCTTCGTTGCTGCTTTGGTTCCTGACCCCTCTCTCCTTGGTGTGATGGTAATTCTATTTTTGGCAGCCTTCCCCCCCCCCTTTTGGCTGCATTCTTCCCTTTTCGCCACTTCTTATGTGTAGCCGAGCATTTCTCGCTTATCCGCCTGCATCTCTTAGCGGGTTGCTGTTTGGCTCACGGCAATTGTTTTTTCCTTGTGCCCGTTGGAGGGAGTCGCTGTTCCACTCTGCTTCCCTATCAGAGCCGGACGGCACACCTCAGCGAGTGTGTCTCTGCTCCGTCCTGCTGTGGCAATCAGGGCCGGGCGGAACACCTCGGATCCCGTTTTTGTTAGTAAGGGAGTCGCTATTCCGTTCCACACTTCCCCGTGGAGCCGGACGGCACACCTTCGTGAGTGTGTATCTGCTCCGCCACGCCTCCCCTAGCTGGCCGGTCGGAACACCTCATCCCCTCTATTTTTCTTGTTAGTATTATTTTCTTCTCCCAGTGTCTACTGTTAGAATGGTGACTGAGTGAGTGTGTAGGTCTCTTCATCTAGATCCCTGGATTTAACCAGGAAGTTCTTGAATGTGCTAAAAGGACCTCCGCTTCAAGGAATACATTACAACATTCACTGGTGAGTGTGAGGTGACTTTAATCACAGCTCAATGTTTAGAGTGTTTATAAACTTGCATGAGAATTAAGGGTGCTTATTGTTTATTTATTTATTTATTTATTTGGACATTTTTAAAGCGCCTGGTGACGCCAGAAGGCGTGTCCCCGCGCTATGATAAGTGAGCAATTGCCATCCCCCCCTCCCCCAGGAACTACCTGCTAAAAAGGAAAGTTTTTAATTTTTTCCTAAACAGGGCCTCTGATGGCTCAAGACGCAAGTCTGGGGGCAAGACATTCCAGCACTTGGGAGCAAGGTATCTGAAAGATCTCCCCCCCATCCGCGCCTTCCTAACTCTGGGCACCACAAGTAGTCCCGTCTGAGAGGACCGTAAATTGCGGGTGGGCTCATAGTGGGACACCAAACTCTGAAGTGGCACAGGGGCTTTGCCGCTCAGAATGCGATGGCACGTTGAGAGGGCCTTAAACTCAACTCTCTTCTCCATCGGAAGCCAATGGAGAGCTTGGAGAGCGGGTTTAGAGGGAGACCTTCTCGGGAGTCTTAGCACGAGCCGTGCTGCGGCATTTTGGAGCACCTGAAGGCGCCCCATGACCTTGCCTGAAGCCCCCAAATAAAGCAGGTTACCATAGTCTAGGCGCGAGGTGACCAGGGCGTGCACCAGCGTCCTACGAGCCGAGATGGGAAGCAGATCAAGAACCTTCCTCAAAGTTCTCAAGACTCCGAAACACACCCCTGTCACCCGGCCAACCTGCGGGCCAAAGGCGAGGTCCTTATCAAGCCACATGCCAAGATTCTTGGCCTCCAGGCTGGGAGTGGGGGCTTCACCTAGGCAGGGTGGCCACCACGCAGGCGACCACGCAGAAGGCCCGCCCCCCACCACGATCACCTCGGTCTTGCTACTGTTCAGTTTTAAACAGTGTGCGGACATCCAGGCTGCAAGATCTTGCATGCAGTTCCTGAAGATGTCCGCCGCAAGGCCGGGGGAACGAGACAGGGAGACGACCAACTGCGTGTCGTCGGCGTAGGACACCAGGTGGAGACCGTGGCCCTCCGCGATGGCTGCTAACGGGGAGACGTAGATATTGAATAAGGTCGGGCTCAGGGACGAACCCTGAGGTACGCCCTGGCCCAACTCGATCTCCCTCGAATCGCATTCTCCCATCCTGACTTGGAAGCATCTATCAGACAGGAAGGACTTAATCCAACCAAGCGCAGCACATGTGACCCCTCCTTCACTCAGACACTGTAGCAGGGTGGTATGTGCTACAGTGTCGAAAGCTGCACTTAAGTCGAGTAGGATCAGAGCCATAGTCTGGCCCTCATCCACACCCTGTCGGAGTGCCTCCACCGCCGCCAGAAGTGCAGATTCCGTTGAGTGACGGGGACGGAAGCCAAATTGTGAGTCGTGGAGTAGCGATGCCTCCTCCACGAACTGCATCAGTTGCGTGTTAGCAATTTTCTCCGCTATTTTGGCCATGTAGGGCAGAAGGGAAATGGGGCGGAGATTGTCGAATTTCTCGAAATTCACATTGGCCTTTTTTTGCAGGGGGAGTACAACTGCCCGCTTCCAAGCCCTGGGGACACTCTGGGACTGAAAAGAGGAATCGAGTAGATTGCGAACATAAGGTTCAAGCACCTGCAAGCTGCCCTTAAGCCGACTAGGGGTCGTCGGGTCTCTTGGAGAGCCAGATTTAATTGACCCGCAAATGCGGATTAGCTCTTCTGTGGGCGGGGTGAGGAAGGAGGTAAGCTTTCGTACTCCCGTCTTTTTGACACCCTTCCCCCATGTGGGAGCGTTTATTGCCTGCCGAGGAAAGGAATTGTAAAGGTGAGTAACTTTGTTAGTGAAAAATTCTGCAACTGTTCTTTCCTTCTAGCATCTGTGTTTTCTGGCAGCCATTCTACAGACCTCAATCCTCATCCTATGGGGAGAGTGGTGGACACTCCTTGGTTTTATTCCCCCATACTTTTAGAGAGTAGCATCTTTGAGCGAGTTTCTAAGTTCTGCTTTGAGTGCTGCTTTTTGGAAGTTGAGGGACTCATCTTCGCTCCTGTGGATTTGGTCTTGTTCCTGACACGTGCTCTGCTGTGTCTGCCACATGCGAGATAACCAACACCAGCCCAGAAACCCAACATCTGATCTTGTAGCTGTGGTTGGGGGAGCTGTGTTTGTGTCGGGTAGGACTCTCGCCAGCAAACAGTCTCCACACAATCCTGTTCACTTCAACGCCACCTCCCTATCACCGCCCCCTGTGTGGGGACACTTTGCACTTCTATGGCAACCACAATAAACTGGTCATGGAGTCAATCTGAGCGCTCTCTCATATGGAGGCCCTGGCTTCTCCCAGCCATGCAGAGTAAACCAGCAGGCACTGTCCCAGGGCAACAACATCCAATGTTCCAGGGGCTCATGGCATTCCTCCCTATAGTCGCAATGCCGTCCAACTATAGCTGTGTGGGGTCCTGGGAAGAACCCTCTCCAGATTTTATAACTGAAGTAGGCGCAGTGGCCCTCCTCTCAGCCAGTACGCCCTTTTTCAGGCTGCACGGCACTCACAGCAAATAGGCAGTCGCGTAGGAGTCACCATCGACCTATTAAGCCAGCCGATAGCCTCTATCTCGGCCGCTGGCCTCGCATGCAAGAGCCAGGCTACCTCTGTAGACGGCAGCAGCACCAGTCGTGGGCCGCCAAACCCGGACTCAAACAGCTCAGATTGATGGCAGCAGTCTCCGACACCGATGGCAGTTCAGCTTCAGGCAAGTAGTCAGCACGTTTTGAGAGGAAAATAGCTAATATTTCGATGGCTCAGCAGAGCCCGGGAGCTATGCGTCCATCTTGGTCCCAGGCAAGCTACGCCCAATGAGGAATCACATTCCTTAACCTGATCAGCTAATCTAAGTTATTTGTGACCGACCCACTGCATCGTGTAACTTGTCCTGGAGGGAAGACCAGACTGGCAGACTCACTATATGCCTCTCCTGGCACCCTTTCCTTACGTTGAATAGAAAAAAACTGTCTTGGGATTAAGACCTGGGGTCTTGACCACTTTGTTTAGATATTTATGGCACTCTGCCTTGTGCTTTTTGCCTACAGCTTGGTCGTTTTAGGCATCGATCATGTGGCCAACATATTCTGCCATATGGGCTAAAGGGCGCCATTCAGAGGAAGTAAGGAGTTGAAGTAGATGAGTGGTAAACATAGTGTACCAATTTTAACTGCTTGACCGCTGCGCAAATTCCGCCGCGGTGCTGGTGAAATAATGAGTGGGCGGGGTTCGGACGGCCCCTGTCGTCCTCCGCACACGCCCACCGTGACGTCGGACCGCTCCCTGCATGGAAGGGGTTAATAAAAGATTTCACCAGATGTCCGATGAAATACGTCAGAGAGCTGTGGACATTTAGCTCGTTCATTTTATGAGCCCCAAACCAAAAGCCTATGAAATATTCCCCAGTTTAATAATCTGTAGCAGGCATAGCATGATCATCCTTACCAGTTGTGTCTCGTAAAACAGCACTATATTGTTTATTTGCCTTATGCTCTAACTCAAAGCATGAGATTCTCTTGCATGGTTGAAAAGAACACCATCATGGTGCGACAGAACATCAATAGGTAGAATTCTAGTGAAATTGGAAATCCATTGTATTGAATATGACTGAACATGTATATTTAAATGGTTGCCATGGTACACTTTTGCTGAAAATTTACTAATATTATTTGTTAGGGGCACGTTTGTGGGCAGAAGGCCAGGTTCCGAAGAGTTGGTCACATATTCTGTCAAATGAATGCTGTCAGGGACTGTCCGGGACTATGTGGGGAACACAGTCAGGGACTTGGACAAGAACTGGGAACTGGGTAGAAGACGTACACAGAAAGGAGGAGTACAGTGCTGCCCAGGATCATACAGGGAGTCAGAGGTGAAAAGGGATCCAAAGGGGATGCCTGTACAAGTGAACAAGATGGGTAAGACTCAGAAAGGAAGGGCACTCACAAGGCAATTTAGGATTCAGACTAACTACACCCAAGAAGGACGTGCAAGACATATATATATATATATAATACAACATTAACAATAAAGGGGGGTGTGGGGTAAAGCACTCAGGAGCTCCACATGGTAAGACTGAAGCTCAGTAAGTTTCTTACCCACAATTGCTGTTACAGATACTGACTGCAAATACCCACATGAAGGATATGCATGCAAAGGCAGGGTCTGTGAAGCTTATATCTATAGTGATGTCATAAATGTAACTCAAAGACAAAACTCACAGTGAACAAGAAACACCACCTAGGTAGTCAGCTGAGCCCACGGATCCTGGCGATCATACAGGAACGCGCAAGGCAGTAACAGCAAAGGGGTAGAACTAAACACAAGCACAATAGACAAGGAGCTAGCAAGGAGGAGTGCTTAACAGGAAAGGAAGGAAATGACAGGGCACACTTGGCAGAGAGCAGGTAACAAACATACAAGGTAACAGAAGTAAGACAGCAGAATAGAAAGGCAGCAAACTAGAACTGGAACCAAGGAAATGGGAAGCAAGGCCGGGACTGGAGACGGATATACAGTAGGGGAGGCTACAAGGGTATACTAGAATAGTGCAGGTTAAGGAATCAAGAAAACAAAGTAGCATAGAAGGCAGTGCTGGGGCAGGAACAAGAAGTGAGCTAAGGCTCAGGAGTCAAGGCAGCACTGTTAGGTTCCGTGACAATTGTAAGTGGTGTTTTCGACTCGCACGAATATGGTCGAGTCTGGTATCTATGAACCGCAAATGACGAGTTTAGTAAGTGTGCGCAGTTTCGCTGTGCTAACTTAAACCGTTCGTTTGTTATGTGGGTTTTTCATCTGTACCCACGGGTTATATCTTAGATACGGCATCCATTTTGTCTCTTGCCCTCAAGTAGCCAGCGAACGGACGTTGTCCGCTTCGCGACCCTGGGACTCCCAAGATATCTGCGGAAGACACATGTTCTTTGTGAGTGTCTTTATGACGAGGGGGTTGCTACTGTAAGGCAGATGGCGCCGCTCGAGGCTCATCTTGCCGCACGGACTTATTGTCTCAGCCGTGCATCTCATTAGGCACGTCCCTTTGATGCCTGCATCTCGTGTTTCCCGATACCTCCCCTTTTACACCCTTTCCGATCTCCCCACTGTCTCCGTCTTCCTCTGCACCTGTCTTTGTTCCTATTTCGATCTGTTTTACTGCTGATTGGAATTTGCTAATGGTAGGAAGATGGGTTTTTACAGTTGGGAACCGCCAAATTTTTCCGCACTTATGTTCCGGACCTGATGTGTTTCAAAGGGACCAAAGCGACCCCTCTGGGGGATAATGGTGGGAACCGGGTTGTAAACTTTTGTGTTCAATGTTATCCTATGGGTAAAAACTGTATAAAAGGAGCGATCCACAGAACCAATTTGAAGCAGTCTCCCCAAGTTGCACACTGTGTACTTGTCGTGATCTCTGTGTTCCCTGCAGCAAATAAACCTTGAATCTTTGACGTCGAAGGAAGTGTCCCGTGTCTCTGTGATTCGTACGCCGGAGCAGGTTACCCACGAAGGTTTCAGGTGTTGTGCCCTGGCACCGCTGGGTCTTAAAGAACCCAGTCCTTCAACTGCAGACAGTGCTGGTTCAGGAACAGGGGACTACCAAAGCTTCAGGAGTCAAGGTAGCACTGCAGGCAATACTGGTTGAAGGAAACAGGACATAACTACAGCTCAGGAAACAAGGAGTCAAGAGAGCACTGCAAGTAGTGCAAAACAGGAACAAGAAATAGCTAAGCCCAGGAACAAAGAATAGCTATAGCTCAGGAACTCAGGAAACAAGGTAGCACTGCAGGCAGTGCTAATTCAGGTACAGGGAATAGCTATAGCTCAGGAACTCAGGAAACAAGGTAGCACTGCAAGCAGTGCTAATTCAGGAGAAGGGAAACTGCTGCAGTTCAGGAACAAGGAATACTAAGGCTCTGGGGTCAGGGTAGCACTTCAGGCAGTGCTAATTCAGGAACAGGGAAAACAGCAGCAGGCCAGGAACAAGGCATAATTAAAGCTCAGGAAACACTGGAAACAAGAAAAGCAAAAGCTCAGGGAATTCTGGAAACAAGGATTGGTCTCACCTGTAAACAGCTACAATGACCAACCTTTGCCTAAAGGGAGCTGGGGCTTCAAAGAGCTCACAGTAATCACATGCAGCTGGTGTGAGCAGGCTAGCAGAAGCCAGCCACAGGTGAGCTGAATTCCTCCATCCATCCTTGGCCTGCAGGGGTGGAGACAAAGCAATGAGCAGGGAATTCTGGGTAATGGGGTTTCAGGCATGAGTAGGCTGGTTTTAAGTCTAAGCAGGCTGGCTTTCACAAAACCCGGCATGGATTGGGAATGGATGTCAATTCCCAAATAGTGTCCAAATGGCTGGAAGTCAAGATATGCATGCAGGGGACTGTCAGGAAGCATATTAGAACACTGGAGAGTCCCACAGTTCAGCCCCCTGGTGGTGGACACGAGAACACAGGGAGCGAATCGTGACAAATGCCTTCCCTCATCTTTCAGCAACATTGGACTTTTTTTCCGTGTTTTACTTAAAATGCACGGTCCTGTCAAAAAAATTATTAGTAAGCAATGGGAAAGAAAAAATATTTTAACGTGTGTACTGCAGAATGTGCACTGTGTGTGGATTAACAACCTGCCCTTTCCCCACCTATGCCCACAAAATAGCCCTCAGGTGGTTTCCTGTTTTTCATGTCAGACAGGACACAAGCCTTTATTTAGATTAGCCACCACTCTCCCGAGGTGTGGGGGTGCGTCTCTTTCCACAGTTTTGCTAATTTTTTTAGGTCTTGCCTAGAGTTGCAGCGCGCATGCGCTGCTCGCTCTGCCAGACATATTGTGGTAGAGGAGATTTCAGAAGGGCACTTGAAGCCCCGCCCATCATTTTCATTGGCTGGCAGCATCGTTTATGCTAAACGGTGACCTCCGATTGAAAATGAGGCTTCTTTGTTACCGCCCTGTCTCAGCCGGCATCCTGTTACTGATGACTCTCCGTCAGGATTGTCATGATTAAATTGTGACTTTACATTCAGCTCATTAAGTAAGAAGCTCCAAAGATTTTGTTTCAAGAGCATGAGTAAACTTTCATGCATCGCAGCATAAGCAGCCTCTTTTCAATCCCTGCGTAATCAAACTTAGAGTCACTATCGACCTATTGAGCAAATAGAATATTCTGAGAACCCAACTCAAGTATTGTTCAGCGTGATTTGAGGAAATGCCTGATTAAAGAAGGCTCTTGTCCAGGACTGTGTTTTAGATGAAGTAGAGAACTCTATTACATAATTTCACAACTCCCCATCACCTCCGCGTGATTCATCCAGTCCAGGAACAACTGATCCAATCAGATTTCATCTTTCACAATCAACTTTTTTGACATCATTCCAACTCCAGGAATCGGCTGTCTTATTTTCCTCCTGTCTTGAAGAAGACCCGCATTGACAAACCACATTTTTGCTATTGTCAGGGTCGAAACGTCAACAGTTTTAATTGTCCAATCCTCAACAGGTCTCGTTACTTCTAAATTAATGTGGTTTAGTTCCTAGCCTTGAGACACTATATTCTGAAATTGGACTACTTGTTTTCAAAAACCTCAGTTTGTCAATTGTTCTTTGCTCTCCCTAATAGATCATACACATTGATTTTGTCACATATGCACTTTATTCACCTTGTCACTGTAAATATTATTCACTTACGCCTTTTCGTTAAATGATTGATTAGACAGCCTGTTTGTACATAAAGGTTTTTTCATTGAATAAAACTCTTGACTTTGAAGTTATGCATTCAAGTTAATCATTGTTTGATTTCCATAAATCAATTTGCAACTTCAGTCTGTGTTCTAGAGCCATCCCTTTGATTTGCTGTTTGCATATTTTTTTTTAATTCACAAAGAAATAGCTATACCCGACGGAACCATTGTTGTTTACAGCTGTCTCCTTTTTGGACGGCCCATCCGGACTGAATCGCTTGCTTAACGGCTGTTGTGAGTGTATTTCTTATCTAAAGGAGGCGTTTAGTGACGGATCATGTTTCCGAAGTCTATTTATTTTTCTAAATGTGATTATGTCTGCCAGTGACGACTTTACAAAACAGCACCGCGCTCAGTCTACACCAAAATACAACTTTCAAGCTACTCTATTTTTCCTCACCCTAAATCTAATGTTTAGTGTGATCAGATTTCTGTGCTGATATACATACACCATCTTCCCCCTCTGCCTCCAGAGCACACATGTGCACCATCTACCCCCTCTGTCAGCCACCGAGGCTCTCTTCAACTCTTCAACCAGTCACTGCTCAACACGAGAGTCCAGCCTTACTTTGTTGCTTATAGAGGTCTCAAGACGCCCCTTCACGCCCAAGAGGCTCCTTTCGCTTGGCTTTGCTGAAGTAGTGTGCTAACAGTAAAAAGTGTGAAATCACCATCACTGCAGATATAGGTGTGAGACAACCATCACTGCAGATATTGGTGTGAGATCACCATCACTGCAGAAATAGGTGTAAGAACACTATCACTGCAGATGTAGGTGTGAGATCACCATCAGTGCAGATATAGGTGTGAGATCACTAATAATAATAATAAGGCATTTATAAAGCGCATGGCTGCACAACTGTGTATCCCCGCGCTAACTGCCAACAAAAACTCCTAACGGCCCACCGGAAAAAGTGCAGAAAAGTATTATTGGGGAAAAAGAGGAGTTTTTAGTTTTGCTCTAAAAAGAGTTTCTGAAGGTTCCATTCTTAAATGAACAGGAAGGGCGTTCCAGTATTTTACTCCAAGGAATCGAAAGGAGCGGCCACCCAATTTCGCTCTATGGATACGGGGAAGTTTAAATTGTGACATGCCCGAGGATCTAAGGTTTCTGGTTGGGCGATGGATAGTGAGAAGATTTCTTAGATAGGTAGGTCCTTTGTTGTGTGCAATTTAATGGGCATAGCAAAGGCTCTTGAATCTAATTCTTTCCCTAACCGGGAGCCAGTGCAGTTTGGACAAGGCCGCTTTGGAAGATGTTCTTCTTGGTAGACCCAGTACCATGCAGGCGGCAGCATTTTGAATGCATTGAAGCTGGTGCAATTGCTTTTGGTTCAGGCCTAATAGGAGAACGTTTCCGTAGTCCAAGTGAGGTGTTATAAGTGCATGCACAATAGTTTTTCTTGCTTCAGTGGGGATAAGATCGATGATTTTTCGCAGGATTTTTTAGCGTGCCCATGCATTTACCTATTATTTTGTTGACTTGGGATTTTCCCGAAAGATCCGAGTCAATCATAATCCCTAGATTTTTGACTTTTTCGACTGGGTGGGGGCAATCGCCCAAAGTAGTAGGCCACCAAGCCTGGGACCATATTGAAGTTTTGTTCCCTACCACTAGCACCTCCGTTTTATCACCATTTAAACGGAGGCAGCTGTTATCCATCCAAGTGGCGACAGCAGCCATGCAGCTGGAGAAATTGGTGGCAAATTTCTCGCTATCTGGGGTGAGCTTAAACATGAGCTGGGTGTCGTCAGCGTAGCTGACAATGCCCACCCCATAGTTCTCTACGACTCGAGCCAGGGGTTCCATATAGATGTTGAACAAGGTAGGGCTCAAACGAGAGCCCTGTGGAACCCCGTAGCTGACGTCGCGAGAAGATGACATGAAGGATGGGCAATGTATCTGGAATGATCTTTTGGCGAGGAAAGATTTGAACCAAGCTAGAGCATGATCCTTCACTCCAATGTCCGAAAGTCGGGACAGCAGCGTGTCATGTAGCACAGTATCAAAAGCTGCGCTTAAGTCTAGCATGACCAACGCTGCTGTCTCACCCTCGTCTACCATCTTGCGAATACATTCCATGGAATAAAGAACAGCTGATTCCGTGGAATAGCCAGGTCTAAAACCTGATTGTGTGGAATGACTATAACTATAACTGCAGATATTGGTGTGAGATCTCTATCACTCCAGATACTGGTGTGAGATCACCATCACTGCAGATATTGGTGGGTGATCACTATCACTGCAGATATAGGTATGAGCTCACTATCACTGAACATATAGGTGTGAGATGCCTATCACTGTAGATATTGGCGTGAGATCACCATCACTGCACACATATGTGTGAGATCACTATCACTGCAGATATAGGTGTTAGATCACCATTACTTCAGATATAGGTGTGAGATCACTATTACTGCAGATATAGGTGTGAGATCACCATCACAGCAGATATAGGTGTGAAATCACTCTCACTGCAGCTATAGGTGTGTGATCACCATTACTTCAGATATATGTGTGAGATCACTATCACTGCAGATATAGGTGTGAGATCAATATTAATGCAGATATAGGTGTGAGATCACCATCACTGCAGATATAGGTGTGAGATCACCGTCACTGCAGATATAGGTGTGAGATCACTTTCACTGCCGATATAGGTGTGAGATCACTATCACTGCAGATATAGGTGTGAGATGCCCATCACTGCAGATATTGGTGTGAGATCACCATCACTGCAAATATTGGTGTGAGATCACTATCAATGCAGATACAGGTGTGAGATCACTATCACTGCAGATATAGGTGAGAGATCACCATCACTGCAGATATAGGTGTGAGATCACCATCACTGCAGATATAGGTATGAGATCACCATTACTTCAGATATAGGTGTGAGATCACTATCACTGCAGATATAGGTGTGAGATCACCATTACTTCACATATAGGTGTGAGATCACTATCACTGCAGATATAGGTGTGAGATCACCATCACTGCAGATATTGGTGTACGATCACTATCACTGCAGATATAGGTGTAAGATCACTATCACTGTGGATATAGGTGTGAGATCTCTATCACTGTAGATATTGGTGTGAGATCATCATCACGGCAGATATTGGTGTGAGATCACTATCACTGCAGATATTGGTGCGAGACCACTATCACTGCAGATATAGGTGTGAGATCACTATCACTGCAGATATTACTTCAGATATAGGTGTGAAATCACTATCACTGCAGATATAGGTGAGATCACCATCTCTGCAGATATAGGTGTAAGATCACTATCACTGTGGATATAGGTGTGAGATCTCTATCACTGTAGATATTGGTGTGAGATCATCATCACGGCAGATATTGGTGTGAGATCACTATCACTGCAGATATTGGTGCGAGATCACTATCACTGCAGATATAGCCGTGAGATCCCTATTACTGCAGATATAGATGTGAGATCACTTTCGCTGCAGATATTACTTCAGATATAGGTGTGAGATCACCATTGCTCCAGATATAGGTGAGATCACCATCACTGCACATATAGGTGTAAGATCACTCTCACTGCTGATGTAGGTGTGAGATCACTATTACTGCAGATATAGGTGTGAGATCACTATCACTGCAGATATAGGTGTGAGATCACCATCACTGCAGATATAGGTGTGAGATCACTATCACTGCAGATATTGGTGTGAGATCACTATCACTGCAGATATAGGTGTTTGATCACCATCACTGCAGATATAGGTGTGAGATCACTATCACTGCAGATATAGATGTGAGATCTCTATCACTGTAGATATTGGTGTGAGATCACCATCACTGCAGATATTGGTGTGACATCACTACCACTGCAGATATAGGTATGAGATCACTATCACTGCAGATATAGGTGTAAGGTCACCATCACTTCAGATATAGGTGTGAGGTCACTATCACTGCAGATATAAGTGTGAGATCACCATCACAGCAGATATTGGTATGAGACCACTATCACTGCAGATATGTGTGAGATAACCTTCACTGCAGATATAGGTGTGAGATTACCATTACTTCAGACATAGGTGTGAGATCACTATCACTGCAGATATAGGTGTGAGATCACCATCACTGCAGATATAGGTGTGAGATCACTATCACTGCAGCTATAGGTGTGAGATCACCACCACTGCAGATATTGGTTTGAGATCACTATCACTGCAGATAAAGATGTGAGAACACTATCACTGCAAATATAGGAGTGAAATCACTGTCACTACAGATATAGGTGTGAGATCACTATTACTGCAGATATAGATGTGAGATCACCATTACTTCAGATATAGGTGTAAGATCACTATTACTGCAGATATAGATGTGAGATCACCATTACTTCAGATATAGGTGTAAGATCACTATTACTCCAGATATAGATGTGAGATCACCGTCACTGCAAATATAGGTGTGAGATCATTTGAATTCTTAGAATATTGTAAAACTGGTTTAAAATGATGCAATCTAACATCTCAGCACAAACCAATTAACTGATGAGCTAAGAGTAAAGCTGAAGCCAACAAACTAGAAATGACATTTTGTCCTGAAATTCAGGTGAGTGTCTTTGGAGTTGCTACAGTTAAACCTATGCCCTTCCCTGCAGTCATAGTTTGTCTTAGCACCATCGTTTGAGAGTAGAGAGCAGCAGTCACATGGTTCCAAGTCATAAACTCAGAGGGGTTGTTCCCCTTGGTAGCTAGTTACCAAGGAGCTGATACACAGGTGAAGGAAATATACTTTTGAATGATGGCTTCTTAATTTGTGCATCCAATTGCCCAACCCGAGATAATTAAATGCCACCATAATCTAAGTGCCCTTGAGCCTCAAACATAACACACTGACTAACCCCCTGCATGGATGATGTCTGATCACTTCCCAAGCAGAGAACAATGACGCTGTGAGAGCAAATTTGTTTCTTAGTATCAGCCTCAAATGCAGCCCATTAACTGCAAACCAGTCACCAAGCGTAACAATTGATTGTGCTGCAGCCCCCCAGTACCGCTCACCAGAGAAATCAAAGCACTCTCTCCCGCATCAGGTAAGAAACATTTTCCTGATGCTCCAAGTATCTCTAAATTCACACACAGTGTTGTGGCTTCCCTGTAGAGGCAGTTACAGAGTGCTTCTGGATCAGTAGCACAAAGGATTTATCCCTTGCACTGATCTTTATGGATGTAGGATATAGCATTTTACTCTCTTCTCTCAATTTCCTTGGTATCACGGGCTCTGCCCTACAGTGATTCTACTCATAGCCCTACGACCACCAGTTCTCTGTCAATTGTAGCTCCATTTTATCCTCCCCAACTCTCCATCAGTTAGCGTCCCCTCGTCTCATTGAAAGGTCCACTCCTGTTCTGTCCATATGTCACCTTCCTTGGTGACATAATCTCATGTTTTTTGGTTATTCCTACGGTCTTCACTGCCTATTGATATCCTGACTTGCCCCTCTGCCTTTAAAAATACCTTAAAGTACACTTCATGCATACTACCTCACCCAATCAGAAAGAAAAATTAAACTAAAGATCTCGCTGTACTAAACTGTAGATATGTTTATTGCAAAACTCGTTTATGTGTCTTGTTTAATATCTGTTTATTATTTGTATTTGTTGTTAATCTGACACACAATAGTACCTTTGCACAATACCGCAATCACTATGATTATTGTCCCCACAAAATGTACCTATCATTCTATGTACCATTGTTACCCTTTCGTACAACGAGCGTAAATGCATTAACAAACTTGCAAAGAAGGCTTGCAACTAAGCTCATTCGCCTTAGAAATGTACTTCAGTGTGTGGTCTCTAAAAATAAACAAAAATAAGAATCTCTCAGAAGAAAGAAAAAAACGTAAGCAACACACTTGTTTCACAAATAAAAATAGAGCTTAATTTATCTCAGAATAACCTTCAAAGCTCGAAAACCTATACTCAAGCCATGAAAGTGATTAAAGAAACAAACACTGTCAAAATCAATAGGTTGACTGTCACATTTGCATGCACTCCGGGCTTTGATAATGTGTGATGAGAATTTTCCTGATGTAGGTTGTAGCACCGTAGGCTGTTACTTGTGGTCCCCTGAATGAGATATAAATCCTTGCTGCAGCAGGCTGCAGTATCTTGAGGTCCATTGAGGTCCTTTGAGTGGAACACAAATCCCTCCTTACTACAAGGATGCAGTACCTAGGACTGCTATTAGTGGTACAACAAATAAGACAAATCAACCATTGTTGCAACAGGCAACACTACATTGGGCTGTGTCGGAGGGATAGCGGAAACAAAACCTAGGAGGCCGGATAAGATTCTCAATTGTATCCACTTTATTGTAATATTCGTAGAAAAAAAATCGTTGAGATTTATGAAATGTCTGAAAATGCGCTCCCACTGCAGGACGGACACGCTGTTGACTCAGGGAGCATGTCTTGGGCATCACCACGCACCAATTTGGGAGGCCTCCGCGTGCCCGCCTATAGTCATCTTAGGCGCAAAGGTACTTCTGACACCCCATATTGAGCACATTGGTATTTGCTGTGACGGATCGGCCCCTGACCTCACTCTGTGCCTCGTCTCCCCCAAGCAGTGGGCTGACACGTTCTCCACTGGGTGGGTCCTCTGAGGCCTCTCCGGCCTGTGCTGACCACGACGAACTGGGACACGACTGAGACCTGGTGCTGGGGCATTAGCTGGTACGAGACTGAACCATCCTTTGTTGGGCGCCTGAAGGCAGGGTGGGTCGGTGGCGGTTACAGTGAGCACTTCGGACTTGGACACTGATGACTTCATCGTGCTAGGAGGGGTCAGGGAGCGAACGTCCTAGCATCTGCTATCTCTCTTGGGACCGGGATTGGAGGGGCTGAAGAGAGTCCCGCTTGGCAGGAGGGTGCTTTAAAAGGCAATCGCACGGCTCATTACTGCCCCTGGAACCCGGCGCTTTATGAAAGACTTACATCGCCAACATGACGCACACCAACAAAGGCAAGGACGCTTCGGCAACATCCTCTAAGGACACCACTGTGGTAGCAATGTGGGGCAAGGCCTGTTCGTCGGCTCCTGCTGAGATGACTCCGCTGGCCACCTTCATGTCGGAACTAAAAACCGAAATCGGCTCTCTATGCTCCGCAGTCCACTCATGTATCCGAGAGCTCAGGAAGGAGGTCACAGACCTGGGCAAGCGAGTGGATGGACTAGAGAAGACTGTGGATGCCTGTAAGGAGGATCAGGAGCAACTTTGGCAGCTCCTTGCCGCCCTGGAGGACCAGAACTTAGAACTGCACCTGAAGCAATAAGACCTGGAAAATCGTAGTCGCTGGAACAACCTCTGCATCCAGGGGCACTCTTGGGGCGGAAGGCAAGGACATAATGACCTATGTGGCACAATTACTCCACGAGGTCTGGGGGGATGATGATGCCTCCCCGCCGGCTTTGGACCGGGCTCACCGGGTCTCCGGGCCCGCGGGCTGGACGGATCTCCTCCGACATTTTAACCAGGGTCAATTTTTTCACAGAGAAAGAAGCTATTCTTCGGGGGGCAAGAGCTAAGCAGGACCTCACATATGATGGCCACAAGATTCAGATCTACCAGGACCTAGCGCCCAATACCTTGCGGCACCGCCGAGATTTTAAACCGGTCACTGACAAGCTGCGGAGCCTGGGCATCGCATACCAGTGGGGTCATCCATTCGCCCTTATCTTTCTATGGGAATCTAAGCGCCGAGTGATACACTCCTATCAAGAAGCGGCTCAACTACTCTGACTCCCCACCTCGTGATCTGCCAGTCCCACCCGTCCTCTGCCTTCTGTGCGGGTACCTGCCGAACCGTCCTTGTCCACCGTGCGCCGGCACAGACGCTCTCCACCCCTGGTTGAGCGATCATCTTCCCAGGCTAAGCAAGACAATATTGAATTATTGAGCACATCAGGTCCCTGGAGGGGGACAACTCAGAGACAGGCTCAAATCCCTCAGTCCCTTGATGGCAGACACATGTATCCGTACTATCCTCTGAACCCCGTATTGTGGGCCATGACTTTCACCTGGTTGCTCCCATGTTTGCCGCTGTGTTGTAGGCGCCTCCCCAACGCCCTCTACGTGGGGTGGCTGGAGCCAGAGCCCCCTCACTTGGATGCCTTTGGATACAACAGAAGACCTACCCTCTTCTGTTCCTGAGAGAGTGATGTCTCTGGGTCCACCCAAACCCTAGGGTGTAGGGTGACCCACGACTGGAACAGAACGATGTGGCCCGGTTGGCCGATGTTGATTGTTCACCTTACTTTTTCTCTTCTTTCCTACTATTTACTAAGCTTTCCCTTTCTTCTTCTCCCTACTTCTCGGGTATGGCGGGCGGGAACCTACACGGCTACAGTGGGCCCCAGGTCTTGGGACGAGCTCACCCCTGCACCCCCCTTCCTTTGATTTGACATGTCTTGTGGGGGAGCGTGCTGGCCTAGTCTGTGATTTGACGTATTGATGGCTCTTCTGATCCTCTGAAGGTAGTCTCCCTTAATATCAAGGGGCTTAATTCACCTAATAAGAGGCAGCAAGTGTGGCGTTACATACTACACAATAGCCCAGACATAATTTTTCTCCAAGAAACCCACCTGTTACAGGTAGTCACCCCTCGCATGGCGCACCCTAAATATCCCCAATTCTGGGCCTCTGTCAAGAATGAAGGTTCCACTAACCTTTCAGCCGGATACAACAGGAGCGATGCTAAGCTACCAATACCCTTTCTATGGTATACTCCGAGTTATGTAGAAACCACTCCAGAGATATACCACAGCGGGGGAATGGTAAAAAGGGACAAAGGAAACAATAAAGTTGTGGCAGATAAATCAATGAAGATCATGAAGCAGAAGTTGGAACGTCACTTCTACGCTCGCTCTCGGTTTCCTGCATACAAGACAAAAGGAACATACCATGAGTGGAACCTACCCTGCCTTCCTCTCTTTCGATTTCCCAATACCCAGGCATACGCTACACTTACATAGTAATCTGCCTCCAACTGCTTAATGAAAAAAGGCACAAAAGTAAAAATAAAATAAAGAAAACAGAAAGTGTTATCTTCTTAGTAAAGTCCGAAATACTGCAAGGACTCCACCAAGTAATTTACCCAACCATGTGGAATTGTCACAGATAAGTACTTAGCTGACAGACAGTCTCGAGCTGTCTTGTGAAAGTGAAGATAAAACTCCTTTATCTTTTCTGCAGCTCCGTGAAGGCTGATAAAATGTTCCTTAATTGTATCTAAGCGTTTTCTCCTCTTGCTGATAGCGTAGATACAAACTGTAGACCTCCCACGATGTTGTCCGACAATAGCCCCCCTCGGACTTTGCCTTGACGCACTCCAAGTCTCTTTCGAATCCGTGCACGATAGGATTTCCAATAATGCAAAAAAGATAAATGAACACGGCAGCCGCCGTGTTCGCGCTGCAGCGCTAACTCAAAAAAAGGAAAGTCGTGTACCACTAACAGATTCTGACACGCCAAAGTGAATCCACTGAATGCGTGTCAATGCGAACAGCCCAGACTCCAAACACTTCCTCTGAACACGCGTCTCCGTAAACAAACTCTTCCTCCAACAAGTCCTAATTCAAAATAATCAGGTGACAAGCACCGGAGTGAAGCAGAAAAGGAGCTTAGATAGCAAACGGAGAACAGAGAAGTAGGACTTAAGGTTGCAAGCATTCTGGGGCATGTAGTCCCATACCCTATTTTCTCATAAGCTACAGCCTAGCTGTGACAGAAACCCCTCTCAAAGTCCGACGTCTCGGCGGACCGCTAGGCTTATGAGGGAACAAGGCATGGAACCGCCGCAACAGGCCAGGACAATGCAAATTGCGTTTAGGCTCCCATGCCCTCTCCTCACACCATAACCCTTTCACTCAATAAGGTACTGCACTCCACCCCTCACTCTGCGAGAATACAGTATAGAATCAACCTCGTACTCATCCTCCCCGTCCACCTCCACAGGAGGAGTTCTCACAGGCACTCTAGAACCAGGGAGGCATGGCTTAAGAAGCGACACATGGAACACTGGATTTAATTCGCCATTGCACTGGAACTTGCAACTTCATGGCCACTGGATTGATGACTCTCTCAATCGAATAAGGACCCACATATCTAGGTTGTAATCTAGCTGATCCCTTGATCCTCAGATGTTTAGTTTGCAGCCACACCTTGTCCCCCACCCTATACAGTGGTTCAGGAGCCCTTTTCTTATCAGCATATACTTTGTCTCTGGCCCTGGCCGCTTCTGACTGGACTTTAGCATCCAAAAGGACCTGTTTGAGGTGTGCATGATGTTCATGGATGGTAGGATTGGTGGAACTACCCGGCAACTCCAAAGGTAACATATTAGGATGATAGCCATTGATACAAAAGAAGGGGGAACAACCTAATGACGAGTGTTCGGCATTATTGTAGGCGAACTCAGCCGTCCACAGCAGAGTTCTCCATTCCTCACCGTGTTGCAATGTGAAACAATATAAGTACTGCTCTAAGGTTTGATTCAATCTCTCAGTTTTACCATCGGTTTGAGGATGGTAACTAGTGGACAGTCTAGCGTCTATTTTCAAGATGACACACAACGCCTTCCAGAATCTAGATGTAAATTGGGAACCCCTGTCGGTAATAAATACTGAGGGGATTCCATGCAGCCTGATTACATGTTGCAGAATTTCTATGGCCAGTTCTCCCGCAGTAGGCAACTTGCTTAACGCCACAAAATGACCCATTTTAGTTAGATGGTCTACCAATAATAGTATCGCAGTATTACCAAGACTGGGAGGCATTTCAACTATAAAATCCATCGAGACTGTATGCCAAGGGGCCGGTGGAGTGGGTATTGGTCTGAGTAACCCACTCGGTCTTTGATGGGAAGCCTTTGCTTGAGTGCAGACAGAACATTCAGCAGGTGAGAGAAAACAAGGACCCCCTGGGTATCAGTAATATACAGACTCCTAGGGCAGGGTAATAACCTATGTGGGGAAAAAATCCTAGGGCATCAGCTAAGTAAGTGACCAATTAGTCTAGAACCAGTGGCGAAAAGAAAAATCGAATATGAAATGTATATTAAAAATATATATTTAATTAGTATAAATAAAAATCATATAGAGATTCAACAAAAGTCAAACCATATGATAAGATAAAAGTATGATTCATAAAGAAACAACAACAGGTTTTATAAACAATGAGTACATAGCATATAAATCATACAAGTTACAATAAAAACAATACATTCACATTAGTTAATGACATGAAAAGTGCTGAAGAATTATTTATTAAAACTCGACGCGTGTTTCGGCAGAAAAAACGCCTTCCTCAGGAGTCACTGATGATACTCTGGAAATATATTTACAAGAAAGACATATATCAGATCACTGGTTTTGTTTTACATGACTTACATAGTTTACTAACAATACATAAAAATTGTTTAAAAAGAACACATAGTATAACAAATTCATATTACACAAGTCAGATTCGACAATCTTCACTACCTAGCAGGTTTAGACTCTAAATTTGGTCACTTATTGTCATATGATAGACAAATGTTATCATCGAGGTTGTGCAGTACTTAACTAGCAAACATCTGATCATAATTTATATAAGGTGCAATATTTTATCTTTTTTCATGTTGGAAAGTTTAGACACAAACCCTATATCAAGAAGATAATAACAATAGACATATCCTAATCTTAATATAGCATTCCATGGTACATAGAAATAAACTTACATTGACAATACTGTATTTCTATGCAGTACATCGAAAGTTGATGATATCTTCTTATATTCAATAGTCAGAGCCAATCGATAAAGGCTAATTCTTGATCAATAAAAAATACGATCATGTGATATGGGAAATGGAACATGCTAGGTCACTTTGAACACATAGCGCCACACAGATTGTGAAACAGAATGGTCTACATAATCTCATTAGGTAGGACATGGAACTGGAGGAAGATAGAGGTGACGCTAAAATAACAAGATAAAAAGAGATACCATAGGGAATAAATGTGACTTAGTCAAGAATAACCCCTTTATAGAAGTATATAGGGGTGTGGAGATGATAAGAGATCACCCCAACCTATCTAATGGTGAAGGCCAGCCATTTATTGAAAGGTATCTGTGACGTATAACGCCAATTACATAGTCATTGCGATTGAAAAATTAAGCGCGTTGATTGCTACAATGTAAAGATCAGCATTGTGCAAATACGTGGCAACCTAACAGTGGGGATAACACCCGAACATAAAGAGTCTTCCCAAATAACTGATTACTGCTGTTCAGCTCTAGGAGTATGAAAGATGATCTGGTCATAGATTTACCTGGTGTAATCTGTAATGTTCTTGTCAGATGTGAAGACACGTTAATTTCATACACGATTGTCGTGTAAAGCCACGAGGTAGGTATAGCAAAATTTATTATATGGTGCCACAGATATCAACGTAGAGGGTAGAACTGTAAAGGTGAAGGAACGGGGGGGGCGATAATAAAAGAACAAGCGGGTGACGTGTTAGCAGTTGACGCTGTACAGATGATGTAAACAATAAAGCATTTGAAATGTTGTGTGAGTGGCTAGCGAGTCGATCACATTTTTAAGCATAAAAATACCTTGTATATTCAGATGCGGGTTCTAAGTTCATGTAGTTTGAACTACGTCAGTAGATGTAGACGTCAGCTTGTGGCCAATAATTCATGGCTGTAATTAGAGATAGATAAGGGATACCTTAAAGTAAATAGGACGCTAATCATTCAGCGACATACTGGTCTATGTCTTTTCTCATGGATTCCCACCAAAAGTATCTTGAAACATTCTGCAGTGTTTTTTTGTTTTCCCAAATGACCTCCCAAGGTGGAATCATGAGTCCATTCAAGAACTTGCTGTTGTAGAACTCCTTTAGGCACATACAATTGTTTATCATAAAACAACAACTGGTCAATCACGGAATGGTGAGTAGCTCCCTTCAGTTGGTCCAGCAATACTGGTATCAAAGGCAAAGGGTACCTATTCTTCTCAGTCACCCTGTTAATAGCCCTATAATCTATGCAAGTTCTCTATCCTCCTTCACGTTTTGGGATAAAAAACAGAGGAGAGGAGGCAGGAGATGATGAAGGTCTTATAAACCCTGCAAGCAGCATTTTATCCAGGTATTGCCGGAGATAAGTGGTTTCTGCCTCCGTAAGCGCATAAATACGGCTACAAGGGATGCTAGCACCAGGTTCAAGGTCAATTACACAATCAAAATCCCTATGAGGGGGCAGTTGACTAGCTTCCTGTTCACTAAACACATTTTTATATGTTCTGTACTCCTCAGGGATTGTGGTGGTTACACAAACATGATGTGTTCGACAGGCGCTAGCAAGTGATATTGCAGGATTAATGTCTTGTACCTCCTCCTGATTCTTGTGTCGGGTACAGTTCTCCAAGCAGAACGGCGAATTCAATGCTATAGTACGGTCCGCCCATTTAACTAAGGGATCATAAAGCGTGAGCCATGGCATCCCTAGTATTAGTTGGAAATGCAGAGCATCAATGAGATCAAAACATATGTACTCATAATGAGTCTTTTCTGTTAACATCAGAATCTGAAGGGTGTGGAAAGTTACGGGACCCGAAGTCAGATCTGATCCATCGACAGCCTTCATGGGCTCGGGTTTCTCCTTCCTGATGCACGGCACACCTATTTCCTGTGCATATGTACGATCTATGAAGTTGCCAGTGGCCCCAGAGTCCAATAATGCATGCACAAGCACAGGTTCCGCCTTCTTCCATTCCAATGTAACGCACACATTCATATGGGGTGCTGTATGTTGCATCATGTTTGCTAAAGCAGGTAAGACCTCTCCTTCGCTTCTTCTCAAACAAGGGGTCTCAGACTTGTTTGAGAATACCCATTTCCCGACGTCTCAGATGGATACTCTACAGAAGGCACCTTGCGGGATTCTTGGCTTTCTCTAGTCTTCCCCTGGGTTTTAGCCCTACAGTGTTTGATAAAATGACCCGGCTTATCACAGTACATGCATAACTTTAGCAGTCGTCGTCTATTCCTCTCTTCCGTGCTCAAGGTACCTCGCACTCCACTGATCTGCATGGGTTCACTCCCGTTACTTGCAGGAGAGGTGCCTTCGACTACTGGCTTCATTTTAGGGAAAAAGAGTCTACTGTCTGCACAATGCTTATCTCCTTTCTGTTCTTGTAAACGATGGTCCAGTTGCACGGTTAGGTCTATCAACTCTTCGCAACTGGTAGGCATGTGTACAACTTGTGCCAAGACGTCTTTCAAGTCACCCCTCAGCCCTTGGTAATACAACGATACTCTCTTTGCAACAGGCCAATCAGTTTCTATTACTAACCTGTTGAAATTAGTTATGTAAGTCAGTAAATCCTGCGAACCTTGTCTTAATGTAATGAGCTCCCTATCCAGAGAGAGTTGATGCGCCTTTCTATCAAACAATTTACGCATTTCATCACAGAAAGCGTTAAAATTGTTCAATACAGGGTCGTTTCTTTCAACCAGCGTAAAAGACCAGCTAGCAGCGTTCCCCCTAAATAGGACATCATGAATGCTGTCTTAGTCTGATCATCTGAAAATACAGCTGGTTTACACAGGAAATGTAATTTACATTGTCCTAAAAAATGCCAAACTTATTTGGATCGCCCAGGAATCTCTCAGGAGGAGCTAAGGGTAACTGGGGAGGCTGCAGTACTTGGATAGTAGACACCCCTCCTCCATTCTCCTGACCTTGATTACCACCCAGGGCAGAGGGAGGAGGCAATGTCCAATTCCTAATTATAGGCACACCCCTACTAGTGGTAGGACTCGTACGTGACATGCCTGCCATCTCTCTATGCATTACACCCACCTCGTTACGCAAGTCCTGGCCTTCCCCCCTAAATGCATCAACCTCCATTCTCAAGGTGGTTAGGGTTTCAAGCACATTGGTGAGAACCGTATTAGTGTCCATCGCTCGGGTTGTATTTAACCGTGGGCTTGTCACTCTGTCAAGAATGAAGGTTCCACTAACCTTTCAGCCGGATACAACAGGAGCAATGCTAAGCTACCAATACCCCTTCTATGGTATACTCCGAGTTATGTAGAAACCACTCCAGAGATATACCACAGCGGGGGGAAGGGTAAAAAGGGACAAATGAAACAATAAAGTTGTGGCAGATAAATCAATGAAGATCATGAAGCAGAAGTTGGAACGTCACTTCTATGCTCGCTCTCGGTTTCCTGCATACAAGACAAAAGGAACATACCATGAGTGGAACCTACCCTGCCTTCCTCTCTTTCGATTTCCCATTACCCAGGCATACGCTACACTTACATAGTAATCTGCCTCCAACTCCTTAATGAAAAAAGGCACAAAAGTAAAAATAAAATAAAGAAAACAGAAAGTGTTATCTTCTTAGTAAAGTCCGAAATACTGCAAGGACTCCACCAAGTAATTTACCCAACCATGTGGAATTGTCACAGATAAGTACTTAGCTGACAGACAGTCTCGAGCTGTCTCGTGAAAGTGAAGATAAAACTCCTTTATCTTTTCTGCATCTCCGTGAAGGCCGATTAAATGTTTCTTAATTGTATCTAAGCGTTTTCTCCTCTTGCTGATAGCGTAGATACAAACTGTAGACCTCCCACGATGTTGTCCGACAATAGCCCCCCTCGGACTTTGCCTTGACGCACTCCAAGTCTCTTTCGAATCCGTGCACAATAGGATTTCCAATAATGCAAAAAAGACAAATGAACACGGCAGCCGCCGTGTTCGCGCTGCAGCGCTAACTCAAAAAAAGGAAAGTCGCGTGCCTCTAACGGATTCTGACACGCCAAAGTGAATCCGCTGAATGCGTGTCAATGCGAACAGCCCAGACTCCAAACACTTCCTCTGAACACGCGTCTCTGTAAACAAACTCTTCCTCCAACAAGTCCCAATTCAAAATAATCAGGTGACAAGCACCGGAGTGAAGCGGAAAAGGAGCTTAGATAGCAAACGGAGAACAGAGAAGTAGGACTTAAAGTTGCAAGCATTCTGGGACATGTAGTCCCATACCCTATTTCTCATAAGCTACAGCCTAGGTGTGACAGCCTCAGCGGACACCAAAACAGCAGGAGTGGCCATTCTATGCCAAAGAGGTATCAGGAAGGGGACCCGAAAAGTCTTCTGTAGTTCAGATGGGTGTTTTGTCAGGGCAGGAGTGGAGATTGAGAAATGCCTACTCACACTGTGTAATGTTTATACGCCGAACCAGATGCAGGACTCCTACCTCCGCACGCTACTACGGGAACATGTGCCTCAGAGTTACCCCTTCTTGATTTTGGGGGATATTTTAACCTGGTTTGGGACACTGAGATGGACCCTAGCGAAGCCTCCTCGAATGGGTCGGGTACCATGTCCTCTGCACTCCGGAAGCAGATAACGGAGCTTGGCTCGATAGACTCCTGGCGATACCACTCTCCTGTCGAGCGGGACTACTCGTTCTACTCCCATGTCCACCGCTCGTACTCGCGCGTTGATTATTTATTTATATCGCCAGCCCTTATACAGGATATGGTGGCAGCATCCCTGTCCGACATCTCGATATCCGATCATGCTCACGCTGAGCTTCTCCTGCGGATCCGGACGCTTGCCCCACCAGTTTGCCACAGTGGCGCTTGCCACCGCATATCCTGCGGGATCCGGCCAATGTGGAGACTACACGGACTGCCATTGACTCTTATTTTGCGTGCAGTGATCTGCCCGAGACCCCATTCCTGATAGTGTGGGACGCCTTCAAGACGACAATCCTCGGTCATATCACGTCCATAGCGATTGCGAGGGTGCGGGAAGCCTGCCGCCTAGAGTATAGCCTCTCCAAGGACATCAAGTCGTTGGAGAAGCAGGATTAGGAGCACCCTTCACTTGCAAACAGGCGGAAGCTTGCCAACCTATGGGGTCAACTCCGCTCCCTGCGAACTAATAAGGTTGAACGGTCTCTGCTCGCTTTAAAATAATGGTACTTCTGAAAGGGGGGATAAAATGGGTAGATTGTTGGCAAGGCGCTTGGGTGCACGTGCAGCCAAGACCCATATTGCGAATATCCAATTGACTGATGGAAGTTGGGTCACTACGGAGCATGCTAAATGCGAGGCCTTTAAAGCATACTAAACCACGCTGTACAAGGCGGAAGCACCCTCTCAAGCCTATATTGATGAGATACTAAATCAGTGCCCCTGGACCCCTATAGACCCACACTATGCTAAGCAACTGGATAGTTCCCTTATGGCGGAGGAACTGTCGGCGGCACTGAAAGACCACTTCCTTGGGAAGACACCAGGCCCGGACGGCTTGCCAAAGGTCTTTTACCGTATGTTCATATAACAACTCCAGCCCTACCTGCTGCGCTTATATAACTCCTTCTCGGACACGGAGGGGCCGTCGCCCTCCATCGATATGGCAGAAATAGCCCGTATACCCAAACCAGGAAAGGATCCCACGCTGTGTGCATCTTACCGCCCTATAGCATTACTAAACACTAACCTCAAAATCTACACTAAAATTTTAGCTAAACGCCTGGACCCCCACATGCCTGGCCTCGTGGAGCCAGATCAAGTTGGCTTAATTTGCAACAGACAGGGGCGGACAATGTGCGTAGAATTGCGCATTTGGTAGGGAAAGCACACCACTGGAACATACCGGCCTGCCTCCTGTCGCTCGACGAGGTGAAGGCGTTCGACCAGGTGGACTGGGGCTTTCTGTGCGCTGTGTTACACAAGATCGGCTTGGGACGCAACATGATTTCTATGATCATGGCCCCCTATCTCTCCCCGCTGGCAAGGGTCCGAGTTAACGGGCAGCTCACGGAGCCTTTCTTCATACATAGGGGTACAAGGCAGGGCTGCCCTCTGACGCCTCTGATACTTGCCCTGGTAATAGAGCCCTTGGCGGAGCTGATAGGACAGAACGCAGACATCCACGGCCTGGCTCTTGGAGGTCGGCAGAAAAAGCCGCATTATTCGCAGATGACCTTATCCTCACGTTGACGTGTCCGCATACATCTCTCCCGGCTCTCCACGCTCTATTACAGAACTTTGAAAGGGCATCAGGCCTCAAAATTAACCATAACAAATCTTGGGCTTTAAATCTCACGATTCCGGAGGAGGAGATACCTATCTTGCAAACACTTGCTCCCTATCAATAGACTACAGACCATATTAGATATTTAGGACTCCAACTGACCCCTTCCCTGGACACATGGGGTCCCATTAGGATGGCAGGCGGATTGCCCCCGCCAGGCTGGCGCATCCTAATGGCCCACACGGGACCGCTGCCGTTATGGCGCGAGGTCCCGTTTTACGTCGGGATGGCGGGCGGTCCTAATTGGGCCTTAAGTGTACAATATGCTACAGATAGCACTTTTGCCTACCAGGTTAAAAAGCTAATAGCACTAGCATATGTACCTACGTAGCAGAACACTGCAGTATTCTAATAGACAGCCCCTATTACAAGAGGAATGAAGACAATTTAGTACCACTCCTAGACTACTTTGAGGACACATGGGTGGGAAGACTGCACCGATCTGGACATAGAAGGCAACCAAAGTTCCACATGCCTTGGTGGAATGTGTACCTAAGTACACTAAACAAAGAAGCCAAAACAAATAATAGTGTTGAAGGATGGCATAATGCCTTCCAAGCAACTACAAGTAGAGGGAAACCTACCCTACAAAAACGACTCCAATCTATACAAAAATAACAAAGCTATCAAGAGTCATGCATGGAACAATCTGTAACTCAAATTGCTCCTAAATTAACAAAACAAACTAAACAAATGTTTCAACTACTACAAAGACAGGTTACCCTATACCCATCAACAAGAGGCCTAGACTAGCTATCTCTAATAGCCAAAAGCATCCTATAAATTACCTATCCACAAATAAAAATAAACAGTAATGTACAAAATAATCAGTTAACAAACATAACAAAATATTATATTTTCAGAAATTATCTATAATAATTGTCATACATATTTAATTAATAAACTAAATATACATGTTCAATTATAAATTATTTAACAATATATAATATACATCACATCCAATTATAACATCATTTCCCACCCAAATAATTTAAAACAAATAAACTTACAATTCATGTAGCAGTAGAAGATGTAGTCCAACAAGCAATGCACTGGTAATCCACGGTATTTGCATAAAATGCCCAAAAACAAAATGCAAAAATGCAATATCACCAATAAAAATCGATCCACGATAAATCCAATATATTGAAACCCTCAAAAACCCGAATAAATGTAAAAATAGTAAAAAAGCGCTCCAGGAAATCCCGGAAAAAAAGTGTGATAACTTTATTATTAACCATTAATTTTAATGGGGTAACCCAGTGACCCTCAGAACCTGGGTAATACGTGTTATGTAAATAGTGGTTCTGTCGGATTTTTCTCAATTTCTTTGCTCAGTTTCTACTTCACTTAGTATTTGTTCATATATACCTTTTTCATTGATAATCATGGAGATACTTTCATGAAAATGCACACACCACACGTTTTTACTGTGAGCAAAGTTGTAATTATTCAGTCACTTTGCAAAGCTTTTTTCAAACATTAAAAGTTCGGTTGTCCATACAGTTTGAAAATGTAATAGCAATAGAAAAAGTGCAGAAGTGAATAAACGTGATCAGTGATTAACGGTGACTGTTATAGTGATACAGTTTCATGGAAATGCAATTAAAAACACAGGTCCAGCAATAACTTGAATTCTCTCAAACAGTATAGTTATTCATATTTTTCTGTTGAGATGCAGTGAGGACCAATTGGTGGATTAACGTCAACGTTTCGACCCTGCGGTATGGTGCTGACTTATTAGCAACCGTTTCGGGTCTTCATCAGGACAAGAAGGGGGACAACCTAAAATTGGATAGAAGGTGCCTGTTTTAGTATTGGGTGTGTACATTAATGATGATAATGAATGGAGAGCCCGGCGGAACTTGCTCACCTGATGGTTAGAACTCGAGGCGTCTTATTCGTAGCCTCCAGGGGGTGATTAACCTCTCCTATATTCAAGCGTGGTATCTGTAGATTATTAGTGACATTCAGTACCAAGCCTTTACGAATTTAAAATTGTAATGAACACATGGTTCATAGGGACACATACCTTTATAAAAGAATTTATCACCGTCCGGTGAAGAATTCAGGTTTGAAGTGCCGCAGCCGCGATCACCTAGACAATAAACGTTTCTCTGTTAGTGGTATTCCCTGCTTTTTAACATACTTGCTCTAAATCAGATGATATTTTAACGGGAAGGGAGAGGTGCGCCGGGCACCATTTCGGTAGCCCTGTCACTTATGGTGATGCACTTCGCCAAAAACCCTTAACTCATATATCGGGGACGTATCGTTAGACTTACTTTAGGAGCATGACAGCAGCCGTCTGTATCTCTCTCGCGTTCGTGAATCATTACGGTTAGGTCGCGTCTGGTTACCTGTTAAAGCCCGATCGCGTCAGATCTACGTGCACGGCAGCACGTCTGTTGACACGTCAATCCTGCCGTGTAAAAGAGATTTACAAAACCCGGAAGGCATGTAGTTTCGCCAGGGCTACATGGAAAACCAGGTGTGGCCGAGGTTTAGATGGAACATAAAACTATTATATTGTTCAACAGGGCAGTTTATATTGGGGCGTTAGACTTACTTTAGGAGCATAACAGTAGCCGTATGTGTCTGTTGACACGTCAGTCCTGACGTTCAAAAGGAATTTACAAAACCCGGAAGGCATGTAGTTTCGCCAGGGCTACATAGAAACCCAGGTGTGGCCGAGGTTTAGATGGAACATAAAACTATTATATTATTCAACAGGACCGTTTATAACGGTGCAGAAGCCAAACACATGTATACATATTAGACATAATCTAAAGGTGTATGCAGAAGGGTTACAAATCACATTTATATTTAGTTTCATACACTGCATGATTAAAGTCTGCTCATTTGTATGCAGGTTTCTTCCTGGCCATTCAGTCCATGTGTTACAGAGTCTAGGATATGGATCCAGAGGCACTCTTTATAGTTCAAAATGGAGGCCATATCACCTCCTCTTTGGTGCAATTCAATTTTTTCCAGTACCCACCATTCCAGTTGCTCATGTGAGTGGTTGGACATGTTGTAGTGCTCAACGAGTGGTGCACCTTGGACTTTGCACCGGATTCTACTTTGATGTTGTAAGATCCTGTTCTTGACTCGTTGGGTAGTTTGGCCTACATACATCATCTGACAAGGGCACTTGATAGCATAGATGAGATTTTGGCTATTACAGTTTGTGAAGTTGTTAACTGTATATGTCTTATTTCTATGGGTAAAAGAATTACCCGTCTTGGTATATCTGCATGCTTTGCAGCTCCCACATCTATGATGTCCTGTAATGGGTGGCATTCCCAGTTGACTCCTGATGTTTCTGTTAGTGGGTGTGTCCAAGTACGAGGAGACCACATAATCCTTAATGTTTTTAGCCCTTTTGAAAGTGCACATGGGTGTCTCCTCAATCCCAATCTCTGGTCCCACCAAGTTCCAGTATCTCTTAATTATTTTGTTGATGTCATGGCTCCTGGTATTAAAGGTGGTTACACAAATCAGTCTTTCAGTTGCTTCAGGTTTTTCCACTACTTCTAGTAGCGTTTCTCTGGGTCGATACCATGCCCTCTTTCGTGCTCTGTTGAGTAGGCCTCTGGGGTATCCTCTGTCTCTTAATGTCATGATCAATATATCTGTTTCCTTGAAATAATCATTTCGCTTGGTGCAATTTCTACGGATACGTAAAAATTGTCCGTATGGTAAATTGTCCCGTAGATTTCTGGGGTGGTGGGAATTATATTGCAATAATGTGTTACGATCAGTTGGTTTCTTATACAGACTCATTATTATTCTGTCGTCTTCCATCTCAAACGTCAGGTCTAGGTAGGGTAGTGAGTCTCTACTGCATGCCATCGTAAATTGGATGTCTGTTGAGCGGTCATTAAGCCAAATCAAAAAAGTGTTTAGATGTTCTTCAATACCGGCCCAGATCATTATAATATCGTCTATGTATCTATTCCATTTGGTAATACAGTTAGAGTATGGATTTGCCTCGGAGTAGATGTGCTTCCATTCAAAATCATCCATGTAGAGGTTCGCCAGGCTCGGCGCGAAGCCGCGCCCATTGCTACACCCTTGCATTGGACGTAAAATTGGTTTTGGAACATGAAATAGTTCTTGGTCATTGCTATTTGTAGTAGCTGAATTAGGAACTCTGTGGGTACCCAATGGGGAGCTTCTCTGGTATTGAGTATCTTCCTTAATATTTCTATTGCTTCCTTTTGTGGTATGCTCGTATACAGAGAGCAAACATCCAGCATGACAAATAGTTGTTCTTGATTGTTGAATGGATGATTCTCGAATATTTGAATCGTATGCATGGTGTCCCGGAGGTATGAACTAGTTTTCAGGACAAATGGTTGGAGAAAATTGTCCAGATACTGATTTATAGGCTCCAGTATCGATCCACATCCGGACACGATGGGTCTTCCAGGTGGGTTAATCAAGTCTTTGTGTAGTTTGGGTATTGTGTAGATTGTTGGAATTCTTGGATGTTGGTTATTCAGAAAACGTGACTCTGGATCAGTGAGGAATCCATCTTCTACTCCCTGTGCAGTTAGATTCTTTATTAGTTTACCAATCTCTTTTGTGGGGTCACCAGGTATTTTGGTGTAGCTGTCTTCACAGTTCAGTTGCCTCAGGATTTCCGATATATAGTTCTCTCTGTTTTGTATTACCACAGCTCCACCCTTATCCGCTGTTTTTATCACAATCAATTGGTTGGTTTTAAGAGCCGTGAGGGCATGTCTCTCATCTTTAGTGATGTTGTGCTTGATATATTTAGGCTCTTTTAATACATTCATTACCTCAGACATGACTATTTTTTCGTAGGCAAGAATCCTCTCATTCATAAGATGGTTAGCCGGATTGAATGTGGATCCAGGACGGAAGTTGGTGGCTGCTGGTTTTCTGATGTATTCATCCTTTTTCTGATGAAAAAAATCAGCTCCAAGTGTGGGCCCATCGGTGGTGAGGGTGGTGTCCCCAGTCTCCCAGATCTGCTCTCTCTGCGCCGGCGGCCTTTTAGCTTATGCAGTGTTGCAGTTACATGTTCATCTCGAGGCCCCGCATTAGTAAATGTATCCAGCCAGTCCTCCCCCTCCTCCGGTGTATTAAAGAAGTGCGTTTTGTCGTTGGCTACCACACGCAGTCTCGCGGGGAATAACAGGGAATATTTCAGGTCATTTTGCCCGCAGACGCCTCTTCACCGCCATGAACGAAGATCTCTGACGCTGTACCTGGATGGTATAGTCCAGGAAGAACATTACTTTGTGGTTGTCTATGTGGACATCCTGGAGATTCCCGGTCTCCTGTAAAATAGTATCTCGATCCCGGTAGTTAAGAATCCGAAAAAGCAGGGGCCGCGGATTCGATCACGTAGGGCGGGTCTCTCCGGGACCCTGTGGGCCCGCTTTAAAACAAAGTGTGGTGAGAGGGACCCCGCTGGCAGCAGATCTTTAAACCAGGTCTCCACATGCAGGGCGGGCTCTTTTCCTTCGCATTTTTCGGGCACACCCACTATGCGGACATTGTTGCGTCACACCCTTCCTTCAGCATCCTCAGCTCTATCCTCCAGGAACTCCACACGGTTTAGTAAGTCTTGCACTTGTTTATTCGACTGTGTTACCTGTGGTTTGATGTCAGCGAGCGTAGATTCCAGAGCAGTGGTACGGTCCGCTTGTTTCCGGTGATCGGCGTGCAGATGAGTGAGGTCGATAGCCACTTTATCTATTTTGGATTCCAGGGAGGTGCGGGTTTGATTGATGGTCTCCTCCAGGTGCTCCATTGCGGCAAGTACCGCATCCAGCTTGCTTGCGGTCTGACCCGCCGACCCCTGCTTCGCCATTTTGTCTGACTTTGGCTTGGACGGCATTGGTATGGCTTGTGCTCCGCCCGGTCCGCGCTCGGGTACCACTCGACATCGGGCGTAGATTCCGATCGCCTCTTCTGGCCTCCTCAGCGTCGCCGGGATGCATATGCCACTACAGCCCCGTCTTCAGCGCCAACAGGTCCCAGTACGCGATGACTCAACAGTTCCCTGCCAGGGTGGTGGGGTTCCATTGACCGCACCCCCGAATCCCCCCTGTGCCCCCGCCGACAGCCGCAGCAAACAGTCTCCTGGATCTTGATAGGTGGAGGTGCAGCAATGCGTTGTTCAGCCGAAAATCAAGTTAGGTCACGTTCAGTGGCACACTGAGCGGGTTGCACCCACCAACCCATACATTGGGGAACCACTCAGGTAGAACATATGGAATGCGGTAGGTGCGGCTTGGCTGAACGGAAGCGCGCCCATACCAGCCGTGCGGCGGCCCTTAAGACGACGGCAGGCAGCGTGCCACTGTGCCAGACGATGGTAGTCCACAGGGGCAGCAGCCTCTCGGTGTCTCTGAGGCCAACACTGTATGTTAAGAGAGCTCTGGGGTAGTAAAGTGCGATGTCTTGGGAGGCGAAAGTTGGGTGCCCCGCCCGGGGGAGACAAAGCCGGGTCCAGGCGCTGTCACTCAGCCACCAATGCCACTCTCATTCACGATACATTAATGCCTGCCCAGGCATGTGGGGAGTGGTGGCATGTGGCGGGCACTCGCCTGAAGGTAGGGCCCTATGCATAAAAGTTACACCGCAGATGCAGTGTCAGCCGGATCTGGCCGCGCTGCTCCATTCCACAGCGCCTCTCCACCTCCTCCACAGTATATGCCCAGTGAGTACAAGTGTCACGGACCCCTGCTGCAAGCCAGGATTATCCGGGGGGCCTCAGGCGCCACATGCCTTTTACCTTCTGTCCTGTGCAGGGATGTTAGGATGCAGCAGCCAGCCGCAGTGCACAGCCCCCAGGGAGGAATGCAGCCCCGTCTGGTGGTTGTGATAGTCAAGCCGGTCCAGGCGCCGGCCGCCCCCAGCCCGTTAGCAGTAGGAGGGGGTGCCGCGCGGGCAGCAGCAGCCCGATCCGGCCCAACAAGGACCGCTCATTTCACGCCTCCTCACCCACCTCAGCAGTCAGGCACAGGGCCGGGCAGAAACGAGGCACAGGATCTCGCCGGCAGCTCCGTCGGGGACCACAATTAGCGCTATTCCCAGCAGTGGAGGGGGTGGGCGCCCACAGTAGCACAGCGGGGGCTGGGGGTTTGCCAAAAAAGCTCCGCAGTCTATACACCGGACACGGCAGGCATCCGGTCTCCTCCGCCACCGCCCACAGCTCCTCTCTCGCGGCAGGGCGCATCGCCAGCACAACCAGTCCACACTCGCAGAGGCAGGCGGGCAGCACTATCGGGCCCCTCCCCTCAGCACATCACACAGGGGCAGGAGTCTGGTTAGGAGACGTAGTCAGTCGCCACCTTGCTCACGGAAGCTGCGCCATTCCTAGCGGCCTTGGGGGCGGGCCAGACCCGGGCTCGCGTAGCCAAATCCATTCTCGTCAGGACTGGTCGCGGTTGGAGGGGTCCCTGGTTCTGAGTCTGCAGGCGTCGTCTAGGTTGTCGAGGAGGATCCTTGGGCACTGGATTCCTGATCAGAATCGCAGTGGGGATGTCCTCAGGGTCTTTGTCCACTCGGGCACAGGCCGGGCTCGGCAGGTGCAGAGTGGGCTGAATTCGCGGTTCCTGGCTGGCACCAGGGGTATTGCTGTTTGAGCAGAGCCACTGCTTGTGGGAGTCCCAGTCTCTAAGAGGGTCAAGGCAGCCAGGTCCTCTGGGGTTTTTGAGGTTGCTGTCCGCAGGAGAAGCCGGGATTTAACAGGAGCAGGTTCAAGGATCAACAGGCCTGTAAGGCTGGGGACAAGTCAATTGGTGCTGTCCTCTTGTTAGCAGCTGCACGGCAGGTCTTATTCTTCTTGGTATTCTTTCTTGTTTTGAAATCGGGATCTGCGGAAGGAAGATTCAGGGTGCCCCTAAATACTACATTTAGGGGCGTTACAGGTAGGAGAAGGGCAGGGACCAATAGGTCCCTGTCCTGGGGTGAGTACACCCCCTATCCTGCTCCTCTCCTGTGGGAGGGGGGCAGGAGCCTATCTCTGATTGGGCAGGGCTCCCCATCCTCAAGATGGCGGGAGCCGGGAGTTGTGCTTCACCTCGCCTCTCCCACCTGAGGGGTGGAGTTGGCACAGGCTGGCACACCCCCTTTCCTCACGTAGGGTTTCCCGCCAGTCTTCACGCCAGAGTGGGGGTCAGAACTGGTGGGAGCCAGTTGCTAAGTACAGCAAGTGGTCTGGAGAAGCTAACAAAGGCGGTATGCCATTGAAGCATCGCCCTGCCCATCCAGGTGGAGGAGACCTAGCACCTCGCCCAGGATGTGCATTGTTGCAGGCCCAGGAGAGCGGGGGGCTCTCCACCCAGGGGTCAGGCAACATGTCTACTGTGTGGCAGCCTAGGCAGCCCCTCAGACAAGGCGTGGATTGCAAGTTAGGTTTCAGGGGGTATCTCTAAGATGCCATCTGTGGTGCATTTTACATTAAATCCCACACTGGCATCAGTGAGGGTTTAATGTGCTGAAAAGTTTGATATCAAATTTGTCAGTCTTCAGTGTAGCCATTATGATGCTGTGGAGTTCATAATGACAACCTCCCAGCACCATATACTCTTAATGGCCTCACTGCACTTACAGTGCCCAGGAATGGCCCTGGGTACTGTAGGGGCACAGGGCTCATGCACCTGTGCCCACCCCACTGGCATAGGGCACCCAGCTAGAGGGGTGACTGATGTATGCCAGGGCAGTGGGTTTGTGTGCATGGCACACAGGGATGTGTGCCATCTCGACTCTTTGTTTAGGTCTGTACCAGGACACTCAGTCTGCAAAGGCAGGGTATGAGTGTCAGGTTACAGGGCCCATAAGGGTGGCACAATACGTGCTGCATCCATTAGGGGTCTTCTCTGGTCACAATGCCCTGGGTACCTAGGGTACTGTCGTGCCCAGGTGGCACTAGGACCCTGCAAGATTCGGGTCAGGGACGAGGGACACCGGACACCTCATCCGGTCAGGGGAGGGATCGGGGACACAGAGCAGGACCGGACCTCAGGGCGAGAGGTCGCAGGGCGAGGGGCACCACATGACCAAACATGATGCAAAACTAATAAAGGTTACCTGGTAACACCACGACGTCTGGCGTCCAGGGAACACGACATCTGGCGACGAGGACGGGATTTGAATCCAGTGCGCAAGAATCGCGATTTGAAAACCAGGAGCCCACCCTGGATCGCGTCGTGGTCAAAAGGAAGAGGGAAGAGTGAAGCGCCATCAGGAAGCAAGCAGCGACTTGGGAGCCCACCCCGACCGCTGCGAACGAAGAAGCAACGACTCCGGTAAGCGCCAGCCAAAGAGCGAGAGTTTCGAAGAATAAGAAAAAGCCAGCGCGAGCTCTCGCGAGAGTCTCGGCGGCCATATTGGGGCCAGGCGCGAGGGCCAATAGGAACAAAGAACAAGCGCGGCGGCCATCTTGAAGTCAGGCTGCATCGCGATTGGCCGCGAAGTCCCACGAGAAGACGGCGGCCATCTTAGAATCAGGCTGTACAAGCCAATAGAAACAGAGAACTAGCGCGGCGGCCATTTTGAGGCCATGCAAAGCGCAAAGAAGACGAAAATTGCCAGAAAAGTGTAAAAAAGCATTGGCAAACAGAAGGAAAGTGGATATAAGGACATCATTCAATGGAAAATAAGGAACAAAGTGAAAATAAAGAACATTAAAGGGAGAAGGAAAGGTGAAACAACATATAGAGAACACCACCCCAAATAAAAGAGGGAAGACAAAAAACAAAGGAGGGAGTGCAAATGGCAGACCCAAAACCAAGTGCTAAATACTGGAGGCCACTACCATTCAGTTTATCTGAACCCCAGACTGGGATCAGATGGGAGAAATGGGTGAGACGCTTTGAAAACTACATCGATGCCACTGATGTGACAGAGGCCAAGAAGCGAGGACTGTTCATAAATTTAGTTGGAGACGAAATAGAGGATTTTCTAGTGACCCTGCCAAAAGGCGACATTGACACAATTCAATTTTCAAATTTATTATGTTTTGGCACTCCGAAGAGGTCCACATAAAACAAAATTCACAAATACAAATACACATTCTCAAAGGTAAAAATGATGGCTACAACATTTTCCACTAGACAGGATAATCAACGGCACAAACCTCCATAGTTCATCAATAAATAGCTAAAAATCATTTAAAAAAGTTAAAAATATTGAAGCAAAACATTTCATTTGAGGGAGTATATAGGGCCAGTAAAAAAGAATTCACATTAAGTATACCCAATTGCAAACAAATAGATCTTAACCACTTCAACCGAAGTGGACGCAATGCAGGACATATAAACAAAACATGAGAACGATCCTGTACAGACATATTACAAAAATTACATGTGGGAGAGGACCCATACCATTTTGCCAAAAGAATGTTTAGAGGTAGCAGATCCTGCCTAAGGAGGAACCAAAATCTCTGCACACCATGTGGTAAATTCCAGGCGACATAGGGTTGGGCAAGCTTCATTGAATACGTATTAACAAGAAGATCACCTACCCTCTTTACTTGCATGAACTTCTTGTCCGACATGAAGTAAAAATCCCATGAGGCCTGTTTCAGACGAGATTTTAGCTGGGAGGGAGTGATAGTAAAAAGGGTACTCTCTTCCAAATCGAGAAGTGCCACAGCTTTTCTAAAGTTCTTAACGATTTGGGAGTATTCCTTTAAGCTGCCCAACAATTCCCCCTTAAGAAGGGATCCCAAAGACCCCATTTCTCCTCTAGCCAGGCTAGCAGCCCATCGAACTAGAGCTGACAGGCCCTGCGCCCAGCTGCTGCGAAGACCAAATTCAAGTCTACAAGCGGCCACAGAGCAAGCGGGGTGAGAGAAGTTATAGACCTTAACAATCTTCCTTCTACCGTCTGTAAAAAACCCCAATGCTTTAGGTCAACCAATTCCATTCCATACAAGAGGGTAGATGGAATTTTTGCCCTAAAAACCTCCAGTAAACAAGCAAAATGTCTTCTCCCTGTCGCGGAGTAAAGGGCGCTCAGAATTTTACCTTGGGATAAAGCTTTATGGGAGTTATGATCTGTATGAGACTTCTCGCTCAGATTGGCAGAAATTATTTTAACTAAAAAGGTGTATGTCTTAACCACCTCCAATTTCTGCCCACCTACTGACCAGCCATAATTCTCAGATTTAGATTTTTTCTTCCCTGTGATGCACATAATCTTGCTTTTTGTGGCATTTATCCTCATGAAGTGGGTCTCTGCAAAAAGATGTAAGGCCTGCAGACGATTAGCCAGTCCCTTGGGTGTTAAATCTAGGATAAGGATATCGTCTGCATATAGCAGGCAGGAAATAGAAGAACCCCCTACTACCGGTGCTATGCCAACACAAGATTAAAGCGAAGCTGGAAGATCAGCGATATACAGGGAGAAAAGTAATGGAGCTAGGAGGCAGCCCTGTTTTAATCCATTATAGGAGGGGATAACCCGCGATAGACCCCTTTCTCCACCTTGTAGCACTTGGCACCAAGTATCTGTGTGTAAAGATTGCACCAAGTCTAATAGGGGAGAAGGCATACCCAAATCTGATAACTTTCTCCACAGCAAGGGACGGTCGACTCTGTCGAATGCTGTGGAGAAATCAATAAAAGCCGCATACACTCCTCCCCCCCGGACTCTTATATATTTATCTGAGATAACCTGAAGGGCAGTAAGATTATCCAATGTGCCATGCCCTTTACGGAAGCCAGTTTGTTCAAGGGGTAATATCTGGTTCTCATCAACCCAATCAGTAATTAATGATAGAAGACATTTGGAAAATACTTTTCCAATGGCATCAAGGAGGGCTATCTGGCGATAATTTATTGGAATGTCCCTTTCGCCCTTCTTGAATAATGGGACCAATATGCTCCCCTTCCAGGAAGAGGGCACAATTTTGGTAATGAGGCAAGATCGAAATAGTGGAAAAAGAATCTTGCTCCATGAAACAGGATCCTGCTTCAATACTGATATGGGAAGTTCATCAGGCCCCATTGCTCCTGAGGAACGCATGTCCTTAATGGCCAATTCGATGGTTTTCTCCGAGGGGGGGTCGATATGCAACTTATCTTCTTTCATAATCTCCTTATCTTCTACCCTTCCACCATTCCCAGCATACAAGTTGGAAATAAAGGAGACCCAAGACGATTCAGCAATGGGAATAGGGAGAGGACTAACTCTAGCTCCACACCCCTCACCAATGAGTGACCAGAATTGTCTAACTTTCCCATGAACTGCGGCCTCCCGTAGACTTATCCAAAGAGAATCTTCTTTTTCTTTTTAAAGTTTCTTCCTAATTCTGCTTCTCCTTCTTTTTAACAGATATATTTTATTATTTATTTCAGTAGATCTACACAAAAATTACTCCCGCACTAATTTATTTATTTCCTTATTTAAAAGGATAATTGGTCTAGGAACATAAATCTTTCTTACAGAGGGGCTAGACTTTTTGGCAACGAGGGTGACCTCCTTCATAAAATTCTCAAAATGAATCATTTTGGAACCCTGCCAACCATTCAATTCTAGTATTGTTTTACCTAGAATACACTCCAGGTTCTTTCTGGCTTTAAAATTCCAGAAGCATCTTCCAGAGACCTTATGAAAGTTAACTACATCACCGTTAAGGGACCATGAATCGGGAGTAGGAGGTTGTAATGAGAGGCTTATAGTAATCACATTGTGGTCGCTAAATAGTGTCGGAGAGACCGTCAGATCCTTCACCAAGGAAAAAATACAGTAATCAATGATTACATAGTCTAGAATTGACTCGCTTTGTGAGGATCTATGAGTATATTTAGCAGGAACATCAGAAGGAAGCCTGCCATTCACTATTAACCCCTCCGCCTCTGAAAGTTCTTCTAGCAACAATTTCCCTCTCTTATTGGTTTTAATTTTATTGGGAAAGAGGGATTGGAGAATAAGAAAGGCTTCTTCTTTAAATTTGTTTCTATATAGCTTTAGGCTGGAGTTAGAAACCTTGCAATTAAAATCACCTACTAACAACACATATGGGGGAGGTTCTAACTCTTTAATCTGCTTAATGTATGAAAAGACTTGCTTCAATATAGTATTAAAACATTCATCGGGGGGAATGTAAGCGTTTATGATTACCAGAGATTTATTATTTCCAATACTAGGTAAACTACTGAGGGTCACCGCCTGAAAAAGGTTGCTTGGATCAACATAATGGGAAAAGTTCCACTTTAATTTATTAGTCAGTAGGCATGCAATTCCCCCTTTTGCATGCCCTTTCATTGAAGGAGAGGCGGCTGCCTCAAGGACAAAATAATCTCTCCCAGCACACAAACTATTAGCACACCAAGTCTCTTGGATGCAAATCACACTAGCGTTCAAAGAGAACAAATACTGTAATTTCTCGGGACTATTATTTATCCCGGCAGCATTCCAAGAGAGAACTTTCAAATTACCACTAAAGATGTTGGAAAATTTTAGGGTTGTCTGAGGATTTACTAGACAAGGCGCCGGGCAGCCAATTCCACCGCTGGTTATCTTCTATTGGGAGGCTATTCTGGATTAACGTGGCAGGCATTACATGCGTCACCAAACGTGTGCTTTTTGATACCCTTATTTTTAAATCATCGAAAGAGTAAGGGGGACCATCATAACCAGTGCCCTGCTGAGAAAGTCTATTATGAGGGAGCCTATCTCTTCCGGAAGACAGAACAGGTAGTACATCAATTCCCCTACGCTGGAAATTCTCAGCCTGTTGCAATATAAGATTTACTATAAGTTTGGAATAAAACTTCACCCTAACATAGGGCGCGGCAACTGTACCAGATAAGGAGACTAAATCAATATTGTTAGATTGAATTAACTTTAAACTCTCTATGTCTTTAAAACTTTTAAGTAACCATGCTCTATTTAAAGGCAGGTCAAAATCAAATAACGATAGAAAATCCACAGTTAAAGTATCTACAAAAACTTCTGGTACTTTTATAGGCAATTGATGAGGCCATACAACGCCATCACCTATAGCGTGAAAAGCAGGAGCTGAGGTATTAAGAGCCACAGAGGACATAGGGACTGACTTTTCCATCTCTACTACGGGAATCGGGATCAGCATTCCTCCTGCATCTAATGGGGGGCCTCCCACGGGTAAGATAGAACAATTAGATAATATTTTGAGACCTAATGCAGATGGATTTAAATTATCAGGAGAGTAAGTAGCAGCTTCCTGACTCAAGGACCCATTCACAGGCTCTTCGGTGATAGGTTCATTGATATCAGGAACTTGAGAATTATCAAAAATTATTTGTCTCTGTCTTTTCTTCCTATATCCTCGAATAGGTTTCCTCTTTTTTCCTTTGTTCTTTCTATGTTTTCCAGATTTTACTTTTTCTTCCCCCCCCTATCCCTTGAATTTCCGATACAAAAATTGTGAATAGCGCTTTTTCCAATTTTGGGGCGGAAACATCCACACTTTCTTCTTCAATTTCAAGAACCGAATTTCTTACACAATTAGTTGTAGCAAGTGTGGGTATTAAAGATAGCTCATTTTTAGAAATAGCCACAAGTTTACTTTGGACTTGGTTAACATTTCCATCTAGATGGCTATTACCCGGCTCGGGCCCCTGGGATCCGACCTTAGTAACTAAATCAGGGACCTTTTCCGGAAGCTTTAACAGTAAAACATTTAGTATCTGTGTGACCGATTCCAATATACAATCAGAGCTTCCCACGAATTTACCCAATAACAGTAAAATAGAAGACAACAAATGTTCCAATGCAATCAGGGATTCGGAAATCGGTTTTTCAGATTTGTCAGAGCCTGGGGGACCAATGGGACCAATGCCGGATATATTAAGCAGTGTGCTCTTAGAGATGTTAAACTGAGAGGAAATGTCTTGCGATTTTAAGGAGGGAGTACTGCTATAAAGCTGAAGACCAGAGGGAGTAGCCCCGATCGGGGACTTAATAGATTCAGAAGATTTCAAGGGAACATCAGCTAAGTATCGACCACATAGTTCCAGGTCAATACTCGACAAGTTGAAATCCCCCTTACCCTCCACATTCGGCAGTAGACCTCCTGTAGGAACATTAGATAAAGGCACTTTATGGTTTACAAACCCATTATTTTGTTGGCCACCCTCAGGACTAGAAACAGCACACTTAATGTCACCAGTCATTTCTGGAAGCACTGGGCCAGGTTCCACAGAAATCGAGGAGCCCGAATATTCTTTGTTCACCAGAAAAGGCTCCTTTTTGACCACTATGAGGGCTGTGCCAGATGAAGAAGCGATATCAGATGCTGTGTTTTCAACTGTTAACAAATCGTGATCCTTCGGTTTTTCCCACAATTGCAACAGCTGGCATTGGCCTATTATTATCAAATTATTGGCAGTCTTATTTCTAAGAGGGTTGGATCTTGTCTTCATACAAGACCTACCCCCCAATAATCTCCCCGAACGTAACTTTTTTGCAGTCATCCTTACGCGTAAAGAGCAAGGGAGACCAAAGCCCCAATAAATTTCGTTAATAACAAATAAGCGATAAGAAGATGAGTGTTTGGGGGTTAAGTCACTGAGAATTCCTGCACATAGGGAGATTGTCTATATCGTCACAAGACAATATGCATTATGTGACACAAAACAAGAAATAATAACAATACTAGTAGATAATATAAATAAGTGGGCCCAGCCCAGCCTACTTCAGCCACTGAGGGCCACAGAGGGCCCGCCCTTTGTCCAGGTTTAGTCCGGCACGTCCCGCGCGCGTCCTCGCAGGATGAGGGACCTGTCGAAGCTTTAAGCGCCGCCTGGCGCGCTGGATGCTGACGTCAATTGCCCCTGGAGGCTGCTGGGCAATGTAGTTCGACCGGCGGAGCCAAGCCCGGCCGGTCGATTTCCCGCTGAATGTGGCGGAGCCAAGCCCGGCCGCTGGTCGCAAAGATAAGGAGTCTCCTGGGGTCAAGCAGCAAAAAGTTAGTAAGAATATGGGGAACTCGGCCCCTGTCGAAGCTTTAAGCGCCGCCTGGCGTGCTGGATGCTGACGTCAATTGCCCCTGGAGGCTGCTGGGCAATGTAGTTTGACCGGCGGAGCCAAGCCCGGCCGGTCGATTTCCCGCTGAATGTGGCGGAGCCAAGCCCGGCCGCTGGTCGCAAAGATAAGGAGTCTCCTGGGGTCAGGCAGCAAAAAGTTAGTAAGAATATGGGGAACTCGGCCCCTGTTGAAGCTTTAAGCGCCGCCTGTCGCGCTGGATGCTGACGTCAATTGCCCCTGGAGGCTGCTGGGCAATGTAGTTCGACTGGCGGAGCCAAGCCCGGCCGGTCGATTTCCCGCTGAATGTGGCGGAGCCAAGCCCGGCCGCTGGTCGCAAAGATAAGGAGTCTCCTGGGGTCAAGCAGCAAAAAGTTAGTAAGAATATGGGGAACTCGGCCCCTGTCGAAGCTTTAAGCGCCGCCTGGCGCGCTGGATGCTGACGTCAATTGCCCCTGGAGGCTGCTGGGCAATGTAGTTCGACCGGCGGAGCCAAGCCCGGCCGGTCGATTTCCCGCTGAATGTGGCGGAGCCAAGCCCGGCCGCTGGTCGCAAAGATAAGGAGTCTCCTGGGGTCAAGCAGCAAAAAGTTAGTAAGAAGTTATTAGCTTGGCACATATGACAAGCTAATAACGTGTCTAACAGCAAAATTCGACCCGCAAAGAAACGTGGACTTTGAGAGATATAGCTTCATGATCGCGTTCCAACAGGCGGAGGAATCCCTGGATGAATTCGCAACGAGGTTGCAGAAATTAGTCACCCACTGTGAATTCGACAAGTTTGACAATGAACAGGCAATAAGACTGCGCATCATCGAGGGATGCCGCGACATAGAATTCAGAGCAAGGGTACTAAAAGAAACAATCTCCCTAGAGAACATCCTTGCACTAGGAAGGGCGGTAGCAAGAGCGACTGCACACGCAAAAGAGATGGAACGAGGTAAGACAAGAGGAGGAGAACAGATACAATGAATGACCACCAACAATCGGCCAGGAAATTGGAAGAAAGACAGAGGAGACCAGGCAAACAAAAAGCAACCGGAGGGAACCTGCTACAGATGTGGACTGGAGTTTCCACACAGAGGGCAGTGCCCAGCATTCGGCCAGACATGCCGCAAATGCAACGGGCGGAATCATTACGCCAGCGTGTGCCAAGGGACACAATTTAGAAATGACCGGGGAAGACCTGGAAGAGCACGGATGCCAACTAGCAGACACATCAGGCACGTGGAAGCGGGAGTGAGAAGTTTGTCTGCAGAGTCAGGGTAAAAAAATTGAGGAAGATAGACCAGAACGGCTATACCTCATGACAAATGTCACCACAGAATCAGAAGAAGAAGAAGTAGAAAGTGAAGAGAAAATATGCCTGGTGGACAAAAATAAAATAAAAAAGACTGAATCGGTAACCATCAATGTAGGGTCACACGAAACGAAGTTCGTCTTGAACAGCGGAGCGACGTGCAACATCATGTGCGTCTCCGAATACAAAAGAATGAAGGTGCAACCGACCCTGAAGCCATCGAGAATACAAGTATTCACGTGGGGGGCAAAGACACCAGTAATAAACTTGGGAAAGTTCAAAGAAGAACTACGATATAAGGATCAAAGACTGAGAGAAGTAATACATGTGCTAAAAGGGGACATTCCTGCGCCATGCCTTTTGAGCAATGTCACGGCCCAAACAATGGGGCTGATGGAGATGACATACAACATGGTAGGCAGGGAGAGCATTCTGAAAGAATTTCCCAAACTGCTAAAAGGACTAGGAAAACTAAAGGGACGGCAGATAACACTGCACATTGATGAGACAATAAGGCCAGTTGCACAACACCATAGGAGAGTACCCATACACCTGCAGCCACAAGTGGCCGAAGAACTGGAAGAGCTGCTAAAACATGACATAATAGAGCCCGCAGATGGTCCGACACCATGGGTATCGCCAATAGTAGCTGTCCCAAAGAAAGACAAATCCAAAATAAGAATCTGTGTGGACATGAGAATCCCAAATAAAGCAATTGAGCGAGAGCGTCATCCAGGACCACAATTAGATGACATGATCAGCTGTCTCACAGGCACAAGAAGATTCTCGAAACTAGATTCATGCAAAGGGTACCACCAACTGGAACAAGACCCTCGGTCGCGATACATCACGACGTTCTTCACTCATCTAGGCCTGTTCAGGTACAAGCGCTTGAGCTTCGGAATCTCATCCGCAGCAGAAACTTTTCAAGAGACAATATGACAAATAATAAGACCGGTCAAGAACAGCCTAAATTACAACGGCGATATCCTAGTGTTCGGAAAATCAGATGAGGAGCACGACCAAGCGCTCAGAGAAGTGTGCTCGCAACTAGAGAAGGAGGGTTTGACACTCAACGAAGAGAAATGCGAACTGGGGCGGAGCGAACTTGTATTCTTCGGCCACATCTTTTCCAAAAGAGGAATGAGGCCGGATCACAGCAAGGTGGAGACCTTAGAAAAGGCGAGGAAACCCACCGATGTGGCGGAAGTAAGGTCATTTCTAGGGCTAGCAAGCTACTGCGCGCGCTACATCAAAGACTTTGCCACTGTAAGCGCCCCACTACGAGAGCTGACAAAGCAAGGACAGAGCTTCGTGTGGACAAAAGAGTGTGACAAAGGGTTCGAAGAAATAAGGAGAGCTGTGACGGCGGTGGATCACCTAGCATACTTTGACCCCAAACTGTGCACAGAACTAACTGTAGATGCGAGTCCAGTCGGACTAGGGGCAATATTGGCACAGCACCAACCAGGAAATGACTCCCCAAGAAACATAGTGGCCTATGGGAGCAAGAGCCTGTCAGACATTGAGAAGGGATATTCCCAGCCCGAGAAGGAGAGCTTGGCAGTGGTATGGGCCTGCGAACACTACCACATGTTCATCTACGGGAAGCCCTTCACAATCATAACGGATCACCAGGCGCTGCTAACGATATACGGCAACCCGAATGCAAAAATACCGCCAAGGATAGAAAGATGGGGGATCAGACTGATGGACTACACCTTCAAGATAGTCCACAAGCCCGGAAAGGAGCAAAATCCAGCTGACTATGTGTCAAGGCACCCTTTACCAAAGAAGTCAGAATCAACAACAATGGCGGAAGAATACCTCAATTTCGCACTGAAGTTAAGCACGCCTGCAACAATAACACTAGAAGAACTAGAACACGAAACGAAAAAAGATGATACCATGCAGGAGATCATGAAGATCACCAAAACACAACGATGGAGACACGTAAACGCCAACACCAGTGTGGAGAGGGGAGTAGACAAAGAGGAGCTGCTGGCCTTCAAAAGAGTCAATGAAGAATTATCTGAAAGTGAAAAAGGGATAATAATGAGAGGCACAAGGATCGTAATGCCCAGGACCCTGAGAAGAAGAACCGTGGAGCTAGCACACGAATCACACCGGGGCATGGTAGCAACAAAAAAGATGCTGCGGGAAAAAGGTATGGTTCCCAGGACTAGACAATATGGTGGAAGAGACAGTGACCCACTGTCATGTCTGCCAAATAACAGGGCCAACGTCCAAACCAGAACCGCTGCAAATGTCCCCGCTACCAACAGCAGTGTGGACGGAGCTAGCAGCAGATTTCTACGGCCCGCTGGAGACAGGAAGCTACCTGTTGGTGATCATAGACGAGTATTCAAGGTTCCCCATAGTGAGACCGGTATCATCAACGTCAGCGAGCGCGACACTACCAGTGTTAGATGACGTTCTTGCAGCATGGGGCTCACCGCACACACTTAAAACAGACAATGGCCCACCATTCTCAGGGGAAGAGTTCAAGAAATTCATGGCATACCTGGGAATAAACCACCGGCGAATAACACCACTGTGGCCGCAACCGAAAGGGGATGGCAGAGCGGTTCATGGGGACCATCAAAAAGACAGTGCAAAGGGCAAAGCTGACACAGATATCGATTGGCCAGGCCCTATGTCAAGTACTAAGAGACTATCGAAATACCCCGCACAGCTCCACGGGAAGGTGTCCCGCTGAGCTGGTGTTTGGGCGAGCGAGTAAAACAAGATTGCCACAACTCAAAGAAGGAGAGAAGGCAGAACATAAAGACATTGCCAGAAGAGACCAGGAACAGAAAGAGAAGATGAAGAAATATGCCGATCAAAGAAGGCACGCGACAACTGGCAAAATAAAAGAAGGAGACATGGTGCTCATGAGGCAGCGGAAAACAAGGAAGTCAGACAGCGCGTTCTCCTATGACCCGCTAAAAGTAACAAAAATAACTGGACCAATGATCACCGCATCGGCAGGTCAACACCATGTCACACGGAACAGTTCTCACTTCAAAGAACTGAGAACCAAAGAAGAAGAGGGGCCAAAGCAAGAGCAGACGGGGGATGCGTCACAGGCGGAGCTACCAACAGACGCCCGGGACCAGCAACCAAAGAGAGAATGCAAAAAGACAAAAAGGCTGATTGAAGAGATGTAAGGAGGCGGAGATGCAGGAACGGTTGTGTGAGAGAATTCTCTCTCTCTCTCTCTCTCTCTCTGTCTCTCTCTCTCTCTCTCTCTCTGTCTCTCTCTCTCGATCTCCCTCTCTCTCTCTCTCTCTCTCTCTCTCTCTCTCTGTCTCTCTCTCTCTCTCTCTCTCTCTCTGTCTCTCTCTCTCTCTCTCGATCTCCCTCTCTCTCTCTCTCTCTCTCTCTCTCTCCGTCAAGAGACATGGAGCATAGGACAATCAAAGTTGTTTTACAAGAAAGGGAGAGATGTCGTGCCCAGGTGGCACTAGGATCCTGCAAGATGAGGGTCAGGGACGAGGGATACCGGACACCACATCCGGTCAGGGGAGGGATCGGGGACACAGAGCAGGACCGGACCTCAGGGCGAGAGGTCGCAGGGTGAGGGGCACCACATGACCAAACATGATGCAAAACTACTAAAGGTTACCTGGTAACACCACGACGTCTGGCGTGTGTTCTGTGGGTCCAGGGAACACGACAGGTACCATTTACCAGGGGCCGCCATGTGGCCAGAGATGCCAATTGAGTTTTAGCTTCAATACAGTTTTAAGGAAGGAACACAGGCCCTGGGCACCTGATTGGCAGGAGCCCAGGGCACACTCAGTCAAAGCATATCAGCAATTCAGCAAAAAGTGGGGGCATATCATGCAAGAAAGATGGCACTTTCTCACAACCGGTACACAAGAAAGGAGATATGAAATTCCCGAAAAATTATAGACTGATTAATCTACTGGATGTTGGTGAGAAAGTATTTGCCAAAATATTTATGGGAAGACTGAAGGATTGGGTGGAGCAGGAGTCAATTGTGCCTGTGGAACAGGCGGTTTTAAGGAAGGCCACTCCACGATTGAACACTGTTTGGCCCTATGGGCGGTTGCACGGAAGTCTATTGAGCAAAGAGGGAAGTTGTACTGTTGTTTTATAGACTTCTGTGCAGCATTTGACCTGGTAGATCGGAAGTGCCTATGTGAGACCCTGAAAAAATATGATATCTCAGGACTATTGGTCGTAATACAGGCATTACACTGATGGAATTGGGCCCAGATTAATAAGGATACGGTAGGGACATTGACACCAAAAATAGCAATATATAATGGACAGCAATGTGTGCTGGACCCCCTATTTTTTGCCATATATTTAGCAGATCTGCCATTTGTGCTGGAGGTAGATAGAAGTGCAAGCCCGAAAATGAACGGAAAACAATTATCGTGTCTACTGTATACAGATGATTTAGCAATCCTTGACAAGACAGAGTTGAGCCTACAAAGGACGTTAAATGCATTTAGAAAATATTGTGTGGCAAAGCATTTAACTGTAAATATGGATAAAACCAAAGTTTTATGCTTTGGAGAAAAAAAATCCTAAGTGCAATTTGTATTTGGGCCCAATAAAACTGGAAATAGTGAATGAATCCAAATAACTTGGAGTCTGTTTTGACAGGTCCCTAAAGTGGCACACGCATCTAGAGGCCCTGAAAGCTAAGGCCCATTTATCAGCGTGTGGATTGAAAAAATGCAATTGTGCTTATGGAGAAATGTCCCATAGACCGCTGATAAAGGCCTACAGTGTCATGATACCCCCTCAACTACAATATGGGGCAGAAGTACTCTACCTAAGTGATAAATGTGAATAAGATATTGAGGAAGGGAAGTTTATAAAATCCCTAATGTCATAACCAGGCTCATCTATGATCAAGGCAATTAGATTAGAGCTGGGATGTACAGGCTCAAGTGGCTCTATTAAGAATTTAGAAAAGACTGGGGCCGGAAGAAGATCAAAAAGTCTCGCAATGGTGTACAAATTAGATCCAGTATAGCGACTTAAAATGGGCTAAAGAGGTTAGAAAGAAATTGTATTCTGTATGTGGGAACCTGAAAGTGAGAATATGTCAACAGACCTAAAAGTAGAAGCTACTAAGAGTGAACTCAGAATTCTAGGGAAGGAACTGTTTAGGAAGGAAGACGGAGAGTATCTGCGAAAGGAAAAATCAGTGCAAACTATGTTAATTAGTTGGCAGAAAAAAGCTGGTTCCCATACCTGTATACATTACCAAATCGTTGGGTCCGTTGTGAAGTATTAAGATTGAGAATTGGTATTAATCCCTGGACGAAAAATAAGAAAATACAAATAGAAATGATGCAACCCGATGGCAAATGTACATGTTTGATAGGTACAAAATGTGGTACCTTGCATATATTAGTGGATTACTAAAAAGTATTAGTTCAGCAAAAATTGTTTTTACGTTCCATCTTTTTAAATATGGTACTGTATCCCGTGCACAAGCTGTAGAACGTCCTGTAGATATGCCTAACCTTGACATTGCAATAGCTATTGGGAGATATATGAATGCCGTAAAAAGCTTTTTTTTATGGAAAAATTAATCTGAAGATTGAAAGCCATGATTGAATTGGGTTTTAGATAGATTTATCTGATTCAATTTTTTTAGAAAGGATAATTCCTAATAGAAATGTTTATAATTATTTTTACAAATATTTATCTTTTATACACAAGTGTCACCATGATCTATATATTGAGTAATTGTATAATTGTGTAATGATGTGTACGGGAATCCGTTCTGTTTTCTTCTTTGTTTTACAGGATATTTATTTTAATGGTACCAGAGTGCCTTTCGGGTTGGCTTCCGCTGCTGCGATGTTTCAGAGGTAGATGCAAAACATTTTCATGGGAGTCACTGGCTTATTAATTTTCCAAGATGACATCCTGGTGATGGGAAGAACAAGGGAGGAACATGACTTGAAAGTCAACCATTGCTGCGACTCCTGGATGCCAAGGGTTTAACAGCTGAACACAAAAAATGCAAATTTTCGTGCAATAAAGTGAACTACCTGGGGCATGAGATCACTAGCGATGGAATGAGTCCAAAGAAAGAACTATTAGATACCATTAGAGACTCTCACGTGCTGAACAACAAGGATGAATTACGATAATTTTTAGGACTGGTCGTATTTTATGCAAAATTCATCAAGAACTTTTCTTGCAAAACATATGTTGTAAGGCAATTACTGAAGTTAAAAAACAAATTTGAGTGAAATGATATGTGTCAACACGCATTCAGCTCCTTAAAAAAAGAAATGTGCTCCGCTGTGCCCTTGCAAGGTTTTGACACCCTCCTAGAGAACATTATCACTGCCGATCCCAGTTGCAAAGGGTTGGGTGCTGTACTCACCCAAAAGGACACCAAAGGGGTGGAATATACCATAGCTTTTGCTTCCCGCTCCCCGACCCAGAGTTAAGAAAAATTCTCAGTCATAGAGAGAAGCTCTAGCATGCGTGTGGGGTCTTGAACATTTCTGACAATTTGTTTGGGGTAACAGGGTCACCCTACGCACTGACCACAAGCTACTTACCAAGGTATTCACCACAAGGGGTCTGTATGCTGCGTCCCCAAGGTTGACATGGCTATCTGTATGCCTATTTGATTACAATTACGTTATACAGTATGTTCCTGGGGTAAATAATGTGGTGGCTGACTCTTGAGCCGAATGCCTGTTGTAGTTTCAGACCATAGGGAGCTAATTGATGTAGGAGAGTCATGCATTGCAAGTATTCACAAAGAATTACATGGCATTTCATTTGATGAATGGCGTTCAGAACAAGCTAATAACTCCGTTTTATGTCAAGTGATAAAAGTGATGAAGGAAGTATGGTCATGTAAGAGTAAATTGCCAGACTCATTACTTCATTTTTGGGAGGTGAAAGATGAATTGTCACATGGCATTGGTTTGCTGTTGAGGGGAGGAAGAGTCGTTCCCCCAACCAATCTTAGAAAGAGTATACTAGACGTATGCCATGAAGGGCATTTAGGCATCAGCAAGACAAAAAACAGAGTAAAAAATTATTACTGGTGGCCCGGCATCAGCATAGCTGTAAAAAGGGTGGTCAGGGACTGCACATTATGCCTCAATTCAGACAAAACCCAAGTCATTTTCAGACCACCCCTGCATCCCATTTCTAGCCTCTCCATGTCTTGGGAGAGAATAGGGGTGAACATTATGGGTCCCATTAACGAACACGAGGAGCAGGTGTACATAATCGTCATTATTGACCACTTCTCAAAATGGCCTGAGCTCAAGTGTGTAACTAGACCCGATTCCATTGGTGTTGTCAGGTTCTTAGATGACGTGTTTACACGTGAAGGTCTCCCAAAACAGATAATTAGTGATAAAGGACCACAATTCATGTCAGACACGTTCAAGACTTACATGCAGAGAAACCAGATAACTCACAAAACCACATCAGTCTACCATACCTCGGGCAACGGTGGAGTTGAATGCTTTAATAGAGTCATCAAGGGCAATGTCCAACTAGCCAACCGTAACAAACTATGTTGGAGACAGGAAATCCTCAAAACCCTATGGGACTATTGCATCACAAGTGCGACACCACTGGCCTCAGCCCGTTTGAACTCATGAGTGGTAGAACTCTCTTGTCTAAAGACAATGTGGGGTGGGTCAAAGCTGCCAAAAGAGTACACTGATCAGCCGATCGTGTAATGAGTAGATTGGTGCAGGCGCAAATCAGTTGTAAGGTCAGGTATGACCAGAAACATGGGTGCAAACCTGCTTAGTATTGGGAACACAGTCAAAGTCAAGAGAAGTGGATGTCGGGCAGTGAAAAACTATCGCCCTTGAGATCACGTCATGTGTAGGCCTGTGCGCTTGAACAAACAGACATGCACACGTCAGTTATCACTCGTGTGGGCCGGAAGTCCCGAGCGACTCCGGCCCGTTTATTTAAGCCTTCTGGCCACGCCTGGCCCGAAGGTGCTACATTATATGGGTGTGCTACCGGGTAGGGGTCCCCAGGGTGACTATCGGTGAACAACTAGACCACTACATTCCATCCCACATCAGTTCAAAACAAAATTGAAATTGAAGATTAATTAGCACACAAAATCAGCCAGTCTATGGTGCGACTTTGGATTTGGCCTCAGATCATAATGACATTGACGGGTGGTTAGACTCATCCTGGGCGTGGTGCCGTATATTTTCCTGGGCGAATCTCTCGACCCTGTGTCCTCCGGTAACTCTAGCTCTGCTGAATGCTGCGCTTGGTCATCAGCAGGGCTTGGCCCAGCGTTTTCCCACACTACCCCACTGCTGCCGGATAACTCTGGCCTTGTCCTTCTCCCTTCGGGAGTGAGTACTTTTTTGAACCAGGAGACGTTTTGGGTGATGACTTCTCCATTCCTTTCTGCTGTGACAGAAGTTCCTCTATCTGTCTTGGCGGTCCACAACCTCGGCTCACAGGGCGTGCTGAATTTTCCCCCATTCTGACGGTTCCGCACCAGGATGGCACATCCAGGCACCATTAGTTGTGGTTGTGCTCTTCGCCACTGACTGGCTTTCTCATTGGTCGCTGATATTCGGACTTGAGTGTCTGCGGGATTATATGGCTCTGGCTCCCAGTTCTCAGCTACCGGGATGGTGGCCCGTCGATGTACGGATAGCATCAGCGACCACGGTGATCTCTGAGTGGTGCAGTGTGGGGTGCTGCGGTACTCCCGCAGAAACTGCTGTAGGGTGATTTCTGGGTCTGCCTGTTCAGCGACTGCTATGCGTAGGACTTTATTAAGTGTCCGCATGAATCGTTCAGCCTCCCCGTTGGCCTGGGGCCATTGTGAAGTGATGCAGTGATGTTTTATTCCTAACCGCGTTACTAATTCCTTGAACTCACTGCCTTGGAATGGGGGCCTGTTATCTGTTTTGACTATGTGTGGCAGCCCAAATAGTGCAAAAGTATTTTCCTGCATCGGCAATAGGTGGGTAAATGCAGTGGAGGGTAGTACTTCCACGATTGGGTACTTCGTGTAGCCGTCAATCAGAACGGCAGTGGTCCGACCATCTGGGAAAATGCCAAAGTCAAGGCTTACCCATGACCAGGGTGATGGAGCTGGGTCTTCAGTAATTATGGGGGCCGGCGACTCTTGGTTTCCAGTGAGTTCACACACTTGGCACCTGCGCACAAAGTCATCTACTGCCTCTTCTAGGCCAGGGACCACACTTTTTCCCTCATCCTGGATTTCATTCTTCTCGTGCCTTGGTGTCCTTCATGTGCTACAGCAGTAGCTCATTCTTGGAGGCTTAGGGGTATTACAATGCATGACCCCTCAATACTATGCCACTTGCTGCCGCACTTAGTTCTTCGTGAATTTTCCAGACTTTCCCTAGGCAAGTACGGTCTACTTCGCTCCACCCACTTATGTTGTGGAGAAAACCTGTTCAGGAGCCTTTCTTCAAAGCGTCTATTACTCTTCCGAGTACCATGTCAGTTCGTGTGTGGGCTTCAATCTCTGGGATTGTGAGGGCTTTTGGGCATGCCCACTGAGTGATTATATTGATAAACTATTCGGTCTACCTCTCGTGCTCTGAGTTTCCCTCTGTGGGATCAGCCGATTGGAGCGACAAGAAATCAGCTGGGTTCATTGCGCCAGGTCGGTAAACCAATTCTCGTTGAAAGCGTTGAAGCTGGATCGCCCATCTCTCGGTTCAGGGTGGCAGATGAGAAGCAGTACCTTTGAACAGCAGGAGCAGAGGCTGATGGTCAGTTACCACGCGGAAAGGGTGTCCGCAGACATATAGATGAAAGTGGTTGCATGCCCACTTGATAGCGAGTGCTTCTCGTTAGATATGCGAATATCGGGCTTCTGTTGCCGTCAGTGCTTTGCTCGCGAATGCCAGAGGAACCCACGTCCCTGGTTCCATTTCCTGTGTCAGTAGGGCTCGTTGCCCCACTGGGCTGGCGTCCACTATCAGTTCCTTTGGCTGTGTGGTGTTAAAGTAGGCCATGGTCGTCTTCTCTGGCAGGGCTGCCTGTCACGATTGCCAGTTCCAATTCCCCATTAAAGATGGCTGCCATGCACAGCGCATGTGCAAGGAGGTCAGGCAACCTTAAAAGCCTGACTTCCCCTTGGTGAGGCGCTTCACGTTCTAGTGCTCGACTCTACGTCGCGTCACTTCCGCCTGGCCGCGTCACCCTCTGTTCTGTTATCTCCGTTCTTCCAGTGATCCGGATTACCCAGCGTCTATCCTCGTTACCTTCTCTGCCTGGAAGGTTCCCCTGTTGGCTTTTTGTTTCCTTTGAAGCAGCATTTTGGCAGCTCGTACACTTCCCTTTTTTATCGTCCCCGGCATTGGCCCCCCTGGACGGACTCGGAGTTTCGCTCCTTGCTGCCTTGCTAAGTGCTGACTTTCTTCTCCGCAGTTCCAGAGGCCTGTCCGGACTGTTTTCTCCCGGTTCTGCCCGCCGGCTGGACTTTCTGTTCCGTCGGCCGGCCGGACTTGGGTAGGCCAGTTCCGTGATCCTGCCTTGAGGCATTGTCGTAGTTGAGGTCCGCTGCATATTTTTGGCTCCTGTCCCTTATATATTTTATTCCTCCTTTGGACATCGATGAGGTCTCGGCTCCTGGCTCTTGTCACACTTGGAAACACTTGAAGAATGGGTAAAGGCGCCCTGCGCTACTTGAATCTTACTTCTTCTATAATACAAACATCTGAGGTTTACCATGTTTTATATGTTTCAGAAACACGCAAGCTAATTAAGAAATTCTAGGATCCCTAAACCCGCTCCTATGGCAGCTCAGCTAGATAGGGTGAGACCTTTATGCTAGTACCACACTGTAAAGCCCTGAGCAAGTTACCTGTGCTTATATACCTTTTCTTTACCTAATTAGACTGCTTAGAATATTCAGAATTCTTGGCCCCTTCACTGGGAGAATCCTATGAGAAGATTGCATTAACCCGTGTTCTGGGTATCTTCAAGGAAACCTTAGGTAAACCTATGAATAATTAGCTTGTTTTGTTCTGTCTCTCTCTCTCTCTTGTGGTGTATTGACATATATTCTTCCTTTTTAGTACCTGTGTCATAACCGCCAGATTGAAGACTCATCCAGTCCCAAAAAATCTCTTCCCTCATCCTTTCCTTGTTTTGTTCCCTCCTTTCCCTCCATATCACCATTGTGTTCTAGAGTTTGATAGACACAATAGGTGTAGGGGGGAAGGGGTTGGCTCTGTCTTCAGTTCTGGGCACTCCTGCAGAAACAACACTTGGATCCTTACAGAACGCGAAGCCTACGCTGTTTTTCTGCCTGAATGTCATGGAGCTGAATCAAGTAACATTGGCTGATTTAGCCAACATGATAGGGAATCTACAGTTAGAAACTCAAGCTTTGACCACCAGAGTAGATGCATTGCAAAGAGAAAGAAGAACGGACACTGATGTAGGGAGAGCTGGTCCTAGCGCTTCTTCTCCAGTTATACATGTGTCAACTCCCCAGACCATTCCTTTAGCCCCGCCTGAACGTTTTCTAGGCGACACCACTAGGTTCAGTGCTTTCATTAGCCAGTGCCAATTACATTTTATGTGTAAGGCTAGCTGTTTCCCTACTGACCAAGCAAAGGTTGCTTTTGTTATTTCATATTTGGGAGGGTCAGCAGCTAATTGGTCTATACACCTGATTGAGAGAAATGACCCTTTGTTACATGATTATTCAGCCTTTAGAAGAGAGTTAAGGAAATTAATTGACAAACACACATTCACACATTCGGCTGACGCAGAATTATTATCTTTGAAGCAGGGAACTAAGGATCTCGCCATATATGCTACCACCTTTCACAGATTAGTAGCAGAGGCAAGTTGGCCAGAAGAAAAGCGTAGTGCCTTGTTTTATAAGGGTTTACGTGATGACCTTAAGGATGCATTAGCCCAGGTGGTAGATCCACCAGAAAGGTGTCGAGAACTCATAGATCTAGTGGTTAAATTAGACCATAGAATACAAGAGGGGGAGAGGAAGGTCTGACACCAAGAGCTATGTCTTCCGAGAGAAAAGAACTGAGACTGAAAAGACTGTGGAAGACCTAGAAACCATGCAAATAGGTACAATAGGAGGCCCTTTTAGTCCAGACGAGAGACAAAGTAGAAGAGACAATAAGTTGTGTCTCTATTGCGGTAAATCAGGTCATTTTTTGAGAACCTGCCATACTAAACTCACTCAGCTCAAAAAGTCGGAAAACTAGAGGGCCCGAATCCCTGTGAGGCTGGGACCTCGGGTAATTCAGGTTTGATTGTCTCATAAATAGAAACCAAGGTGGATCACCCAGTCATTTTTCTTTATCTCCACGTCTAACTTGGGAACACAGAGAATTGGATGTTCACATAATGATAGACTCAGAGGCCACTGCGAATTTCTTGGACAAAGACTGGGCACAAAGACACAATATAGATCACATGCCTAAAGAAGTTTGGGAGAAGGTTACCACCATCTACGGTAGTCTGTTAAAATCAGGGCCCAGAACTCACTATACCGTGACCTTGCAATTGGATTTGACCCAAGGACACAGAGAATATTTAGAGTTTGATCTTATCCAATCTCCCCAGTTTCCTCTTTTACTAGGGTTACCCTGGCTCCGCACTCATAACCCCCTTATAGATTGGGTGCATTCGACCCGGGAATTTAGGCAAGAGGTTTGCAGTAAACACATTGTATGTGCCGTGCACACTCTTGAGTCAGCTGAAACTCTTATTCCTTCTGAAGACCATTCGTTACCCTCAGAATATCATGATTACAAGGTTATCTTTGATGAGGAACAGGCCACGAGTCTCCCACCACATAGACCATACGATTGTCGTATTGATCTGCAAGCTGGCGTAAAGATACCTTGCAGTAGAGTATATTCACTTACCGAAAAAGAAAACATGTATCTAAGAGACTATTTGGATAACATGCTCAAGATAGGTTTTATCCGTACCTCTCGGTCCCCAGCTTCTTCTTCTCTTTTTTTTATCCCTTAGAGAGAAGGAGTCCTGAGGTGTTGTATCGATTATAGAGTTTTAAAGGGCATTAAGATAAAGAATCGGTATCCTCTTCCCTTGATTTCCTCCCTCCTTGACAGAGTAAAGAACGCCACCATATTTACTAAACTGGATCTACGTGGGGCATACCATCTTGTGCGTGTCAAGGAGGGGGACGAATGGAAGATGGCCTTCTGCACTGAATACGGTTTATATGAGTACCTCGTGATGCCCTTTGGGCTTTGTAATGCCCCTCTTTGTTAATGAGCTATTGAAGGAATTGCTAGATGAATGCATCATAGCATACATTGATGATCTGCTCATATTTTCCTCCTCATTGCAAGAACATGAGTGTCATGTTAAGAAGGTTCCAGGGCGGTTGAAGGACAACAATCTGTATTGTAAACTAGAGAAATGTTTATTTCACGTACAAGAAGTAACCTTTTTAGGCTTCATTGTATCACCTCACGGGTTATGCATGGATCCTCAAAAGATGGAAGCTATCCACAAATGGTCTGCTCTACAGAGCGTCAAAGAAATCCAGAGCCTTCTAGGTTTCGCTATTTTTTACTGTTGATTCATTGACAGCTTTTCTAGCTTAGTGGCACCGATTAGTACATTACTAAAGAAAGGGGTGCCCTTCCAATGGACAGCAGAAGCTAATACAGCATTTGATGCATTAAAATCAGCCTTCACTCAAGCTCCTATACTACGCCATCCCAATCCCGCATATCCTTTTTGGTTGAGGCAGATGCATCCCAAGTGGCAGTTGGGGGAATTCTCTCTCAAGCAGATCCAGAGACAGGTGTTTTCCATCCAGTAGCATTCTTTTCACGCAAACTCACTCTTTTTTTTTCACAACTGATTTTATTGATTGATTAGGCAAATCGTAAATACAGTTCTCCACAATCAGGAGGGTACTGTCAAATAGCAAGACACGTCACAATATTCTTACAAACCTAATCAATTGAAAGGAACACCCCTCCCGTCCCCCCCCACTACCCCAGCTACCCAACGTCCCAACTACCCACCCCTTATCCCACCCTAACCCGATGCACGTGATCACAATAAGCCTCATCATTTGAATATATTACAACAGTCTTCGAGTGCCTCTTTAGGCCTGAAGGTCCTCCATCGTGGATAACCCATCATCCGGGTCTGCTGGAGGCTCTAGAGTCAAACCCCTGTAATCCGCCCACCGTTTCCAGATCTTATAATGTTTCCGGGGGCATCCTCTGGCCTCAAACACAGGTCGCTCCAACCCCATAAAGTAGTCGAGGCCTGCCTTCCAGGCACCCATGCCCTTGCCAGGTCCCGCTTAGCGACCACCAGACCCAACAGCATAAGATGACGCTTGTAGATGTTCCCACCCACATTCTCCAAGACATGTAGAAGCCCCAGCCGGGGAGTGCGGGGGAGATCCCATCCCAGTACCTCCGACAAACGGATCACTGAAATAATATCGAGGGACAAAATATCGACTTGCAAAAATATCGTGGACAAAATATCGACAGTCAAAATATCGAGTTTGTATCTACAAACAGGTAAGTACAAAAATATTGAGTAAAAAATATCGTTTACAATAATATAGTTGTAAAAAATATCGACTTTATTAAAAACAGTGTTAAATTAAATTAATATTAAAATTTAATTACTAAAATATACTTAAAAATATTTAAATTAACTTATAATAATTAAATAATAAATGAAAGTAATAAAAATATTTTTTTACAATCATATTTGTTAAAACATATATATATAGTAACATACTATAATCAAATAAGATACTATTATATTACCGTACAATACCAGAAGTGTAAAAAATACTATTCCCACTCCAAAGAGTGCAAACGTAGGGAAAGCATTGGATAGCGTAGGGGTTAAAATTACTATTCCAACTCCAGTGTGTGCAACAGTAGGGAAAGCGTTGGATAGCGTAGGGGTTAAAATTAATATTCCCACTCCAGTGGGTGCAACAGTAGGGAAAGTGTTGGATAGCGTAGGGGTTAAAATTACTATTCCCACTCCAGTGGGTGCAACAGTAGGGAAAGCGTTGGATAGCGTAGGGGTTAAAATTACTATTCCAACTCCAGTGGGTGCAACAGTAGGGAAAGCGTTGGATAGCGTAGGGGTTAAAATTACTATTCCCACTCCAGTGGGTGCAACAGTAGGGAAAGTGTTGGATAGCGTAGGGGTTAAAATTACTATTCCCACTCCAGTGGGTGCAACAGTAGGGAACGCGTTGGATAGCGTAGGGGTTAAAATTACTATTCCCACTCCAGTGGGTGCAACAGTAGGGAAAGTGTTGGATAGCGTGGGGGTTAAAATTACTATTCCCACTCCAGTGGGTGCAACAGTAGGGAAAGTGTTGGATAGCGTAGGGGTTAAAATTACTATTCCAACTCCAGTGGGTGCAACAGTAGGGAAAGCGTTGGATAGCGTAGGGGTTAAAATTACTATTCCCACTCCAGTGGGTGCAACAGTAGGGAAAGCGTTGGAAAGCGTAGTTGTAATAATTAAATTTGAAAAAATCACATATTAACAAATTAATCAATTAATATAAAATTATTAACAATTACTATTTAATTAATTAACACATATAAATTAATTATCAATTAATTACTAATTACTATCAATAAATATATTAACATATTTAATTATTAATAATTAAATTACTTCCCACCCTATTTCCCTATAATCCCACAACCCGCTACTGCATTAAATTAGTAAAATTTACATATTTACCAATTAATCAATTATTATTAATTAATTTGCAATTACTATTAAATTAATTAACACATATAAATTAATTTACAATTCATTTTAAAATAATATAAATTAATTAATTTACATATTTAATTAATTATAATTAAATTACTTCCCACCCTATTCCCCTATAAACCCACAACCCGCTACAGAATTAAATTACGCAATTATTATAAAAACAAAATTCATTTAATAAAATTATTTATAACATTAATACACACTTTTCACACATATTATTACATAGAAATACACTACTAAATTTGATATATTATTAAAAATTCGATATTTTTGCTATCTATATTTTATACAGTCGATATTACTTCACTTACCTTAAAAACGATATTTTTGTAGTCGATATTCTGTCCAGTCGATATTTTGTCCAGTCTATATTTAAAAGTCGATATTATGTCCAGTCGATATTTTGGAGTCGATATTTTGTCTGTGCACCCCGACAAACAGCTCCAAACACCATTCCAGAACCGAGTCAGACCAACACAAGACCACACCGTATGCAACAGCGTACCTCTCTCAGTCCCACAGCGCAGGCACTCCGGGGACGCAATCAGGCCCGCCTTCCACAATCTCTACCGGGTATAGTACGCCCTGTGCAGATATTTAAATGGGATTAAGCGGAGTTGCACTGCAATAGCAGCCCCACGCGGGGACTCCAAAGCCTCCCTCCAGTCGTCCTCGTCCAAGGGGCCAACGTCCTTTTGCCAGGTTTCTTTCAATGGAAGCAAAGAAGAGGAGCAATGAGTGACTAGCGTTTGATAGATTCGAGACACCTTTTTGTCCCCAAGGTCCCCCATGAAAATGTTTGCTTCTACTGGACTAAACTCTGGTAGTTGTTCCAAGCCAATCAAGCTAGGTGCAAGCGCGTGGCAAAATTGTAAATACTTGAAGAATTGGGTCTTGGGCATATGGAATTCAGTGCTAAGTTCTTGGAAGGACTTGAGAGTGACCCCGGTCAGAACGTGTCCGAGTGAAGAAATTCCAATCGAATCCTAGCCACCAAACCCTGTCAGCGAGGCCAGAGCGGGGAGCTGTCCGTTCTTCCACAGTGGGGTCTCCGCTGTCAGTCTACCCCACCAGCCCATACGACGCAGTACTTGTCGCCAAATCACGAAGACCACCTGAGTGGCACGTGGCAGCTCCCTCCGTTGCCTAGCCGAATACAGTAGCGTGTGCAGCGTGGTGTCGCCCATCAACGAGCGCTCAAGGGCGTATGCAGGGTCTCCTCTATCTCCATACCACCATTCATTGAGAACCAAGAGGTGGGAGGCCTGATAATAGGACAAGAGATCCGATGTGGCCAGACCCCCACAATACGTGTACAGGAAACATGTCTGTAACGCCACCCTGGCGGCGCCCCCAGCCCACAGGAAGCGGCCCAACACTGAGTTGACCCGACGAAACCACTGGGGCTCAATCCGATGTGGGTGATTCTGCAGTTGGTATAACAGGCGCGGGAGTGCGACCATTTTGAAGATCGCAGACCTACCAAATATGGTGAGGGGCATCCGGGACCACGTCTTGATGTCTGCCTGGACCTTCTCCCACACCGGCAATACGTTGCGCTCCCATGTGATGTCAGCGGACTCGGACAGGAAGACTCCCAGGTATTTCAGTCCTCTGACCGCTACCTGCAAGGCCGATTCCCAGGGGTACACACTTGCCCCTCCGCCCAGCACCCAAAGGGTTGACTTACGCGGGTTGAGAAAAAGTCCTGACACCTCACCAAATACGTGCATAATCTCCAAGATTCGGGGGCCTGACCGGTTAAGATCTGTAAGGAAGAAGAGGACATCATCCGCATAGAGTGCGATTCTATCGGAGAGTCCCTCACCCCACACAAAGCCGCGAAGCTGCGCGTCGATGCCCAAGAGGCCAGAGGCTCCAAGGCCAGCGCAAAGAGGTAAGGGGACAGTGGGCATCCCTGCCGGGTCCCCCAGCCACCTGAGAATTTCTCCGAGATCGCCCGGACACCCGCACGGACGCAGTTATATCTGTGTGTAGCAGTTTGACATAGGAGATAAACACCGGGCCCAAGTTGAGGCGAGGTAGGAGAGCAAACAGGTATGTCCAACTGACCGAGTCAAATGCCCTGTCTATGTCCGCTAGCAATAAGGCCGCCCGCTCCCCAGTGGCCCCCATGGCGTCAATAGCCGTCTGCGCTCGTCTGATGTTGTGTCGTGTCGCCCTATGCGGCATGAAACCCGCCTGGTCTGGGTGGACCAGGTCAGCCACATATGGGAGGAGGCGATTTGCCAACGCCTTAGCCAGCAATTTAGCTTTGATGTTAAGGAGGGATATGGGGCGATATGATTCATGTCGGTCCGGGGGTCTACCCGGCTTCTGAAAAACTACAACCTCGGAGTGTCGCCAGTCAGCCGGCAAGCTAACCCGTTCCCGCGCCGTCTCCAGCGCCGTCCTATAATGGGACCTCAATTGGAGATGGAATTTCTTATAAAATTCGCAAGGAAAGCCACTCGGTCCGGGTGCCTTCCCTGTGTTGAGCTGCCCTAACGCATCTCCCAGCTCCTCTGCCGTGAGGGGGAGGTCCAGGGATTTCCTCACCTCCTCTGAAACTGCCCTGGGGGGCAGGTCTGCAGTGAATTTATCGATCGCATCTGCCGAAAGATAGTCCTGTTGCGCATATTGTTCCGCATAGTAGTGGGCAAAGCTTGCCGCCAGAGCTGCTGGATCCGTTATAGCAATTCCTTCCCCGTCAGTGAGACCCGGCAATGTAACTGGTTGCATGGTGTGTTGACATAATCTATGGAGCATAGTACAGGACTTATCTCCCCACTGATATATCCTGCTCCACGTGGCCAGCCATGCTTGTCGAGCCTCGTCTATTAAAACAGATGCGTAGGACTGTTGCGCCTGCAGGAGCAACCGCACCGCCACCTCGTCTCCCCTTCTCTGGCACCGTTGTTCTAGCAGCTCTACCTGCGCCCCGGCCGCAACAATGGCCTCTCAGCGTCGACAACGGGCAGCAGTGCACCACGCTATGTCTATGCCCTCAGCGTAGGCTTCATGGCCTCCCAGACCTCCACTACGTCTATACCCTCGACTAGATTTTCCTGCCAGTAGTGGGCGATCGCACCTCGCATGTGCTGAATATAGTCTGCCTGCTGAAGGTGCCACAAGAACATCCTCCATCGGAACGGTTGACGTTTTCTATACAACTCAATCCTTACTGCAACAGGGGAGTGATCGGACAGTCCTCTACGCAGAATCCCGGCCTCCCTCACCCTATCGAGGAATGCCCCTGGCTTAAAAACATGATCCAGTCGTGAAAAGGAGCCACGCACGGCAGAAACATAGGTATGCTCTCGCACTGTGGCATGCATGTGTCTCCAAACATCCACCCAGCCCAACCCTTCCACCATCGCTCTCAGTCGGGTAGGGGCAGCAGCCACCATCGTCCCCTGCAGCCTCCTGCGGTCCATGCACACATCCATAACATCGTTCCAGTCGCCTCCCAACACAGCCAGGGATTCCGGGATGTCCGCCCACACTTCAAATAGCCTCTCAGCCAAGGACCACTGTAATGGGGGAGGAGCATACACACTCCCAAACACCACCGGTTCAGCACCAACCATGCCCTTGATAAAAATGTAACGGCCCTGTGGGTCAATCCAATGTCGCTCATGAATGTAGGCCAGCCTGCAGTGAACCAGAATAGCTACTCCCCTCGAACCCCTGGAAAACCCGGCATGATATACCTGTTGGTAACCAAATCTCTGCAGGCTAAGCACCTTTGTTCCCATCATGTGCGTTTCTTGCAGCAGCAATACATCGGCAGCTTCCCTTTTACCTCATCGCAAGATCGCCCCCCTCTTAATTTTGTCCAACATCCCCCTGACATTCCAGCTCAGTACTCGCATGGACTCTCTAGGGAGTCCCGAAATTGGTGCATCAACCATAGTCAAAGTGGAAAGGACTCTGAGGACCCCAGCACCTGGTCCAGGCACACAGCACAATTAATTGCAAGGCATTAGGAATCATGTGCAAACCCCTCTGACCACCCCAGGCCCCCCCATACCCCCCAACACCGTCCCCCCAACTTCCCAACACCTGTCCCCCACCCCCCACCCCTATACCTCACAGAACTCTGAAGTATCCGTCGCGGTATGGGGAACCTCGGGCCCAAAACAGAGCGACCAAGGCCAACCATGCCAATGGATCCCAACTATTCACTTTAACTAAAGAACCCCCCCTCAGGGCCAACCCCCACCCGTGGGGGAACCAGGCAGCCCCATAAAACAGCACCCCGAACTCCACACCGCCACCTCCCCCAGCACCAGCACGTAAGGAAGAGGCAACTCAGTGTCATTATCACAAGCCTAGGAAGGCCCAGCTATAGTCTGTGACGCGTGTCGGCACCATGCGCTCAATGTTCAGCTGTCCAAGCAGTCTCGAGCCGTCCTCGAGTGATCCCCTCGGCGGGCCAGCGGTACTAGCAGATAATCGTACTCCCAGAGTTTTCAATTTTCTTTCCCAGATTGATCGGTGTCAATTTGTGTCTCATCAAGCTGGCCACTGCGAGAGGAGGAGCGCTTCCGTGACCGAGATTTCCTGTGTCGCTTACTCCTGACAGCGGGGTCACCCCTCTCCTGCGACGATCCACGCGACAGACCGGAGCCCAAGCCCGGCTGGGCGTTCGGCCGGACCCTGACCGTCTCATCAGTCCATCTGAAGACCTCCTCCGGGGTATCGAAGAAGTGGGTCCTCGACTGAAAGATTACCCGGAGGCGGGCCGGATAAAGCAAGGAGTATTGTATCTTCAGACCACGCAGCTTAGCCTTCGCTGCTATGAAGGAGTGGCGTTGCTGTTGCACCTGTTTAGTATAGTCTGGGAAAATCATGATTTTATGATTTTCGAACATGAGTGTCTCCTTGGCTCTTGCTTCCCGTAGGATGATGTCCCTGTTGTGGAAGTTCAATATTCTGGCTATGACCGGTCCAGGTCGTTCTCCGGCGGGTGGCTTCAGGGCTCTGTGAGCGCGCTCTACCACAAAGCATCGTGACAGGGCGTTTGGGGGGAGCCAGCTCTCCAGCCATTGTGTCAAAAATCGGTCCATGGGTCCCTTCTCGCATTCCTCCGGAAAGCCCACAAAGCGTAGGTTGTTCCTGCGCGCCCGTCCTTCTGCATCCTCCACCCGGAACGCAAGGCCCTTTTGAATTCTTTCCATCGCAGCCACCTTCTGTTTTAATGTCCCCACATCGCCTTCCACTCCAGTGATCCTAGTTTCTACCTCCGTGATGCGGGCCACTGCGATGCGAAGATCTTGTTCGTAGCAAGGTTACATCAGCCCCCACCGCTCCTATTTTAGCGTCCAGCATGTCCCTAGATTGGGTGATCGCCGCCATCAGTGCCGCATTATTGGGTCCTGCGCCCTGACGACCCCCGGAGGCACCAGGCCCCCCACTAGGTCCGGTAAATTTGTCAATGGGCCCCTGTTTGGTGGACCCACTCCCTCCTCCGCCTCTGGTCATGGCTGGGTCGTCTAGGGGGGCAGCCTCCCACTAGCAGCCGGCAGGGCTCCTCAGGACGAGCAGCTGTACAAACAGGATCCAGCAGGGCTACGTCCCCACGATGGTGCTTCTGCCCCAGGGTATACGGGTCCGCCGCGTGGTCTTCCACCAATACCCGGAGCGCCCCAGGCCGCCACTCAGCTCCAAGTGCGCATGAAGATAAGTGGCATGGGTCCCACTCGGCTATACCCCTCCATTTGCGCGGTTCTGTCGCCGACCAGTCCCTCCCCAAGCGCCTGTCTCAGGTTCCAGGGGTCTCCTACCCCTCCAGCCAATGCTCCAGGGCGGTCGCCGTCCGGGTCAGCTCCGGGCCCCACCACTCTTGGCCGGGAATCAAGGAAATCTGGGACCTGGTCACCAGGCCTCTTCAGCCCCGGGTCAGGTCCCTGGCCGAATGTGGTCAGCCGCGTCCAGGCTCCTTGACAAGGGGGGTCCCAACACACCACAGCTCGGGTCCCGCGCCTGCCTCTGAGTCTTATGTCCACACACACTGGGGCTGGAGGTACTCACAGATTATGCTGCAACACCCCAGCCGCCGTCCCACAGCTCTTCCGGGACCTAGGTACCACGCCAGCAGGAGCCCACAGTCGGCCACAAGTCAGGGATCGCAGTCGGTGCACCAGCGTTGCCCCCAAGGCTGCAGGCGGGGCTGCCCAAGTCGCTGTCCGGGCCGGCCCCGGGCCCCACCACTCGCGTCCGGGGATCGCGAAAATCCAGGCCCCGGTCTCCAGGCCGCCGCACAGGCCACCGCCGTCTCTTGGCACCCCCACCACTCGCACAGCCACTCAGAGAGCGGGGGGGTGTAGCGAAGCTCCTGACCCCGGCTCCGGCGCCGAGCCGACCGATCGGGGCGGCACCGACAGCCAATGTCGGAGGTCAGCTCCAGGGACGCCCGTCTCGGCTCCACCAAAATTGAGGCCCCGGCTATGCACGCCGGGACTAGGCCTCGAAGTGTTTCAGCCGCTTTCTCCTCCTCAGTCGGCACAGGAACTCCGCTCGGCACACCGGAGGGCACCTCATACCTTCCGCCACCAAGTCGAAGCCAGTACACTGCTGTGTAGGTCCGGGAGCCAGGATAAATGTCGCGGATCAATGTCGGGCCGGTGGGAGCTCTAGCAAGCTGCGTCCACCATCTTCCCCCGCTAGGCCACGCCCCACGCAAACTCACTCTTGCCGAAATAAACTATTGTATAGGAGACAAGGAACTCTTAGCAATAAAGAGAGTATTTGAGGAGTGGAGACAATATTTATTGGGAGCTAACCATACTGTGACAGTTTTAACAGATCACCGCAACCTTCAGTTCTTGAAATCAGCCAGAGCCCTTTCTATGAGGCAGTTACGGTGGACTCAGTTTTTCAGTGAATACAACTTCACCATTGTGTACAGGGCAGGCAGAAAAAATGGCAAGGCGGACGCCTTATCTCGCTTAGGCTATGATCCCATTGAAGAGAAGTCTGATCCACAATACATAATTGCCCAAGACAGATTCATTGGAGGGGTTTACTCTGAAGAAGAGTTCTTGGCCAAAGTAAAGACCGAGCAAGACAAGGCCGAGATGAAACAGATCACCCTTTTCCAGGAAGTAACCACTACAGAAGATTGTATCTATGTTCAGGGTGGTCTAGTTCTTCCAACCACAGAATTACAGATTCAAGCTTTGGAATGGTGCCATTCCCATCCAATAGCTGGGCATCCAGGTTACAAAAAGACGATAGAAACTTTAAGGAGACATTTCTGGTGGCCCAGTTTAGGGAAAGATACCAAACAGTTCTTACAGACATGTGACATACGTGCCCAAAGCAAGACTTCACATCAGAACCCTGTAGGGCTCTTACAACCACTACCCACTCCTCCGCGTCCGTGGCAACCTGTTTCCCTAGATTTTATTGTGGAATTGCCTCGCAAAGTCAGGGGACACAATACCTTATTAGTAGTGGTAGATACATTTACCAAGATGGCCCATTTTATTCCTTTAACTGGACTTCCTACTGCTAAATCCTTGGCGTCTGTATTTTTAAAACAGGTGGTCCGATTACATGGTCTTCCTTCAGTCTTGAGCTCAGATAGAGGCGCCCAATTTGTGTCTAAGTTCTGGAAGGACCTATCTGCTCTCTTATCCATAGATGTGAGACTATTATCCAGTCATCACCCGCAGACAGATGGACAGACAGAAAGGGTTAACCAATGTTTTGAACAGTACATCCAAGGTCAGGCTTTACAATCTCTTACTGAGTGGGACGATTTGGTTTGGTTAGCAGAGATCTCATATAATAACAGTCATCACTCTTCCATTGATTACACACCCCTTTTTTGTTCCTATGGATACCATCCCAGAACTCTACCTAGTCCCTCTTTTTCCTCTTGTTCTACCCCTGCTGCTGCTGAGTTGATACAAGAATTACAACGAATACACAAACCACACAAGATAACTTACAGCAGGCCAAAGCAAGATATAAGAAGGGAGCTGATTTACACAGACGCCAGGAACCCCCATACATACAGGGAGATGAAGTTTGTTTATCATCCAAGAACATGAGTTTGAAGGGAGCCTGTAGATTCAAACCTAGATACATAGGTCCCTATACAATACTTATGGTTGTGAATACAGTAGCTATGAAACTTGGACTCCCTGCCTCTTTCAAGATTCATCCTGTATTCCATGTGTCCCTTCTAAAACCTGTAGAGCCAGGTACGAGATTGCCTGTATCCCCTCCTCCTATTCTACTCAATGATGAGCCGGAATACGAAGTCGAGACTATTATAGATTCTAGAAGAGTCAGGCGTCGACTACAATACCTCATTCATTGGAAGGGGTATGGTGTTGAGGAACGCACTTGGGAACCGGCTAGTCAGGTACACGCGCCACGATTGGTGAGACTGTTCCATAGGCGGCATCCCAACAAGCCCAAGCCGGTGGGGGGGACTATGGGAGGGTGTACTGTCACGATTGCCAGTTCCGATTTCCCATTAAAAATGGCCGCCATGCACAGCGCATGTGCGAGGAGGTCAGGCAACCTTAAAAGCCTGACTTCCCCTTGGTGAGGCGCTTCGCGTTCTTGTGCTCGACTCTACGTCGCGTCACTACCGCCTCGCCGCGTCACCTTCTGTTCTGTTATCGCCGTTCTTCCAGCGATCCGGATTACCGAGCGTCTATCCTCGTTACCTTCTCTATAAAATGAACAAAAGCACACAGCAGCTGACCAGGGTTTCACACATCAACTTTGTCTGTTTCAGAAATATTTGGTGGTGCGGCTACTCTCACCATCCGCTGCCAAGGATGTATATCTGATCAATAGTGTATTCCCATTCGTGCCTTGGGAATTTCATCAGGGCATATACTAGACAGTCAAGTCCGTGCGGTGATTCTCGATGTGGTTCCTCTTAGGAAATCGGGTTCAAGGACGATCACAGTAGGCATCCAACATTCCATGAGGAGGAGCGGCGGAGAACGGACACCATATCACAGGTACCGTCGCGTTCTAACGCAAACTTCAACCCCACCGAAGCCGGTTATCTTACCGAGCTTACTGACCCCCCCTCCGCCCTGGAGCCCCCCCTAAGGGGTCCGGAATTAATACACTTCTTGACTTCTTCTTAGACATAGAAATCACGAATGATGCAGGAACCCTAAAAGTAGATCTCCACACAAAACCCACTGCAAGGAATACATTACTGCACTACCGCAGTTTCCACCCCAGAACTCAAAAAAATAGTATTCCTTTTTCCCAGTTCCTAAGAGTCAGACGTAATTGTACAAATTTGAATGATTTTGACAAACAGGCCGCAATAATGAGAACCAAATTCATCGCCCGGGGTTACCCCCACCGTTTAGTAAGAGATTCCTATAAACGAGCACGCTACTATGATCGGGATTGTTTATTAAGAACAAAATCCCCTAAATCTAAGGATCAGCTAGTATGCATAACAAAACACTCTACCCTAAATGAAAAAGTAAAACAAGTCATAAATTCCAACTGGCACATTCTAAACAGCAACTGCCAAGCTGACCAAAAATTAATGAAACCTCTCTATGCCCACAAAAGAAACAAAAACATTAAAGAATTCATTGTGCATTCCCGCTTCAAAAATACAAATGAGGAAGCCTTGAACCAAAGATCCATTTTAACAAATACCCCATTGAAAGGAACATTTCCTTGTTCTTCTTGCAACTCATGTCAAAGTATTTTACGAGGAGAGGAATTTGAACACAACGGACATAAAACCAGAGCCAGGGAAATGTATAATTGTAAATCAAGTAACGTGATTTACTTTATACTCTGTCCTTGTCAGCAAGGATATATAGGCGAAACGTCACGTAATGTACAGACACACCTCAATGAGCATCGCTCAGCTATAAGAACCAAGAGAACTGTATGTCCCATGGTAAAACATTTTATAGAAAAGGGACACAGTGCTGACGACTTTAAATGGAGGATCTTAGAGAAAATCCCCACTGCAGATTCCAAAGGAGGCACTACTATCAGAAAGAAAAGAGAGGTTTTCTGGATTTTTGTTTTCAACACCTTTCGTCAAGGTTTAAACAACGAAATACCGTGGGAGCACGCTATTTGCTGAAAAATGAATAATGTACAAACTATCTAGATATACATACCCATTGTTAAATATCTTCATACTTCTGAATTGAGAATCTTGCACTGTCCACTAAAAACTTCTCCTTTAGTTATGATCCCCCATATGCAACCATATTCCCAGAATAGATAAAACACTAAGCACACAAAAATAATACTGATTTCAGTTCATCATATCTCTATTCAAGAGTTTTTTCCTGTAAATTGCTGTTTCATTGGCACGAGCTCAAATAATAAGTGTCAATAGAACTAAATGATAAATTAATAAATCCCCATATCCCGTATATGAAAATGCAAAAGTCTTTTAACTCTTTCCAATGATATCGAATTTAAAGACTACTGAAAATACACATTGGTAGTCTCACATCCTCGTTTCCCGGGAAATGTTGAGTCTCCAATCATTGGGGCTCTTTTTAATGTTCTAGTAAATAAGGATCTCCAATTCTAGAACCTGATTTACAGTTCCACCTATATGATGTGTAACATCACTGGAAGAAAATCTGCCATCTATATATATTAAAAACAACATTTCTGAATTACGATCCACATAAAACTTAACACATGGGTTCCATCCAATCGTGAGATCCCACACAAAACACCGCACACAAAATTAGCCATTCAGTGAAGTCGAGTCAAAATCCGGCAACCTCACTGACAACTAAATGATGAGATTATTGCCCCCATTTTCAATACAATAATATACCCCCGGGATTAATGAACCAAAATAACACACCGTTAAAAAACAATATCCCATTATTATATTTAAAATACGGTTATTTTTTCATAAATAAAATCGGCGAACGGAAATTATTAAAGGGCACGCAAATCGGTCAAACAATAATGGCCGTTTTATAACTTTGCAGATGCATTAACAAGCACGACATTAAGTACAAAATATGATCCATTTATAAAATAAGAAACTAGTAAATGTGTGTCAACCAATCGTTAGACCACAGAGAGAATTTTGCAGACATATCCCACCAATCAGCAAGGTGGATAGAAAACTCCGTGAGCACAATGTTAACTCCGCGAAGATATCGCAACCCTCTCTCAGCAAAAGGTAACTCAGGTGATAACAATCAGACCCAATTAAGTCTGATATATATACCAGAGCCCCAAACTAGCGCCGGTTCATTACTTTCCCGCGCTCGCAGTTGCCGTATCGAATCAACCCGCCACCGGACGTACTGAGCCCTGCTGATTATCCTCAGGTAAGCTTTGAAGCTGAATCAAGCCCCCAAGAGAAGTCCCATTCTAAACCGACCCATCAATAGACAATATATTCTTCTACCTTATTTTTTCTATTTTTTCACAGACAGGGAGATCTTTTAATTTTCATCCTTTTATCCAGTATCCTAAATACCCTCAAATCAGTTCATCGAAACCTCTGAAACAAAAGAATCCATACCTATAGGTAAGATGGCTAAATATTATATTCGGACAGTCAAACTTCACAAAATAGAAGATGGATAACTAATCGTTATATTGACTCCTCTCTTATAGGCAAAGAAGAATGTTCCTAAAATAAAACCTTGCCGACTGATTACTTTTTTAAAAACTGAAGAATACATCTGAAAGATTAGGAGAACATTAATATTGTAAATAGGTAAGACCAAAGCAAACTATAGCTAATGGAATTCTAGCTGTCTTAAGCTCATAAACAACCCTGCATCCAATCCCACCTTTGAAAAAAGGAATATCTTCTTATCTCTCCCTTTAGATATATTTCATAAAAGCTAGCTTCCCAGGACACCGTGCGAAAAGCTAAGTTGGGAATTCTACAGAATTCGAAACCGTATTAAGGGCTCTGGTGACGGATGTTCAATATCTTTTCTCCACATTATCTAGGTAAAAATACAGGAAAAGAAACCTCTCAAACACCAATGATAGCTGGATTACTCAAAAATTAATACTTAATATTACCTCTCTCCCCCCCTCTTGATAGTTTAGGCGACTCCTGACGCCAAAGAAATTATAAAAAGAAGCAGACATCTGAACTTGGTCGTTTCTTTAAAGGGGAATTATCTTTAGGAGTAAGTACCTATCAACAAGACAATTGATATTATAAATTTTCCAAGATGTATTAATCTTTAGGAGATCAAAGACAATAATGCCAGTCTTTACTATATATCTACTCCAATATATATATAAAAAAAAAATTCTCTTTAATCCAATATATAATTCCTTTTGTGTATTGAAGGGAGTAATTACCACATCTGATCCAGTCTATATTAAACGCATGAACCTAAAAAATCCTCAGGGGCCTTAATAGAATTGACATATACCTATGTCAATTTCCCACCTATCACATTTGAATCGCTTGCTCACCTTACCGTCCAGAACAATAACAAGGAAATGACAACGTTTAGAGGAAAATGTAAATTTGGATGCTTCTCAAAATCATGTATGTTTTGCTCTATATATATATTTTTTAAAAACGACTGCTAAAAGACAAACCCTCAAATGTCAGATTGCATCTTTATTAAATTATTTGAATATGTGAGTTTGATATACGCTTTTATTTTTGTAGATATTACATGGCTACTCCAGGAAGAAGGCGCTGGCCGCCGAAACGCGCGTAGAGTCATATAATTTCGCCACTCATCTTATCTAGATTAAGAATTTACTGTCTACTGTTTACTATTTTTTAACTGTTGTCACTTGTAATACAATAATGTGTGATTTTTAATTTTGTGTCATATAAATGAAATGTTTTCTTTTTTAATTAATGAATAAAATATGATGTCTTTTAGCCAGTTGTAGCTATTTGTTTATTACCCTTTACCAATAAGATACTTAAAATTGTTGATTGCCTAGGTTGTTACTTTGCATATACACTGTTTTCCCTGACCTAGGAATTATATGATTCATACTCTCAGGGGGTCCTTGTTAAATATACACAATTCATCCCACAGCTTGACTGTGTAGGGCTATATAATTCATTTTTATTACAATTCCGTATATTGAGTCCTCGTTTGTCATTTCCTTGTATTCTCTTTACATTGACATCACCTTTCAAAATCTGAAGTCCCATCTACCAACATGGCCCTCCAAAAAACCTTTGGGTTTACTGATGAGGAGTTTGAAACCCTTGTAGGAACATCATCTCCTTTTGGCAGAACCACCACGAATCCTAGCCAACATAATGACGACACCAAAAAGCTAGTAGAATTAAAGAAAAAACTAAAAAGAATTGAAGCGCATGGAGAATTCATGCTGGCTTACTTACGGCTAGGCATTATCCCCATGGGTCTCAGAGTGAGAAACATCCCAGGTCTCTTTGTCCAATGCAAAGCATTTCTAGACAAGTGGAGCAGAATTGCCAGTAGATGTTCAAGAGACCTGATGATGCTCATTGTGGAGACCGCCAAAGAACTAGCGGCAGAAGTAAGATCAGAAGTAGAAGATTTAGAAAATAAGATTAAAAAAATAGGTGATATAGATGAAGCGATGAAGAAAATTGCAGAATGTAATAAGGAATTAGAATCATTTACTAATTACCTAGAAAAAAGAAAAAACGATAAGTTATTGAAAGACAAAAGGTTTGCAACCATCGAAAATACCTATCCATACCTGAGAGCAGACTTCTACCAGCAGAATCACTACACAACTGAGACTAGAGATCAACAGCCGCAAAAACAACGTGTAAACACCTTCTCAGAAACCTCAGACTCAGAAAATGAAATTAATGAAGGATACTACGAACCAGATTTGATCTATAACCAAACCCCTAATAGAGGAAACCGTAGACAGCCTTTTTTAGGGAACCGTGGGGGTGGACGGGGACGCCCGAGAGTTCATTTCCAGGGTCAACCAAGAGGGAATTACCAACCCCAACACCACCATCAACAAGAGGAACCACAATTCATTCGCGAGACCAGGAGTCGACAGTATTGGAAGCAGGGCATGTGATTCCAATTTTCAATTTATCCAAAATAGAACTAGATAAAAGCAGCACCAATTTGTTGTCTAAAGGACTATCTTATGTCCCCCACTCCACAGCTAATCTGTTCGAACTATATTGTGATGTAATCTCATTTTTTCGTAAAATTCGTTTGAAAAAATTCTTTGGATCAAATACCACCTTAGAGGAAGAAAATCATCTTGTAAAACCCCTATGTCTTCCATCAACCTTCTGTCCCAACCTCGAACAATTAGGACCCGAGGTGGCAACCTTTGAATTAGTTGTCCTTAAAAAACTAGACCAAGCATTAAGATTAATTCCTAAACCGATCTACAACTTAAATAAAGAGGAACATCAAGCCCTAATATCCCTTTCAAACAACAAAGATCTCACCTTCAAGGGTTGTGATAAAGGAGGGGGTATAGTGATTGTCGATACCTCAGAATATGAAATTAATATGCTTAAATTGCTAGATGACCCAACTTTTTACGTCCCTTTAAGATCTTACTCCATAATGCCTCTGTCCAAGAAAATTAGGTCCTTAACCAAATCTGCCTTAGAGAACGGACTTATTGATACAAAAGAATTTGACTTCCTTAATCACCATCAATGGAAAACTGCCTGCATCTATGGTCTTCCCAAGATCCATAAAAATGCAAATAATCCCCCTTACCGACCCATAGTATCTACAATTGGAACGCCAACTGAACCACTTTCTAAATATGTGGACAATTATTTGCGTCCATTTATTCCCAAAATAACTTCCTACATACGAGACACAGGCAACATGATACAAAAAATTGAAGGAATCCCTTTTAATTCCAATAATGAGTTGTTAGTCACAATGGACGTTGAATCATTATATAGCAATATTCCATTGACTGACGCAATGAAAACCACTAGCTGGTTCCTCGACCTACATCAAATTCCTTGTCCAAAAGAATTCTTGCTTGCCTGCCTAGAAATCGTACTAACGGAAAATGTTTTTGAATTTGGCACCCGTATATACCGCCAAATCAAAGGTGTCAGTATGGGGGCTTCCGTGGCCCCGCCAATAGCCAATATATTTATGGCAGCCTTCGAAAAAGAATTTATCTATAATGAGATTGCCCCCTTTTTTGAGTCCATCTCCCATTGGTCCAGATACATTGACGACATCTTTTTTATCTGGACTGATGGGAGGGAGACTTTAACAGAATTTCTTCAATGGATAAACGGTGCAAATCCTAATCTGCTGTTCACTTCTCATGTTAGCAATGAGATGGTGGAATTCTTAGACATAGAAATCACGAATGATGCAGGAACCCTAAAAGTAGATCTCCACACAAAACCCACTGCAAGGAATACATTACTGCACTACCGCAGTTTCCACCCCAGAACTCAAAAAAATAGTATTCCTTTTTCCCAGTTCCTAAGAGTCAGACGTAATTGTACAAATTTGAATGATTTTGACAAACAGGCCACAATAATGAGAACCAAATTCATCGCCCGGGGTTGCCGCCACCGTTTAGTAAGAGATTCCTATAAACGAGCACGCTACTATGATCGGGATTGTTTATTAAGAACAAAATCCCCTAAATCTAAGGATCAGCTAGTATGCATAACAAAACACTCTACCCTAAATGAAAAAGTAAAACAAGTCATAAATTCCAACTGGCACATTCTAAACAGCAACTGCCAAGCTGACCAAAAATTAATGAAACCTCTCTATGCCCACAAAAGAAACAAAAACATTAAAGAATTCATTGTGCATTCCCGCTTCAAAAATACAAATGAGGAAGCCTTGAACCAAAGATCCATTTTAACAAATACCCCATTGAAAGGAACATTTCCTTGTCCTTCTTGCAACTCATGTCAAAGTATTTTACGAGGAGAGGAATTTGAACACAACGGACATAAAACCAGAGCCAGGGAAATGTATAATTGTAAATCAAGTAACGTGATTTACTTTATACTCTGTCCTTGTCAGCAAGGATATATAGGCGAAACGTCACGTAATGTACAGACACGCCTCAATGAGCATCGCTCAGCTATAAGAACCAAGAGAACTGTATGTCCCATGGTAAAACATTTTATAGAAAAGGGACACAGTGCTGACGACTTTAAATGGAGGATCTTAGAGAAAATCCACACTGCAGACTCCAAAGGAGGCACTACTATCAGAAAGAAAAGAGAGGTTTTCTGGATTTTTGTTTTCAACACCTTTCGTCAAGGTTTAAACAACGAAATACCGTGGGAGCACGCTATTTGCTGAAAAATGAATAATGTACAAACTATCTAGATATACATACCCATTGTTAAATATCTTCATACTTCTGAATTGAGAATCTTGCACTGTCCACTAAAAACTTCTCCTTTAGTTATGATCCCCCATATGCAACCATATTCCCAGAATAGATAAAACACTAAGCACACAAAAATAATACTGATTTCAGCTCATCATATCTCTATTCAAGAGTTTTTTCCTGTAAATTGCTGTTTCATTGGCACGAGCTCAAATAATAAGTGTCAATAGAACTAAATGATAAATTAATAAATCCCCGTATCCCGTATATGAAAATGCAAAAGTCTTTTAACTCTTTCCAATGATATCGAATTTAAAGACTACTGAAAATACACATTGGTAGTCTCACATCCTCGTTTCCCGGGAAATGTTGAGTCTCCAATCATTGGGGCTCTTTTTAATGTTCTAGTAAATAAGGATCTCCAATTCTAGAACATGATTTACAGTTCCACCTATATGATGTGTAACATCACTGGAAGAAAATCTGCCATCTATATATATTAAAAACAACATTTCTGAATTACGATCCACATAAAACTTAACACATGGGTTCCATCCAATCGTGAGATCCCACACAAAACACTGCACACAAAATTAGCCATTCAGTGAAGTCGAGTCAAAATCCGGCAACCTCACTGACAACTAAATGATGAGATTATTGCCCCCATTTTCAATACAATAATATACCCCCGGGATTAATGAACCAAAATAACACACCGTTAAAAAACAATATCCCATTATTATATTTAAAATACGGTTATTTTTTCATAAATAAAATCGGCGAACGGAAATTATTAAAGGGCACGCAAATCGGTCAAACAATAATGGCCGTTTTATAACTTTACAGATGCATTAACAAGCACGACATTAAGTACAAAATATGATCCATTTATAAAATAAGAAACTAGTAAATGTGTGTCAACCAATCGTTAGACCACAGAGAGAATTTTGCAGACATATCCCACCAATCAGCAAGGTGGATAGAAAACTCCGTGAGCACAATGTTAACCCCGCGAAGATATCGCAACCCTCTCTCAGCAAAAGGTAACTCAGGTGATAACAATCAGACCCAATTAAGTCTGATATATATACCAGAGCCCCAAACTAGCGCCGGTTCATTACTTTCCCGCGCTCGCAGTTGCCGTATCGAATCAACCCGCCACCGGACGTACTGAGCCCTGCTGATTATCCTCAGGTAAGCTTTGAAGCTGAATCAAGCCCCCAAGAGAAGTCCCATTCTAAACCGACCCATCAATAGACAATATATTCTTCTACCTTATTTTTTCTATTTTTTCACAGACAGGGAGATCTTTTAATTTTCATCCTTTTATCCAGTATCCTAAATACCCTCAAATCAGTTCATCGAAACCTCTGAAACAAAAGAATCCATACCTATAGGTAAGATGGCTAAATATTATATTCGGACAGTCAAACTTCACAAAATAGAAGATGGATAACTAATCGTTATATTGACTCCTCTCTTATAGGCAAAGAAGAATGTTCCTAAAATAAAACCTTGCCGACTGATTACTTTTTTAAAAACTGAAGAATACATCTGAAAGATTAGGAGAACATTAATATTGTAAATAGGTAAGACCAAAGCAAACTATAGCTAATGGAATTCTAGCTGTCTTAAGCTCATAAACAACCCTGCATCCAATCCCACCTTTGAAAAAAGGAATATCTTCTTATCTCTCCCTTTAGATATATTTCATAAAAGCTAGCTTCCCAGGACACCGTGCGAAAAGCTAAGTTGGGAATTCTACAGAATTCGAAACCGTATTAAGGGCTCTGGTGACGGATGTTCAATATCTTTTCTCCACATTATCTAGGTAAAAATACAGGAAAAGAAACCTCTCAAACACCAATGATAGCTGGATTACTCAAAAATTAATACTTAATATTACCTCTCTCCCCCCCTCTTGATAGTTTAGGCGACTCCTGACGCCAAAGAAATTATAAAAAGAAGCAGACATCTGAACTTGGTTGTTTCTTTAAAGGGGAATTATCTTTAGGAGTAAGTACCTATCAACAAGACAATTGATATTATAAATATTCCAAGATGTATTAATCTTTAGGAGATCAAAGACAATAATGCCAGTCTTTACTATATATCTACTCCAATATATATATAAAAAAAAAATTCTCTTTAATCCAATATATAATTCCTTTTGTGTATTGAAGGGAGTAATTACCACATCTGATCCAGTCTATATTAAACGCATGAACCTAAAAAATCCTCATGGGCCTTAATAGAATTGACATATACCTATGTCAATTTCCCACCTATCACATTTGAATCGCTTGCTCACCTTACCGTCCAGAACAATAACAAGGAAATGACAACGTTTAGAGGAAAATGTAAATTTGGATGCTTCTCAAAATCATGTATGTTTTGCTCTACATATATTTTTTTTAAAAACGACTGCTAAAAGACAAACCGTCAAATGTCAGATTGCATCTTTATTAAATTATTTGAATATGTGAGTTTGATATACGCTTTTATTTTTGTAGATATTATGTGGCTACTCCAGGAAGAAGGCGCTGGCCGCCGAAACGCGCGTAGAGTCATATAATTTCGCCACTCATCTTATCTAGATTAAGAATTTACTGTCTACTGTTTACTATTTTTTAACTGTTGTCACTTGTAATACAATAATGTGTGATTTTTAATTTTGTGTCATATGAATGAAATGTTTTCTGTTTTAATTAATGAATAAAATATGATGTATTTTAGCCAGTTGTAGCTATTTGTTTATTACCCTTTACCAATAAGATACTTAAAATTGTTGATTGCCTAGGTTGTTACTTTGCATATACACTGTTTTCCCTGACCTAGGAATTATATGATTCATACTCTCAGGGGATCCTTGTTAAATATACACAATACACTTCTTGACTCTCCATAGTGAAATTTTCCAGCCAATCCGGGGGACTCGAACCACCATTCCACTTGGAATTGAGTGTGAAGCACTTTTCAGGAACACACTGTGATCTACTGTGATCGTCCTTGAACCCGATTTCCTAAGAGGAACCACATCGAGAATCACCGCACGGACTTGACTGTCTAGTATATGCCCTGATGAAATTCCCAAGGCACGAATGGGAATGAAACGCGTTGGCTGTGCCGTTGTACGTGAAAATAAAGAATACTTTAAAAAAAAGAACAGAAGATCTACACGTTTCATGGACTCTCTTGTATCACTGACTCCATTGTGTGCGCCTCTCCACTCTTATACACCTCGTTACCTTCTCTGCCTGGAAGGTTCCCCTGTTGGCTTTTTGTTTCCCTTGAAGCACCGTTTTGGCAGCTCGTACACTTCCCTTTTTTATCGTCCCCGGCATTGGCTCCCCTGGACGGACTCGGAGTTTTGCTCCTTGCTGCCTTGCTAAGTGACGACTTTCTTCTCCGCAGTTCCCGTGGCCTGTCCGGACTGTTTTCTACCGGTTCTGCCCGCCGGCCGTACTTTCTGTTCCGTCGGCCGGCCGGACTTGGGTAGGGCAGTTCCGTGATCCTGCCTTGAGGCATTGTGGTAGTTGAGGCCCGCTCCATATTTTTGGCTCCTGTTCCTTATATATTTTATCCCTCCTTTGGACATCGACGAGGTCTCGCCTCCTGGCTCTTGTCACAGTTGGAAACACTTGAAGAACGGGTAAAGGCGCCTTGCGCTACTTGAATCTTACTTATTCTATAATACAAACATCTGTGAGTTTACCATGTTTTATATGTTTCAGAAACACGCAAGCTAATTAAGAGATTCTAGGATCCCTAAACCCGCTCCTATGGCAGCTCAGCTAGATAGGGTGAGACCTTTATGCTAGTACCACACTGTAAAGCCCTGAGCAAGTTACATGTGCTTATATACCTCTTCTTTACCTAATTAGACTGCTTAGAATATTCAGAATTCTTGGCCCCTTCCCTGGGAGAATCCTATGAGAAGATTGCAGTAACCTGTGTTCTGGGTATCTTCAAGGAAACCTTAGGTAAACCTATGAATAATTAGCTTGTTTTGTTCTGTCTCTCTCTCTTGTGGTGTATTGACATATATTCTTCCTTTTTAGTACCTGTGTCATACCTGCCAGATTGAAGACTCATCCAGTCCAAAGAAATCTCTTCCCTCATCCTTTCCTTGTTTTGTTCCCTCCTTTCCCTCCATATCACCATTGTGTTCTAGAGTTTGGTAGACACAATAGGTGTAGGGGGAAGGGGTTGGGTCTGTCTTCAGTTCCAGGCACTCCTGCAGAAACAACACTTGGATCCTTACACAGCCTTCACCTTGTGAAACGCTCCTTCTTCTTCCTGGCCCCATTTCCATCCGGTATCTATCTTCATCAAGCTTCTCAGAGGTTCTGCGATAGTGGGGAGGTTGGGTATGAACCTCCCGCAGTACGTAGCCATGCCAAAAAAACTCTGCACTCCCGAAACTGTGGTGGGTGCAGGAGCAAGCTGGATGGCTTGAGATTTTCTAGGGTCAACTTTCACCCCCTCTTGGCTAAAAACATATCCGAAGAATTCAATGTTTTTTTTAATGAATTGACATTTCTCTTTGTGGAGGGTGACCCCATGATCTGCAAGGCATTGGAGGGTGTCTCGAGCCAACGGTGATGCTCGTTAAGTGTTGCAGAGAGTATTAGAATGTCATCGCTGACATTGAGCACTCCTTGTAGACCGGACAGAACTTCGCTCACCGCGTTTTAAAAGATCTCCGCAGCCGATGATATCCCAAAGTTTAGTCTCTTATAACGCCTGAGTCCTAGGTGTGTTGAAAATGTGGTGATGTACCTTGTTTCTTCGGCTAATCTTAACTGGTGATATCTGGCGTTGAGGTCCAGTTTTGAGAACCATTGGGACCCATTTAGGTCAGCGAGTATGTCATCAACCGTCAGTGTCATGTGTCTCTCCATGCGTATTGCCTGGTTTGGCATTCTCATATCTATGCAGAGCCTGATTTGACCCGGTTGTTTTGGTTTTTCGGCTATGACCATGGGCGACACCCAGGGAGTTGGCCCAGTAACTTTTTCTATTACTCCTTGTTGCTCAAGTTTTTGTAGCTCTTGTTCTACCAATGGGCGTAAGTGAAACAGGATGCGCTGGTGTCGCAGGGCAACCAGTTTCACTGATGTGTCGATGTGTAGTTTTACTGGTGGTCGCTTCATGCACCCAAATCCTTTGAACAACTGCGGGAACAGCTCAAGAATGTCCTCCGTTTGTAGTGTCTTTACGGGGTTTGCGAATGTTATCAGGCTTAAGTCTTCTGCGGTATGAATTCCTACCAGTATAGCTGCTTCCCTGTCGGCCACATGGAATGTCGTTGTGATTTCACGATCTTCTGACTTCACTTGGACGGTCATTTTTCCCTTTAGGGGGAGTAGCGTTTGGCTGCTATCCTCACCTTGGAAGGTACGAGCATTGGCCTTGGGTTGAGCTTTTTTGTAGTGTTGACTCCCCATGACGTTTACCGACGCTCAGGTGTCGATAAGGGCCGTGACAGGTGACCCTACGATTTCGATGGCACATGTGGGCTGGAGACGCCGCCTCCGCTTGAGGTGGCTCGCAAAAGATTTAAGGTAGCGTTCCTCCTCTTCATCTGTGGTGGAGTCTTCGACCTATGGCCTACGCTGTGTCTGCGTCTTCTGCATCCTCGACTCGTCAGGTTCGTCTAGTGAGAGGTGTCTCACTGATCTGCTGGCGGTCTTCGTCCGGGAGTTCCCCTGTTTCGCATGCAGCCTCTGCATACACTGGAAAAGTTATTGGGGACTCCACACTTTGAGCATATCTGGCCTTTTGCTGGGCAGTCATTTTGAGGATATTTCTCTCGCCCACAGTATCCGCACTGTGACTGTCGCGGTCTTCTGGTGAGCCATCGTCCCCGGTTTCTGCGAGACGAGATGCGAGCTGCTGGTTTGCTTGGTTTGTTAAGCGCTGCTTCCATTGCCGTAGCCCTGACTTCCGCCAATTCATGGGAGTGGGCCAGGATGAGTATATCCTCTAGGGAGATGCATGTTTGCCTGAGGCTGAGGGTCTGCAAGGTCTTGTTACGGCATCCTTGGATGGCCTGTGCCCGTACTTCTGTATCTTGGTCATCCTCAGTGCAGGTGCTGGCTAGTTCTCTGAGGCGTGCATGGAAGGCGTCCATGGATTCACCCTCCCTTTGATGGGCTTGCCACAACTTAAAACGTTCATAGTCTGGATTAAGTTGGGGGTCAAAGTGAGCATTAAGCGCTCGAAGCACAGCATTGTAGTCGGTGGAGTCCCCGGTATTTGGCAGATGCGCAAATAATTTGTAGATTTAATCACCTGCAAAATGCAGCAGCAACAACCTCTTTACTGTGCCGTCTGTCTCTCTCGTTGCGATAAAATAGTTATCTAGCCGGAAAATCCACACGTTCCACCTCGGTGACGCTGTGACACGGTGGCAGGATCAATCAGCTCATTAAATGGTGGGAGTGCACTGACTTGAGAGCGTGTGTGCACTGGTGGTGCCCCCGGGGTTGCTGGCTGTGGAGCTGCTGCAGTGGCAGCCGGTTCAGTCATGGTTGGGTGTGGCACGATGGTCCTCGGGCTCTCTCTTTTTTTGTTTCTATACTTGGTAGAGCAGTGGTTTTTGCTAATGCTTGTTTGTCTCTTTAGTCAGCGTGATTTGGTCTTGCCAATGCTTATTTGTTTGTGTTCCTGGCTTGGTATGCCTGTTCAAAACGGTGGGACTTGCCAATGCTTGTTTGTGCTTTTAGTCGGCGTGATTTAGTCTTGCCAATGCTTATTTGTTTGTGTTCCTGGCTTGGTATGCCTGTTCAAAAACGGTGTGTCTTGCCAATGCTTGTTGATGCTTTTAGTCGGCGTGATTTGGTCTTGCCAGTGCTGGTTTGTTTAGGTCTTTGGCGTGGTACCTCGTCCAATGCTTATTTGCTCCCCTGTCAGGCAGTTGACCTTGTGCGCTGCAGCGTGCTACTTGTGCTGTGTGATGATAGCGCACCTCAGGGCTTGCGCCTCAGCCTTCAGCGCGGGCTCTACTGGGGCCTCACCAGGAGCACTATCGAACTGCCGCTTCACGCGAGGGGTTTACCTCATAGTAAGGGCGCAGGGTGTCAGACGGTACCTTAGGTCACTGGCCGGTGATTTTCTGGTTCTCTTTTCAACGCGCTGACACTGTCAGGTCCTCACGCGCTGACAGACATCAGTCGCGTTTTGTCGTCGCTCTGACAGGCCGACGGTCGGGCTGGTTATTTTTCACCTCAGCAGCAGGATAGTGATTTCTCGCAATCCCATCCCTCATCGCCGGTGTCGGGGCAGTGTAAAACTATTGCGCTTGAGATCGCGTCATGTGTAGGCCTGCGCGCTTGAACAAACAGACACGCACACGTCAGTTAGTCACTCGTGTGGGCCCGAAGTCCAGAGCGACTCCGGCCCGTTTATTAAGACATGCCTGGCCAGAAGGAGCTACATTGTATGGGTGTGCTACCGGGTAGGGGTCCACAGGGTAACTAGTGGTGGACAACTTTCTGCTACAGTGGACACATAACCAAAGGTAAAGACAAGTTTTCAAAACTACTATGCGTCCGCAAAGTATTTTGCAACTCTGCTCTCCTGAGCGATGGTATGGTGTGGTACTTCTCTGCTCTCTCTTTATGCAAACAAACCCTAAGCCAACACCATTCCCAGTAATCCTTCCCTCAGAGATAATATTTCAAACCATCCCAGAACTTCTGCTCACAGCAGAACTTTGACATAGTGATGATGAAACCGACTTTGAGCCTCACACCTCAAATACCGCAGTACACACCTCACCGTTGCTGCCCACTACCACACCCTTGCACGAAAGACCTTATCTAACCGACACGTGTAGAGTGGGTAGAAGATTGCCCATTACTCCCATGCATCACACCTCCACTACCGTTAGCACAAGCAGGGCAGTTAGAAGGTTGTTAACCGCCTATGAAACTCTCAAATTACGTTTGTAAGTAGTTCATCTTGCATACCTCCTGGTTCTATGCTCGTGCGATTTATTGCATCTCTATTTCTCTCTCTCTGTTTCTCTCTCTCTCACTCTCTCTTTCCTAAGGGGGAAATGTGTTGTGATCTGCACTCTTGTGTACTCCTCCGGACACTGTGGCATCATGCCTTTCACCAGCTGTCAGTTTGGAATGTTGACAGTTGACAGCTGGTGACTCACGGGGCGGCTGTGTGTATCCTGCGCTCCGCACCTCGCGGAGCCTGTGTTGGAGAACTTAATAAAGAAGTTGCTGACATCTCCACAACGTTTCCAAGGACAGTTCTTTACAAACTGTTGATGAAATTGTGATGATATTAGAATACCTATAAAAATGTTATGTTTTTAAGTTGTTTAGACCTACGGTCTAAATAAACGTTAGTTTGACTGACTGTAACTTGTATATAAACAGTGTACGCTGAAGATCTTATGTAATGTAACTGGTGGTTCAACTGTAAAGCGCTCTGACACCTTCGGGTAAAGTTCGCAAATGTTTTCCTCCATTAGTAAACAGAAATTATATCTTAATTATTCGAAAGAGCATACTTTGTAAGGACTTGGCCCTATAGTCATACAAAATAAAGCACTATTGTATTCGTGAAGTAATTCGAAATCTACAGCTGAGATCGCTGCCTGTCCTCTCTCTGTGTCTCATCAGGAAGGGGAAGTGGGTCCGGGGGTCCTTGTTCCTCTTCCGAGCAGGCGCTGGCGCTGACGGCCGGGTCCTCGCTGTGAACTTCGAAGTATCAGGCGGCGCGAGGACAGCATAGACAGGGTCCTAGCGGAGCAGCTGCTGAAAATGGCGGACGTGTTGAGCGTCCTGCGCCAGTACAACATCCAGAAGAAGGAGATCGTAGTTAAGGGAGACGAGGTGATCTTCGGAGAGTTCTCCTGGCCTAAGAATGTCAAGACCAACTACGTCATCTGGGGGTGAGTCGGGATAGAGTAACGTTGGAAGAATTGTACACTTTAAACTGCGATAAGTGGCCACAAGTGTTTTAGACTGCTGCTATTGGAGAGAGGGCAGTAGACTGCTGTGTAGATGCACACGGGAAATGGACTGCTGTAGGTGGAGAGGGAGTGGCAGACAGCTGCGGTGCGAAAAAGGGAATTTGATGTTGGTTGAAGGTGGACATAGACTTCGGTGGATAGTGGCATATGTTGTAGACCCTTATGGCACTAGAGACTTTTAAATTGATGGGTGCCAGCTAGAGAAACAGAGTGCTCTCGGTGGAGAGAGGTAGCAGACTACTATGGAGCGAGATGTTATTAGACTGATTTGGTTATAAAGTTGCAGGCTTTGGGGGAGAGAGGTGGCTGTAACTCATGGAACGAAACAGCGCTGTTGTGGGTGGATTGTGATGGTAGCTGGTACGAAGAGGGACATGCTAATATTTAGGTGGCAATGAGTGGAGAGAGGTGGCTGACTGCTAGGGCAATAGACTGCTGCGGAGAGTTGTCACGCTGTTATGACAATAGACGACTAAGGAAATAGACTATTAGGTGTAGGTAGAGATGTTGAAGACTGTTATGGACCGAAGGAAGCACCCGATTGCTGTAGCCAAAGAGCTGCCAGACTGCTGCTGTACGGAATTTTAATAGACTGCTGTGGACAGAGAGAAGTTGAAGGTTGCTATGGGGAGGGAGCGCATAATAGACGGATGTAGAGGGGCAATACTCAATCATTCAGTATTTATAGAGCGCAGCTAATTACCCGTGAGGGTATCCAGGTGCTAATGTCTTGTGGGTTTCTAGTCGAAGAGTAGGGTTTTGAGTCCCTTCCTGAAGTCTGCTCGTGTTGGTGCTGTACCTAGGTGGAGGGAGAGGTCGTTCCAGGACTTAAAGGCGAGGTAGGAGAATGGAGGATCTCTGCTGTGGTTTCAGTGGATGTGGGGGACATGGGCGGCAGAGCGCAGTTGGCTGGCGGGCTGGTTGAAGTTAAGGTCGTAGATGATGTAGGTTTGGATCTTGTCGTGGAGCGCTTTGTAGGCGAGAGTCAGCATCATGAACTGGCATCTCTTCTGCACTGGGAGCCAGTGGAAGTTTTTGAGGTGGGGTGTTGTGCAGGCCCGTCAGGTAGGTTGCGGTTCAGTCTTGCAGCTGCATTCTGTAAGGTCTGGAGTCTCTTGAGGAGTTGGGTGGTGATTCTGGTGTTGAATGCGTTTCCGTAGAGTAGCCTGGCTTGTGATCATGGCTTTATGACTGTTTCCCTGGAGTTGATGGGGATCCATCTGAAGGTTTTCCATAGCATGCGAAAGGTGTGGAAGCAGGATGAGACAGTTGCGTTGACTTGTCTTTTCATGGTGAGCTTGCTGTCCATGATGAGTCAGAGGTTGCAGGCGTGGTCCGTGGTGGTGGGAGTTGGTCAGAGTTCCAAAGGCCACCAGGTATCTTCCCATTGTGAGGAGTTGTTTCTGAAGATCAGCACTTACGTCTTGTCTCAGTTGCGCTTTAGGCAGTTGATCCTCATCCCGTTGGCTATGTCATTCATGGCGTTATCAGAAGTTTGTTCTGGTGGGAGTCTTCTGTCTCTGAGTCAAGTCAAGTCAAAAGATTTATATAGCGCGCTACATACCCAGAGGGTCTCAAGGCGCTTGAAGAAGGGTGGGGAGTTACTTGTCGAATATCCACGTTTTGAGTTGTTTTCTGAATGCTAGGTGGTTCTGAGTAAGGCGAAGGTGAGTGGGAATTGAATTCCAAGTTTTAGCTGCTAGGAAGGAGAAGGATCTACCTCCCATGGTGGTTTTGTTGATGCGGGGTACAGTGGCGAGGGCTTGGTTGGAGGATCGTAGCTGGCGGGAGGGGGTGTAGAAGCATAGTCGTGTGTTGAGACATTCGGGCCCGATTTCGTAGAGTGCTTTGTGTGCGTGGGTTAAGAGCCGGAAAATGATCCTCTTATTTACGGGGAGCCAGTGGAGGTTTTTCAGGTGATCAGAGATGTGTTCTTTACGCGGGATGTCTAATATGAGCCTGGCTGAGGCGTTCTGGATGCGTTGTAGTTTTTTCTGGAGTTTTGCGGTGGTGCCGGCGTAGAGGGTGTTTCCGTAGTCCAGTCGTCTCGTGACCAGAGCGTGGGTGACTGTTTTTCTAGTTTCGGTAGGGATCCAGCGAAATGTTTTTTTGAGCATGCGAAGAATGTTGAAGCAAGATGAAGAAACGGCGTTGACTTGTCTGTTCATCGAGAGTGAGGAATCCAGGATGACGCCCAGGTTCCGTGCGTGGTCCGTCGGGATGGGTGCTTTTCCAAGGGCCTCTGGCCACCAAGAGTCGTCCCAGGCGGAGGGGGAGGTACCTAAGATGAGGACTTCTGTTTTGTCTGAGTTCAGTTTCAGACGGCTGTGCTTCATCCATTCGGCTACTTCTTTCATTCCTTCGTGTAGGTTGGTTTTGGCCGTGTTAGGGTCTCTGGTGAGTGATAGGATCAGTTGAGTGTCGTCGGCGTAGGAGATGATGTTGAGGTTATGTTGGCGTACGATGGCCGCGAGGGGGCTCATGTAAACGTTGAAGAGGGTGGGACTGAGTGAGGACCCTTGAGGTACGCCGCAGATGACTTCAGTGGCTTCTGACTTGAATGGTGGAAGGCGGACTCTCTGGGTTCTTCCGGAGAGGAACGAGGTGATCCATTCCAGTGCTTTTCCTTGGATTCCGATGTTTTTGAGGCGCTGTAGAAGGGTGCTATGGCAGACTGTGTCAAAGGCTGCGGATAGGTCGAGGAGGATGAGGGCGACTGTGTCTCCATTGTCCAGTAGAGTTCGAATGTCATCTGTTGCTGCGATGAGGGCGGTTTCGGTGCTGTGCTTGGCTCGGAAGCCGGACTGTGAGGAGTCGAGGGATTTGTTGGTTTCGAGGAATGCGGCGAGCTGGTTGTTGACAGCTTTCTCGATGACTTTGGCCGGGAATGGAAGGAGTGAGATAGGGCGGTAGTTTTTGAGTTCGGTGGGGTCAGCTGTGGGTTTCTTCAGGAGGGCGCTGAGTTCGGCATGTTTCCAGCTTTCCGGGAAGGTTGCGGAGTTGAGGGAGCAGTTGATGACGTCTCGGAGGTGCGGTGCAATAATGGAGTCTGCTTTGTTAAAGATGTGGTGAGGGCAAGGGTCTGTGGGGGATCCTGAGTGGATAGAGTCCATCAGACGGATGGTGTCCTCAGTGGAGATTGGCTTCCAGTCATTGAGGATGTTCAGGGGGGTGGGGGTCCTGCAGGGGATTGGGTGGGTTGGTCCCCGGGTTGGTTGTCGAAGCTGTTGTGGATGTCTGCAATTTTGTTGTGGAAGAATGAGGCTAGGGAGTCGCAGAGGGCTTGAGAGGGGGTGATGTCGTTGGAGTTGGCTGAGGGGTTGGTAAATTCCTTGACGATGTTGAATAATTCCTTGCTGTTGTGGGCGTTGTTATCTAGACGGTCCTTGAAGGCTGCTTTCTTGGCATTTCGGATTAGTTGGTGGTGTATGCGGGTGGCGTTTTTGAAGGCGTCCTTGGTGCTGGTGGTTGGGTCTTTTTTCCAGGCCTTCTCAAGGGAGCGACAGTTTCTTGGATTTCTTAAGGTCATCGTTGAACCAGGAGGCCTTCTTGCTGCCTAGTTTGATTTGTCGTTTTTTCAGTGGTGCTAGGATGTCGGCGCTGTTGGATAACCATTGGGTGAGGTTGGTGGCTGCTTGGTCTGGGTTTGAGGAGTGGGCGGGGGGCTTTTGAAGAAGCGATGAGGAGATCTGGTCGATGGTGATTTTGTTCCAGTTTCTTTGCAGAGTGGGTTGGGGGTGGTTGTTGGATGTGGGCTTGTTGTAGGTGAAGTGAACGCAGCTGTGGTCAGTCCAAAGGAGAGCTGTGGTGTGGCTGAAGGAAACATGTTTGCTGGAGGTGAAGATAGGGTCGAGTGTGTGACCTGCGATGTGGGTGGAGGTAGTGACAAGTTGTTTAAGTCTGAGGTTTGCGAGGTTGTCCAAAAGGGTGGTGGTATTGCGGTCGTTGTTCTTTTCAAGGTGAAAGTTGAGGTCTCCCAGAAGGATGTAGTCCTCGGAGGGGAGCGCGTGTGGAGTGATGAAGTCCGTGATGTCTTCACTAAATTGTGCGCGGGGTCCTGGTGGCCTGTAAAGGAGGGTGCCTCTGAGTATGGTCTTGGGGTTGATGTGGATCTGGAAGTGAAGGTGTTCAGAGTTGGCGAGGTTGACGTCTGAGCTGGTTGAGATGCGGATGGATTTCTTATGGACGATAGCGATGCCTCCTCCTGTGTGGCCAGTACGATCCTTGCGAATGATCTTGTAGCCCTCCGGGATGGCAATGGTGATGTCTGGGGCTGAAGTGGCGTTCATCCATGTTTCTGTTAGGAAGGCGACGTCCGGAGAGATGGTGTCTAGAAGATTACAGAGGTCGATGGCGTGCCTGTGGACCGAGCGGGTGTTGAGCAGGATGCATTGTAGGTGGTTGGGGTCGGATATCTGTTGTGTGTTCGTAGATGAGGAGTTTTTTCTTGGTGCCGTCTAACTTGCAGGAGTTGCAAGAGAAGGGTCCATGGGTGTGTCCAGGGGCGGCTTGGATGCAGTTGGGGGAACGGCCGGGGTTAAGGGCTAGGAGGGTGGTGGCATCATAAGTAATGCGGGTGGGGTGGGAGGACCGGGGGCCAGGGGGTCTGGCGCTGGGCGCGGACTTGGCGCAGACGGGCGAGGATGAGTTGGGTGTCGTCCATATAGATGATGAGTCCTTGGGATGGGACGATGTCGGCCAGTGGAGTCATGATTGTGTTGAACAATGTGGGGCTGAGAGATGAACCTTGGGGGATGCCGAAGATGATGCACTTGGAATCATAGGTGAAGGGCGGAAGTTGGATTCTCTGGGTCTGTCCTGTTAGGAAGGATTCAATCCATTTGAGAGCGTCTCCCTGGATGCTGATGTGGCAGTGTATGTTGATGAGTGTGGTGGGAAACCATGTCTAAAGTCGCTGAGAAGTCGAGGAAGTTCAGGGCTGCTGTTTCACCTCTGTCGAGGAGGGATCTGATGTCATTAGTTGCGGCGATCAGGGCAGTTTCAGTGCTGTGGTTGGCATGGAAGCAAGATTGACAGGCGTCTAGTAGGTTGTTTCTTTCTAGGTACTGGGTGAAATGGTGGTCGATGGCTTTCTCGAGGACGTTGGCTCGGAACAGAAGCAGTGAGATGGTTCGGTAAGTTTTGAGTTCTCTGGGGTCGGCGTAGGGTATCTGCAGGCAGTGTGACCTTTGCGTTTTTCCATACATCGGGAAATGTGCTGTGGTGATGGATTTGTTGAGGATAATTGTGAGTGCGATGCTGATTTAATTGTTTCCGAGGTTGAAGACGTGGTGGGGTGAGAGAGTGGAAATCCACAGAGGTAGAGCAAGGCTGATACAATTCTGTTTGATGAAGGAATACTGGATTGCCATAGATAGTCAGACATCTGTGGGCGTGGTGAATTGGAGATGACCGGTTCGGTTAGAATCTGACTGAAGGGATAGCTGTGTGCTATGTATACAAAGAGGGGGAGAGGAGATCTTTGTAGATCTAGAGGGTCAAATTACCACTCGAAACGAGTGGAAGGTCCAGGCCACAGTGTGGGCCCTCAGATAACTGGTACCAAAGAGGGAACTGGGCTGTTCCTGAGTTGAAGATGCAGGTCACTGGGTAGTGGATATGTAGAGGTGGTTAAAAGGTAACCAACCCGTGGGTATCCATTTTGTTGGATATGTCGGCCTCACACACCCTAGCAGGTGTCATGCTTCATCATGGGCAATGCTCCTCGTTGGGTGGGCAGTGCAATACCCAACGGGCTACACCTCAAAGAGGGGCTCTTTAACGGAGATCTTTTTATCCAACTGCCCTTGGGTGAAGTGTGGGTGAGGGGCCAGAAAAGTAGTAGACAGAATGTGAAATTTAAAATAACGCAGGGGTACCAGAAGGAACTTTATTCAGGTGGTCCCGTGCGCTAACTAAAAGCAAGAGTGAGTCTAGGAGGTCTGGAAAGTGATGTTTTTCGCACTCAAGACTCTACTAATAAGTGAAGGTAGTGGTCAACATGTTTCTCGCTAAGGGCTTATTTACCCGCGATTCATCAGGACCTATAAAAGTACTCATATTCTACAGTATTAGCTGATCTATCTAAGTATCAGTGCTTACATATACAGTTAGGAAAAGGAGTACCTGCATTTACATTGTTCCATGCCTAGAGGTCAATTATTAAATGTAACAGCAGTGTCTGGCGGGATGGACATCGGTGAGTCAAGCCTCTGTAGCTAAGGTTGAAGCTCCCGTGTCCTCCTTTAGTTGCCTACCCCTCTCCGCCAGGACCGGATAGTCTACACAGAACCAGAAAAGTGTTTTGTCAAAAAAGGTATTGTGGGTGTATTTATTTTTTTGCACATTCAATGTCAGTTTTACACTTGTTTAAGACATCTCCTAGGACGCATCTACAGGTTGGGGCCATTGTAGCACTTTTCAACTTGTATCATTGGTTCTTGTTTCTTTCAAGTTGCCTGTCGATCATGCCTGGTTACAGTGTTTATGGTTTGCACCATGTAGGTGGGGGCACGAAAGACAAAGTAAACTCTCTATAGAGTTGCACTCAGTTTTGTGTTTACCGTTGTAACTGTTATTGCATCCTATAAAGTTTGACCATCAGAAAAATGTCGGGGAATATATTGAAGAAGTGGTGGAATATCTTCCTGGTAATTTGCCTTCAGTTTTGGGATGTCAGCTAGGTAGTTACTGTACCAGTCACTCATGCAATATTGGCTCAGGATATAATAATCCTCTGTTTTAGCTTCACACCAAGGATTGTAATTAGGAGTAAGGCACAGTTATTTAAAATGAACAGTTACTATATATTAAGAAACTGATCAGTTAATTTAATTTTTCTAAAATTTGTGACAGTCTCCGGAAGTGCTGTGTGTGCATTGCATAAGTGTACAGGCACCACACAGCTGAACACTAGGCACACCTGACAACTGGACAATCCAGCACGACACACTCAAATCAAATTTTAAAGTCACTTGGTATAAATGTTTTTTTTCCTTTTCAGAGTTGAATGCTATTTGCTGCCAAGATATTTGTGAAATATTATTCCTTTATACGCAGTATCATGGACACATTTCCAACCATGTTTTGCTGTGTATGTCTTTGAAGTCCACCACTTAAAACACAGACTTCTTCTGACTTCCCTTCGGGGACACTTCTTTGAGAGTACATTCTGCTAGTGCAGACTATTCAGCAAACGAACCAGCATCCCAGTTTCCATATTGTAGCACAAACTGCTTTGGTAACCAGGAAAGTTGTACTCCAAGTGCGCTCTACTCTTGTCACGGGCTACGTAAACATACAGCTATACCAATTCAATCTTATAATTTCCCCTCATCCGAAGGGATACAAAATACATTAAAGTCTACCCTGAGACCACTCTGTAAACTTAATAGTCCTATATATTTTATACCACCCTGAAAGCACCTGATCTCGTGGCTGTTTAAGCAGTGACTAGAATGTGACATCAAGCTGTGTCTTGAAAATATTGCCTGACTACATTTTGAGAATTGAAAATTCGGATAAATACCTTTAACTTTGATCAAAAGGTTTTGGACTCTTTCAAAATATAAAGGACTTTTCAAAATATAAAGGACTTTTAAGTGTACTGAGTGTGCTCAGGGTAAACTTTAATGTATTCCATATTGTTGTAGCCCTAGAGAATAGCATATGAGCTGTGGATTCCATAATAAGAAAACTCCCTCCAGGCCCCATTAACAGTTCTGCAGAATAGGAATGACTCCCATGTTTTCATGCAGTAAAACTGAGAGCAAAATTACACATGCAGGATTGCTGCTATTACCACATGAGGAAAAATCTCCTGCGGTAATACCGACTGAAAAATTCCAGTTTTATTCTAAGCGGATTTTTGTTCTTCCAATAGACTTTGTGGATTTTGACATTTATTGAATTCATACATTGAAGGACATCACTTGACATTGTCATTCATGTATTCGCTAAGTACATGTATTATATTTCTTATAATTGTATACAACCTATACATTTGGATGTCAGTAACCAATAACTACGTATTATTCATCATTACGATGCATTATTATGTACTGGCCATTTAATTTGACTTCTAATGTTCCCTGCCTCCCCCCCCCATACTTAGTGCTCACTTGTTTACTGTACACATAACATGGCCCGGTCATTTTAAACTGAAATTGTAATACATGGGTTTGTTGAGACCTGTATTGTGTGTTTAGAAGTAAGTGGAAATTACTCCGCCACTTTTGCTAGTGAGAGATGCCTACAGTTCTGTAACTAATTTTAGTTAGCAGCAACTGCATGAATTTCTTCTTCAGAGTTTTATCGTCACGGTTGGAGTCGGCGTTAATTTAAGAAAAGAGTGAAGTGTTTTCAGTGTGCCTGTAAATCTAGCGCTTTAAAGGATTCTAGCAGTACGTTCCATTTCAATGATATTGGCGTTTTCCGCAGACCTCTGCATTCCTCTCTGCAGAGCACTTCACTTTCTGCCCTCCCTCAACGGGTCACTTCTTCCGACCAGGTCTGTACGCTTTGTGGAGTGCCAGATCTGCAAATTTCCTTTGCACTTTTAGGCCCTGGGGTCTGCAGTATAATCCCAGTATACAGCTTTCGGGTGTGTCCCAATGTGCTCCCCCAGTTGTTTCTTATTGTGTCTACTAATTTTACCCAGTATAGTGAGAGGGCCAGGCATGTCCATAACCTGTGCAATAAATTTGCATCTGGGGCAACACACCTGGGGCATTTTGGTGACACTTCTGGGTAAATTTTGTGTAGCCTGTGTGGTGCCGGGTATGCTCTTTGCAGTATCATGTGTTAAATGAATGTGAACCTAGTGTTGCATGATACTTTCCTGGGGAAGGCTAATATTGCTTCCAACTCTTTATCTTGCAGCTCCTTGCCTAAATCCTTCCCCCCCACTTTTAGGTCTCACCTACGCAGCTACCTACGCAGCGCGCATGCACTGCATAGGAGGGCCTTTAGCCGTCGCTCTGCTCATTGCGGCGTCCACCTTGCGGGAGCGAGCAGGGGCGCGTCACGAGCATGAGTGCAGTGCTTGAAAAGTGAAGACTCCCAAACGTACATGCACCACTCGCGGGCTCACCTCCTGCTCCCCCCCCTCTCTCTCACAACAATGAACTTTTGCGGCCGTGGGCCGCGCTTGTGTTTTAGAGCTTGTTTAGTTTGAGTAGTGGCTCAGATCGAATTTCCTCCTGGCTTTTCCTTTTCTTCTCCACAGATTTAATGGAAAAAACATTCTGAGTCCCAGCACTTTCTTTACATCAAAGACTCTGTGGCTTCTTTTTATCTACCTTCAGTTATTTACATTTCTATCGTCTGGTCGTTTCTTTTATTATTTCAATAGAAACGCTGTTGCCAGCAGTCCTCCCAGCTTAGTTCGCGCGACACAAGCACATTATGGAAAGCCCAAGGAACCGCAACCTGCCTCCCACAAATAACTCCTCTTTTGCCAGTGACCGCTTTGTGCAAATTTTTTTTAGAAAGCACCTGTTACCGAGAGCAACTTCCTGTGGCGGCACAGCATGAAAGCAGCAACTGTGATTAATAAATATAATTTATAGGTGCTTTGGAGCATGCACATTGCAACAGAAACAGTCTGCCGCAGCACACAAGCTTGGCAGGCTGGAGGGCGCCCAGATAAATCGGAAAACAGTGAAGTATTGTCTACGTTATTTGCTGGTAATGTTCATTTAATTAAAGGTGGTCCTTGCCTTTAAATAATAATTATTCTAAGGGCATGTCATGACATGACACGCTGTGACGTCACTTCCTGTGTCGTCATTTGTAAATTGCATATGATGTTTAGTTCCCCCACTAAGGCAGAAGTTCTAACCTTGTATTTTAGCATGAAGGTTTACTGGTAGATTAATATAATGTATTCTTATGTATACTGTATAATATGACGTGCTCTTCCATAGTACATTTTCAGAGCTTGGTATCAACACAAGAGGTTGCTTGAGGACTTGTGTTGCTCTGAAATGACGATGAATGCAGACCGTGTATCATCGGCAGTGCGGACGCAGGCTGTCAGACAGTTACCAGTAAATCGCACTCCGTACAAACTCCCAGGCTCCCCTCCCCTCCAGGGTGGAATCTATGAGGATTTTCCTCTCCGTCACTGTACCAGGGGTCTGGCGGCACTGCACTTTTCCCAGCTGCACTGCACACTGCTGCTGGCTCACCTGCCAGGGGAGACCAGATAGAGCCTTGCACTGAGTGAACTCTCCGGCTTCTGGGAGCTAGCGCACTCCTTTGCTTTGCAAACAGTTTTTGCAGATATGTAATTTTCAAACCGAATACTTAAGGAAAGATTTAATTACATATAAGACACGAAGACGAGTATAATGCTTTTTCTTTTGTTTATTTCAATAGCAGGTAAGTCCGAAACAAAGTCCTTTCATTTAAACTCTTGCGAACAAACCAGCCAATGGAAACCAGCTGTAAATACACCGGCATTGGGGTGAAGCTTCGCCCCATTTTTTTTTTTTTTAAATTTTTTGAAAACCTTTATTGTGCATGAAAAATGAGACAAATACGGGCCTACAACCGTCAGGCCGGCCACGATACTTTTAAGCACATGAGCAAGCATTACGGGTCCCCAGCGTCATCAGGAAATACAGCTACGATTAACAGCAGTTACACTGAACGGACTCATGTCGCCAGGGAGAAGGAGCATTGAAGGTTAAAATTTTAAAGTTTTTTAGTCTGAAAATAAATCCGTGAAGAATGGAATCAAGGAGAACTGAGTCCGTACATTAACTTTCACAGCATGGGCAGGCGGCATCAAGAAAACCAACAGTAGTGAAGACCATCTCATCAACTTGGTAGTATTGCGCAAGGCAACAGAGGAGACAGTTCGCGTTTACGTACCACCCACAGTGCCACCCACTTCCTACTAAACCCCTGTCACAGACCCAGAAAATTATAAAAGAGATCATACATAGGCACCATAGAAACCAACAAAAATGAAATATAACCCCCCACCCTACACACATGCAGAGGCTACGGCCTGCCCCCCCCCCCCCCCCCCCCAGCAGAGTGTCTGTCGCCCCAAAAACCCGAAATTTAGGAAGAAAAGAAAGTAGAGAGAAAGAGAGGAAAGAAAAGGCAAAGAAAAACATTCACTAGTGATATAGGGAGCAAGGAAAAACTGTCCCAGATCTCCCACTAAAGAAGGTGGGGAGGAGCCAATACAATAACAGAACTCCCGGACACCCAGCCATTAGCAGGTACTACGCCATTGGAATCAAAAAGACAAAGGCCATAAAATTAAGGGGGGTACAAATACAGGTACACCCAGAACGCGGAATGAACCCATAAATCACCACCCCACGTGTAAAGTAGACAACAGGATATGAGCAGCTCCAATTCACAGTCGAAGGTACCAGGATAGACAAAAAGAGCAAACTAAATGTGGGGAGCTGTAGCGTTGATACGCGCCAAAAAGGCGCCGCAAGTCTGAACCACATCAAATGGGCCAGTGCAAGTTGACACCCGGAGCCCCTTAGCTCTATGTAGGTCGCAAGCGATTACTACACCACGGTACCCGCCCGAATCCCGCCCCAGCCAGAACAAAGACTAAGATGGCCGCCCCAGGCAACGTAGAGACAAAGTAAAGTAAAATGGACGCCACCCTTCGGAAACAACCCCCCTGTCCCAATGAACGTTGCTGGCAAGTCAGGCACCCAAAAGAATGCAACAGAGCTGACGGCTCACTAGGTACCAGGATAGCCAGTTGTAGCGCCGACTATGCCATAAACAGTGCAATGTCACAAGGATGCTCTGAGAGCGAGAGCTTAGCAGTATCTAATAACATCCAACCAGCTGGAAAAATCAAGTTACGTTCTGCGTGTGACCCATACATTCCCTCCACATAGCATCCTGAACCCAACCCCCATCAGATAGGAGGGCAATACAGCAGAGAAACTGCCTAACCCTGGCCCGATCTCGGACGCCCTTCAGTACACAGCCCTCTACGAGTGTCAACCCCCTCCACAACAAAGGAACAAGATGGAAGCAAAGAGGAAGGGGGAGATTCACAAATACAAAATGGACGGCGCCCCATACCCAGTAATGCATCGGTCACAGTAAAAAGAGTCACAAAATTACCCTGAGAAACCAGATACAATAGGGGATAAAGCGGAGGCTCTGATGAAAGAGTTTTCAAGGGGGCCAGGAGTAGCATAGCCGGCAGTCCCACCTCTGATAGTAGCAGCGGATATAATGGAGCAGTAGCCGAATGTGGGAACAATGTATCGCAGGCAGAGTCAGTGAGCGATCGTCTGCAAGCGCCAGTCCTGGCAGCACGAAACTCAGCCCCACTGGGAACACTCGGCAACACAGTATCAGTAGCAGGAACCATCAGGGGAGCGATCAGTTGTTGCTGGGAGCAGTCCTTCCGAATCTGCGCCAGGTCCAAGGCAATGTTGTCGAGTTTGTCACTTAGCCCCTGGGAGTCTTGCAGTAGCGTCGCCCGCAGTTCACATAGGGCAAGCAGGACATCTCCATAGGACAGGGTAGGTAGTGTGCCCCCCCCCGCCTACGGCACCGGTAGGTGCAGGCAAGTCAATCCCCGGCACAGCCACGGCAACACAGGCAAGGGGCAAGGGCGGACGTCCATCTCCGTCCCGCGGGTCCGCGGGAACATCCATAGCGCCCACAAGCCAGTCACAGGAGCATGGGGGGTGCTTCACGGGCCAGCAGTCGCCCCGTCTCCCACCGCTACGAGTTGCAATGTGGCGTCGCCAGTGAGGAGCCCCCGTCAGCAAAAACAGGCAGTCAGGACGAACGGGCGATCAGCCAGGTCCGGGCGAGCCCCGTAATGGAGTCGAGGCGCCCCCCCACAGCACAGAACAAAGGAGCCGGAGTGCAGTGTGATCTTCCCTGCGGTCGCGTGTCAATCGCGATGTGCAGCACTCCACAGCATCCGAGGCGCTTGTGGTATTCGTGCATGTATCGTGCGTGTGTGTCTCGTGTGTGTGGCGCGTGTGTGTGTGTGGCGCGTGTATGGCATGCGAGTGTAGAGCGTGTATGGCGTGCGAGTGTGGAGTGCGTGGAAGGTTGTTTGTGGAATGCAGGTGAGAGTCAGTTACTGGAGGGGAAGGCGGAGGAGGTCCTGTGTTCATGTTGCTGTACTACTTACTACTATCAAATAAAGAAGAAGATTAAACAAGCAACCCTGTCTGCGTGTCCCTGCTTACAATACATGGCGACCAGCGGGATCTACAGCGACAGCAACATTGAGCACGATTTTTTTTGGATTTCTTAAATTTTTACTTGATTCATGAAATTATGCTCAACTAACTTCAGAACGGTAACTACCCAACGAGCGGCGATCTCCTCGGCAATTTGGTACGTTTTAAAAAAAATTTTTTACCTCCAAATACACTATTTGACATAGTGCATTTTTCAAGTTGCCCTCCTAACCAGCATCGGCACGCGCAAGCTGTTATTTCTCAAGCGTGGAACTCCAGAGTGTCGTCACTACGCTGAGCGTCATCACGTGACTCCATCTCATCGTCACCACGCTCACGCTTCAGTGATATCATCTTCACGCACAGTGGCCATTTTGTTGTATCCTAGCAACGCGCTAACGGAGCAACGCGTTATCTTCACAATGTGTTAAGGAAATAACGCGTCTAAGGAAATAACGCGTCTACAAAAGAATTTCAACTAATATTAATTGCTGGATGCTGATTCTAACGCCGGTTGCCGTTTTAACTGTGAATTACCATTTTTAATATTATTTAAAACTTGGTGAACTGTTGAGCAACACAATAATAAGAAGTTAAGTATTCCACATTATTTTGAACTCTGGTGAACTATTTGCGCAAGCATTTGCAACTGTTTGAGCAACATAATTATAAGGAGGTTAGGTATTACCATACCATTTTGAACTCTGGTGAACTTTTTGCGCAAGTATTTACAAAGGAATCTTTTTAAATATATTTTTTTCTTTCCTTCTGTATGGTGTAACTTGTACTTTTATTGAGATGTCTTCAATTCATCCACCGCCATTTTTTTTAGCAGAATCTGGTGAACCTCCTATTGCATGGGACTTATGGTTAGATATGTTTGAAGCCTATGTGGAAGTTTTAGCTGAAGAAGAGTCTTCACAAGAAAGAAAGGTGTCATTGCTTAAACATAGATTAGGTGCTGTAGGATTAAGGGAGTTTAAAAATCTTCCTAAAATTGAGAATGCTGGCGACATGGGGGTTTACCAATGTGCCGTTAAACAAATGCAAGAAAGATTTGGGAGGAAAATTAATGTAGTGATGGAAAGGTTTAAGTTTTATTCAAGGGCTCAAAAAAGTGATGAATCTATTGATCAATATGTATCAGCTCTAAGAGGCTTAGCTGTCACATGTGAATTTGAAAGCATGACGTATGACCAAGTCTTACGTGATCAGATTCTTATGAAGACCAAATCGAAGAAAATCCAAGAGAAACTATGGTCATCTGGAAGCACTTCCTTAAAAAATGCTATTGAAGTAGCTAGGGGTGTAGAAATTTCCGACCAATGCATTCGTGAGGTCAGGAATGAAAAGAGTGATTCTGATTCTAATTCCATTAATGTTGTAAATAAGGGTGACAAGTCCAAATTCAAGAGTGATAATAAGATGACAAATTATTCATCTTATCCCAGTAAGAAAGGAAATGAAAAGAGTTTTGAAAGAAATAATGACCCGAAAAAATTTGCATGTTTTAGATGTGGGTCTTCTACTCATTTAGCAAATTATAAATGGTGCCCTGCCCTTGATAAAATTTGTACCAACTGTAAAAAAAAAGGACATTTTACCAGAGTGTGTCGAAATTTCAAAGCTAAAGTTAATTATTTGCAAGATGATGAGCAGGATGACATTAATTGTGTCCAGGATGAGAATCAAGATGATGTTTTCCATGTAGTGGGTGACATATGCAGTATTCACGACGAAGTGGCTAAAGGGGCAAGTAGGGTTAAAAAGTTACCATCTTGCCTTGTTAATATCGATGGGTTAGAAGTAAAGGTCATGGTTGATTCTTGTGCCTGGTATACTATTATGGGTATGGATTCATTCAAATCTCTGTGGCCCAGCAGGCCATTATTAGGTCCTGATATACATCCTGGGAGTTACACCGGACACAGAATACCTTTAGAAGGTTTTATAATAGCTAAAATAAGTTTTGGGTGCAACTCTTGTCAGGGAAAAATTTATGTGGCCAATAAGGGTGCGACTATCCTGGGGTGGCCACACATTTATGATTTAGGCATGAAAATTGACCCTAGACTGGAATGTCCAGTTTATTCTATTCAGGATGAGTGCGTTGAAAAGGATGCTTACTCAAATCTTCCAGAGAAATTTCCTGATGTATTCTCAAGTGGGATTGGCAAAATGGTTGGATTCAAGCACATAATAATATTAAGGGAAGGCGCATGCCCTATTCGGCAAAAACTTAGAAATGTTCCAATTATAGAGAAAAATTGGGTGAGATACTTAAAAAACTGTGTAGTGATGGTATTGTTGAACCAGTTGAAAGTTCTGATTGGGTTTCGCCAGTGGTTATTTCGCTTAAATCCAATGGCGATTTGCGCCTGTGTGTAGACCTAAGATGTTTAAACGAGGCTATCTGGGTTGACACATTCCCTCTTCCAAATTTGCAAGAATTGACATCATCTGTGGGTGGTTCTTCTTGGTTTTCCAAGATAGACCTAACTAGTGCATACCATCAAATTGTGTTAGAGGACGATTCTAAACACTGCACTGCGTTTATCACCACAGAAGGAATGTTTAGGTATAAGCGTATGCCTTTTGGGCTCGCTAGTGCATCTGCAGTGTTCCAAAGGGAAATGTGCAGGGTCTTACAGGGGATTGAAAATGCTAAAGTGTTTCAGGATGACATTTTAATATTTGGGAAGAACAAAGAGTGTCATGATAAAGGCTTGTTTGCAGTTCTAGAAGCATTAAGGAAAAGTGGACTAACTATTAAAAATGAGAAATGTGTATTTGGGAAATCTGAGGTAGAATACTTAGGTCATGTCATATCTAAGGATGGTATTCCACCCAAAATTAGCCACGTGGATGCTATTTTAGCTGTTCCAGAACCTACAAGCACAGAACAATTAATGTAATTTCTTGGACTAACAGAATTTTATTCACGCTTTATTGAGAACTATGCTTCAAAAGTTGAACCATTAAGATCCTTACTAAAGAGAGGTGTAACATTTTCATGGGGTGATCAACAGAGAACTTGTTTTGAGAAAGTGAAGAAGGAAATAGTTACTACGCCTTGTTTGAAACCTTTTTTACTAACGGCTGAATGTGTTCTATCTGTGGATGCGTCTGGGTATGGCATTGGCGCTGTGTTTTCCCAACGGGTCAAGTCTGAAAAGTGGGTAGTAGCATATGCTTCACGTACCTTAACCTAAGCGGAACGGAACTACTCCGTTATAGAAAAGGAACTGTTAGCCGCTTCATGGGCAGCTGAAAGATTTCGAATGTATATATGGGGAAGGAAGTTTAAAATTTGTACTGACCACAAACCATTAGTGAACATTTTGAGGCCTGAGGGCGGGAAGAACTTAACGCCAAGATTAGCTCGTTTGGCTTCAAAGCTGCAAATGTTTAGTTTTGACATTGAATACATTCCCGGTAAAGACAATGTTGTTGCTGATGGCCTATCTAGATTACCCAATGCAGATTTGTCTGATGCCAAGACCAACACTGATTGTGAAGTGGCATTTACTGCCAAGGATGTATTTCTTATAGACGCTGAGAATGTTGTTAGCAATATTTCTGAAGCATCTTGGGTGAGTGAGATGGAGAAGGATGTGGTCCTAAAAGAAATTAAACGATTCATAATTGAAGGATGGCCTAGAGAGTCATATTTACGTGGTGAATCTATTGCCTTTTCTAAGATTAAGGATGAGTTGTGTATCGTCAATGATATCATCTTAAGAGGTGACAGGATTGTGCCTCCAGTTGGTTTAAGGAAAGACATTGCTGAGAGAAGCCATTTTGGACATGGTGGTATGTCTAGTTCAAAGAGAAGAGTTAAGGAGTGGTTCTGGTGGCCAGGTGTGGACTCCATGGTGGACAAATTAGTAAGGGATTGCAAAATCTGTAACAGCAGTGATAAAGTGGCTAAGCCGTTGAGTGTGCCATTGACCATGGTGGAGCTACCTGAATATCCGTGGCAGAAAGTAGCTATCGACTTTATGGGACCATTTTCAGCTTTGTCTTCTACAGATTGCTATGCCATTGTATTAGTGGATTATTATTCGAAATGGCCCGAGGTAAGAATGGTGAATGGAATGACTACGGATGTTGTCATTGAGTTTTTAGAGGATGTATTTTCGAGAGAGGGTGTACCTGAAATGTTGGTTTCGGATAATGGTCCCCAATTTGTCTCACAAAAAATGGAAGAGTTTTTATTGGTAATGGGCATTAAGCACATTAAGTCATCATTGTACCACCCAGAGGGAAATGGCCAGGTTGAGCGCTTCAACAGGGTGGTCAAGGAAGTGATTGAATTAGCATTGAGTGCAGGGTTACCCTGGAGGAAGGCTTTGAAAGAGAGGTTGACCGCCTATCGTGTAACTCCCCACTCAGCTACTGGAAAGACACCTTTTGAAATTTTGAGAGGCAGGAAGCCATTTACGGGGTTGGTTCCCTGGTGGTTAAGGAAGAGAAATAATAAAATGCAAAGTAACACCAAGAACGTTGATGAAGAAGTCAGATCTGAAGTTAAAAGGTATCAAGACCGCAATCAGCAGTATCATGGAAACAGATGTAACTGGCCTCTAGTTAAGATAGGTCAGATGGTTAGGGTGAAGAACCCTAGGAAGGTATTGAAAGGTGAAAGTGTATGGTCCAAACCTTTAAAGGTAATTAAGGTTTTTGGTAGTGCTGTTGAATTGGAAGATGGCAAAAGGTGGAATTTTCGTCAATTAAGTTTTTGTAATGAGAGGAGGGGTGTGGTTGGTGTACATTCTGATGGTGGGTCTTGTAGTGGTTACTTGTTAGGCGATGATTTTGGTTTGGTTAAGGATTTGAGGCTGACTGGCAATGCAGGCACGTGTGAGCCTAGAGATGTTGACGTTGGTGACGTTGGTCTTTCTGGTGCTAGAGATGTTATAGATGTTGAGGGTGTCGGATCATCTCGCTCTAATGTTGATATTAGTGGTGAATTTCTTCGCCGTGGCGATAGAGTAAGGAAGATGCCAGCTAGGTTTTTGGATTTTAAGTTAGGGTAATTCTTCCGATGGTTCCTTAGTTTTTTGAGGAGGAGGGTGTGTGGTATTCGTGCATGTATCGTGCGTGTGTGTCTCGTGTGTGTGGCGCGTGTGTGTGTGTGGCGCGTGTATGGCATGCGAGTGTAGAGCGTGTATGGCGTGCGAGTGTGGAGTGCGTGGAAGGTTGTTTGTGGAATGCAGGTGAGAGTCAGTTACTGGAGGGGAAGGCGGAGGAGGTCCTGTGTTCATGTTGCTGTACTACTTACTACTATCAAATAAAGAAGAAGATTAAACAAGCAACCCTGTCTGCGTGTCCCTGCTTACAATAGCGCTGAAATCCGCGATCCAGGGAGAGCCGCCTCTCTCAGGGTGTGAGCGCCCAGCAGGCAAGTTGCTCGTCTCCACTTCGCCGAGGTCTGGCACCGAACGGCGAAAAGCGTCGGGGCAATGGAGTCGGGACGGGTACCAGGTTATCTCAGCATTCCGGGCAAGCTGAGAGTCCGGAAAACCATGGGCGATATCAGCACGTCGCCCCCGCTGGATCAGCCGGTAAGTCGGGCAGGATGGCAGGCAGGATAGTAAGACGGGGCTCAAGGGCTGGCGGAGCCGGGAGCTTACGCGTCCGCTCCGGTCGCCATCTTGGCTCCTCCCCGCTTCGCCCCATTTTGACTAATTAATACACCATAGAAGACACAACTCGTTCTCCAGTTAAATCAATAAGTCTGCTTCCAGGAGTGATGCATACAAATGCAGTGGAGCGCAAGGTGTGTATGTGTGTGTGTCAGTGTGTCAGTCTTTAAAGCAGTGTCCTCCCGCTGGGTGACATCTTTCAAAACAAGCATTAGCATAGCCAATAGGTCTCGCCTTTGGGACCCTATAAGTGTTTAGTCATGCAACAGTTGATGCTGTTACGCCAATGCTTGTTTAGTTTTCGGGACTTGCTTGTTTTTTGTTGTATTTATTTTAGTTTGAGTTTGTTTGCCTTTTCTTAACTTACAAACAACTCATTAAAACCTGGCAGAAAACATTTAACAGAAAAAAATTAATTTGCTGTCACTTGGAACAAATAAAGTGAGACTGCTTCAAATTACGTGCCAATATCTTTCATTTATTCAATATGTATTCCATGTAGCGCCTACTATTGTTCCTTTCTGTCACTTCAACGACGCAACAAAATTGCGGGCATATTTAACAAAGTAACTACAGCCTCAATAAGAAATCTCACAAAACTATTTATCAATGTGTAGATATGTCATAATATTTCAGATGCTGTACTACCAATTTGGCCTGTCAACAATGTATTTTCGTGTATCTCTAAAAACAAAAAGTGGCACTTGAAACTTTTTGCGGAGAAAGTTTTCGGGGTTTGTATTCGCTCTTACCACATAATATTTAATGCCACTTTTAATCACACAGCTGCAGTTTTGGTTAGCCGTAAACGCTGGTGGTTGCTTTGCTGGGACTTGCGGAAGCGGTTTATTGTGGCTCCCGTGCAGATGTTCCACTGTTGCTCTGTTAATCACCGCCACTATAAACACGCCGCTGGGCATTAATGAGCGTTAAAGCCCCAGGGGCTCCCGTGTCGCGGTGTTCGGACAGAGAGTGAGAGGAGCTCTGTAATCCGCGGCTCTGCATGCTCTGAGTCGGCTTAAGGGCCCTTTTGGGGCTGATCGGAGATAAGGGCAGAGCTCCACTTCAGCACATGCTGGTGCCGTTAAAAGCCCATTTGCTGTCCCGGAGGATGAAAGTGACCCCGGGTGACCTGCGCGCTCCGGTGAAAGGAAATGTGACATCTTCGACACCTCACGCCACACTTCCCATCCTCTGCTGGGTGTTTTACCCTGTTTTCCCACCGCAGCTGGGAACCCCCATTACTTGAGTGTGTGTCGAGGGAAAGGGGGGTGCTCAGGGTGGAAGGCTTGTTCTTCACATTCCTGTAAGCTGATCAGCCAGACCCCACCTCTTCCTCACCTACCCTCATTTTGTTTTGTATATTTTAAATGGCTCGCCGTCCACCTGGATAAAATGCAGAGCAGCGAGTAATACCCGCAGCAGCACAGAAGAGGTACACCAAACTGGCAGCGTATTCTTTAAAGATGGCCTGTTTCTTCGCGCCTTTGTGCCTTAGAGTGTTTGTTTTAACACTGGACATCCGTGGTAAGTGTGTGTTGTATGAGGCGAGAGGGGTAGAGAGCCGGAGGCCAGGTGAATGGAAGGGGGCGGAGGAGGAGGCGGACTTACTAGCTCTTCAATAGACTACATTCGCTGCACATTCCAAGTGCACAAATACACACCTGTCATCCCAGTATCACTGGGTGGCAGAGGTTTGTCAAACCTAGGCCCAGATCCCTGAATTTGTGGGGCACACCCACTAGTATCCTAGGTAGGGCAGACTGCATTATGTGACAGGGGAGCATTACATTTTGTGGCAAGGATGGCTAAATTATGCTCCAAAAAAGGCAAATTATCCGGCATTATGCAGCAAATAAGTTTTACTTCATTAGTTTTATTGTTTTTTTTACCTATGGTAATACTGTCTGGGCAAAGATTGCAGATGATGGGGCAAATGCGACAAATCCATAATTATGTGAAAAACGCAGAAGCCACAGTATCACATTATTCTAGTGGCCTTGGTCATAGCTGAGACTGCATGTGCTTTCTATCGACCAGGATGATGGTTACTATGTATCAGATGGAACGTTGGGCATCCTTGACCCCTCCCACTCATCTTGTGACATGGCTGAGTGGGGTCAAGTGAAGTGAGGCAGATTGGGTGACATGGCTGAGCAGTCATGGTCTACCTCATGCACAGTGCCCCAGGAAATAATCCCTGGCAAAGTCAATAAGTCTTGTTTGTAAGAGGTATTGGCTCAGTCAGTGCTTTATTAGCCATGATGTATAGCAGCATGGCAAAATCGATAAATCAATAAATACGCCAGTATGTAGCTGCCACATTATGCAGGCACGTGCATGTGATCAACAAGCATACAGCACCTTTAAAAGACCACTTTTTTTACTTACTGATCCGTGATTGATTAGTAAATAAAAAAAATAGCACAAAAGTGATCTTATAAAATCTATTGCGAAAGCGCTTTTAAAAGAAACTACAAAAAAAAACAATGGGTGATTTTGTGGAAGTAGGAGCGGGTTGGAAGTAGATTGGGGTGAAGCAACAGGGTGGGTGTGGGAGAAACGACACAGGGAACAATACATGGGTGAAAGCGACCAACAGAGAGAGTAACACAAATGGAAGAGTAAATCCCCACAGTAGGAAAGCTCCAGCATTGAGCCACCACCCCCTGGAACCGAAAGGCAACAATCCTGTGATCCTGCACAGCTGCAAACAGTCAAGAGCACCATCCAGGGTGACACAGCAGCACAGTGAAGACCCAAACAGAAGACCGGACAAAGGAAAGAGCACAGCACATGAAAGAAAGTGATGCAGAAGCCCGGGAGCTTCTCCCCTCTGGGTGCCTGATGTCAGCCAACCTGCAACCCCAGTGCAGCCTGTTGGCTCTTGGAGGAATGGCACCCTGAGCTGTGATCATAGACTGGCTGCAAGGGCTCACTGATGCTCCCTCACCTCCTCCTATGCACATATACAGTTTGCTGGAGGGGATGGAGAGAGTGAGGTGGGCATGTTGTTTCCACCGCCGCCACTCTCTGCTACCAGCCTTCTTCAGCCCTCAGTTCTAGACCAGCCCCATGTGATGTAAACCGACCATGATGACCGAGTGGGAGTGGGACAGTGAGAGAGCAAATGGGGAGGATATCTAGCCCCTCCAAATGCCTTGATCAGCAAAACAAGCATTACAAATTTAATAGCTCCCGCCTTTCATTCAGTTAAAGCGATTTGTTTTGCTATACAATGCCATTAGCAAAGCAAATGTCTTTAACTTAATCAAAGGCGAGACCTATTGCATTTCCATTGCTTGTTTTGGCTAATGGGGCTAATATGAATTCTAGTTAGTCCACAGGGTTGTGAGATTTATGGACGCGGCAACTCCAGCCGTGGGAGACCGAACCGCCGCCAACGTGAGTTACAGGTCTGTGAGGCAGCAGCACGCCGCAGCAGCCTATTTCCAGCACGAACCAGGCACTTTTAAAAAGAAGCACAATTATGAACTTGGAACCCACCAGAGGGTAAAGAATTGACTTTAAAATCGGGAGTTTACTATGAAGGGAGAAACGGACCTATATCAAATGACCCACACCAGAAGGAAGTTAATGAGGACTACTGCTACTAGCATGCATTGCACTGGAGTATGCATGCCTTACCTAAATGGCTAGAAGTCGTCCGTTCCTGTTTTTCCGCTTCACATTGCCCGCCCTATGAAGAAGATGCCAGGAGCATTGAAACGCGTCAGGGACAGCTTTAAATCAGGTCGTTTTTGTGCTTCATGTGAATAAAAGGTTCTGTGAACAGTGTTTCGTGGAGTGCGGTCTCTAAAGCTTGGGGGCTTTTTTTGATATATATACATACATATACATATATATATATATATATATATATATATATATATATATATATATATATATATATATATATATATATATTTACATATTTACACTTGCTTGATATAAAATAACTGAAATTACATGTGATAAGACTGTGTTTATGGGGTAATGTCTTACTTTTGAGCTTCTTGCTAATGTTGAAATTGAATAGGTCAGATTAGAGGTTTTTTCTCATATTATTTGTTATTTCCCCCTCCTCTGGGACCTAAAAGTAAATTGGAGGTACCTCTCTTCTTATATAAGCAGAAGAGGGAAGGTACATGATTTTATAATATGTTACTTCATGATACTTTGCAGTATCACACAAAATTCTATAGTGCTGTTCACATGCATCGAGGCATTAAACCTTGGAATGAGTCTGTAGATCTTTCCTGAGGCAAGCATGTATTCCTGCATCAGAAAGCATGACCCAGTGTGTAGTAATCGTATAGCTCTTCAATCCCAGATGGCACATCATCCATAATAATATACTGCATAGCTAAACACTTATAAGGTCCCAAAGGCAAAACCTATTGGCTATGCCAATGCTTGTTCTAATCTTCCGAAGCTGCAGAAAACAAGATGAGACTACTGCCCCTACACGAGACTTCCTGGAGTTTTTATTGAAAAAAAACTTCAAGACTCTTAACTGAGTTCTCAGGCTTGGAGGAGAGGGGGGTGTACATTGCTACTGACCATTTAGTGGAGTTCCATAGGTCATGCAAGCTTCCAGTTAAGACTATCTCAGTCTTATCAGAGTTTAATTTAAGGTGGTTACTATTCATCCAATCAGGGATGAATAGCTTTGTATTTTGGAAGATCGTTTTAGAATCTGGTGAATTATCGATAGCTCAGAATAGTTGCATACCATGTGCATAATTGTAAATTCCCACATTCATTTTGAGAGTTCACGATGTACAAGTTAAAATGGTGGGAGGACAAAGACTACCCCTGAGGTACACCGCAAGTAAGTTGGACCTTGCGAGAGCCAAAGGGAGATAAGAAGACCGACTGAAATTGGTCCTGTAAAAAAGAAACAAACAAGTCAAGTACCGTCCAACGTATACCTGTGGTTCCGACATGGTTCACCAGAGGCTCGTGATCGATCAAGTTGAATGCCGCAGAAAGGTCAAGGAGCACCAGTGCCTGGGTGGTGCCCTTGTGAGCTTCTCCCCTCATGTTGTCTACAATGGAGAGGATTATTGCTTCATTTGAATGGGCTGGCTGAATACCCACTAGATGAAGTTCAAAAAAGCGGGTTTCCTTGAGAAAAGAGCAAAGACAGTTAGCAACTTGTGCTTCCAAAACTTTTGCTAAGTAGGGAGGCAAAGCGATATGATGGGTATTCAGAATATATGCATCGTAGCCAGCTTATTTTAATAGCAGAACCACGATCTCTTCCTTAACAGAACTGGGAACCAGACCTTGGCGTAAGGAGTCATTGAGTAGGGATAAGGACGGGTCGAGAAACCGAGAAAACATTTTAACCCTGTCAGAGGACAAGTGTCTGAGGGAAAGAGGCCCAATTTAACTTTTCTGAATAGGTCTGTGAGATGTGCCTTGCTAATAGTTGGTAACTTGGACAGTAAATTAGGATTCCTGTCCATGATGAGTGTTTTCACTGGAGGGAGCATTTGAGGGATTCTATCTTTAATTGCTTTGATCTTATGAACAAATGATTAAGTGCTTCACAAAAGAATAGTGTAGGAGGTATTATCGTAACTGTCAGGATTTGATAACTCGGACACAATTCCTTTCATATCCTTCGACTTATTAGTCGAGTTAAAAAAAAAATCCAGAGAAAAAAGCAGCTTCATCTGTGGAATATAGTGTTTAGGTCTCGCGCCTAGCGTTGCACTGCATAGCAGTGCTCCGCACAGCGTGAGGCATTTTGTAATCGAAAAACGGGGTTTCAGCAGTCACTTTGGACTGTGAAACGTACGTGCTTGTGCTTTTTTGTATAGTGTTACCCCATTGGCCTTTGCGTGGGTCTTATTGTAAAAGACTGCACGCTATTGGCCCGAAGCACGAGCAGCGCTCCTCCCATGGCCTATTGGTGTCTATTACGCGCACCAAGCGCGTAATCGACACCAATAGGCCGTGGGAGGAGCTATGATTGTGCCCACACAGGTGTGATGTGCGCGCCACTTGTTTTTTTCATGTGAACACTGCAGAGGAAAATTACAAAACAGTCCTCCCCCCTTGTTGCTGCTGCGTCCGTGATCTCCCCACCCCCTCGTTGCTGATGCATGCGTGATCTCCCCACTCCCTCCCCCCCTCGTTGCTGCTGCATGCGTGATCTCCCCATCCCCCCCTTTGTTGTTGCTGCTGCGTGCGTGATCTCCCACCCCCTTCCCACCTCGTTGCTGCGTGCGTGATCTCCCCACCTCGTTGCTGGTGCGTGCGTGATCTCCCTCCCCCCCCTCGTTGCTGATGCGTCCGTGATCTCCCCACCCCCTTCCCCTCCCTTGCTGCTGCGTGCGTGTTCTCCCCTATCCCCCTCGCTGCTGCGTGTGTGATCTCCCACCCCCTCCCTCCCCCTCGTTGCTGGTGTGTGCGTGATCTCCCAACCCCCTCCCCCTTTGTTGCTGGTGCGTCTGTGATCTCCCCACCCCCTCGTTGCTGATGCGTCCGTGATCTCCCCACCCCCTTCCCCTCCCTTGCTGCTGCGTGCGTGTTCTCCCCTATCCCCCTCGCTGCTGCGTGTGTGATCTCCCACCCCCTCCCTCCCCCTCGTTGCTGGTGCGTGCGTGATCTCCCACCCCCTCGCTGCTGCTTGCGTGATCTCCCACCCCCTCATTGCTGCTGCATGCGTGATCTCCCCACTCCCTTCCCCCTCGTTACTAGTGCATCCGTGATCCCCCCCCCCCACCCCTCGTTGCTGGTGCGTGCATGATCTCTCACCCCCCCCCCCCCCCCCATTGCTGGTGCGTGCGTGATCTCCCACCCCGCCCTCATTGCTGGTGTGTGCGTGATCTCCCACCCCCCCCTCATTGCTGGTGCGTGCGGGATCTCCCCACCCCCTTGTTGCTGATGCGTGCGTGATCTCCCCCCCCCCCCATTACTGGTGTGTCCGTGATCTCCCCACCCCCTCCCTGCTGCGTGCTTGATCTCCCCACCCCCATCGTTGCTGATGCGTTTGTGATCTCCCCACCTTCTTTCCCCCTCGCGTGATGTGTGCGTGATCTCCCCACCCGCTCCCCCCTCTTTGCTGGTGCGTGCGTGATCTCCCCACCCGCTCCCCCCTCGTTGCTGGTGCGTCCGTGATCTCCCCACCCCCTTCCTGCTGCATGCGTGATCTCCCACCCCCCCTCGTTGCTAGTGCGTGTGTGATCTCCCCACCCGCTGCTGCGTGCGAGATCCCCCCCCCCCCCCCCCCCCTCCACTCCCCTTGTTGCTGGTGCGTGATCTCCTGACCCCCTCCCCCACCTCGTTGCTTTTCAGTGGAAAGGGTTCCTGTGGATATGTTTTATATGGTAGGGTGGTGGGAAAATTGAGATTTCAGGTAGAGGAGTGCTGCGAAATACAGATAAGTGCATATCCCTACCTATTAATGTAACATTTACAAAACAAGCATTTGCAATGCAATAGGTCTCACATTATTAACGTTTGAGCTATTTGCATTGGTAAATAATGCAACACCAATAGCTCAAACTTTAATAATGCGAGACCTATTGCATTGCAAATGCTTGTTTTATATTGTTTAAACTGAGACATGCCTTTTTTATTTTTCTTTTTTTTTTCAGGCATATAATTCCTACGCCAATTCCCACGAAGTACTAATTTAGAAGTTTTAAATCTTTAGAAAACCATTTTGGGGCATCTTGGCGCCTGGCCAACCTGACTTTTGGTAGAGGGGCGTGTATATTGCTTGCTTCTTTCAGACAGGCTGTGATATTTTCCTCTTGTTGATTAATATTAACATGTTTATCATAGCCAGTGATTTACAAAAAGAGTCAATATTGGCGTGTGTCCAGTTCCTAGCCAGTATCTCCAAGCTTGCGAGGGGATTGGGAAGAGCCAGATCAGTTTGCGTAAACTTTATTTAAAAAATGATCAGGCCAAACACAGGGCATGCCCATAAGATTGGCTGTTTAGAGGTTGGTAGTCCATAACTGATATAAAATATGGCCTTTTATATGGATAGGAGAGGCCACATGCTGTTCGAAATTCAGGCTGCTTAGCGAGTCTGTAAGTTCCAGAAATACTTGGCCCCCCGGATCCTTATTGGCCCAGTGATTGAAATTCCCAATTACCAGGATTTTAGCATGATTAATCACTAGGCGGGAGAGATGTTCTGCCAAAGAGTGAGGAAAGTGAGGCATATGGCATGCAGGTCTGTTTCCCAGCACACAGATTAAGGAGGTAGGTGTAGAATGAAGTTTGATTAAAAGACTGTCTACTGCTGTAATATCGAGAGCAGTCAGACTGGTGAAGTTAATTTAATTGTGGATTATAGCTTCTACTCCTGTTTTACCTGTGGACCGTTGGCCTCCAGAAGATAATTTTCTAGGAGGGCTGCTGGAATGTCAGTGGATGATTCAGACGATAGCAGAGTTTCAGTTAGTAATAAAACTTCTTTTTTTTTTTTTAAGAGTCCAGCAACTGGAATATTTCTAGTTGGTGTTTGACCATTGACCGAATATTCAAATAGATGACCAAGAGTTGATTGACCGAGCTATTAGTTCTCATGGGGATACTAACCGGGGATGGGGTTGATTGGCATACTTGGTTCAGTGGTAGAGCTGCTGTTATGTAGTAGCCCTAAATTAGAAAGACAAGACCTAATGGTGGACTCTAAATTGATATTCTGCTGCGTATAGTTGTTTAAGTTCGTGGGAAGATTAAGTCAGGTTTTGGGGATAGTGACTAGCCCCAGCCGGCCGCAAACCGGTGCAGACGGGCTTGCATTTGGTGTGCCGGCGGTGCGACTGCTGTGCGTCCGTGCCGCCTCTGGCATTTAAAGGGCTGCAGACTTACAGGCTCTGACCCCTCAAAATCAATTTGTTGCCTCAAAAAGATTGTAGTCAATTGGACGCAACTGGTGTCTTTAAGTAGGGCAGTACCGTGCAAAAACTTAGAAGTGCACGTTCGTTTTTAAAAACGAAAGGGTCTCAAACATTTATAACATATTAGTATTAAAAGGGGGGGTGTCCAAGATGGGGCCCATGTGTTAGTGTAATTTCGAATCGCTGCGGCACTGATCTATCATTCAGGTGGTTCCCGGGAGAGTGGGCGCCCTGTCGGGCGAGCACGGAGAGCCGAATGAGTGGGGAGCTGATCGGGGGCATTCACACCGCTCTCAGACTGAAACTGCGGCCGCGATTATATTTTGATTGCGACCGGACAGCCGGGAGTCAAGATGGTGCCTGGGCGGCCGTGACTGCTGAGACCGGGCCTCAGAGAAAATAGACAACGGGAGCCGAGGCTGGGGCTGCACATAAGCTCACCCCCATGGCAGCTTTGAAGCGGAGGAGCCTCCCCCCCTGGTGCTCATCTTAATCAGCAAGGGTAAGTGAAGCGACTCGTATCCCCCTGTCAGTTTTTGGTGTGCGCCCACCCGAACAAAGGGACCGGGAGCTGGTGTGGAGACAGGCATTCTTGGAGCCGGAGATCGCAGTGGGAGCCTGGACTCAGCTGCGCACTACGTGCAAGACTGCGGTGGGCAGCCCCGAGTGATAGCGGGGAACTCGCTGGGAACCGGGCACACATTGGCGCTGCCCCCCCTGTCCTTCCTAACAACGCACTGTGCCACAGCCAGCTCTGAGGCCTACTGCCAGATGGGAGTAACTTCTGGCTGCTCGAGCTGCCAGCCGCCGGATGGATGTCGTGATGACTGCCGGCAGGGGGGAGTGAGGTAGCAAAGGGATGCGTTGGAGCCCCAGGCTGTTTCTTGTGGCTCGCCCGGCTTGGTGACCGCGATCCAGCCCCCTGGCTTGGAAAAGGGAGGATGGGGTAGAAGTGCAAAGACCTCAAAAAATTTGCTCACGAAAAAGTGTACCCTATATAAGAGAAGACTACAAAGGTCAGGAGAATTCAGAATCTGGTTCTTCCTACCAGGGTGACTCCAACAACTCCGAATCAGAGAATGAGGGGTGGTCAAGTGACGGTTCTAACGAGTTGGAGCGGCAGAATGAGGAGACCAAGGTTACCAACCAACACAGATGTACCCATGGTCTAGTCCATTTGGTCCTGTTCCATACCAAGGACCACCACCTTTTCACGGACCACCACATTACCAGACAGGCCATTCTTTCAACCCAATTACAATCCAAACCGTTTTTTAGGACAGGGCAGAAGAATGGGCAGACGAGGCAGAAGAAACAACTTCAACAAACCGGTATAATGGGAAGACAGCAATGCGCCGGTGAGCACCCGCAGCATGACTAAGGCGCCAACAGCAGGAACAAGCATGATGCAGGACTAGTGGTGAACCTGACAAACTCCATTTTGAGCACTGGGTGTGAGTGTTTGATTCAGATGCTCCGTCCATCACCACCCCCTTTTGTACTGCTTTTGGCCGCCATAAGTGTGGCAGGGTATGCTCCGACGTGAGTCCCTTGCTCACTTTGCCACTGGATTCAAGCAAGCCGGGCTGAAGACGGCTGGAATGCCAGAAACCGGTCCTCGGAAGCTTGTTTCCGGTCCAGGGAAGACATGGCTTGGCAGTTCGGGCTGGACTGTTCCCATGAGGCACAGGGTCAGACTGATTTGCATATAGCCATGTCTGAACTAGGGTGGCAGAGTGGGCTAAAGAACGGTGATGGATTGAACCCAGATCTTTTGACTGGGTGTGAGTGTTTGATTGATTCAGATGCTCCGTCCATCACCACCCCCTTTTGTACCTCCTTCCTAGATATAAGCATCTGCGCCAGAGATGGGGTTCTATATAGCTCGCTCTATACAAAACCAACTAATAAAAACAGCCTACTGCACTTCGGGAGTGCTCATCCACGAGCCCATAGAGAGAACCTCCCTGTAGGGCCATTTTTGCGTATTTGCAGGAACTGCGCTGATCTAAACGACTACAGAGCAGAAGTAGATATCCTGTCAAGTAAATTAGTGGAGAGAGTATATCCCAAAAGGATCACTGAACGGGCTAAAAAGCGATCTTGAAACACCCCGGGAGAGGCCCACTGGAGTCCTTCCCAAGAGAAGAGAAAGAGAAAGATAAATTGATCTGTGTAACGACGTACAATGCATCTTCTAATGATATCAAGAGGATTATAAATGTAAAATGGGCCGTTTTGACCTCTAATAAACTCGATTTTGAGAAGCCTATGTTTTCATTTAGAAGGAATAAAAGCATAAGAGACTCATTGATGCATACGGATTTCCGAAAAACCAAAATAAACGAACAGCCAACACTTTGGAACCAAAAACCAGTTACAGGCCACTATCCGTATGGATCGTGCGTGGTATGCCCTTAACCGACCACACTAATGAAATAGATCTAGGCATGCACCACACATGGGAACAACAAACAAACACGAATTGCAACAGCGAAAAAGTAATTTACTTGTTCAGGTGCCCATGCACCTCATGTATGTGGGGATGACAGGAAGAAAAGTGAAGGTTCGCATCAGCGAACATCGGAGCACCATAAGACACGCAATCACAGCAACACAACTAACAGCCCACTATGTTGAAAAGAAACATACAGACATAGACCTAAGATGGACAGTAATTGAGAAGGTGAAAGGAGAGGGTGACATCACAAGGATCCTTTTGGAACGCAAACAACTGTGGGTGTACAGGCTTAAAACACAAGTCACAGGATTGAATGACTCCATACCGTGGAACCAACTTAACAAGAATAGGTAGTCCAGATGCGCACAATATGTGACATTAGATCCCTCGAAACCTACTTGCAATATCCACCGGTACGACCCCAGCATATTCCAAATTCAGCGTTTACGGTCTTAAGGCATAGCGCACGTCTTATACCTAACAGCAGGGTCTGGATTAATACATGACGAGTCGTGATTGTTATAGTTGCTTATCCCATTACCTATATATAACCTATGGTAATAAGTCAAATCTACAGGAGTGGGTGTTTCTCCATCAGTGTTACGACCAGCTGGGGGCAGCCCTCTGTGATAGTATTATGATCCCATTTTAAAGTCTTAGCTCTCCCCACGTACCCAAGAGATAACTGAAAAAATAGTACACTATCGATAAAGGTAGTGTTGGAACTATGTCCCATCCCTGTGAATACATCTCTATGTACGCTAGTTGGCCGAGTAAAGTGATTAGGTTTAAATATTGGTTTATCTCAAACTAGATTACGTCCCGTAAATAACTATAGCTTCATATTATATTAGGGAGGTGACACTTCTCACACTGAGACAAGTCCATGAGGTGGAACGTTAATGTTGTGTTCCACCAGGAAGACTACATTTCCCATCACCCCTTGGGCTAGGGAGCGAACCACATCCGGGGTCACGATCACCACGAGAATTCCCATGGGGCCGCAGCGAGACGCTGTGATGTAATCACGCAGACGAGGTAGAGGGCGTTCCTATGCGGTTACAAGAAATTAGTTTCCTTTAAAAATGGGGCTGTCCGACACATCGGGCCTCCAAGCAGCTGGGACCCAACTCAAATAGATGAGACAGCGGGGCAGGACCCTTGATGGGGTGAATAATCACTGTAGAAATGCGATACAGGTATGAACCGACACGTTACCGCAAAAGCAGCGGGACAGCTTGATCTAAACTCACTTGTTTTCTGCCTGTTTGTTTTTGTCCCCACATCAAACCTCCAACCCCCCCCCCCACGCCCCCCCCCCCCCCCCCCACCCCGGCAACCCCTTTGTCTGTTTCATTACTGGCGGTGCCATTAACATGACGCGGCACCTTTACTCTCAACATGCCTTGTGGAACCCCTTTTTTTACCTCTGGGTTTAACTACAGGGCTACCCCACTAACTGAGGTCTAGCGTGAAGTGGAACCTCTCCCAAATTGGGGTAAGATGTGACGCTGGAGTGAGAGGGATGAGTGATTGACATGGTGATTTTTAACGGCAGGTGTGTATGTGAGTGTTTGACATGAGGTTTTTCCTAGTTACACACACACTAGTGTTTTGAAAGATGGTAGGATGCGACAAATTACCACCACCACATGGATACAACACAGTAAAGAGTGTACAATAGAGAAACACACATTCCTAGTAGTAGTATAAGTTTATGAATGTGTCAACATCCGAATGGAATTTCACTGGGATTCTGGCACATATGCACAATACACAGCTATACTATTTATTTATTTATTTCATCTTTATTTCGACCATTTGGTCATAAAAGATACACATACATAAAATGAGATAAATCTATCACAGTTATAAAACATCAATACATACTGTTCATAAAAAACCAGACTTTACAGGTGATTGTTAAAAAAGAGGGATTCTCCAATTTACCCAGTATTTTTTATAAGACGACTACGCGTGTGCCAGACATTCGTTAGGAATTTGGAAAGTGCAAAGACAGTTGGGCCAGAAACATCGCTTTTTAAAATTCTGTACATCGGTGCGTATTCCCTGCCACCCAAATTCTTGATCAATGGCAGCAGCCAGTACTTTCTAGTTGTCTTATATGCTGGGCAGAAAAAAATCACGTGCAAGTCATTTTCCTCTTTGTCAACGCAAAGAGGACAGAACTTGGTCGAAGTGGTTTGCGCCCAAGTACTAGTAAAGGACCGTAAAGGCAGAGTGCCGTACCTCCACTGGAGAAATACCTTCCTGGTGAATGTGGGGTATACAGGATCAAGGGCTTTCTCAAATATGTAGAGATCCTTGGTTTGCAGGAATAAGGAGGAGAGGGACCCCTCTGTCTGGGTGGCTATAACCCTAACCCTTTTGTGCTCGTGGAACAACTTCGCAAGTGCTCTCTTCGGGATTCTTGGTGCTGTGGTAGCTGGTTCAGTCCACAGCTCGGGGAGCCCCATATCTGTGCAAACCAACTGGATGTTTTGGACCCAGGGAATACTAAGCACCTTGGGATGTTTTAGTAGTTCGACCAATTCCTCCCTGTAGTCGATGAGATCGTCGCCGCACCATAGCCTGCGCCAAAAGGCTATGGGTCTTAGACTTATCTCGTCGACGAGTGGCCGTAGCCCTAAGTCAAGCCTCAAAGGGAGGAGCGGGGTGCTAGGGGGGAGTGCGGTAATTTGTCGTAAAAACCTGTTTTCTGTACGAGACAAATTCCGACAGGGGATATGGCCCCACAATTCGGCCCCGTACAAGATCGCCCCCCTTGCCTGTGCCTTATATATCTGGATTAGGGCCCCCAGTGGGCGGTAGGTCGAACCGGTCATCATTCGTGTGATGCCCCCAGTGATTTGCACTAGTTTGAGGTTAGCCCTAGTTTGGTGGGTCTCCCAGGTCATGTTTTCATTGAGTGTCACGCCGAGATATTCGAACGTGGCAACTCTTTCCAGTCTCGTTGCTCCTAACAAGGGGTTCGGGCGCTGTTTAGGGCTTGGATTCAACACCATATATTTGGTCTTTGTGGCATTGATTTCGAGCCCTCTATCCTGGCAGAAGGCCACAAAGGCATCAAGTATCTTTTGAATGCCCATGGGTGTCTTGGATACCAACAGCGTGTCGTCCGCAAACATTATTGCGGGCACGCTGTTGCCATTCAGTTTAGGGGCATCAGTGTAGTCGGTGGCATTTAGGTGAGCGAATATCCCGTTGACGAAGAGGCAGAACAGGGTCGGCGCCAGCACACAACCCTGTCTTACCCCTCTGCCAACGGGAAATCTATCTGTCAGCTCCCCCGACCTCCCACACCTCACCTGGGCATAATTGTTATGATGCAGCCTCTGTAGGGTCAATAAGATGTCTGGTGGGACACCCATCCCTGCTAGGATGACCCAGAGTTTCCCCCTTGGCACGAGGTCGAAGGCGGCTTTTAAGTCCACGAAAATCGTGTACAGACTACCGCCCTCGAACCTCACTGTCCTCCAGCAGATCAGGTTCAGTCTGAAGACCTGGTCCACAGTCGATACCCCTTTCCTAAAGCCTGCCTGATATGGACTGAGGGCACCCACCTCCTCAATCCATTCCTGTAGCCTGTTCAGGAGAACCCTACCGAACAGCTTCTGTGCTACATCTATCAGGCTAATCGGCCTGTAGTTGGCTGGGAGCAGGGGGGATCCCTTCTTGAAGATAGGGACCACCTCAGCCCCCAGCCAAGTACTGGGTATTTCCATCCCACTGAGGACACCATTAAAAAGGGCTACGAGGTAGGGCGCCCAGACAGTGTTCTCCTGTTTATACAGATCCCCTGGTAGCCCATCCAGGCCAGGGGCCTTCCCCGAAGCCAAGCCTGAAATAGCAACTGTAACCTCACTCAGTGTTACCTCATCCGCCTGCAAACCCTGACTCCCTAGTTCAGGTAGTACGGGAGGCTCTCCGGACTCAGCGCTATATAGCGACTGGAAGTGGGCCTGCCACACTCCAGGGGCTATATTAGGCACCACTGCCGAATTTAGACTCCCTGATCCCCCATTCACCATTCTCCAGAACAGGCGTTGGTCTTGCACGGCTAGGGCCTTTGTAAGCTCCTCCCACTGGCTTTCCTCCCATTCTATTCTGGCCTGTGCGAGAAGCTTTTTATAGGCTTGTCTGCATTGCTTGAGACTTTCACCTCCTTTGCCCTCCCTGATTGCTCCCAGGAGTTCTGTTTTGGCCCGCCTGCAGGCTGAATTATACCATCGCGTTTTACCGCGGGGCCTCGCCTTCGGTTTTTGTACTTTGCGTGTGAAATGGGGTGCCGCTACTTTTATAAGTTCTTTATGGGCATCAAACAATTTACTCCTGATATCTATCTTGTTTGCCTCGCTATCAAGGTCTCTGACAGTTTCCAGGATGGGGGCAATCTCGGCATAAAGCAGTGGGAGTTTGTCCTTATTTGTGACCATATGCTCCCACCTAATTTTTCTCCTGCTGTTGTCTATCAGGAGTGTGGGATGATTCCCTACCTCATGGGTCTCTAGGCCCTGGGGTGCTGGGTGGACGAGATCTAACTCAAGAGCGTTATGGTCACTGTCCATCCTATCAACTATCCTAAAATCCTGTACTGTTGACCACCTCGATAGTTGTACCAGGATATAATCCAAGTGTGACTCCCTTCCCTTGCGATTATAAGTATTTTTGCCTGGTGTATCGGAGTTAGTTCTCCCATTACACGCTCTAAGTCCATACCTTAGTGTGAGGGCAGTAATTTGCAACGCTAGAGGGGTCCAAACTTTTGGGGATGGCGCATCCACCCCAGGTACTGCCCACCTCTCTTCTTCCTCTGATAAGAACCCTTCCTGAAGGCCTGGGAGTGGCTCAAAGTGGGAGTTGAAATCCCCACCCACCACATAGTATGAATCAATCGACAGTTCCAGTAAAAAGTTCGAAAGTTCATTAAAAGTCGGTGATTCTTTTGCCCTTCCCATTGGCCTAGAATAAATATTAATCAGCAGGAGGTTGACTTTGTTTGGCCAAGTTAAAGAAACCACAAGAATATCATCCGAGCTACATGGAAGCCGTGTTGCCACACAGCCCAGATGAGCCGCAACCCATGTCGCAAGACCCCCTGATGGTCGGCCTTTGCCTTCCCATCTAGCTGGAATAAAAAAGGATGCATAGCCTTGGTACTCGAGGTCCTCTCTGGCCCAGGTTTCCTGGAACATGCATATGTCACCATTTTCTATGTACTTTCCCCAGGTCGGCTCTTCCAATTTATTTGCTAATCCCGCGATGTTCCAGGAGATAATCCTCAAAAGTTTGGAGGTGGAAGATGACATGGCATGGGGGATACAAGAGGCAAGTCCATGGTCCGTTTGCATTATGGGGCCAGCGGCTATGGGAGCAGATAGTACGTGTGGCTCCGAGGGTCCCTGCTCACCCGCATCCTCATGGGAGGGTGCCCTAGTTGTCCGCTCAGCAAGATCTACTACCTCAGTGGCTGGGTGTGGGGGTTCAATTTGGCCGTGATCTGAGGCGGGTGTATCATTCCGTAGGCCTGAGATAGCACCGGGAGACACATTGGAGAGTTCCAAGGGGGCACAAGAGCCCAGTATCCCTGCCGCGGATTTACTGTCGGTGAGTCAGTCGACCCCATCCAACCCGTTCAAACAATTAAAACGGTTAAAATCGCAAAATGGTGTGTCCGGGGGATGGAGGTACGGGCGTTGATCAAAGCCTTTATGATTTCGTCTATAATTCACCCTTGTCCAGCCATCGTGTGTTGGGGCCTGGTGCCTAGGATTAGGAGGAAAGAAAAAGGATACTGGGAGGGTCTGTATGGTGGAATCAAGGGATCGATTCATCCCTCCACAGATGTGTCGCACCGTGCCCGGATCTTTAAAGGTTACCATGATACAGTCCCCCACTATGGTTTTCCTGGTCTTCCCTAGCCATGGAACCCTTCTCACCATAATAATCTCATTATTAAAGTGAGGTGGTAAGGGTCGGTTCCAGTTAAGCCATTTTATTACCTTTTTCTTAAGGGATTGATAATCCTCGTATTCTCCTGATCTTAAATGAGGGGCACCAGCTAAGACCACCATCAGACTATTAGCCTCAGGTGGGAGATCTGGCCTCCGTGGTCTGGGGGTTGGGCAAATGGGCATGGTTAAGGGGGCATTACCCTGATCTGGATGTAATCCAGTGGATTCTATTTGTGGGGTATGTGGGGCTGGAACCACCGGGTCAGTATTTCTATTGCTTGAGTTATTGTGCCGGTCTTGCAGTTTAACAGCCATGAGGGGTTGCAGAGGGACGGCTGGTGGCATGCTTCTAGGGGGGTCTTTTTTAGCATTAATTACTTTGGAAGATTCCCCACCCGAGGAATGGGTTTCCACTAACTTAGTCTGCTTGCTTACTAGGGTATTCAGAGTGGTAAGAGAAGTTTCTAGCAAGGTGAGCCTAATCTCCACTTTTTTTTAAACTATCAGTGATAGGCTGCAAAAGGGAGCGGAGTAAAAATTCAATGCTCCCCTTAGCTGAGAGTGGTTGGATTGAGATCGGCGTAGTAGCCTCTGGCTCTTTGGTGGTAGCAGTCAAGTTGGGATCTGAGAGCTTGGGTGGTGGCACTTTCTCGGATGTCTTCCCTAGTGGGGTGATGTTAGTATTTTTCTTACCAAAATCCAGGTGTGAGATTTTAGTTTTCCCCCGCACCCCCACTGTTTTCCGAGCCCGTTTACTGGGTGGGGGCCTGTGTATCTCCGCCCTGACATTTAGTTTGGGCTTGCTCTTATTAACTATTTGTATGGGTTGGGTTTGAGTTACCAGGTTGACAGGGGTTTGGGAAATCTCTAGATGGTCCGGCTCTATGATTTTACCCAATACTATCCCGGGGGTAGTGGGAACTTCCCTTAATAAAACAGGGATATCCTCTAGTGTTAAGCTGCCGGATGACAAGTCTACCTCTTGGGTAACGGGATAGGGAGTGATATCTGACAAAGGCATAGTTTTCATGCATTCAATGGAACGCCTGCGCTCCGCCCTTCTTTTTTCTAGTGAGCCTTCCGAATCCGCCTCACCTTTGATTTGTTTGAAGTACTTGTCCAAAGTCCCGGTGCTGGAGGCGCCTTCCCTTAGGGGGGCTTCCCGTGGTGGTGTCGAGGGCATGTCCTTAATTGCAATGCAGAATGGGATCAAGAGGGTGGGCCCAACCCGGCCTCCTTCGGCCACTGACGGCCAAAGACGGTCCCGCCCTTGTCCCGGGCTTCTCCCGGTTGCTCCCGCGCAGCGGGGATCCGGCCCTCCTTTAAATGTAGCAGCTGTGTGATAGGCGGGGGGCGTGGCCAGCGGGGAGAGCAGCCCAGGTGTTGCTAGTTGGGCGTGCAGGGGCTCCTGGTCGCTGGAGTCCCCTGCTAGCTCGCAGCCCCGCTGGTTCTCTTGCCTACCCCCGCACTCCTCCTTGGCTCCTCTGGGCGAACGACGCGCTGCGGGACCCGCGAAGCGGGTCCGGCGAGTCGTGGGTGTCAGATCAGGTCCGCTGGGCAGCTGGTGTAGCACGCTCCTTCCTCGAGCAGCAGGGCGCGTTGAAAAGTGTCCCACAAACACAGGGACAGCAGCAGCTTATGGCTCCGTTGGCGGGGGGGCGTGGCCAGCGGGGAGAGCAGCCCAGGTGTTGCTAGTTGGGCGTGCAGGGGCTCCTGGTCGCTGGAGTCCCCTGCTAGCTCGCAGCCCCGCTGGTTCTCTTGCCTACCCCCGCACTCCTCCTTGGCTCCTCTGGGCGAACGACGCGCTGCGGGACCCGCGAAGCGGGTCCGGCGAGTCGTGGGTGTCAGATCAGGTCCGCTGGGCAGCTGGTGTAGCACGCTCCTTCCTCGAGCAGCAGGGCGCGTTGAAAAGTGTCCCACAAACACAGGGACAGCAGCAGCTTATGGCTCCGTTGGCGGGGGGGCGTGGCCAGCGGGGAGAGCAGCCCAGGTGTTGCTAGTTGGGCGTGCAGGGGCTCCTGGTCGCTGGAGTCCCCTGCTAGCTCGCAGCCCCGCTGGTTCTCTTGCCTACCCCCGCACTCCTCCTTGGCTCCTCTGGGCGAACGACGCGCTGCGGGACCCGCGAAGCGGGTCCGGCGAGTCGTGGGTGTCAGATCAGGTCCGCTGGGCAGCTGGTGTAGCACGCTCCTTCCTCGAGCAGCAGGGCGCGTTGAAAAGTGTCCCACAAACACAGGGACAGCAGCAGCTTATGGCTCCGTTGGCGGGGGGGCGTGGCCAGCGGGGAGAGCAGCCCAGGTGTTGCTAGTTGGGCGTGCAGGGGCTCCTGGTCGCTGGAGTCCCCTGCTAGCTCGCAGCCCCGCTGGTTCTCTTGCCTACCCCCGCACTCCTCCTTGGCTCCTCTGGGCGAACGACGCGCTGCGGGACCCGCGAAGCGGGTCCGGCGAGTCGTGGGTGTCAGATCAGGTCCGCTGGGCAGCTGGTGTAGCACGCTCCTTCCTCGAGCAGCAGGGCGCGTTGAAAAGTGTCCCACAAACACAGGGACAGCAGCAGCTTATGGCTCCGTTGGCGGGGGGGCGTGGCCAGCGGGGAGAGCAGCCCAGGTGTTGCTAGTTGGGCGTGCAGGGGCTCCTGGTCGCTGGAGTCCCCTGCTAGCTCGCAGCCCCGCTGGTTCTCTTGCCTACCCCCGCACTCCTCCTTGGCTCCTCTGGGCGAACGACGCGCTGCGGGACCCGCGAAGCGGGTCCGGCGAGTCGTGGGTGTCAGATCAGGTCCGCTGGGCAGCTGGTGTAGCACGCTCCTTCCTCGAGCAGCAGGGCGCGTTGAAAAGTGTCAGCTATACATATCATGCATATTTGGAGTTTACAATACTATGGTGGTTATTTTTGTTGCTTGTCGTTTTACAGATGGAGTGACAACACATCGTATGAATATAGATGAGTAGCAGCTACCTACCCTTAATAACATAGAGTGTAGGGAAATTCCCTGTTCTCAAGTGTTCCAGGGTGTCACATTTTTGCTCTGAAGAAAGTCCAGCCTTGTTTATGGGGCACTAGTGGACTGACATGTTGGCAGTAGGGTCCAAAGAACAGAATATCCCATACGCCCCTATCCCTTTAACTTTTTAATATCCCTGCCAGATCCAAGAATAAAGGGAAACTGGGATCTGACAGAGGAGTTTTAAATCTTTACCCCCCTCTGGCCCTAAATATCTTCTAAGAGCTCCCTGAGATATGGTTGAGCCCACCCTGACTTTTAGGCGTCAGGGTGTCTTGATGATGAAACATGACACCATTAGGGTGTGTGAGGGAATATAAAACAAAAGGAGTTGCCTCCTTTCTCACCCGAAGGTGATGCACTATCCTAGCTTCTCGTATGGACATTCCACCAATATCATCTCAAGTCTTACGGTGTCCGGTTTTCCCAGGTCAGCAACTAGGGGAGTACTGTTTGTGTAATCGTGTTAATACACGGGTGAGTGTACTCCCCTCCTGAGGTCCTCTCCGCCCTCCAAGAAGTGAGAAAAATATCCTGCTTCAATTGGGAAAGTAGTGGAAGTGAATGACCCTGAACCAAGATGCGGAACGAGGCCTTGTGACTCTTCCCTTGCGAAACGTGGGACTGAGGAGGGCAACCTTGAGTACAGGTGTGCACCAGCGGGGGAATACGGGCCCTTAGTTTGTGGGTTCCCTTCACCATCACCCAGCGCTTCGGGGAGGCAACGCATCCAGAGTCTGCTACAGGACTTGTGTGGAAAACAGAGGTAGGAGCTGCCCGGTCCGGCCCAGGCATTGAGGTGGGGTTGGCCGTCTGCTCCCTTGGTGGGCCATGTGTGAGCATAATTTACCAGAGTCAATCGCCCCCCCCCCCCCCCACCCCCCCTCCCTGCAGAGTAAAATAGTGCACACAGGGAAAGTAGCAGTGAGTGAGAGACCACACGGGGCCCAACACAGACTGCAACCTTATAAAAGTCTGGCACCTTTGGACACTTGTCGGACTGGTGGCGGCACAGTGACACACTGGCACAGCCTATACCTTTGTGGGGCCACCATGACCACCCCCAGGAACAAACTGGACACTACCACTATCAAAGACCTCCTGGTCAAGGGTGGTGTCCAGAAGACTGGGACAGCCCCGGCCTCCACGGGTACAGCAGAAGCAAGCACCCCGGCAAAGCACCACCTGACTGGGAAGGCCCCCATCCCCCGTGGCTTCCTGGAAGCCATCTATGGCACACTGCGAGATGGCATAGAGGCTCTCCTCTCAGAGGTGGCTAAAGAAGTCAAGGTTCTGCGTCACCACATGGGTGAACTGGAGCAGAGAGTGGATGCAGTGGATAGTTCCGGAGATGATCGAGAGGAAGAGTTAGAGGGATCCTGCAGAGAGTTGTTGGAACTTTGGGACCGTAATGCCAACCTCAGCTTCCACCTGGCGGACTTGGAGAATTGGTCCAGTAGGTCCAACATTCGCGTCAAAGGTGTGCCACTGCAGGCCGATGCGGGACACCTAGAGGACTACGTCCTGTGTCTTTTCTGCCATATAGTCCCGGACCTAGAGGGGAAGGACCTTCCGCTGGACTGCACACACAGGGCAGGACACCAGTCAGCGACACCGGGTGCTCCTCAGGACATGCGTGCCTTTACAATTACTAACAAAAAGAAACTATAATGGCTGTGGTGCGGGATCAGACCCTTGTCCTATTCGAAGGAAATAAAGTCTGCCTCTACCAAGACTTGTCCAACATCACGCTACAGAGACGACGCGCAATGAAACCTGTATTTAATTCTCAAGAGGCAATGGAGTGAGGTATAAATGGGGTAATCCATTCCACATGGATTTCGCATGGCAAGCTGAGACTCCGGCGGTCTGCACGCCCCGGAAGGGTCCGTCGTGGAAGGCAATCTAAAAACCGATGACGACAACAGCTAAGCAAGTCAACTAAGACTGAAGGCATCAAAGAACGCTCTGTCTTGCTGCAGCAACGCACGTAGCAGCATCAATCCCCAGAGAGAGACCTTGAATAGGGATATAGCCAAGTTGTGCGACGAGATCAGGAGAAGATGATGAACGTCCTTGTTGCAGACTCAGAATTAATGCATTACGGTACCCGTTGATGCGCATAACTGGGGCTGGGTCCTCCCCCGGACGCAATGATATTTCAGCTACCACTATTGCTTTACTCCTGTGTACTGCCAAGGGCGACCAACGACAAGAACCCTCACTACAGAACTGCAAGTTTTGCACCCGTTAGTGCTACTGTTTTCTTCCCCTTTAATGTTAGCATGTGTTAGTAGATAATTGTATGTAACCATGCTCAGATGCCAGCTATGTTGCCACACTTCTTCCTCCACCCAGGATATAAAGCTTTAGACCGCCTCGTGCAGACTTAAATGGTGATGCCACTCTTCCCAAGGTATGGTGCGCATAGTTCGCTGGACTGTGGGAGGCCTCAACTCACCAGCCAAAAGAATAGCACACAGCTGAGAGCGGCCCAGTGCGACATATGTCTCCTACAGGAGACTCCCCTTCTGAAAAAGGACTGGAGCAGAATGCGCTCGAAATTGTTCAACAGGCATTACTGGTCCTCTGGGCAGGGGAAGAAAGCATGGTTTGCGATATTATTGGCCACTCATTTCCAAGGGAAAATCCTCTATGTTCACTCTGAGATCACAGGCCGCATGATAGCCCTGCGTGTGTCCCTCCCCACCCACACACTCATGATAGCCTGCATCTATGTCCCTAACGAACACCAGGAGCCATTTATATGCCAGGCAATTAGCACCATTCTCAGTACTCCGGACGGCAACCTGGTGATGGGGGGTGGAGGGAACTTTAACTTGGAACCGGATGCTTCTATGGATAGGACTCCCCAGAAACCAGGGTCTACAGGAATGTTTACCCCACAGGGAACACGTAGGCTAGCAGAGGCAGGACTGACCAATTATAAGTAGGTTACTTCACCCAACCACAAGGGCAAACTCCTTTTTTTTTTTTTTTTTTTTTTTTTAAGCAGCGAACCAATCAAATGCCAGGATTGACTACTTCCTTATCTCTGCCCCACTGCTCACCAGGGTTTCTGATGCGGACATCAATGTGATTTCCTTATCAGATCATGCCCCTATTTGGCTTCACATGCCCTTCCTGAACACGGGCCAAGGCAGCAAAACGTAGCGTCTCAACCCCAAACTGCTATCCTGCGATGCAGCAATCCAGCAGGTGGAGCAAGTCATAGTAGATTATCTTGCGATCAATGACACTCCACACACTGCTGTAGCAACACTTTGGGAGACTCTCAATGCCGTAGTCAGGGGCACTTACATAGCATAGCAGCACGACTCAAAAAAGAATGTGCAAATAAATACCCTGACTTGGAGGAAACTGTGAAAGACCTAGAAGCGGCTGACCAGCGTTCAGGCTTACACAAATTCAGATGCCAGTTGACCATAGCTCAGAAACAGCTTAGAGCACTTGACCTGGATGCCGCCAAATACGTACTGGTGCGTACGCAACAGATGTATTAAGCAGGAGAAAATAAAGCCGGGAAATTACTTGCCCTTGGATTGCAAACACAGGTACACTCCTCGCGCTTGCATGGCTTGGTAGACCGAGACCATAGACATGTCACACAAGACGAAGACATTGCGGCTGAGTTTGGCCTATTCTATGCATAGTTGTATGGGGCAGTCCCAGGTAGTCTGCACCTCCTACATTGCACAGACCCTGCCAGAACTCAATGCAGCCCCCTAGAAACCGATATAACCAAGCGAGAGGTACTAGATGCGATAGGGAGACTTAAGCTTAAGAAGGTGCTCAGACAAGATGGGTACACAGCTGCCTTTTACAAGCAGTATGCATTGTTGCTGTATAACTCCTTTAACACCACTGGGGCACTCACAGATTCAATGTGTACCACAATAACAGTTCTGCCAAAGCCGGGGAAGGACCCTCAGTACTGTGCTTCATACTGTGAGAAGTTGGCCTGATATATGATGCTCACTAGTTCTAGTGATCACCTTGTATCAGTCCAAACAACCCTTATGGTGATTGGTTGTAAGTCAATCATATAGACCAGCTATCCTAGTGGTAGCATGGACAAAGCAGTCTTAGGCTAAACTCTTTTGGCATGTGAAGCCAGCTGTTTTACCTCATATAACCCCTTGAATACCAAGTGAAAGGACACCTCACAGGTTGTTATGAAAATAAACAAGTATTTATTATCTAACATACACCTCTGAACTCTTTATGAGATCAGAGGGCTTAGCACATGACAATCACTTAGGAAAAATACGTTTAAGTTGCACAAATTACAATGGTGCTCTAGGGGCACGACAAACCATATACGAAGTAAGTGGAATGTGAAAGTCGATAAAAGGAATGGAGCTGTCCAGAGGCTGTAGGATCGCTGGGACCACGCTATACTAACTCTAGGTAGGTAATAGGAGGCCCACGGAACGCGTGTGCAGAGTGTGAACTCACACGTGAGATGCGTAACAGTGTCTACGGACAGTACAGTTCAAGAAAAAGGTGAGTACGGACAATCCTGACTAGGTAGAACTAAAACGACTGTGGAACTGGACACTAGGAGAGTCAAGCTACCCTTGAGCACCGAAATGCTCGGGTTACCTCACCCCCAGGCTGCGGATGCATAAGTGCCAAGTCGTAACGGGTTCCGGCGTTGAAGTCTATGGAGCCTGGAAGAAAAGATGCTGCAGGCGGTCAAGAGGAAGATGTCCGGTGTGATCCAAGGGTGGATCAGTGAAGAGAAGAACCTGAAAGCAGAGGGGACAATGTTCAAAGTCACTAGCCAGTGACTGGAGTGGAACCAGGAGTGGAACCAGATGTTGTTGTCGCGATCATGTGAGGGTGAACTCTTGTCTCTGCAGCCACGTGGACCAGGTGGTGTCTTCGAATAGGATGGAGGCACGAGCTGTCCCACGCAGGCTCTCGCTGTCGGCGGTGTCGGCCTCGCACTTGGATGAGGTTACCTCAGAAGTCGTGCTGGAGCGAAGTGCTGCTTCTTTCAAGATGGCCGGTCCCACGTGTCTCGTCGCACCCACGGATCTCAGCTGTGCAGCAGATGTAGGTAGAGGTCGGAGAGGTCTGGGAATCCGGGTCTCGTCGGGCTCTGAAGTCTGGATCCTTGAAGGAAGACGACAAAGGGAAGCAGCTGGACGCTGATGGTGCCTGCTTGTGCAGGGTGGACACTCCTTGCCCACAAGGGAGATTTCTTCAGTCTTCTGTGGAGCAGAACGTCGAAGTCCAGAATTTCTTCTTGTAAAGTTGTTCAGGATAATCTAATTTGGAATGGGACCAGCTTCTACCTTTATCCGGCTAAAGGGGGCTGTACTATGACTAGGTCCCTCCTCTGGGTGGGACCAGGAAGGGGGGTGGTTACACCCCCTATCCTTTGTCCGGTCTTGCGCCAGCTCTGGGGCTGGAGTGCCCCAGGAACTGGTTTAGACCGGTGTATGCACAGGGACACCTTGTGTGCCCCAGGCATGTCTCATTCCTTTCAGCCCTGTCCTACCTAATACACAAAATCCTGTCTCGGGTGGTGCTAGCACCTCCCAAGGCAGGAAACCCTTTGTCCAAGCCTCCCTCGCTGGAAGGACTCCCAGCAGCAGGAGGTCAGACTTGTGTCTGTGGTGGCAGCATCCATTTTGCGATGCTGAGGCTCGAGTTAACTTTAACCGGGGTTCACAGTTACATACATGTCGTGTCCCTCTAGAAGGGTGGAATGCTACCCTCGTCGCCAGAATTGGCGAGGGGGTAGTATTCCAATTTGTATGACACCTTACTCGACATGTTTTGATAATGTTATACCAAAGTTGGCAATAACCGCGAGGATTATAATGCACTTAAGAGTATATGGTATAGCGTTATCATGGAAACAGCTAAAGGACTTGGTTCCAAAAGCTGCAGAAAGGCTCAGCTCATGCTAGAGCACCATCTCACATAATTCCAAGCACTCTGCCTTCAGGATTGATAAGGCCTGCCATAGGAGTGACTGATAGGAGGATATGTGTCCATTTTAGGGTTAGATATAGGGATACTATATCTAAAGCAAAGGGTGATGACACCACCTTGCCCCAGCTGATTGATCAGCCAGTTGTGTCAGATTTGGATGGCCAGCCAGGCGTGGCATAATACATGCTGCAGCCCCTGGTAGGCCCTGAGTGCACCTATGCCCTGGGTACCTAAGGTACACTGTACAGGGACTGATAAGGTGTCTCAGTATCCAATTAGATATGCACCTAAGGTACATGGAATCCATTTTACAGAGAGAGTGGTGGGCCTGGGGTCCTGAATAGCAGGGCCCCAGGTCAACTAAGTCGAAAAACCAGCAAAACACCAGGCAAAAAGTTGGGGGCAACCATAGTCAGATATCCACCTTCCTACACATACTGCCCCATATACCTCCTTAATGTCGATGCCAAATATTTACAGGGATACTGGCGTGTAGACTGGGTAGGTATCTGACAGCGCTGATTGAGCCTGACCAGTCTGGTTCCCTACCCAGCCTCACATGTGAGGACAACACTAAGTGGCTCTTCCACCTGCTGGATAAAGCCCAGCTTTCCCAGACACCAACACAATTCCTGTCAATCGATGCCGAAAAGGTCTTCGATCGGGTACATTGGCCATTCTTGCGGAAGGTCCTGGAGGCTGTTTGACTCGGTCCCTAATTCCATCAATTGATCTGGGCTAGCTATCCATTGCCAAGAGCGCTTGTCAGTCAACAATGTACAGTCCCCAACCTTCCCTATCTCCAGGGGTACACGCCAGGGATGCCAGCTATCGCCACTTTTATTTGCGCTCTATATGGAGCCTGTGGCAGAATGCATCCAACACCACCCCCACATACAGGGAGTTTGGATGGGAGGTCAATCCCACAAGATAGCCCTCTATGCGGCTGATGTGTTGCAGACCATCACAAACCCACAGCACTCACTACCTCCAATCCTTGAGGAAGTCCCCACATTCGGTGCGGTTTCTGGCTTTAAGATGAACGCTGCTAAATTCCAGGTGTTCAACATTACTATCCCACGGGATGAGCAACTATGGCTAGCAAAGGACCTTCCCTTCATATGGGCACAACGGGGAATCCCGTACCTGGATATTCACATACTTCCCACCATAGAGGGTTCGGTGACCCATAATTACTCTGAGTTATTCAAAACAGTGCGATCCCTCATCCAGTCCTGGCAGGGCTGTCCCATCTCCTGGCTGGGTCGCATAGCAGTGGTAAAAATGACCCTGTTACCGAAGATGCTCTATCTCATGCAGGCATTACCATTGGCCCCACCTGCACCTATACTAACGAAGTTACAAGTCGCCCTTGAGGCTTTCATATGGTGTGGCAAGCGGGCTAGGATGGCGAAGGAGTGGACATACCTCCCAGTGGCTAAAGGGGGGTTTGGTATACCCAATCAAACAAAATATTACTGAGCTGCTCTTCATGGTGGAGTGGTAATGCCCATTGACTGAGAAGCATTGGTGCTTCCTGGACCAGGCAGTGGCTGGAATCTACATCTGGAAAGTACCATGGTTCCCGCGTAGGCACCGGCCTCCGGGTGTTTATATCTCCCCAGTGGTCGGAGCTACGATAGTGGTCTCGGATAAGGTGTACTCCTCTAAGCATTTGTCGACACGGATTTCCCCACTAACGCAGATCATGGGTAACCCAGACTTTCCGCAGGCCATGCAGGAGAAGATCTTCTTGCGTTGGCAGGAAGCCAACTGTAAACGAATTGACAATCTCTTTGATGTGCGAGGCCTGTTTGATTTCAAAGCGGTCCAACAAGACTTCAGACTTCCATGATCAGAGTATTGGCAATGTGGCACTGGGTGACTCCCCACCGTTTGGCCACATGCGAGCAGGCAGCTGACCTTGTTCGAGCGTTGGCTTCTGTCTAGGAAGGATGACTCTTGCATTTTATTGAACATATATTCCTTTTTTAACACCCATGCCGCCCCCTGCAAACACCTTCTAGGATAAGGTGGGAGGTGGAATGTGAGCGCAAGTTCACCGATAAGGAGTGGACTAATATTTTACACTGCACGCGCATGTCAGCCACCTGCTCCTCAGGTAGGGAAACCCTTTTAAAGTTAGTCCACTATTGGTACTACACCCCAGCACTCCTGACTCGGTGGCAGAAAGGAAAGGATGACACATGCTGGCGTCACTGCACCGACTCAGGAACACTCTCTCACCTGCTCTGGCATTGCTCCATACTCCACCGATACTGGATGGAGGTACTAGCAGACATTGACAAGATGTTTAATTCAGAAATACCTTGCTTCCCTAGTTACATCTTGTTGGTCCTGTCCCATATACAAGCCTACCCACTGCACTCTAATAAAGGGTAGGCCATCACCCTGGCACTATGCGCAGCAAAGCAGGTCCTGCTATCAAAATGGGGTACCGATACTATCCCAACGCACGCTGATTGGCTACACAAACTCTGGGATTTATTAGGTATGGAAAAGCTGACAGCTGTTATAAGCCATACTATACCCAAGTTCGAGGAGACCTAGGGACCATGTATAAAACGCCTCTCTGACATATACCGCGTGCCCAATATATTTGAGAGTACTTACTGCAAATTACGTCCACTGCCCATACGAACGATCCGTATACATAAGAAGTGCAATGTCTCACTTATAAAAACGTAAAATGAGCATGGACAGTTCCCCCTTTAATGTTCATTGATGTTGTTGATTGTTCTTCCCACCTTTGCCCCCTTTTCCTATCATTTCGCCAGCCAGAGGATGTAGGTGAAGGAAGTTGTAAACAAAAATCCCAATAAAATGTTACAATCCTAAGATAGTATTAAAAGCAAGAGCAGATTTCCTTCACCTGGTGCATCTGTGCTGCTGCTGGCATTGAAAGGGCTGCAAGCTCTTACAGGCTCCACCTCCTCAAAGCAATTGGTTACCCCCAAGAAAGTTATATCCAATAGGACTACAATTGTTCCTCCAAGTTCACAACACAGGTAGTACTGTGACATAGGGCTTATCTCTCCAGTTTTCCTTTAGTTAGTGAACGCCTGCTATTCATACTTACTGTGAAATACTGCATTTAGTTTTTTTAAGGCTTGTAGACTTTATGTCCCTAGAGATCCCACACATTCATACCCATATCGCACGCCACATTCCCCACCTTGATACAGACTTCTGATTGCTCCAGTATCAAGTAGTGAATTGATCCCTCAGCCTGTTCTCCACAAAAAAGAAGCTAAATTGTAAAAAAAAAAAAAAAAAAGAAATCCAAGTGACAATCCAGCATCTGGCTATAGAACCCATTCCAGGGAGCAGGAAATTATACAGAATTACCAGCTATAAAATGTAAGTGGCATTACTGGTGGGGCATATCCTCTCTTCAATGGCATACTTCTATATCCCTATCTTATAAATCATGGCTGCTGCTTTCAAACTACACGAAACATGCATTGGGAAACCATTGAGTCTTGCCTGGACTTGGAAATGTTTTTATCCATGTTGCACAGTAGCACGGCTGCTGTGCAGTATGGCTGAAAGTTTATTTTTATTTTTTTTAAGGGCTGCGACATGGCCATTTAAAATTGTTGCCAGGAGGCCTCTTGGAGGAATGGAGGACGTGCAACAAGGAGTGTTTAGAAGCCTCCCACCTGCAATTTTAAAAAAAAAGCGCTATGAGGCGACCAGCGCTGCCTGTCTTTTTTTTTTTTTCTTTTTTAAACTTTCAAGCATGCTCAACAATTAACTTACCTATAAGTCCCTAGTATAAGGTACAAAATGTGCCTATGTGCCTTTAAGTCGAATGCCACTCGTGGACTGCAGCACTTATTGTGTTGTCCACTGCAATGGTAGTGCAAACATTGGTTCTGGCCTATCTCTGTTGCAGTGCAAAACATACACTGCACTCTTCCGCTATAAATGCTTTTGAAGGGTAAAAACCTTCCTTTCAAATATTAAGTCACCCCCACATAGACCTTGTAGCTGAGCAAGTAGGGTGTATGGTATTTAAAAAGTACTGTTGACATAAAATGTTAACGTTCTTAAAATGAATAACACCTAAATGTGTCAGTCAGTCAGTCAGTCAAAATACTTTATTTCGATAAATCAATATCATAAAAAGACAATAGCACTATACAATATTCACACAATCTAAGATACATAATTGATACAGAATAAAATCATAATTAATTTACACAATCTATATATTTACAAAAAAGGTATAAAAATATTTTCCTTTAAAAATACATGTTAAAATACTATAAAAAGAGGTCAGTTGGGTAGGGCTACATAATCACATACATGTTACATTTACACATAACAATTTCATAAAGTAAGCATTCCCTATAATGTAAACAATATTTAATTTCATCCGCTATAGAACCATGTTAGTAGAATTATTGGTCATCTTCTTCTTGATCCTAACAGCCCCCACTAGGAAACTAGCAACATGGAACATAATCCTGGGGGTCTGCAATAACTGTAAAAACAGGAGCGCTGGCTTTACCTCGATGAACCCTGCCTCCTTTAAAATAGGGATCAGGTATTTCGTCCTTACTGCCGTGTAGTGACCACAGAACATCAAGAAATGCAATGTGTTCTGGGTAGAGAAATTATCACAAGTACACGGCATTGCATTATCAGGGGTACACCAGGTTGGAAAATGTCCGAGGTTCAAGTAAATCAAATTAAACTGAAATAGAGTTAAAAGAAAACGGTGATAGGGTTGGTTCACAGTAGTTAAATACAGTTCAGGGCCTACTTGGGTGCTCATAATAATGCTAGCCCTCACCGTTGGTTTCTCTAAACGTGAATTTCACTGTGGCAGGCCTAGCTGTACGCCGTACTATATAGAAAACCAGGTTACTGATTTAAAACAATAACCGGATTTGGACCAGCTAGAAAAATAATTAAATCACTATTTTCAGTAGTTATGCAAAATCCAAATTGATGGTGAAATTGAATTTTTAATAAATGTTAAAGAAAACTTTAGAAAATTACCTTTGTCCTGCCCGAAGTTTCTACAGGCTAATTTGTATTGGTTCTCAAGCTTCTCCCAGCCTGTGTTTATTCTTTAGTAGGTGTGAATAAGTTATAAAATGCTTCCCAGGAGTAAAAAAAAGACGGACATGAAAGGGCAGAGATGAGTACTCCAAGTTCAGCAGAATACGCAGGTGGAGGACTGGGGGCCTCCTTTTGACAGCACAGTGTCTAATCCTGCTTGATAGGTCAGTTGAGCCATATGTAACACTTGCAGCATTTATGAAAGGTAGAGAATAGAATGCAAGACAATTCTTGTGTATTGCCTGTTTGCTCAAGGACTATGCTTTTGTCCTACCAGATCTGTCTCTGGGTTTGTTGTGAGGACAGCACCTGCCTCAAACTGGATTTTATTGTTACATGTGGGAAAACAGTAGGATTACTCTAGCACACACACACCCCCCCCTAGACCTCAGAGCCCAGGTTAGATGTGGCCAAAGACTTTCACCAGCTTGAAAATGTCCTGATGCATGACATTTCAGTATTGTTAGCTGTAAAACAAACGGGAACTACTGTGAAACTAAGTAGGTCAAGGAAAAGTAACTGGTACCTAATTGGTGAAGGAGTGTCCTGGAGTCAACCCCCCCCCCCCCCCCCCCACCCCCTCCTTGAAAAACAAAAACACACAAAAAAAACTAGCTGGAGCCAGCTATAAATATTGCATCTTCAGGCACCCACTTAAGAACACTATCTGAACCTGCAAAATATCAAATGAGAACTAGAGCTGCTGTCTGTGACCTTATAGGCACAACGAAGTACTGGACCTGTTCCCTTTTATACCCAGAACAAGTAAGTGGACTCCCAAGGGTGGCTGACCTGTGGCTACAGGGAGATAAGCTGCAAAAGGCCTTTTTCTGGAAGTACCCAGCTGACCAGTGGCGAGTGGACCTCGACTGGACTTGGCTGTTGAACTCTGCCTGATATGCTGCGCACCTCTAAGTGCCTCCCTTGAGGTCCTGGGGTGCTTCAGAGGTGTAGTCCTGTGGTGAAATGAGATTTAAAAATAATTGAAGTAAAAAGGTAAAATATGTGACCAGCAGCAATTCATAGGTTTTGGTCTATAGTGACCATTAATTATTATTTGCACCTTTTGATGCGATTTATACTTGAAACTTTTACAAATTCATCCCTCCAGTTCCCCTCATTGGATTTGTCATTTTGGGTATTACATTTTGCTCTGTTATTCTAATTCGGTTTAGGATTTGTATTGTTTTGCATGTTTACTTTAGTACTGTTTTAGTACAGCATAAATACTTTACACATTGCCCTAAGTTAAGCCTGTCTGCTCTGAGCCACATTAGCCAGGGTTTTGAGGTCAGGTTAATTTATTGATAGCGAGGGTTCACCTTCAAATGGGTTGTTATCATTTATTGGGAGGGGGGGGGTCACCCAGCTTCCTGTTGTCTCTGTATTTGTAGTGCTATGTATTGAAAGGACTGAGGTTACCAGGCCATTGCCCAGAGGAGGAGGTTAGTCTGAGGGAATAGACCCGTCTTATTCTTGTTTTTCTCAAGGCCAAAACTTAGCCAAATGTGTCCAGCTGCTCGAATAGTGGTACTAACCAATCTGAAGTATTTAGAAAAACATTATCTGCATATGGACAATATTTGTATCTCTTTTGATGGTTATGCCTTGTTGTTGGCTCATCTGTTGCATTGAGCAGACTTGCGGTTCTGTGTCCAGAGTGAGCAACAGTAGGATTAGTGTTATGCCTGATCTCTCTTCCTGATGGTTGGCCAATACTTTGATATTACTCTCCCAGTACAGGTCAGTATTCTGACGCCATAATCTGAGAATCAATGCTCCCAGTCAGTGGCATGAAAGCTTTCTCTGTCTGTGAATGCTACAGTGTGTGTGTGGTCTTTTGGTGTGGTGTTCAGCATATTAAGAAAGCCTTTGTATATTACAGTGTTACTTCTGAGATTAACCCACTTTGATCAAACTTTGGTTGGAGTTGAACTAGGTCTAGGAGAACACTTTGAATCCTAGTCGCCAGCACTTTACCTAGAATTTTGCACTCTAGGTTAGGTATTAGCAATGGTCATGATATTCTGTCAAGGGGATCATGGTCGGGCTTCTGGAATGGCCCTCGCACTGGTAAGAAGCAGATTACATTTCCAGCAAGTAGGTAGTCTCTGCCAGTGGCCTTACCAGACCCCATCTGGGACACAGCTGGTTTGTTCGTGTTAGACCTGGCATCATTGGCTTGAGTCTCTCCTCCATTTTTTCTGTTTGCCTCCACTGTTTATGATGTTTTGCTGGTATAATGCTTTGGGCACGGTGCCACTGCTGATCAGTGCCACAGTGCAAGTGCTCCCTATGTTAAATTGATGTATTGATTGAATTCCATGTTTGGCTTATTTGGTTTACTGTCATTCCCTAGTCTAGTGCACCAGGGGTGCCAGGGCTTGTAAATACAAATGCTGCTCGTGGGCTTGCAGCACATGTTGTGCCACCCACAAGAGCGGCCTAGTAAAAGTATGTCTGAGGGTCTGCCATTGCCAGACCCACGTGCATTCTAGTACTGTCACGCTGACTGCGCAAGTATACCTACTTGCCAGTCCCTAAACCTTCCCGTAACTTCATGTTAGTCACCCCTATGGTAGGCCCACGGGCAGGGTGCATTGTAAGTATAAGGTAGGACAAGCCTGACCAAGTTGGCATGTCCTAATAGTGAATTACAGCCATATTCGTTTTTCACTATTGCGAGGTAACCTGCTCTCCATTAGTTAGAATGGGCTGCCAGGATTATTAATGCTATAATCCTAGCTAGCTCGGGGAGCATGGTGCAATGTCGAGTTTGGTATCCCTGAACTCGGGGTTTAATAACACATCCGTTTGTGTGGATGGTTTTTGGACTCTGGGTTTGAAAATAGCACTTTTAGAAAGTGGCTATTTTCTTGTCTAACTATTTCTGGTTTCTGCTGGTTTGGTGTGTGTGTGACAGGAGCTGGGTGGCTCCAGAGATCTGCTGAGTCAGTGTGGGATGAGTGGGACATTTGCATTGAGAGTAGGGGGAGAGTAGTTGCTGATAGCCTGCCCTGCCTGATACAATGCTGGCTCCACCTCCTGCCAGGCGACTGATGGCTCTGTGCCTGCCAGGGACGATCCTGGCCCCACCTCCTGCCGGGAGGCTGATAGCTCTGCTCCTGCCAGTGACAATACTGGCTCCACCTCCTACTGGGCGGCTGAGGACTCTGCCCTGCACAGTGAATAGGCCAGGTGCCTCTGCCTGGCTACACCCACAACAGACCCAGGATGCTGGGAAATTCCCCTGCATGGACAAAGGGATCAAAGCCAAAAAGGGGTATAAGAGAAGGACCCCTGAACCAAGAATTTAGATCACTTCTGACAAGGAACCCTGAAACCAAGGACAAGAAGCCTGCTGATCCAAGGACTTGCCTACCCCTTCTGCCAGTGTGCTGTTTGCTGGGGGGAATCCTGCATTGCTTCTTTATTTTTGCCAAGGAACCAGGAGAGAGGAACTGTGTGTGTACTCTCAAGCTTTGCTAAGAAAATCTCCAAGGACTAGAAGAGTGCCAGTCTCCTGCTGAAGTCACAGGGCTAAAGGACTTCATCATTTGCTAAAAGTGCTTGTTGCTGGAACTTGAGAATCCAGCACCTCTGAAAGAAACCAGCAATCTCGACGGACGCCGCCGAATCCAGCTCGACATCGTGAGTAACGGCTCCAGTGTCCCGCTTCCTCGACGCCGGCCGCCGGGCCCGATCGACGCCAGCAGCAACGCCAGTGAGTAGCGAGTTCGGCTCCAGCTCCAAGTGACCCCGTGTCTGCATCGCTGCTGATCGCATCGACTTCGAGTCCTCTCGACGCCGTGAGCGCTGCTCACTCTTGCAACTTCATCGACATAGACGACGCCGTATCCTGCTTCGCCTCGTGAGCGCTGCTCCTGCCCGACATCGATCGATGCCGCTGCAGGTCGCCCAGACTCCGAGGCCGGATCGAAGACGCGACGCCGGACATCTCGACGCCGCTGATCATCGGGTGCTTCGCTTTTCCAAGGTACTGTGTTGTGGGGGTCTGCTCGACTCCGGGCTCGACGTAGCGCTCCTCGCGGTCGCCGCCGAACCCTTTGGATTAACTTTGCCTCGACGTCGTGTGACTCCCGTGTGGGTTACATTGTTGCCAAGAACTTTGTTTTAAAGAAGAAGAGTTACTTTTTGATACTAAAGACTTTGTGCTAAGAAGAAACTACACTTGAACTATTTTTCCCTTCCAAGAGTATTTATTAAGACTGTGGTATATTTTTGTCGTTATTTGGTCTTGTGCTAAGCCTTTTATATAAAAATCCTTATTTTTATAATACTACTGTGTCGTGTCCATTTGTAGTGTATTCACTTTATTACTGTATGTGGTCATAAATGCTCAACACACAGCCTGTGAGATAAGCCTGTCTGCTTTGCCAAGCTACCAAGGGGGTGAGCAGGGGTTATCTAAGTGTGTGATCCCCTTGCCCTGACTAGAAAAGGAGTGTCCCTATTTGTCAGAAGTGCATACCTCTGCCAACTAGAGACAGCCGGTTCTAACAGTTCTCAACTAGAATCAATGCGCCGTCCGAGTCTGTCGTTTGCTCTCATCTGTACTCCGAGCAGCACTGTCTCCATGACCTCTTGGCCGTCGTGTCTCCCTCCTAGTGGGGGAAGAAGTATAGCTGCCTATTCTAAATTGCAAAAATCTCATTTAAGATTGGTAAAGACGTCCGTCCAGATGTTGATTGGTTGTTTCAACTTGCTTTATGATAGCATAAGCCAGTCTGGTCAGTAACTGCTTAATCTTTTCCCCTTCTGAGTGCTGCTGGGTCTCCTACTCTGAGAAATTAAGAACTCTCAACTTGTGTGCTGCTACGCTGGTTGTCTTATTTGTAACAGTTAATGCTGTTCAGTAGAGCAGTCCACCGTTGCCCTATATAAAAAAATCTTGCATCTTCCTTCAACCTGTCCAGATGTTTGCCTAGGTCTGTGCACACCTTGTGAACAATTTTTATTACAGATGCCTCTTATATACACTTTGAAAGCTTCCCATTAAGTTACAACATCACCCAAAGTCACTTTTTTTGTATGTGGAAAGTGTAAGAAAAACTTTGATCATCCCCCTATAGGCTGCATCGTCTAGCGTTGATAGTATTTCTAGTTTAGGTTCCCTAGTAGACATTCCACCCCATTGCAGTCCCATCATTAGTGGCCTATGGTTGTTTATTGTCTTGGCCAAGTGCTCTACCATAGGCACATGTCCCCAATGCTGTGGTGTAATGATGATCATATCTATGCATGCACATCCAGCACAATGCTATAGAGTGCGCAGATCAGCAGTAGCTTCAGTGGGAATGCTGCCAGCAGGAGTGATATGCAGTCTCAGTATGTTGCCTGCATTGCGTTTGGGGCATAAATACTTAGATGCCAGCATTTGTAAAGCACGCAGCTACTTCCGGAGAGGTGTCCCGGCGCTTTGGACCATCGGGAAGATTAAGCAAACTATTGCCCCAGCACATCCCCTGCACACATGGAGTAAGTGGCACTGTACAATTGACCTTCCAATTTGGTGCAGCTTCTCACCCTCAATTCTACGGAGAGGAATAGTTCCTGAAGAAAGGTCTAATGGACCTTTCGCTGTTTAAGATACGTGTGTACCTGGTGCCTCAAAGTTACATTTCCTTGCCTCTAACATTCCAGGTTAGGAAAATACATTTGTTGGCACATACTATGATTGCTGTACTGTGTTTGGTGCCTCCCCAAAGTGCACTACTGGAGTTCGTTCTAGTTTGTGTACATAGTGCCCGCTCTGCAACTTGATACACCAACATTCATCCCCAGAAATATATACCCTCCTAGTCCAATGTGGTTCCAGAAACACTTAAGTTTTCCACGGACTGACCTGTACATTTGTTCCCATACGTAGTAAACCTTACCCAAAGAGAACAAGCATTGGCAAAACCAATAGGTCTCTTTGGGACCTTCTTGGATTTGGCAGTGGTTTTAGCCATGCTGCACAGCATCTCAGATGCACTAAATCATAGACACTTTTTTAAAGCAAAAAAACCTCCTTCTGTAGTCGGGGATCTCTGTGTATAGTCCTAATCTAGTGAATAGTCCCGCCCATATACGTGGACCCCGGAGCAATCAAAAATCTCTTACGGTGTCGAAAAAATGCAGAACTTCACAACACTTAAGAGAGAATTAAAGACAGATAATGCAGCCTATATAACCAGGCTACACTGTCCAGTACTTCAACTAGAAAATCCACAAACATTAAAGTCTGTCCTGATTTCCCTTGCTTCAGCAGCAAAAACCCTCTGGAATGATAGAGAGGAAGGCATGGACAGACAAGCCCCATAGGCTGCCATTATGTGGCTCAAAACAGGATACTGTGCCTTTAAGAGAACTTTCCAGAACTTCACAGTATCCCAGAATGCACTGCATATCCCTTTTACTTTCAGTTCTTTTTTCCGGCTCCTGCAAGCAGGACCCTGGAGCATTGAGCTCTCCCTTTTCAAGGGTTTATTGGTGATTTTTTCACTTTTGTTCAAGTATTTGGTGCCTTTCTTCTTGATAATCCTTTGGTGCACTCTTTGGTTGTCAATATGCCTGCATTATTTGACAAATGTCCAGAGTGCTCCAGGAAGAAGGCCAAATCGGATCCACATGAGGTGTGTGTCCTCTGCCTTCCCTCTTCCCATGTCCCAGAGGAGTGTTATTTGTCAGGGCTTCTCTGGCAGGACCCTGAAGGACAGAAAGAAGATCAGGCTTCAGGGCCTTGAAGAAGGAAGGCTGAAGGCGCAAGGTGGGTCTGGAGGGGCTTCCTCTGCCCGTGCTGAAGCCTCTGGGGGGCTCCCCAGGGGCAGGAAGACCAGCCAGCGTCTCCATTCTCCGTCTGGGTCGATTGCACCGACTACGGCGTCGAGAGGGATGACTACAGTCTGTTCCCTGTCTCCCCAGGGCTCTAGGTCGAAGCGACGTCGACTGTCGACGTCGAGGGAAGTGAATAGACCGCCGTCGAGGTCTCCTGTGACGATTTCATCGTCGTCCTCGTTGGAGTCATCCTCGTCGAGTGATCGACGTCGAGAGGGCCGGCGTCGGCGCTCGCCGTCGAGGCCACACCGTCGTTCACCGTCGGCAAAAAGGAGAAGGTCGTCGTCAAGGGGATCCTTGGCGTCGAAGAGAGTATCGCCGTCGAGGCGAAGGCATTCACCGTCGAGGGAGAAACGGTCGACGTCGAGGAAGAGACGCTCGCCATCGAGGGACCAACGCTTGCCGTCTGGTCGCCGTTCTTCGACGCCAAAGAAATGAGGAAGGAGGTCTGGTGCCAGGAGTCAGTTGCCGACTTCTCAGGCTGGAAAGGGAGACAGATCACCGGGTTCGGTGTACTCCATGGTGTATACTCCTCCTCCGCTCCCACCACTTCCACCGCGTCCTCAGTATCTACCTCAACCTCAGCTGCCAGCAGACATGCCACCTCCGATCCCGCCGAGGTCGGTCTCTCTGCCACGATTACCAACTCCTCCCTAGGGGACCCCTCAGCCGAGAGCCCCAGCCAAACCGAGGTCGCCCGCCCCTGTGGAACCGGCGGATCGACCGAAGCCAAGGAGGTCACGATCACGCTCCGGATGGAGGGGGAGATCGCGGTGTCGGCATAGATCCTCCACCAGGTCAAGACGGCGCCATAGGAGGCGTGGATCGTGTCCTGCACGGACTCCTCCAGGACCTATTCACCGACCTTGTCGGAATCCCCAGGGACAAGGGTGTCTCCAGTGGACGACATCAGCACATTCCAGGATGTTCTCCTGAGGGGGGCAGCAAAATTGGCAATCACGGTGACGGCTCCAACACCCACGACGTCCGTGATATTTGAGACGCTTCACAAGAGGCATCTGTCTCGACCTTTTACTACCCCTAGTGCCTGGATTGGTAGAGCCCACGGAGGAACTGTTCCTCACGCCAGCAGTGACGAAGGCCGCTCTCTCCCGACTTCTAAAGAAGTACAGGGCCCCAGATTCTGACCCGGCTTTTCTGCGGATAGACCCGGTTCCGGACTCTGTTATAGTGACAGCGGCGAGGAAGCTACATTCTACCTCCCAGTCTTCAACCATACCGCCGGATAAGAAGAGCCGATGGATCGACTCAGCCGGTAAGAAGGCTTGTGGAAAGGCATCCACGGCCATGAAGGTCTCTAGCGATGCGGCTCTGCTAGGGCGGTATGACCGTGCCCTGTGGGAATCCCTTCAGCAGTTCACGGAACTCCTGCCAAGAGATAAGAGGGAGGACTTCCAGGAGATCCTCAAGGAAGGGATGCTGGTTTCGAACCAGGTCATCAGCGCGGCTGCGGATGTCTCTGTTGGCGTCCCATGGGCATTGTCATGGGATCAACCAGCGGCGCCATGCTTGGCTCAGGCTCACATCACTCAAGCCGGAGGCCCAGCAGCGGGTGGCCAATCTGCCCTTCTCGGGGGGGGAAACCCTGTTCGGCAAGCATGCTGACGATGAGATGGCCCGCATGAAAGCGGAGGCCGAGACTTTGATGGCTGTGGGCTTGGAGAATTGGGTTAAAAAAGAGAGAGCTTTCCCAAACAAACCCAGAAAGGACTGGGAAATATAGCAGCAAAAAAAGGGGGTTGGTTCCTTTCTGTGGTTCCTAAATTGAAGTACGTAGTACTTAACGAGATTTGACACCCAACACTTATTTACCTCAATGACATGTACCCTAGTTTGTTCACAAAGTTATTACATAAACATATTATTCTTAAAATTCATATTTATTAAAAACTTGAAATAGCAGCATGATATAAGTAACAATTTTACATATAAACAGCATATAAAAACAAAATCACATTGCATTTAAGTTCAACACAAAAAACAATAATTAAAAGTAGCAAGAATGTCGACGCGTTTCGGTGTTTACAGCAGATGGTACACCTTCCTCAGGACTACAGTAAATTCTTGAGTATAATACGCAGTATTCAATGTGCGATGATGTGGGCTTGGAGAAGCCAAAAGAAAAGAAGGCCTACCGCCCGTTCCAGAGGTGGTTCAGTGCACAGGGCAGAGGGTGAGGACAGTCTTTGGGACAGCAGCAGCAACAACAGCAGCAGTACCGGAGACCTTTCCAGAAGCGCCAGAAGGGTAAAGGGGACCAGCAGTCCTCTACAGCGAACAAGGGCCCGGCTGTGTCTCGACCCTGAGCGGTTACTTCCCCTACATCCGTTACCCGCTCCTGTGGGGGGGGGGGGGGTAGAGAGAGAGAGAGTAAGTGTTTAATTTTTTCTGGCAGAGTGGAGAAAAATTACTCCGAACAAGTGGGTGCTGAATATTGTTTGCAATGGATACAGTCTTCTGTTCACCAGCCCGCCTCCGTCAATTCCTCCGGTCAACTTGCAGTTTCAGCTGCGCGAGCTCCAGGCGGAGGCCGCTATCCTGTTAAGGAAAAGGGCGATAGAAGATGTACCTCTGTCTCAAAGGGGAAGAGGTCTGTACTCCTGGTTCTTCCTGGTTCACAAGAAGGACAAGAACGAGTTCAGGCCCATTCTGGATTTGCGACAGGCAAACAAGTGGATTCGCAGAGAGAAGTTTCGCATGCCGTCGTTGCATAAGATTTATCCTCAGTTGCAACCGGGGACTTGCTTTGTGCTATAGACCTACAAGATGCGTACTTCCATGTGCCCATTGCACACAAACACAGGAAGTTCCTGCGATTCCAAGTCGGCGCCAATCATTATCAGTACACAGTACTGCCATTCGGACTGATGTCGGTACCCAGGACATTCTCGAAGTGCATGGCAGTGGTAGCAGCACACCTAAGGAAGAACAAGGTGTTTGTCTACCCGTACCTGGACGATTGGTTGATCAAGGCCTCCTCCTTCTCAGAAGCTCAAGCACACTTCCAGAAGACGTGCGTTCTCTTGAACAAGCTGGGGTTGCACATCAACATGTCCAAGTCTGTCCCGACTCCGGTCCAGTGCATTCAGTACTTGGGAGCCTCCATCAATACGCTGTCAGCAAGCGTGTCTCCTTCGGAGGAGCGGCGATTATCACTCCTTCGGAATGCTCAGGCTCTTATGACCACTCCATCTACAACAGTGAGGACGGTATCTTCTCTACTGGGATCGATGGCCTCTTGCATCTTCCTACCTAACGCCACACGCACGTCTGCACATGAGACCATTGCAGGAGTGCTTGGAGGATCAGTGGGATCAGAGGAAAAGGTCTTGGGACGACAAGATACTACTGTCTCTGCATGCTCTTCAGTCTCTGAAGTGGTGGTGTTCAGCGGAGAATCTCCTCCGAGGGGTTCCCTTCCACACGGACATACTCACTCAGACGATCGTGATGGATGCATCTCTCCACGGATGGGGAGCGCACTCCGGGGACTTACAGATTCAAGGGACGTGGTCTCCGTCCGAGTCCACATACCACATCAATTTCCTGGAACTCAGAGCTGTTCACTTGGCACTGTAGGCCTTTCATCCGTCCTTTCAGACCAACTCTCTGCTTGTACAGACGGACAATATGACCACGATGTATTACCTCAACAAGCAGGGGGGCTCGAGATCACGCACTCTGTCGCAGGAGGCGCAGGCGATCTGGCACTGGCTTCTGGCCAGAGGACTGACGATAACGGCTACCCATCTGCCAGGTGTGCAGAATGTTCAGGCGGACGCACTGAGCAGACGGATTCAGGAAAACCACAAATGGGTCATAAACGACGAAGTACTAGGAGAAGTCTTCGCAAGGTGGGGGACTCCAGATATAGATCTGTTCGCCACTGCCGAAAACAGCAAATGCTGAGACTTCGCCTCCAGGTACTACCAGCAGGGGACGCTGGGGAATGCGATATGGATCAACAGGTCGAACAGCTTTCTGTTCGCTTTTCCACCCATTCCCCTAATTCCGGCGATGCTCATCAAGCTGTCCAGGTCCAGGGCGCGGATAATCCTGATTGCCCCGAATGGCCCAAGCAGTGGTGGTTCACGGACCTGCTTCACCGGTCTCTCCTTCCTCACATTCGGCTGCCGTGCAGGCCGGACCTTCTCACGAAGTTCGGGGGGCAGATGTTGCACCCCAACCTCTTGTCTTTGAGTTTGGCGGCATGGCTCCTGAGATAGTGCAATATGGCCATTTGAATCTACCTGAGGATTGCATGGACATACTGAAGGAGGCTAAGCGACCTTCCACTCGGGCTTCCTATGCTTACAAGTGGAAGAGGTTTTGCATTTGGTGCAAGTCCAAGAATTATGACCCGACGACGTGCAAGGAAGATGTCATCCTTCCGTATCTTCTGCATCTGGCGCGATCTGGCCTTAATGTCCATTCCATTAAGGTTCATCTTGCTGCACTGACTGCCTACAGGAAATGCCCTTCACAGACTTCCTTCTTCCAGATCCCTGTGATCAAGGATTTTTTGGAAGGCTTGAAGAAAGTGTTCCCTCCTGCCCAGCATCCTTCGCCTTCATGGGAATTAAATGTGGTGCTGTCCACATTGATGAAGGAGCCTTTTGAACCTATTCATAAGGCTTCGTTGCAGCACCTGTCCTGGAAGGCGGCGTTCCTCGTGGCCATCACATCGGCCCGCAGGGTGAAAGAAATTCAGGCGTTGTGTTGCCAAGAACCTTATACTGTATTTCATGCTGCTAAGGTTGTTATGTGTACTCACCCTAAATTTCTTCCCAAGGTTATTTCTGATTTTCATGTCAACCAGACTATAACTTTGCCTACGTTTTAGGGCTCGCCCTTTTCCTATTCCGCAGGAATAGGAAAAAGATCCCTAATGCAGCTAAACCACTACTTAAGGCCAAGGGCTCTCCCCAAAAGCGGATTTTGGGAAGTGCACGTCTCGTGCACGAGCTTGCCTGAGCCTTCTGCCTATCAGCCTGCCAGTTCTCCTCCCCTAATTATTCACGGCCGCAGGCCGTGACTCTGGCTCTTCAAAGGCTGCTTGCCTTCTGTCCCTTAATCTCCCCGTGACTCCCCCCTCACCTCTCCCACTCCACTGCTTCAGGCCCCCACCATTTGCTCAGGACATTGCTTGTTATTTGAAGCGCTTAGAAGCAGCAGATGTTTGTTATCAAGCACTGCCAACATTGTTATTATTTTAGGGCTACATATAAAAATATTTATTAGCTGGCTACATAAACGCAAGTTTCATATGTAACGTTTGAATGTCAGGATATAAGGCTGTTTGTTTAGCCGTAACTTAACATCCATCCATTTCCCCACCCATTTAGCTAATCTGCATGCCCTCCCCCATCCATCAATCTGGCCTCTGTGTTTTAGATGAGCAGAGCTACCTGTACAAGAATTAACAGCAAACTTAAAGGGGGTGAGCCGCAACACCGAGAAACAAATTGGTTATTTATATAGAGCGCATATATAGAACTCAGCGCTACCCCAGCATCACTCAGCGCTACCCCAGCATCACTCGGCGCTACCCCAGCATCACTGGGCGCTACCCCAGCATCACTCGGCGCTACCCCAGCATCACTCGGCGCTACCCCAGCATCACTCGGCGCTACCCCAGCATCACTCGGCGCTACCCCAGCATCACTCGGCGCTACCCCAGCATCACTCGGCGCTACCCCAGCATCACTCGGCGCTACCCCAGCATCACTCGGCGCTACCCCAGCATCACTCGGCGCTACCCCAGCATCACTCGGCGCTACCCCAGCATCACTCGGCGCTACCCCAGCATCACTCGGCGCTACCCCAGCATCACTCGGCGCTACCCCAGCATCACTCGGCGCTACCCCAGCATCACTCGGCGCTACCCCAGCATCACTCGGCGCTACCCCAGCATCACTCGGCGCTACCCCAGCATCACTCGGCGCTACCCCAGCATCACTCGGCGCTACCCCAGCATCACTCGGCGCTACCCCAGCATCACTCGGCGCTACCCCAGCATCACTCGGCGCTACCCCAGCATCACTCGGCGCTACCCCAGCATCACTCGGCGCTACCCCAGCATCACTCGGCGCTACCCCAGCATCACTCGGCGCTACCCCAGCATCACTCGGCGCTACCCCAGCATCACTCGGCGCTACCCCAGCATCACTCGGCGCTACCCCAGCATCACTCGGCGCTACCCCAGCATCACTCGGCGCTACCCCAGCATCACTCGGCGCTACCCCAGCATCACTCGGCGCTACCCCAGCATCACTCGGCGCCACCCCAGCATCACTCGGCGCCACCCCAGCATCACTCGGCGCCACCCCAGCATCACTCGGCGCCACCCCAGCATCACTCGGCGCCACCCCAGCATCACTCGGCGCCACCCCAGCATCACTCGGCGCCACCCCAGCATCACTCGGCGCCACCCCAGCATCACTCGGCGCCACCCCAGCATCACTCGGCGCCACCCCAGCATCACTCGGCGCCACCCCAGCATCACTCGGCGCCACCCCAGCATCACTCGGCGCCACCCCAGCATCACTCGGCGCCACCCCAGCATCACTCGGCGCCACCCCAGCATCACTCGGCGCCACCCCAGCATCACTCAGCAGCGAATATATGATGTCAGACCGCAGACAAACATCCCGCATACCATCATGCCGCAAATTTGATCCCGCAAGTACTATTAGGCCGCGAATAAAGAGAACAAATACTTTTTAAACGAATATGCCTTTAACACGCATGCCTTTACAACGAAAAGGCATGCATATTAAAAGTATACTCGTTGTTAAAGGAGTTAAGGTAAGTAAGAGTACCCTACCCAACCCTACACTACACTGTAATGTAGTACCCCTGCTTTGGAAGATTGGGGCCCCTGCCTAAAAGGATGAACCCTAGCAAGGTAAAGAACTTTTTTGAAAAGAGTGAGTCAGGTTATATACATTTATACTTTTTTGAGTAAACTGGACGTTGTTTATAGGTGAATCAAAATTCTACCAAATCATATCTGTTCAGTATGTTTATTTATATTTCATCTTTTTTTGTTGTCTTTGCCTTTTTTTTCCCTTATTTCATTTCTATTGATTATACATATATACACATTTACCCAGCATCACTCGGGGCTCCCCAGCATCACTCGGGAGCCTCCCCAGCATCAGTCGGGAGCCTCCCCAGCATCAGTCGGGAGCCTCCCCAGCATCAGTCGGGAGCCTCCCCAGCATCAGTCGGGAGCCTCCCCAGCATCAGTCGGGAGCCTCCCCAGCATCAGTCGGGAGCCTCCCCAGCATCACTCGGGGCCTCCACTGCATCACTCGGGGCCTCCACTGCATCACTCGGCCCGAGTGATGCCGGGGTAGCGCCGAGTGATGCCGGGGTAGCGCCGAGTGATGCCGGGGTAGCATTCACTTCTGTTCTTGGATTTTCATCACAATAAAATACACTGAACATAATCTTCACAAAAGTTATTTACAAAAGTTTAAGCTATTGCCATTATAAATTACAATCACTTTTATTTAAGTATTAATTAATTAAAAAAATTAAAAGCCATTATTTGTAATATCAATACATCTAAGTCACGTAAATACAAAACATGTTGCATTACAAATGCTATAGGTGTCACATTTGCGAAAGTTATAACTATTGGCATTGTAAATGACAAAGCTATTAATTTAGCTATTTTCAAAACCAACACATAAATAAAAAAAATTGGCATTTACAAGACCAATAGCTCAAACTTTCCTAATGCGAGACCTATTGCATTGCAAATGCTGGTTTCAGAATCCTTCATCTCCAGCAGAAAGGTCTTTACATTCCCTGGATGTTAGGAGGGTGTTGAAATTTTATCTGGATAAGACCAAGGATATTCGTATGTCAGACCAATTGTTTATCAATTATGGATCAGTCAGGACGGGTCTTGCTACCTCTAACAGTCCATCTCTAGGTGGATTGTGTCCTGAACACAACTGTGTTACCAAAAGGCTAATAGGACCTTAGGGGGCAAACCTAAGGCTCATTCCACGACGGCTTTGCTCCGTAATGTTCCAATTGCAGAAATCTGCAGGGCGGCCACTTGGAAGTCGGTCCATACCTTTGCTAAGCATTACTGCCTGGACACTGATGCCAGGGCAGACGTTCAGGTTGGGCAGGCTTCGCTGCGAGATCTGTTCGCACAATAGTGGTGTTATTTCTCGTTTCTCCACCGCCTCTTTGGTGTGGGGGATTGGCTTGCCATTCTATTCACTAGATTATGACTATACACAGAGATCCCCTACTACAGAAGGAGTATTTTCTGTCCTGTAACTCCAGTTCTGTAGTAGGGGTGTCTCTGTTATAGTCATAAGCGCCTGCCCTCCTCCCCGGTGGAGAGAGATATTCATGTAAGGACTGCTACAGGTCTGGCGTGTTACGCCTTCAAAAAGAACTGAAAGTAAAAGGGACCTGCAGTGCATTCTGGGATGCTGAAGTTCTGGAAAGTTCTCTTAAAGGCACAGTATCCTGTTTTGAGCCACATAATGGCAGCCTATAGGGCTTGTCTGTCCATGCCTTCCTCTCTATCATTCCAGAGGGTTTTTGCTGCTGAAGCAAGGGAAATCTGGACAGACTTTGCTGTTTGTGGATTTTTGGTGGAATTTCTAGTTGAAGTACTGGACAGTGTAGCCTGGTTATATAGGCTGCATTATCTGTCTTTAATTCTCTCTTGAGTGTCTGTGCAGTTCTGCATTTTTTCGACACCTTAAGAGATTATTTTTGATTGCTCCGGGGTCCACGCACATGGGCGGGACTAGCCACTAGATTATGACTATAACAGAGATACCCCTATTACAGAACTGGAGTTACAGGACAGAAAGTACTCCTTCAGTGGGGACATCTCCAACATTTTGTAGTTGCACACTTTTTTCCTCTCTCTGTTTATAGAGTGAAATTGCATCGGTAACGAACAAAAATGATGCGTGCAAGCTTTATTTTTTTTTTTAATGTGGGTTGGGTAAAGTAGGCGGCACAAAGAGAAAGCAACCTGTTGCGGCGGGGAAGCAAACTGGTGAAAGAGCAGTGAAGAGTGAGTGGTGAAAAAAAAAAGTGAGAAAGCAACCAGAGAGTAGTGTACATTACAACATAGAGGGGGGCGGGTAGGAGTATACTGGCAACAGAGAAACTCATAGTGTTAAGGGGTGATAAGTATTCAAGGGAGACAGATGAACAACTCATGCACACCTAATGAGTGCTTGACCTAAAAGAAAAACATTGTACTGGAAAGGAAAGACATGGAAGCACAGAAGCCAACCAATCAAAAGGGACTGAATTGCGTTGTATTGGAACATGTACATAGCGCTTACTTACCCCTATGTGGGGCAATGAAGTGCTTACCTAGATGGGTATCACACTACACCGCGTAGGTCTGTGGTTGGAAATGTTGTGCCTATGTTTTTGAGTCTGTGTGAGAAGTGTTTCTATGTTGTTTGAGAAGACCACCTAGCTGCAGTTATCGTGTTGTGACATGCAGTGCTTAGCAGTGTGATGGATAAAGAAGCATGCGAGAAAGGCGCACAATTTATGGTTTTCAGTAAGATGACTGATTTCAGCAGCTCTGCTGGTCTCTTTCTGGTATTTCTTATATACATAGTCCACTTAGATTGTTACTACACTGGGTTCTCTATTCTGAGGTATTTTGTTTAAAGTGTATGGCCCTGATCATGTCTAGGTTAAAAGGATAAATGGTGGCGAGATCTGCTGGGATGAACTTTGTTAATAATATCTTGTATCTGATTATCATTGCGACATGCCAACACATTTGCATAGTATAAAGCTTGTTGGGACTTGCATAGGTGGACTAACTTCAAATCTTCCGTTGGCCAGTGTGGCATCTCCTATTATTCCATGCCTGTTCAGTTGGCATTGGGTGGGTGAATGCTGTGGACTAGTACACTACTGGATGAAGGATATGACCCATAGCAATGTTGTGTTATGTGAGTGTAAGACAGTCCACCAGTATAAGGGAATTACTATGCGGCCTGTGTTATCTACAATCGACTGCTCAACTGTTATAGCATTCGTATTAAGGTGGATTTTATATTTTATTGTAATTGCTTTTATACTGCATTTACCGCCCTAGATCAGGTGATGTAGTGCTTTATGCCATGCAGCACTGTGCTGCGGAACCCAGGGTTAGTGTATTTTTTGTTGATTATTGAGATTAGACTTGCACTCTTAAGGAACCCATGCAGTGCATTTGCTCCAGTTTCTGTGTATTAGATTAAATAAATAGGGATTAGGTGTGAACTTTAGTGGGAGGAGGTATGTGAATTCATGCATTGATTGGCAGTAATAATAGATAAGTTACAGGAGAATAATTATTGTTGGGTTGCAGGGGTATGAATTTTAAAATAAAGTTTTTGATCCTTGAAATAGGTGTGGGATATTGAAGAGCTGAATAATGGGGATTAAGTCAGACATGCATGTGACTAGAGTAGACTGCTCAACGACTGCATGCAGTGGATGGAACGAAAGCAAATAATTCTAGAGAAAATGGAGACCCGACTATCAGAAGTTTTAAGTACAATTCATGCAAGTGTTTTAGGAATATTGTGGAGCCTGTTTGGCACTGCATGCAAAACTGTAGAAAGAAACATTTGAATGTATTGCAATATCTGTATGCCATGAGAACACCTGTCCTCGCACACTCGACCATCACCCACTGGTAAATAAAATTCAAAAATAAATATGGTTTCATTTCCCGATAAATTGCAGTGGAAGGAAACCACAAAACAGGAATTATGTATTTTAAATGTTTGTGGTTGGAATTATCTTCCCCATTCCTTTTGTGCAAGGTGATGCTTTTCAGAGCTGGTAGCACTGGGGCTTTCTCCAGTGTAGAGCATCCACAACATAAGCACAATTAAGTGTGAAATCTTGCATCTGGATGTCTCTCAGCCTTCCTGTAGGAATATTCAGACCCAGAAAGGCAAGGCTCTGCCTAGAAACTACCTTATTCAGAGCAACAGAGACTGCAGTCTCACCCCTCACACTATCTACCAAACCTATAGTTCTCAGGAAGACAAGTAATCAACAGCTGCTTCCGAAGAAGGCCCTGGTTGAATTTCTAAATAGCCTCTGGTGTCCACTTTCAATCCTAAGGAATCTAGCCAATATACATCTGCTGTCTGGGGAGTTGATTACATCTGTTACTATAGCAACATGTAGCTAAGTTATGCAGAAAGGCTAGGAATTCCTTATCCAGGCATGATTTGTGCCCTTTAACCTTCACCACAAAATCAAGTTGTTGTGCATGAATCTTGCACTGAAAATCAGAGTATCCTTTTCTAAACCAGCCGTTTCTGTCAATGTGACGGGATTCCACACAGGACCCAGATCCAAAGCAGCAGGTATTGGTTGGTATGCAAATGCTAAGCAGGGAAGAACCAGCTTCCCCTTCAAAAGCCTTATTCAGAGCTCCCCTTACTCCGCTGTATTCAAAGTGAAAGCCATGTCAATAGCACCTTACTACAACCGTCCAAGGTCTCCCACTGCATCACTCAAGCCAAGCTAACATTAAACCATGTGAACACAAATTGGCGCATACATCATGATAAAGAATGACAAGTTGGAAAACCGAGGATGTTGCCTAACGGCTAGGGTGGTCGATCTCAAATCTGGGAAACCAGGTTTGAGTCTTGGCATTGACGCTCCATATCCTGTGATTCTGGGCTAATCACTTGATCTCCCCGCGCCCAACAAAAATTAAAATGTGTCCTTGTTTAACGCAACTGGTGCTCAAATAAAGCTCTCAGATACCATATACCTTCGGGTCAGGTTTGTGTATATAAAACTCCAGGGGGGTGGTCAAACAAATGAGTCCGACAGGAAAGCCAACCAATGGTAAGCAATGGGGTGGTTCAAGCTCATGTATGCTCTTGGTAAGCACACAGTAAGTCTTGCAACTGGTGCATATGCTCTAGCTAATAAGCCAGACCTAATATAGGGGGAGATAGGAGCTGCAACTACAGCCTGCTAAATAGTAATTGTGGGCGGATTTAATGTTTCGAATGATGAACTCTCGACTTGGAACAGAGCTGTAAATTGTGCTATTAAAGATGATGGTTTTTTTTTAGTACTTAATCATCTTTCACTTGGGCGGTTCCACTCATTGATTAACACAAACCTGAACTGTGCAAATACCTGGCCTACAATTCAAGTTTTAACAGGTTATGAGAATCCAAAATGAAACCACTTTGGTTGGATCCTTTTGTTTTCTGCAGAGTTAGTTTATAGTTCCTCTGCACATTTTTTCACTCTTTGCTCTAGGAATAGAAGCCTTAAGGCAGGTAAAACCCATGACGAGTTGACCTTGTCATGAGCACTGAAGGGGCTAAACACCTACTAATGTTTTACTCTCTCTTGACCTTCATTATTCATAGTATTGGTTTTGTAAATCTTCTAGAGCCTTCTCATGAGTTCAGTGGTGGTTCCAGCATACAGTGTGTTGCCGTAGTCCAGACAGCTCCTGATTAGGGCTTACATGACTGTGTTTTTCTCGTGTTTATGGTGAGCCTTTTAAAAATTATTCAGACCAATGAACACTGAGTATTGCTGTATGTTACTATTAAGCAACCAGTCAGAAATACATTTGCCTTGCAAGCACTAGTGTCATGATTTGGATGGTGCAGCAGGCTCATTGGCACTGGGCTAAAAGCTCTAGGAAACCTACTGAACAGTTATTGCTGTATGTTACTACTAAATAGCAGCCTCAAGTGCCTTTACCTTGCAAACATTAGGGCCACGATTTAAATGGTGCAGCAGGCGCAGTTACACTGGGGCCAAAAGCTCTAGGAAACCCACTGAACACAGACTATTGCTAAATGTTACTTCTAAACAAGCAGTCCGTAGTGTTTTTTTGGTTGTTTTGTAACCATTGCACCCAAAGTAACAGCCTAAAGCATCACTGTAATAAAAGCTGTAACCTATTGGACTTTTCCGTCTACCTACAGCTTATGATGCATTTATATGGCACATTTCACAGTTTTTGAATGGTCCAAAAGCGCTTCCGAATCTGGACTCACTAACCGCTTGGAAAGGGCATTCTTCATTCTATAGCATTAGCACTTCAGCTGTTGTAAACACTATTTAAATACTTATAACTTATCTTACGGCATTGCATACCTAGCATTGACACAGCAAGTAGGTCTCACTTATGCAAGATCCATTGGCTTTGTCATTTTTTTATTTTATTTAATAAACAAAAGGAATCCGCTCAAGGAAGGGTTTCCCTACTTTGGTTGGGAACACCCTGTGTTGTAAAATACCCCTCACACACCAAAAGGACCCTTGGTGTCCTGCTTCATCATCGGGGTCTTCGCACCCCTCTATGGGATGCGGCGTGCTGCGACCAGCGACTACGCGGGAGCACTAATAAGGACTATGCGTGGTGTATGTGAAGGTATATTATGTAAGTGGTGAGGTTCAGACTTCGAGTGGAGTTTAAAAAGGACCTGGCTCGTGGGGGAAATTTTTTTTAATCTGCCCCCGGGCTGGCACTATTAAAAACGTGCAGTAAACTGAGGTATAATGTGCAGGACTATGTGCACTACCTCCCTTGTGTGTGTGTCGACATGTTTCGGAGACTGAGCTCCTTCTTCAGGACAGGGTACACAAATCCCCCCCTTACTCACGTATTTTTACTTAAAACATGAAGTTATTTACAAAAGTGAAAAATAAGTGCAGGACATGATATGTACCTACAGGCTGATCTGGAGTCGCTGATTTAGACTATTATGAATCACTTCCAATGCCTCATGAGCTTCTGGAACGTAGGGGAATGCGTGCAGATTCGCTACGAAAGTCTAGGAGACACTGCTGCCTGACTGCCCCTTCCGCTGCACAGAAGGTTAGCATTTTGGCATCGTATTTCATATACCATATAATTGTTTCACCATTCCAAGATGGCATCCGCATTTAAACTCAACATAATGGCTATTTTGGATCAACTGAACAAAGGTGCAGGATAAAGTATACCAGTCCAAGATGGTGTCACTAATAAATCAGTGTGGCCATATAGAAAGGGTATCATACAAGCTATATTATAGTTTTTCTGTTTCCAGAGACTGGTATTTCTAGAATCTATGAAGCTGCTCTAGTTTTATATCATACAAAACAAACTTTGGGAAAACTAACAGGTCTGACTTAAACATGCACATACAAACACACATTGTACAAATACACACCTGTTCATGTCACTTTGCATGTGTAGTGTTAGCCAGATTTATTTTTGCCGGACCCCTTCTGCCCTCTAACTACTTAGACCGAGCACGTGTTATTTCTTTTTATTCTCCAAGGGACACTCCCATCCTTGAGTCTCTGTGTGTACAAGCAGGACAGTAAAAGTGAAGGTGAGTAAAGTGTATTAGGAGGATGTCTCCCCATAAAAATTGTAAAAAGATACACCACAAAATAAATATTGCAATACAGTAAGGTACAGCAGCAAGAATTGTATCCCTCAAAACATTCATGGGTTTTCATGAAGCTTCTTTTTTGATGTTTTATCTCTTTGGTATTCCTGCTCTTTGTTGACTGTGTTAAATGTACAATAAAACTAGCATTTGCAATGCAAAAGGTTTCGCATTTGCGAGAGTTTAAGCTATTGGCATTGTAAATGACAATGGCTTGTATTTATCTGGTTTGATAATTAGCACATAAATAAAAGGCATTGTAATTTACAATGCCAATAGCTGAAACTCTTGTAAATCCAAGACCTATTGCATTTCAAAGAAGTGGCCGCCATTGTCCCGGGCTGCTTGGAAAGTGAAAGCAAGCTGCTGAAAAGCATGTGGTGCCTGCAGTAGGTGAAACTCAGTTAAGAAAATAGTGCTTACAGACTAAATAAGACGTACTGTGTAACAACTGAAGTAAAAGGGCCAGTCCTCATGGCAGGTTACAAATGCTGACAATGCGGTACTAAGGAGGAGCTAACAAGCCTATTAACGAATCAGAAGCCAGCATTTGCGAAGGGCAATGACACCAGCCAATGACAAATATGGGCAAAGAGTAGGCGGGGCTTCAAGTGCATACTCAAATAAAGCATGCTCATGCAGCAACGCATGTGCTGCGTAGGCTCGACCCAAATAAGTTTTCAAACATTTATTTTTTATTTTTCACGTGCAACAGATAACAATTGTGCTCAGGAATTGCTTTCTATTCTTTGAAAATAACTTTTTTCTCCCAACTGCAGAAGTAGGAAGTAAACCATTTCTGCTTCCATCTGCAATCTTCATTTTAGATGTGAATTAAGCTTGATTTGAAGATGAATACTAATATTTACCTTTACCACTTGTTGCAGGACTGGAAAGGAGGGGCAGCCAAGGGAGTATTACAATTTGGATTCCATCTTGTTCCTGCTGAATAATGTGCACCTTTCACATCCTGTTTATGTCAGACGTGCTGCTGTAAGTGACCATAGTTAATTTCTCTTTCCAGAGTTTGAAGTCAACCTTCTAAAGTGTTTTGTATTCTGGAATACATTTTCAAGTAAATGATTATGAGATGCTGGGAGATAATGACACATATGGTCTCAGTGAGCCCATCCTGAAACATGTTAATATTTTAATTGAAAGCTTAATGCTGGTTGTTTCTTGTAAAACTTTGGCTAATAGGTTGGTCATAAACCATAAACTTCCGATTAAGTGATATAGGCTTGTGAGTTAGTCTTGCAAAATGAGAATAAATATTTTTGAGGAGGGTGGCAGTTAGTAAGGTCTAGAGATTTGAACTGTTAAAACTTGAACATTTTCATGAAACCTAAATTTAGAGCATTCTAAAAATAGATTGGAGTTTAAAGGCATTCTCAGTTCTGCAAAATGATTTTCAAACATACTTGCAACTTGTCGAAGTTATTTGATAATTGCTATATCTGTACTGTGATGTTGAGGAAACTCGGGCAGTCACATCCATTTATTTTGCGGCTGGTAAACCTACATTAACAGTTTATGTTGTACCTGAACAATTAGGGAATAGTTTTGTCTGTGTTAATAGCCATTATGAGTAATGGCAAAACTTGGAGCCTAAAACCTAAAGCGCACTTGAGCCTAATTTACTTTGCCCAAATGTCATTAAGGCTTTTTTGTAATGCTGATGACTAATTGGTTTAAAATAAAATATACACACACTCATAGTAATCTCTGTCCCGGAAACGGAGTACCTTGGTACAGATCAGTTTACTTTTAATATAGAAATTGATAAACCAAACCTGAAAAATCCATCTTCATATGTTGTACTCAGACCGAACTAAAGTCTACTTACCAGAAACCTACTTGGTCTAGTCGATATGTTAAACTTAAACTCCGTGACACATGTGTACGCTGATTAGTTACGTAAAATACAATCATTTAAATTAACTACTGAACATTTAAATATTTTGATCTTGAAAGAAAATACATGGGAAGAGATTTCAGGGAAGGCATACTCTTGCTTGATTCATTACCTGAAGGAAAATAAAAGCTGAACGACCAGTTTTAAATGTAGTTTTCTCATATAGGAACAGTCCAATAAACCTAGATTCCTCATAAAAGGGCCAAACAAGAAACTTATTAGTGTTAGACTGTCCCACAAACATTATAGCGATTTACTTACGGTCATCTGCTTTCTTAAAACTGCATGTAAAGGAGTAAGATTAAATCTGGGGTGCCTCAGATGTGTACCTCGTAAGCTCATATGATTTTAACAGGTTTGGGGTGGCAGCGTTAGTGTTGGGACCTTTTTTTTTTTTTCTTTCTTAAACGCGAGTCTTGAGATAAACCCCATGTTTCTTGAGTAGCTAGTAGAGTGATATGTGGTGTGATTGTGATATGAAGCATCTGTGCTATAAATGGATAAAGCATTATGTTGGGCTTTTCACTCATAGGGTTGGCACAGTGATAGCTTGAATTCCACTGCCCAGATCAGTTGCCAAATGTCTTAGGACAAGTCTGTCTTTAGTTTTAATTTGCGATTGCTGATAAGTTGTTTATTAAAATAGTCTGTTTTGCTAATTTCTGGAATTATTTGCCTTTTTGAGGCTAGTGGTAATCCTCTAGTGTCTTTTGTCGCTAAACGTCTTCTGATCACAAAACTTGATAAGGTGGTGGGGGTTACAAACCAATGTACAGTTGTGAACAACAATGATTAAATAACCTCTTACACATTTCTTTAATTTTCAATTTAAATCGGCAGACTGAAAATATTCCTGTGGTGAGAAGACCCGACAGAAAAGATCTCCTTGCATACCTAAATGGGGAGACTTGTGAGTAGACACATTCCTTTTTCATTTGTTATCTTGATTTATTCTGCTTTGCTTTAGCGGATAATCTTATATTGTGTCAGAAACATAGATAGAAAATCAATGGAGTGCCTTTAAGCTGTTATATATATTACTGTGTGTAGGCTCCTTCACTCTCATACATATATACATTTTTTAAATATTCCCTTTCGTCCAACAGTCGTCTTAGGATAGGTGCACAAAGTAAAAGCATGTTTTCCTGTGAAGAGGAACCTTAAATTAAAGACATAACTACACGTTACTTTTCATTGCTTTCTATAGCTCTTTCACCTAAATGCAAACGAAAAAAAAGTTGCAAACAGTTGCTAATTGTACCCTTGCTGAGGAAGAAAGATGAATGAAGAGAAGTTGATCCTTCAGGATCAGAAGCAAAGAGTGTAGAGTAAAAGTAAAGCCTGTCGGAAACTGAAGAGAATTCTGCTGTTTGGGGGCATTTGCTAAGAACGATTGAAAGTTAGATTGGGTACAGATAGGATTGTAACTGTATTTATATAGCGTTTACTACCCCTGACGAGGCATCATAGTTTTCAGCGAGTAGAACGCTACTGTGGAACTTAAAATGATGAGTGGTGGATTAGTGTAGGGAAATATGATTATAATGTTAGTATAGGGTGGTACAAGTTAATTTGAGAAGAGGACATGTGAGTCTGTTAGTTGGGTTGAATAGAGTAATGGAAGGATAGAAGATGGAAGAAAACCAGATGTGTTAATTGGGAGATCATAGTAGTAAGTTGAGGTCTCCGGTGAGTAAAGGAGATATGGAGGAGGGAAGAGCCTGTAGAAAGGATTTAGGGAGAAAGAGAATTAGTAGAAAAATGAAGATTGAGATCAGTCAAAATAACCTCAGGGAGAATTTAGTACGGTTGTTTTGTAGTGGGGTGAGACAGAAGATGTGTAGGCGGGGCTAGTCTTGGAGATCATAGTAGTAGAAAGGTTTTTGGATGTGAGAGATAGAAGATGGAGGATAAACTGATGGAGGTGTAGGGTGCTGGTAAGACAAGGTAAAGGTTTTGAGGCACTATTTTGTTGTACAATGGGACTAAATTAATAAATAGAGGATTACATAGTAAGGGAATACATGTGTAACAAGTATAATATAATGAGATGTGCGTTTTGTTTTTGTGGAGTAGTGAGAGGAGATATTGAGGTAGTGATTTCCTGTGAATGATTTGTATGTGCAGTAGTGCTGGTGAGTTATTTCAATAGTACTGGGGTGGTGATGTGTTTTGGAGATGAGTATGTGGCGGGTAAGCAGGTATGCGCAAGAGTTATGCGTTTGTGTTAAATTTGATCATTGGAATAGGTAATTTGTGTGTTAGAGTGGTGTGTAAAGATTGTATGACTGTGTAATTAGTAAAAAGAGGAGGCTGTGATGGAAGGCTGAGTATTGGTTTTGTCGTGATAAAAAGGGATCTGTTAGGAGCGAGTAGAAGGTCGAGGTGGTGTTTTGTTTGAACAGGGAGTGCGTATCTGGATGCATTAAAACTATGTATAATGTGGTTTTGTGTTGGTGATGTGTTATAGGACAGAGTTGTTTTGTGTAAGGATGCAGCTGCCATAATGTAGTTGGGGGTCGAATTGTATGAAGGTGTGGTTTGTGGGGGTTTTGTAGTGGTTCAATACACATTGAAATCTGTATGAGGTTAGTGGGGCATGAGAGTGCCTTTGCTGATATTGTGTTTGGATATTTGTGGACGTGTAGAGGGTTTTAGATGGTAGCTAGTAAGTGAAAATTGGGCATCATCTCTGATGTTGCCCTCTCCACCATCCAAACAGGCAACTGCCCTGGCTGAGACACCATGAGCCCCATGCTTAAAACTGCACTTTTTGCCAATGGAACCCTAACCATAACCAATCAAAACCCTAACCTTGGAGCCAATTGGAGACCTGTCCCTATTAAACAATCACAGCCATAGCTTTAACAGCCAGCCAAAGCCCTAATCCCCAAGTCAACTAGGAAACGCCATGCCTAGTAGCCAATCAGAACCTTTGCCCAAACCGCCTATAAAGCGAAGCCTCTGAGAATGCGAACCACATACAACAGCACTCAGCACGTGTAGACCACACAGAACCATGCTTTTAGTTGACCTCTACAAAATTGACTCCACATCCATGTTGTCTGTGCACACTCCTAAGCTCAAAATACATCAGACCGGAAGTTGAATAGTAGTAAAGTAATTACACTCCTAGGACTTTAGGACGTGCCCTGCTACTTACCCAAAAGCGTGAAAGATCATTGAGCTAAAGAAGAATAAGGAAGTGCAAGATAAAATTGAAAGGTAGAAGGAAGAATGCCAGAGGGAACATAGAGAAGATTGAGTGGGGCAAGCTCGTGGATACATTAGAAGGTGATTCAAAGAAAATAAAAGAATGCAAGAATGAAACTGAAGAAGTAGTAAGGTAAGCTGCTGAAGTTTGGAGACACTGAAGAGAAGTTGAATTGCAGAAATGAGCAGTGAGAAAAAAGTTGACAATTGAAGGGAGGCGTAGAGTGAAGGTTATAAATTTGGAAGGTAATGAAAGTAGCAAAGAAGAATTTGTTAGTGAAGAGCGAGATAGGTGAGAAGGCGTTGGTAGCGGGGGGCATTAGGTTGAGAATGGGTAGCATGTGCTAGGGATGGGTGCACAAACTGTAGTTAAAATGTAGATGGATAATTAAAAGAAAAGAATTACCATTCCAGGGGAAAATAGCATTGTGATGACCGTTACAATGAAGGAGAATGCGACTGGTTCTCCCTTAGTCGTTAAAAACACACAGTTATCAACTTTGTCTTTTCTCTTCACAAGTTCATCTTAGTAAGGTGTGTTCAATAGGTGAAAAATGCAGTTACCCTCCTGATGTGTGCATCTCCAGGTAGATTTTTTGAGGCGTAGCTCATAAGCCCCCACATACTTTACTCTTCCTCATCTGTATATAATAAGCTCTAAGAGTCTATTACTGTATCTTATAAATGTGAGGTGCCTTTTTATCACAAGGTTTATGTCCATCAAACTCTGTTTCTGCAGTTCAGTGCTCTCTGCCTCAATGTCGTCTTCAAAAATTCAGATTTGACTTCCTGTTCAAAGATTAAAAATGGCCCATCCATTTCCATATTCCTCAACTCTTGAAGACATGGACCACCTTGCCAAGTCCCTGAAATACAAAGTCAAGGTAGATGTTTGTATTAAAAAGACTGACTTGACACCAGCTATGACCGCTTTTACATCAATCCAGCCATCACCTCAACTGATCATCTGGATTCAAGACCTCCTACTAAAAATTGAGATATTTATTAGTGTTTAACTTGTAGTGGAATTGCAGTGCACCAAGATGGATCAGAAGCCTGCTTGATCTTGACAGCTTTGAAAGTATTGGCTCGCAAACTACTTTTTAAGGCACAGCATGAGCATTTGACAAAGAGCTGTTTCCCTGAAGGCAGACTCAAGCCAGTTGACAAGATGAAATGTATGTTGCTAATTTGTAGGGGTGTGGCTCAGTATATCCCTTTCTTGCTACATAGCCTACCTTATTGATTTTGACATAGGCAGCTCCTTCCAGTTTATCGTCCACTGGTACCTCCACATTAGCTAAAAAGTTTTGTGTTTCAAACACCACCAAGAATGAAAGCAGTAGCACCCATGTCAGATGAAGGTGACTGGAAATGTCCATTTGCATACCAAACAAAGAGCACCATATGATTAGCATGCTTTTCAGTGGCACACCCATGCTTAGCCTACATTTTGCTGAGTTGTTATAAATTATTATGAATGGAGTAGGTATCGGAAAATTGCAGGAAGTAATTCCTTCAACAGCCCATAGCGTTTTGAAATGCATCTTGGCTGTGAACGTAGGAAGTCCTGTACATGCATGATGAAGACCTACAGCTTCTTGTACAGTGCTTGAAATAATGCTCAATTCATCAGAACCACACAACGGTATGAGCCTTTTAAGAAGCTGAGGTAATGGCACCTCAAACAAGAGTGTTTCTGTGTCTGTTTGTGAATCACAATTCTTGGTTGATTAGTACTCCATGGTTTTGAATGCTCCCCTTCCTTCTCAGGGTTATGGGAACCAGGTTGTTTCATGATCTGAACGGTTCTCAGTGTTTGAACTTCTTTTGCTTCTGGATTCAGTGGTATTCCTTTCTTGGTAAGGACTAGTCTGATCACTCCTGCTTTGGATAGGGTACAGTCAGTTTCTGCATAATATAAATTTAGACAAATCTCTCCAGTCCACATTTATTGTTAAAGTAAATCTGTGACAGTAAGTTTCTGTTATCAGTGTCCAACATTTGTGCAATTAAAAGGTTCATAGCATGAAAGATACAGCGCTCCTGTCACCTCCGACCCTGCCAATGGCTGCAGACAGACTTTGCTCTAAGTGATTACAATGCACTGCACTACACTACACTACCATTCTTTTTCTGTATTGCATTAAATACATGATGCTCCGGTATAGGTGAAGGGCCTCTGGCTATGTAAAAGGGTGCAAAATTCAGACAAAATTGTTTAAGGCTAATTCATGAAGGATGTTTCCTTATAATATGTCAGTTAAACGTTGCTCATCTAAAGACCTCAGTTGTTTGATTTGCCATCCTGCAAACTTTGCTTCTGTTTTTCTTCAGCCTACACATGTCAGACCACTAACACACACACACTCAGATCTGATAGAGACTACTAGCCGAAGATTCCTTCACATAGAATTATCCCTAGGCGTGAGACTGGATCCGTAAAATTTTCATCCCTGCATGCCGGGGGACTGCATCACATGGCTCCTCTCGGGCATCGCCCGCGTACGTGACGTTAGCAAGGTCACACAAGTCCCACCCCGGCGCACCTACTTGGGGTTTTTCCTTTTCCGTGTGCAAATCTGGATCTGGTCTCTGTTCGGGCCTCTTTGGGCCATTTTTTCTTTCCTCATTGTGATATATTTTAGTGAACAGCGTGCGAATGCCTTCGGGCTTCAAGACTTGCACGTTGTGTGGGCATCTTATGTCGACAACGGACCCTCACCTCATTTGCATGTGGTGTTTAGGGGAAGCTCACAGCACTACTGATTATGAGGAGTACCAACAGCTGAAGCCGAAGGCGCCGCGGAAGCACCGGATGAAACTGCTCTCGGCGTGTCTTTCAAGGCCGGCTTTATCCCCTCGATCAGCCTCGGCAGACTGTTTCAGAAGCGCCCGTCGTCTGTGTCCTCCTTCCTCACATGTCGCAAGAGCGTTGCTCCCCAGTGGGTAAATGTCACAGCTTGTCCCCGGCGGCTGGTATTTGGCCTGCCAGGGGCTTGGGCTCTTCGCGGGTGATGCGGCACAGTTTGTCGTCCTCCTATCCACCGTTTTCCGGTGAAAGGGCGCCGAGAGTCCAGATGGAGACGCATGCAGTGGCTTTGCAGGCCTCGATGGCTTCTCCTCTTCCTCCTCCTCATCCTCCTTCCCCTCCCCTCCCGGGCTATCAGCGGATCCCTTGCATTGCGCGTGCGGGGCCCTCCGCGGTGTCACCAGTGGCTCCGGCGCCGACTGGCTCTGCTCCAGGCTTGGAGGATGTGGTGCTGCTGGGGTCCCTTCTTTGGACCACGGTGCCTCTGCCTCGCCGCAAACTCCTGTGGGAGTCCCTTTGGTGTCGTGGGAGGTCGTCGGCGCTCCAGTCGCATCCCCGAGCCCCACTCGGCCCTCTGGACAGGCGGCGGCCTTGTCCACGGCTGAGCTGATGCCGCCACGGCGCCTGCACCTGCTGGACAGGGTGGCGCCACAGGGGTCGGTGGACCCTCCTTGTCCTGCTCTGGGTCGTGGCTGGACGGGGCCCCTCGTCCTCCTCTGGGCCCCTCTCGTCCCTCTGCGCAGGTGGCTGCCTCGTCAGAGGTTGAATCGGCCCTGGCAGCGTCGCATGGGTCGGCGGGCCACCTCCGTCACATTCTGGGCAGAGGCTGGCGGAGGGCTTCGTGCCACTCCGTTGGCCCTCTCAGTCCTCCACGCAGGCGGCTGCCTCGCCTGAGGTCGAGTCGGCGTCGTTCTGGCGCCGCCCCTTGGCCACTTCGGCTCCGCTCCGGTCCCCGGCACGGTGTGACTTGGAGGAGCCCTATCCGTTGTCTCCTTCGGCACCGGTTGGTGATGACGTCCTGCCTCGGGCTGCGGACTCTACGGCACCAGACAGGCGTCGAGTCGCGGATTCGTCTTCGGATTCTTCTTCGGATGCTCCCTCTTCTCCTGAGGTTGGGTGCCTACTGGTGTCATCCTCCCTGGAGACAGGCCACCGCGTGGTGACTTTTTCACCGGCGTCATTGAAGGGCAGCTCCCCGCCATTCCAGATGCGAAGGTGTTCGCCAGAGGAGCAACAGGTCCCCCACTCTTCGGTTCCTTCTAACTTCCAGGTCTGGCCTTTGCCCGCCCCGCTCGACTTTGGGGATGGCTGCCTTAGTTTACAGCCGTTGCCCACGTAGGAGCTGCCTTCTCCACCACGGGGCCATACGGAGACAGGTGCGGCCTTAGCTCACGCAGTGTCCACGTCTGTGGGTATTCTGTGCATGGGTGACTTGGTTGCTCATTTCCCAGCGGACCATCTTTTGGAGGTTCTCCACCAGGGCTCTGGTGGGAGGGAGCTATTACTTCCTTTTGAGGGTTTGCTCCTTTCTTTCCGGATGGGGGCTTGGAGGCGCCCCGCCTCAGGGGATCCGGTGCTTCAACACCTGCACCGGCACCTTCTGGCACCGCGTGACCCGGCGTATCTTTCCCTCCATCCCTCTGCCTCCAGTCCACTCTTGCTGTCTGCTTTTCCCTACCTGCCGCCACTATTGTCTCCACCGTCCAGGGAGGCCCGCTGGCTACACTCAAGGGGGCGCAACATGTTCGCCTCGACCAGCGCTGCCCTGCGTGCCCTTAGCACCTTATGTGTGTTGGCTAGGGCCACCTCTTGTTTGTGGGACTCGGCGGAGTCCTTTGGAACCGCTGCTTCACAAGAGACTGTTCAGGTGGACTTACGGCATCATGCGATGGATGGCCGGGAGCTAGCAGCGTTTATTCTCTGCTCTGCTGTGGACAACTTGGAGGTGCTAGGCCGAACCATGGCTTCCTCAGTCGCCCTCCGCCGCCATGCTTGGCTTCGGGATGTTGTGTTCTCTGAAAATGTTCGGGAGCGGCTGATTGATCTTCAATTCGATGGCACCCTGTTAATCCATTCCCTGGTGGACTCCGCCATCCAGAGGTTCTTGGCAGGGCTCCGTCCTCCTCCTCCTTATCCTTCTCCTCCTCAGGGAGTGCTGACTTGTTCTGGACCTTCTTCTGGGCCTGTTTCCCTTGCTGTGCGGTGCGTTTTATGGCCACTGGAATCCACCTTGCTGGGGCTGTGGCGTTGTTGGCTGCTGGACGGCCCTTTTTTTGACTGTGTGTTTTGTGCTAGAGTTCTCTGCACAGACTTGGCCCTGAGATTAGGCCTTCTATTTTTCTCTTGGGCTGCTTGATCAGCCTTCCGCAGGCGGGGGGTTTCCCCGTGGTTCTTTTTGTTTTTTTTGTTCTCTGCTGCGGACGTTTCTTCCAGGGTTTCCATGTCGTGGAACTTAACATAACCTATGGCGCCCGGGGGTGTCCTTCTCCTGGGCCGCTGCGCTGTGCGCCAGGTCTGACCTGCTGTCTGTGGCCTGGCGTTGTGGCTCTGGTTCTGCTACGTTTTGGGCCATGTGTGCGGACCCCTCTCTGAGGTGTGTCCGGACCCTTCTTCGCCCTTCTTCTCTCTATCCTGGGTGCTGCGATTTGTGTTCCTCCCTCTTTCAGGCGCACCCTGCCCAGTCTTCCTGGGTGCCTTGGGCTGCTCTTTTGCTTCAGACTGCTCCTGCTGTCGGCGCCATTCTGTCTGATCATTTCACCTCCGGCTGTGGTGGGCTCAGTTGCCCTCTTTGTGGGGTGTGTTCCTGGTTGGGGGGGTGGGGGAGGCTTGCCCTCTTTTTCCCTTGTCTCCTTGGAGCCTCTAGGTTGATCTTCTCCCTCTTCCTTGCCTTGGCCTTGGATGGAGAATCTGTTGCCGTGCGGGGCGTGGGATGCTTCGGCCTCCCCTTGCCTTGCCCTGGTTTTCTCTGTTGAGTATGAATGGGCTTCCTTCTTATTTTCTACTTCCCACACCCCTCTTGGGGTCGGTGGTGTTCTGCTTGTAGGGTTTCCCCTTGCCTGGGAAGACTAGGTTCCTCGCCCTGTCCTTTGAACTGGTCCCCTGTGGGACCCTCTGTTAGTTCCAGGCTGGTGGGGTCCTTTTGCAGACCCTTCTTCCCTGTGGGTATAGCTATGGTATCTATTCTACGTGAAGGAATCTGCGGCTAGTAGTCTAATCTTCTGTAACGTTGTATCTGGTAGAGACTATTCTAGCCGCAGATTCCTTCATAGCCCGCCCGTCCTCCCTGTGCTGCAAGGACCTTTGGCTTGGTCTTCTGCACCTCCCGGTGGGTGGCTCGGTCTTCTGTGAGTGCATTATTTCGCCTTTTTGACGGGATGATTTGTCTTGTTTCTTGTTCCTCCTTTCTCTTGCGCATTGGAGGGTGGGTTTATAGGTACTCCTATGCCCCTGTGCTCTGGTTGCTCCAGGATTGGGGGCTTGCCTTCACTCTATTCCCTCCCTCTCCCCTTTTATTACTGCGGGTCCTGGACCCTCTGCTAACCTCTGAGTTGGGGTCCTTTGGCCGTGCCTTTGTCCTTGTTCCTTTGGGGGGGGGTCGCCGTCTGTGCCGGGGTTGCTTTGAAGGTTTGTCATTCCTGTTTGTCTTGGAACTGGTTTCCCTTCGTTGTTTCTTGATTGTGGTTGTAGTCCTGCTGCATGTTGTCATGACGTTTTGCATATGTTCCTTGTCTCTGGGGGGGATTGTCTACATACTGTTCAGGGCTGTGCTCTGCTCTTTCTTCTTTCCTGCCTTTGGGTACTGCAGTGTTGTCATTGCTCCTGATGATGGTGTTAGTCACCATTCCTTTTTCCAATTTTTTCTGCTCTTTCGCAAACTGTTCCCATACTCACACAGTTTTGTCCGATGACTCCGCGTTGTGGCGCGGAAGAGTTCTCAGAAGAAAACTGACGTAGGCGCTCCGGGGTGGGACTTGCGTGACCTCGCTGACGTCACGTACGCGGGCTACGCCTGGGCGGAGCCATGTGATGCCGTCCCCCCCGGCGCGCAGGGATGCTGTGGCAGAAAATTTTCCGGATCCAGCCTCACGCCTGGGGATAATTCTACGTGAAGGAATCTGCGGCTAGAATAGTCTCTACCAGATACAACGTTATCGAAGTTAAGTAACTCGTACGTCTGTGCCTTGTGTAGTACCATGATAAATTATTTGGCCTAATTGCCATGTTTATTATCTTTAGCAACATCTTCGAGCATTGACAGAAGCGCACCACTTGAAATTGGGCTACAACGATCAACACAAGGTAAATTACATAAAAGGTTTTTTATTTTTTATAAATGACTAGCGCTTTTTGAGAAGGTAATGTGAATGATCTCCTTTTATTTTTTACAGTTAAAAGGGCAGCAGATGAAACATTAGCTGAAGCGAAAAAACCCAGAGTCGAGGTAAAGTTGTGAGTTATATTTTATTCAGTAACATATTCTTGCCTCAGTCTATTCTGAATTCACCACAGAACAATGAAAATTACATTTTGGCCGAGCTTCTCTAAAAAGCTTTAAAACAGAGGAACAACACTGTCTTTCTTTTAACATGATTTTTCTTTTGACCTGGATTTCGTTGAACACTAATGCCCCTAGGTCACCTCACACTTACCAAATTGGTGGCAGATGGTAATTATGATCGAGGTTTTTTCGATGACTGCAGGTTCTGGGGAAATTACTCATCTATTAGTTTGATAATTAAACATTTCCCAATTTTGCTCTGGTAACCCGGCCACAATACAGCTGTTGATCTGGACATTCTGAGAGTCCCAAATCAAATATACTAGTTTCTTCTTTATTTCAAATTTAGTTCTTTGGGAGTTTTGTGATGTGCTGATAGCTTTCCTTACACTGACAGATGAGTTACATAATCCGATCCGATTTTTTGCATAGTGCTAGGATGACACGCTGTAAATGAAATGTAAAATTATAGTGTTAACTGTCTAGTTACTTGATACTTTAGATAAAGGCATGTTTCTAAATGGAAAAAATGATCCAGAAAATATTTAGTGGCATTTGTGACTCATCTTTGCATTGTCAGTAGAGATCGTTACTTGCATGTTTGGGATCTCAATTTAGATAAAGCTTCCAGTGGGAATGGCATCAGAACAGATGATTTACTCTCTTTAAGGTTCCTCTGCTTTGGGAATCCTAGAACCAGACCAGGAATTCCCCATTTTTCAGACCTCATGGTTTTTTGAAGTCGAAAGTGAGAAAGCCTTTAATGTCGGTACTCCTACTGGTGTTGAACGGCACATCGTTATGCTCATTTATGTGCACCATTGGAGACCAAAAACCAAGAAATGGGGGCGAAGCAGATCCATAACCGGTACCCAAGGACCCAGTTATTTAGGACTCCTCCCCCCTGTGCACTGGAGATTCATGGTCCCAAAGCACTTATTTGGCACATTGTGCCTGGAGTGAATGTTCATGTGGTTTATGACGGCTAGGTGTTTTTATTACGTACTTGTTTCCTCTAATTTAAGTACGTGCACTCCAGTTCTGAAAGGAAAGCCAGTAGTAATGAGCCTTTGCAGCATTAATCATTTTCTGGATTCACATGCTGTGCATTATACTCCCATCTAGTGGTTAGGCCCGGAATTGTCTTTTTAAAAAAAAATCTTGTTTGTGGTGTCCTCTGCCACCATTTGGTGCTTGGTCCATCCCTTGTGTGGCATTAGACGGCGCCCCGGAAGTTCCTGTGCGTGGTAACCATCTTCAGATTCTTTTTTCTGTTGTTGGGTCTGTAAGCAAATGGAGACACTCTGAAACTTTGGATGAAATCCCCGAAAGAATCAAGCAGCTATTGTGAGAGAACCATTGGTCATCGACGGAGAAGACACCGGAGAAGGAGAGAGGCCTCCGGACACATTCCATTTTGGGGGACCCCGACGGAACAACGAAGTAGATGGATTGAAATAGGGGAAGGTAGGGGCCATGGAAAATACCCCTTTCAAATTTTGCCCAAATTGCTACCACTAGTTTGCACAACGCGATTCGCAAGACGTTTGTAACCTTTGCCTGCCGAGACATCACAAGGATAAAGACTACGAGACCTGCTTGGTGTTCGTGTCGAAGACGCTCAAGGCACGTCAAAAGCAGAGGGTGGACCATAACGCAGCCATGCTCCAAAGCCAGAAACCACCATCGCAGAGTCACTTGACCAGGGATTAGCCACTGTATCGACACACAGGGGATCAGAGGTGAAGATTCTCGAAGGGGACACTGAGAACAGGCTTACCGTGAAAAAGACAATGAAGACTGACAAGATAAGAAGCCCTCACCCGTTGGAAAACAAGGCTCGAAAATAAGCTCAAAAGGCAGCCCACGCGTTGAAGAAAAGGATTACAGAGGGTCAGCTGTGACCAAAAGAAACCTACGAATCCCACCCCAGGGATACTGACGAGGGAAAATCGTCGAAATGGACAAAGGCAAGCGCCGAACGAGAGGCAGCGAAGGAAAAGACTACACCCTTGGAGACAGAATCCACCACACCCAAGAAGAGGATCTCCCCGGCCTGGGACGCCAGAAGGGCCCTCGAGGTGGAGAAAAAGATGTCTGGAAGCAAAATGGCAGCACTCCTTCAATGAAAAAAGGAATTTGAGGCGCTGAAGGAATTCAAAATTCCCACCAAAACCCGCAGCCGAAAAGGAGGAAGATACCCTTGAAGCTCCGGTAACACTCAAACCTCACTAAGAGGGCGTTGAAAAGTAGCTTTGCTCTCTAGAAGAGGAGGAAGTCTTGGAGACTTTCAAAGAATGGAACGACTTTGACACAGAAAACCCAGAAGACTAGGTCTGTATCTATCCCTTGAAGGCTTTGCCACCATACACCACAGCCTTCTACAGCAGCCTCATCAAGAGAGCAGCTGATACCTTCGGGATCCCCTTACTGTAGGAGAAAGGATACCCCTGCTTCCGCCTAGAGACTTAAACACCAACCACCAAGGGGGCACAATACCTCCCAGTGCTACCAAGCAACCCGGACCAGGGCAAGGAGGCTTTCAAGGAGCCTGCCTCAACAAAAGGGGTAACCTTAAGAGTGGAGAAAAAATACAAGCCTTCGCCAAAGGACCCTAAATACACTCAGGGAAACACAGTTCCAGACTCCATCATTGTCACCACGGCAAGAAGGAGCAACGCTTCCTCTGGCCCACCTCCAGAGAGAAAACGCAAAAGAATGCTCATGGTGGGGAGAAAGATAGAGAGGGAGGCAGCGATGCAATGGCGCCTTGCAAACTCCAATGCCCTCTTCAACAGGTATGGCCGCCAACAATGGTTTGGCAATGAAGAACTGATGAAATTCCCAGAAGAGGATAAAAAGAGCTAAATCCATCATACAGGAGGGAAAAAAATAGAGAGCATCTGCCTAAAATAGGCCCTAGACGCAGCAGATACAGCCAGCAGACAAATGTGCACGGGCATAATGTTAAGCCGGTACGCCTGGCTCTGAATCTCAGGCTTCAAGCAAGAGCTCCAAACAGTTAACAAACCCTTCAGAGGAGACACCCTGTTTTGAAATGAGGTAGATGAATGACTTCATCAAATACAGAAGGACAACGAGACTGCCAGGGCTGTGGGAGCCCTACAAAAGAGGGGCACCTTCAAGAGGAAGTTTTAACCTCTTTAAGACCCACAGGAAGAGGAGTCTTCTCAACAGGTCTTCAACAACCGCCAACACAGGGCGGCGGACAGCAATCCTGATAAAATTCGTGGCAACAGAAACCAAGACAGCCCTTTGGGGGCAGAGGAAGAGCCAGGGGACAACTCTTGAGAGGAGGAGGAGCAAACACGAAGTGATTTTCCCACAACAGAAGAACCCCGCACAACACCAGTGGGAGGCAGAATAGTGCTCCACCTACTCCAAAGGAAAAACACCACCACCACAGACAGTTGGATTTTAAATGTGGTACGCCACGGCTATTGTATAGAACTAACATACAAACCCACCAAAAAAAGGAGGTTCCAAAGAACAGAACTCTTACAATTAAGACCGTAAATAAAGAAACTCCTACAAAAATAAGCAATAGACGGTACCAAGGAGAAAACACTACAAAAGAAGCTATTCACCTTACTACTTGGTACCAAAGCAAGATCTCAAGCTAAGACACAATTTAGACCTCAGATTCATAAACCAATTCATTCGCACACATCATTTCAAAATACCAACACTACAGGCAGTAATCCCACACACTTTCATCAGGTGATCATGACACTGCAAAAATTCGGTTTTTCAGTAAACCACAAAGTTGTCAACAAAGACAAAAAAAGAAAATCCTTTCTAGGAGCAAGATTCAACTTCAAGGTTGCACGGGCATACCTGACCCAGAGGAGAATACAAGCGATCAGACAAACTCTCCTCAACCAGAAGGGTCAGTCTCTGACATTGAGTGCTCTCATGAAACTCATAGGCATGATAGTATTATGCATTCTCCCTCATCACTCATGCACGCCTCTACTTGCGCTCTCTGCAGAAGAGGCTATGCAGCAGTTGGTCACTAACCACAGTGAGTTGGGAGGATCTAGTGGTGGTAACAGAAAGGGTTCAGACGGAGATGCAATGGTGGGCACCCATTAACATAACAGTAGGCAGACCTTTCAAAACAAACTCCCACAGTGACCTTCACAACAGATGCGTCCCACGAGGGTTGGGGAGCACATTAAGGAAACTGGGGGATACAGGATCAGTGGAATGATACAGACTCATAAAGCACATCAACTTCCTAGAGATTAAGACTGCGTTCCTGGCACTAAAGGCATTCCAATCCCACTTAGGAAAGAAGACTGTTTTGATCCAGACGAACAATACTACAACAATGTTTTATCTGAACAAATCAGGTGGAACAAATCATTCACCTTCAGCAAACTAGCTCAGGAAATAGGGAAGTCGGCCAATGCAAGGAAAATCAGCCTACAGACAATTCACCTGCCAGGAAAGGACAACAACGGAGCAGATCAACTCAGCAGACCAAAAAGCAGCTCCCATGAAAGGGAGATGAAATAAAGGAGCCTGCAACACGTCTTCAACCTCTGGGGAACTCCTTAAATAGACCTACTCGCAACAATGGAGAACAAAAAATGACTATCCTTCACCTCCAGGTTTCAACACCATCTATCAAAGGGAATGGCCTGTCACTAAACTGGTCGGGTACATTTGCATACTCTTTCCGTCCAATTCCTCTACTAAAAAGGGTTATGGGGAAAGCCAGACAACCAGGAACAACCCTAATACTCCTATCCCTTCAATGGGCAAGACGAACCTGGTGCTCAAGCCTAAATGAACTGTCCAGGGGATAGATGATCAACTTCAAGGCAGGCAAGGACCTCTCACAGTGCACCTGGCAGCATGTGTAGCCTACACCAGGGGAGATTCATGTGAAAGTTAAGTCACAGCACCAGTCATCAAAAGATTCCTGGAAGAGTCCAAAGAATTGCACCCCCAAGAAAGGCTCCAGCCCCAATGTGGAACTTAAACACAGTCCTGACACAACTAATAGGACCATTTGAGCCCATGGACAAAGCAGAACTCAGATACACCACTATAAATAATGCCTTCTTAATAGCTGTAACATCTCTACGGAGAGAAAGTGAACTACAAGCATGAACGATTGAGGAACCATACATACAAATCCACAAGGACAAGGTTATCCTAAGGGCAAACCCCCAATTAATACCTAAGGTTGTTAGAAAATTCCATTTAACCAAAGCATACAGCTAGCAGTCTTCTTCAAGAACCCACCAACACGACTAGAAAGAAGCCTTTATGCCCTGGACGCAAGAAGGGCTTTACTATACGATCTACAGGAGACAAAACAATACCGTTAAGGCAATCAATTGTTAGTCGCGTGCGAAGTCCAACAAAGTAGCACCTGTTACAAAGGGGACTATTGCACGTTAGATTGTAAAGGTAAATCAAGTATGCCAGGCTTCAGCAGGAAAGACTCTAAACAAACAGCCAAGAGCCAACTCAACTAGTAAAAAAGGTACAACCCTGGCCTTCACTGTCAATGTGCTAATAGACCCTATATGTGCTGCGGCAACATGGGCATCCCCATACATCTTCACCAAACATCACTACTTGGATATACAGATGACTAAGGAAACTCAAGTGGGACAAAAGGTACTTCAACACCTGTTCGCAGTCTTACTCATCCTACCACAACCACCTCAAGGAGTGGGGAAACGCTACATAATCTAATGCACAATATGTGAATCTAGAAAAGGATTCATTCTGCAAAACAAAATGGTTACTTATCAGTAGGAGTAGTTTTGCACTTGAAGAGTTTTCTGGATGCACATGCGACCCATCCACCTCCCCTCAGAGGAGGAATGCAAACAGGTGGGGCAAAAGATCACTATCCTCTAAAGACAGCCAGATTCAAGACATACTCTAGAGAAAGAGGGGAAAAAAGAATCTGAAGATGGTTACCACGTACGGGAACTTCAGGGGCGCAGTCTGACGTCACACAAGGGATGGACCAAGCACCCAATGGTGGTTGACGTCCCAAACAAGAAGAAAAAAACAAAGACCATTCCGGACCCAACCACTAGATGGCGGAATAATGCACAGCATTTAAATCCAGAAAACTCCTCTTCAAGCTGCAAAACGACTCCTATGGTAAGTATCCATTTTATTATGTTGTCTATTCTATCCAATAACTTTGACAGGATAAAGGGTGTATTTACAGTTTTAAGTGTCTTGTGGGTATGAATTAAAATGGTATATTTATTATTCAAAAGCATTTCTGTATCCTAACTTTAATGAGTAAGTTAATCATTATGATGGAATATAATTACTTGTGGTGTTTTATTTTTCATTCCTACATGATCTGTTCACCAGAAAGAATGTTGTTAACTTTAACATGCTTGATATCTCTCCTAAATTTATATATTACCTTAAGGTTGTATCTGCCATCTTCCTTCCACCATCTGACGTATACCTTTGTGTTGGTTTTAGGATGAAGAGTGTGTGCGTCTTGACAAGGCCCGTTTGGCTGCTCGGCTGGAGGGTCATAAAGAAGGCATTGTGCAGACTGGACAGATTAGGTAAGTGTAATTTGTTTTATCAATTTTGTTTTCTCACAACAAGAATGTCTCCCAGTTTCCAAACAGATTATCCTCTTTTCCATGAAATAAGCACACAACTAACAAAGGTATACCAAGTTGTTAGTCTAAATATCTCAAATTTTGAAATATTTTTTTTTACCATACGGTAGGTATGCCTATTACACGCCTGCAGTAAGAATCAAACTTCTTCCAAATTATGGTCATTTTCACTCCTCCCAATTGGTCTAAGAATCAATCAAGATATTTGGAGTACATCTATTGATAAAAAATATAGTAAAATTGAATCTGTCGGAGAGGGGCATTGCCAGCAGACTATGATGGTGTACGTGTAGTCTTTAAGCTCCGGAGCCCCAGTATCCTGTTTTATCCCATGTCTAGGTGCAGCTTCAAGCTCCAACACTGCCAGGGAGCTGAATTCCCACACGCACTGACACCCTAGCTTCTGTCTGACAGTTGGTGGACAGGCAGCCGGAGTACTGACTTGTTCTATTCCTCACCTTGTTTCAGAATGTCCGGCAGGGAGGAGCAGTCTCAAACTGCAAATCAAGTGCACTCAGAGTGTGCAGTGAATATGGGCACTCCGGCGTTCACAGAAACTGAATATCCCCGGAGTTTGTGATACAAAGTACTTGGGACAAATACTTGATGTGACTGGGCTTGGTGCAGGCGGGCTGCCGCCTAGTCTGTCTAGTGCGGCAAGCAGGCTTTGTGCATCCACAGAGCCAACCCTCGCTGAGGCGCTGATAATTCTCATCTGCCGTACTGACTAATGTGAGAAGAGGCCCCTGCGGAACCAATTATGCCATGGCTGGCTCCTGTGATTACTGCCCGAGTGACTGGGTGGAGGAGCGGGACCGTGGCCTCATGCGACCCGATCCTTTACAAACTGTTGACATGTTGTATCCCCTCTAGCAAGGGTACTTCTATGGGCTGATTTAAGGCCAAGGTACACTATCCACACCACACTGGTTGCCCTCACTCAGCGTGTGAGGTGTGCAGTACCTCTTATTTTCCACTGAGATATGCCTTGCTGTGGCAGGCACATGTGCGCAGACTCCTCTAATGACCCTAGCCTCAAAGATTCGCATGGGCCCCTGGGCTGGTGCATGCACCTTATCAGAAGCCCTCCAGGACGCACAATGTGTTCGCAACATATCATTGAACAATGGTGCAGTCGGGGCCCCGGCGGAGTGTCAGCTGGCTTCGGGGAGACATGCAGTGACCCACTGCCCGTACTGATATGACTGAAGTCCCTACAAGACTGTGTTGGCAGATCTCCGGCTGGGTTACATGAGGGGCGCGACACATTGCAATTCGACCCTTCCAGAACCTCATTAAGCTTAAGGGCATTGCATAGAGCACCCAAGTCATTAGTCGCTTCACCCTACTAGCCTAGCTGAGACATCCTCTCTCTCTCTCCTGGTCTCATGGTTTGAGGTGTGGGGCAGACTACACACTGGTATATTTTTACTGTGCAACCAGAGCTCCCACTCCTCTGTTCTCGCTTGAGCTCTTGCTCCCCCCACTGACTGTAATCACACAGGAACAACTGGGGACGGCTGGAGCCAATACAAAGCCATAATCTGGATCCCCCTAGATAAACACCTGAGGACCTGATTTGCTTTGGCGGCAGATCGGTCTCAGTCGCCCCTCTGGTTGAGACAGGACCATGAAAGCAGCACTAATGGGACAGACCAAAAACTGCAGACCTGTGGCCCACACGTGGTCCTGCTTCACACCCTCAGAATGCTCATGGACCCAAAATCCGATTGACCGCACTTGCCTTAACAACACCCCCATGGATAAATAGGATGTTATCCTTCTTGATATTACGGATGCCAGAGTGGCTATCGAACCGTGGCTGGGAGTAATCACAGCAGATATCAGCCTGCTGAAGGAGGACCCCCGCAAGTTGGCGGGTAGAGTAGAGCCACGCTGTCCTCGAGTCACGGGGACCACTCTGCACAGATTGCACAACTATGGCTGCAGGTGGATCAACTCCAGGAATAGGCAAGAGGATGCAGAAGGGAGGGCCTTTAAGAACAATATATGGATTATGGGGCTCCCTGAAGGAACAGAAGGCCCTCACGCAATGCTATATGTTGAAGACTGGCTCCTATTGGAGGTAGCCCCAACTGGTCTATCTGAACTATTCACTGTCCCCACGAGAAGAACCATTCCTGACAAGCCATCATGACCCATTCTGACCAAGATCCTGAACTTTAAAACCAGGATGTACTATTACAAGTGGCTTGTGGAAAAAATGCCCATCTATAATAACTCTAGGATCCTCCTGTTCCTGGACTACAGTTCTTGTGCAACTCAAACGTGCATCCTTCCAGGAAGTATAACACTTACGTACTGCTGGCCTCACGCATGCTCTTTTTTTTCCAGCCAAACTCACAGTAATTCACGAGCAACTCACCTATTCTTTTGAGACTTCAGAAAGGTGCAACGTTTTTCAGAATCTGTACGATGTAATCCCTGATGTTCCAACTCCACTAAATGTACAATGTGCATCTCAGCAGCGGCGTAGTGCGGATGCTCCGGATGGCGCAGAGGGGACCCCCTCCTCGCACCAGGCTCTGGAAGGTCACCTGGTGGCGATCCGATCTGTGACTTCACTCAGGACGACTCCAAAGCACATCCGTTCCAGCTCATCACACAATAGGGCATCGTACTCGAATGGCAGAATGGCTCTGTTTCCAACGATCACCCCTCAAATGGCTAATGAACTAGTTAAGACACTATACGCCCTGTTAGCGAAGGCATATAGTTTTTCATGGTTTACATTGTTCATGTTTGTCCTAAGGTTTGGTTGAACAGCAGAATTGCTGGACCGAGTATTGTGGGAAGGTTTTTCTTGTTGGACGTGGTCACCTGATGTATTTGTGGTAGATAAGGGGAAGGGCGTGTGGGGAACGGTATTTACGATTATTATTTTATCGAGTATGTTGACTGCAGCTAAAGATTATAGCATTTTCACTTAAATTGTGAGAGGTATGGGTACAGTGCACAAAAGGCATTGAATACAGGCCCCATTTGCATAGGTGCCAGGCACAGATCATCTTCTTACAGGAAACCTATCTTGTGACCACTGAAGCCCCGAAATTGCATAAATTGTGGGGAGGCCAACTATTCATACTACTATGCTTTCTGAACAGATTCTGTGATCTGGCTCCAGGCAAGGGTCCCATTTGCACAGACTTTTATTTGGCAAACCGGGAAACAAACGTTTCGGCACCAACCCTTCTTCTGTCTTAGTGATTCATCGAAAAAGCATGTTTATAAAACAGAAGGCCCTACAGAAGGTAAGACTCATTCCCAGGGGAACACTTCTGCTTGAGGGTGAAAGGAAAAACAAAGTAGATAAAGAGAGCACAGGAAAATTCAGAATGATCACCCCTTATTCTTCTGAAGCAAATCATTTGAAGAAAATGCTCAGAAGAAATTGGCACATTTAAAAAAAACAGATGTCATCAAGGATGACATTCCCAATCAACAGTTGGTAACATTCAGTAAGGCGAGATCCCTGAAAAATATGCTGGTGAAGTCATCTAGATACTGTGCAGTTAACACATTGAAAGAAATGAAAGGTTTCTTTCCTTGCAGCAGATGCAAGGCATGTGCGAACAGTAAGTGGGTCCTCGCATATACACTACCGGATACGGGTGAGACAAAGGAAATTACAAAGTTTTTAACATGCAGTACCACACACGCAGTATACCGTTTAATATGCCCTTGCGGGCTAAAATATATAGGCAGTACCATTCATCAACTAAAGATACGAATCTTAGAACATCAAAGAGCTATAGATAAAGTTTATCCTGCATATCCGGTGGCTCGCCATTTTGCGAAGTTTCATCGCAGTGACAGGAGCAAACTACAATATTATGGCCTAGATTTCGTCCCAGTAAGCCCACGTGGGGGCGATAGACTACATAGGTTGAGGCGCCTTGAGTCAAGGTATGTTATTGATCTTCTTACCAAATCCCCTAGAGGAATGAATAGTGGAGAAGAACTAGGGGTACATTTGGGAAAATAAGTGTAACATAACTAAAGGAAAAAATGATCTGGAGCCAGCTAGGAAAGATAAAAAAAATATGATATGTCTCTCCAAATGGATGAAATGAAATGACGAGGTTCTATTATGATGTGACATGTCCTTAGCTTGGGGGTTTTTGGGGTTTCACTTTAATTTTGTTTGGATCACAAGATATAACTGTGAATTAGTTTGGCATGTATTAAGGAAATATAAGAGAAGGGACATTGGCGGATTCACGGCAAGATTTGAAATGAAAGGCACGATTAATATTAATGAATGGTATATGCAAAAATGTATCCAACATTCAATTGTGCTAATGAATGTGATTATGTTTGAGACCTCAGCCGATAATGCACCTAGATGATCTATCAATTGGTTTTCATTTGGAAACTATAGGTGTTTGCACACTCTAAAATGGCGCTTATATCTGCATAAAGGGAGTGGGTCCCTTCTTTATTTTAATGCCCATTTGAATAATGCTTTATAAACATGCTTTTTCGATGAATCACTAACACAGAAGAAGGCTTGGTGCTGAAACGTTTGTTTCCCGGTTTGCCAAATAAGTCTATGCAAAAGCTTACCCCCCCTCCCCATGAGTGCGGTAATTTCTACGAAAATTGGAGGAGTGGAGCAAAATTTAAGAGTGGTTCGTCACGACCGCAACCAGCACCCGCCTACGAGTGCACTGTATGTACCTATAGTGGCAACAGAGGTTCGATATATATTTATATACATATTTTTTTCTCTCTCGCATATATATATATATATATAATTTACTCACTGACCATGTCATGAGTGATGTAATATGTGAGGTCATAAGCAGTCATTGCGGTGGTGCATGTTATAGTTCACTCTGGTAACTATAACAGCTGAACCTCTCTGGTTTTGTACGAGTAAAGTGTCAGTCTAACTATAAAGTTCCTGTAACGTTTTTTTATTTTGTATTTCTAAGGTTTTTTTCCCAATTCTATTTGCGAACTATAACGTCACTGTAAACTTATTTCGTGTGAATATATATATATATATATATATATATATATATATATATATATATATAATATATATTGATTACCAATCCGATTCCCTCTGATGAAAGGAAGGCACTGACTCCGTGACTTTGACTCAAGAAAAGTTTTTAATCCGACATGCCGCACAGATGCGTTTCGGCGGAAGCCTCCGCCTTGCTCACTTAACTCTGCTCTAAATGGCCTACATATTTATAACACTTTACATGCTGACACATCACGAACAGACCTTACACCATGATAGGCTATTCGTAGTTATGGCAACCAGTGAGTCATGGTCAAACACACTAATGCATAGACACAGAAGATTCTGTAGTTTTTAAAGGATAAAATGGCCATGATTCATAATATGACACTGTCGGCACTTGACACATTGCAAATGTAAATATTATCATCTCAATTCTGTTAACACAATATAAAAACATGAGATCTTATGTAATGTATCGCTTAAGTCTGATTGACGTTTCTTCCAAAGTTAACATGACTGCGAGCTGATGCTGGACAATTAAATTTCATTGCGCATTGCGTAAACTATTGCAATTCATGTTGGCTCACTCTGGTGCACGTGCAAATTATTTGAATAATACATTTCAAATTCTAGTGTTTTCTGCACTTTTCATTCTCTCCAAGTGGAGTAAATTGCTACGCTGCATATACATACAAACGTTTTTGCTCATGTCTGCGCCTGACATGTGTATGACTCATCTGTTTCTGCTGTGCCTGACATATAACACCGTTGCATTGTGTTAGTGTGTGTCATACATGTTAAACCATAATATTAGCACAACTTGTGATTCTAAATTCAAAGTAAACGAAGTGTGTTTAAACCGTGCAGAGATAAAAAATGGACTGGGATCATATTGTCGGGAGGGGTCCCGCTCTGGATTATAAGTGGACAGTCAGGGCTTCGTCTGAATTCAATCCATTCGGGATTTTTGAATTTAACAACATTATATATCTTGATTCAAGACGTCGTAAGGCTAGTCTGCGGTTTCCACCCCTTGGATTTTTAGGGACACTGTCTATCACATAATAGGATATATGTTTAATATTCCCATCATGTTGGGTATTTGTGTCTGGCCACAGGATACGTTGGATCGTTGTTTGTTATGGCACGCAAATGTTGGAGAATTCTCACATGTGCTTGGTGAATAGTGCTCCCAACATAGCGTTTGCCACAACTACAGACCAGAACATATACGGCATACTCCATTTTGCATGAGTAGCCGCCCCTGATGGTATAGGGTTTTTTCCTAAAAGGTACAATGACCTCCTTCATGTTTAACCCTTGTTTGCAGGCTTTGCACTTCGTGCATTTCTTAAAGCCATTTTGTGGTGGGGGCCAAGTGACTGGTTTTTTTAGTGCAGGGGAATTACACACTAGTTGGTCACGCATGGATTTGGCCTTCCTAAATGTTAAACTCGGTCTGTTCCCATTCAGGTGTCCTATTACTGGGTCATTTCTAACCAGGGGCCAATGATTTTGCAAAATTCTCCTGACCTGGTTGTGGTACATATTGTAGCCAGTTATCATCCTTGGGGGGGGGGGTTGCCAGCCACCTTTGTTGGTGGTGTTTCATTCTCCAAGTCGTTGGCGAATAATAGATCCTTCCTGCTTTTAGTTTTGCATTTACTCTCAGCTTTTCTAAGGGTTTGTGGTTTATACCCTCTCTTACTTAATCTTTCAAATAAGTCTGTTTTGGCTTTGGTGACTCCTTCCTCTGTGCTACAATTGCGTGTCATACGCAAGCATTCTGCATATGGAATGGACTCTTTTAGTTTAGTGGGGTGGAAACTTTGTGTGTGAAGCACTGCATTGCCTGCTGTTGGTTTCCTGTAGGTTCTCGCCTGAATTCTGTCATTCTCTACATAAATTTCTATATCTAGAAATTGGAGCATTTCCTTGCTGGTGGTGCAAGTGAATTTTAAATTTAGGCTGTTCTCATTCAGGTCTCTGGCGAATGCCTCTGCACTCTCAATGGTACCCCTCCAGAGGATAAAGATATCATCGATGTAGCGCTTATATAGCACCACATTTTCTGACATGTTTACCTCGTGTTTATATATATATATATATATATATATATATTTCCTACTGGCGACCGCCAGTAGGTATATTTAGTTAGAATTTTCAGAAATCCCATAGGAAAAAAATCCTATGTCGAATATTTTTGGCGTTTGTGGACGGAATTGGCTGAAATTTTCAGGAAAATGGAACATTTTGTTTCTGAGCAGCCCATGAAAATTTGGGGGGGTTTTGTCAAGGGGGGGCGAGAAGAAAGGGGGGGCCCAAAACACGTTTTTCCCATGCAATTTTCTATAGGGCGGTTGGACTCACTTTTAGCTCGAACGGCTGAATGGATTTCCACGAAACTTGCAAAATTGTAGATATTGTTTGCCCGACGTGCCTTTGCTATGTCTCAATATATGTGCTCCAGTGGATTTTGATAAATTAACGTTAAAAAAAATATATATATCTGTAACAGCGCTCCGGTTAGCGACCCGGTTCGCGTACCTGACGCATAACAGAACTTCGCGAAGTGAAGCATATTGGCTCTCCCGTGTCTGTCAACATTCTAAACAGTCTGGAACGGCCGCCATCTTGTCAATCGGTAGGATCGAGAGACAAGAGGTGGAGAAAAACGAAGGGGGAAATTAATGAAAGGGGGCAAGGTAAACCCCTCCTGACCCCCTAGGAATCATGTGGGGGCTATTAAAGGGTCCCGTGGGGCAAACAAAAACCCCAAAAAAACGATGTTGTTTTCTAGCGCGGCAGTTGCGCTAACGGAACGTTTACCGGTTCGCGGACCGGGTCACGGCACCAAATTGAGCTAACTGGAAGCTACCCGGTGTGCGGACCGGTAGCGAAACAAAAAAAAATAATACAAAATATTTATATACATAAAAAAATTATATTAAAAACATATAACATATATTTTTCCATTAAAAGAATACATTTTACAGCTTTTGATATTTGCTATTAAAAAACCATTGAAATTCACTGAAAGAACCATAGGTTATAGACCATATATAGTTAGGAATTAGCATTTACAAAACCTTGAAAATTCACTGAAAAAACCATAGGTTATAGACCATATATAGTTAGGAATTAGCATTTACAAAACCTTATTTTACTCACACAAAACCATTGAAATTCGCATATAGTTCGTTGCACTAACTATATATTGCGCACCCGCAATCCACTGCTGATGAAGTCACATATTACATCATTCATGACATGGTCAGTGACCTCACTGATGACATCACTGATGACCACTCAAATGACATCGCTGACAACATCACTGATGACATCATTCATGTGATAATACAATGAACCTCTTCAGACTCTAATATAACCTTAGATACACTCAGTGTAAACAGACACTCACAGATTGTCACTCATCCATGGAGTTACTCATACACCTAGTCAGTCATGCAAAGAATCAATCACACCTCCATTTCCTAAACTATACAGTTATACACACCTTACTTATTCAAACATATACTAACACATATTTACTCTCTTAAACAATCACTGATACAAGTTTTCAATGATCCATGCAGCCACTCACACATTCACTGGCTCTTATACACAGTAATTTATATATGTCAACTCTCACATGTACTGTGTTTTACATATGTACTTACTTTGACATGTAGCACTGAGATATCCATTCACTCACCAATACACTCATGCACACAGTCAACCACCCATACAGCTGTTTCCACATGCAGTTTTGAACCCATACATCTAGTGAATCAACTGTTCACACATCTATGCACAGAGTCACACACCTCCCAGCCACCCACCCACACACACACACTCACTCTCCCATACGAATACTTGGGCAACCAATCAATAAACCATATAGTTACTCATATAGCTACTGATCAACACATGCAGCAGTTTACAGAACAGATATAATGATGCACAAATTAAGACCGTTTAGTCACTAACCCATGCACTCAGTGAGACACATTTAATCACTCTCTCATACAGTCAGTCATGCACCTACTAAATCCTTCATCCAGACACTTATACATCCACTCATTCTTCAATATGTAAAACATATTTTAACTTTACAGAAACATACAGTCACTGGATGATGTCATCAGTGATGTCATCAGTGATGTCACTGACCATGTCATAAATGATGTAATATGTGACATCATCAGCAGTGGATTGCGGGTGCGCGATATATGGTTAGTGCAACTAACTATATATGCAAATTTCAATGGTTTTGTGTGAGTAAAATAAGGTTTTGTAAATGCTAATTCCTAACTATATGGTCTATAACCTATGGTTTTTTCAGTGAATTTTCAAGGTTTTGTAAATGCTAATTCCTAACTATATATGGTCTATATAACCTATGGTTTTTTCAGTGAATATATATATATATATATATATTCACACAAAAAGAAGTTTACTGGGACGTTATAGTTAGCAAATAGAATTGGAAATATATATATATATATAACCTCACATTTTTAACAATCATCATAACCACAGACCATTACCTTCATTGTATGCTTACGAGCAGGCAGTTTCACCTTTGAACATTCGACTTCAGTCTTCAATTTGTCTGTGACTAATGTGGCTGTCTTCAAAAAGCAATCTACAGTCCACATTTAGGAGGTAGTCTTTTTCGGGTCAACATTTGAGGATCGACTAGTACCTGCACTTTTAGCATGTACCCAGCCTTCAGTGTCTGATATTTTCGAAACAATTCTGACCAGTAATTAATTGGTGTTTTCACTGCGATAAACTTGCAGGTTTATAATCCGTCCCCACGTTATTCCAGTTTGCCTTTGGTTCACCTGAATTGCAGGAAGCCAGAATCGCACATGCTGAGTTTCTAGAATGCCTACGACTGATAGACTATAGGGCTATTGGCAAGTGGCTTAGCACGGTGGAATCCCTATAGATCATGTGGTGCATTCCATATCATTATATGCCAATGATATGCTTCTGTACGTAAAAGCCCTCTGAGAAGAGCAGGTAGAGATGGCCCAGTTGCTCTACTCATTCGGACACTAGTCTGGGCTTCATATCAGTGCAGATAAATTGTGCACCTACTCCTTTACTGATACGCATATGGAGCGCACGCTTCGATTTGGTGACACGCAACTACAAATAGCACGACACACCTTTCGCTGCCTTGGGATTGAGGTATACTGTGACAAACGGAGACCTATTAGAGGGCAACCTAATACCTATGATTAATACGCTAAAATCCCAGGTGGCTTTTTGGGTTCATGTCACCTCTGTTGTTAGCGGGCTGTTTGGCCCTGGCAAAAATGGTGATGCTACGATGCTTATTGTACCACTTCATACATTTATCAAATATAATACTGCAAGGGTGTTAAAGTTATAATACACTATACTGATCCATCTTAAGTGTTTCTATGGCGTGTGTGATGACCACTGAGGTGCTGTTATCGTGTGATGGGAAGCAGCATATAGCAGTGTGTTGCATGAGGAAGTGTGTGAGACAGATGTATTGTGTTTTGGTTTTCAGTATGCGGGTAGCTTTGAACAGCTCTGCAGATCCCTGTTTTGGTATTTCATATGATATAGTCTGCTTAGCTGGTTACTGCACTGAGTTGTCCAGTCTGAGATTTGTGTATAGTTGTGGTCCTGAGTTGGTATGTTTGGAGGGAGAGTTAAGTGGAGGGATCTGTGGGGTGGGCATTTTTATTATCATCTCATATTTGAGTGTCGTGGGAGATGTAAAGAAGTGGCCAGAATGTATAGATATTTGTGAACTGCAGTGGTGGACAGTATTGAGGTTGCCCAAATTGTCCAGCAGTCTGTGACAGATCTCTTCAGTTATTCCATGCCTATTTATTTGGAGAAGGCTGTTGTTTGGCTGTACATTGCTGGTGATGAACAATCCTCATAGCAGATGTCTCTTATGTGAATTTAAGAGCTATAGGTTCACGTATGTCCTGGCCATGCTACTGGTCTTGGTCAATCATTTCTCTATTTCAGACCATCGACCGAGACACTAAAGACTTTATCTGGGTTGTCACTAGACCACGGCTAAAAATCTCCAAATAATGGCCCATGGACAAGACGGCCTACGCTTTCCGTGCGTATAACACTACTAAACAGCATTGCAATTGTCACAGTTGGCCATGTTGCAGACAGATACGATGAGCTGCATCCAGTGGACTGGGGCCCCAATTACTGTATAGACCTAACCCCCTTCCTCCTTCATCCTATGGTACGCTTGATCGTGACATCTTGGTTACATGCCCATAGTCTGTTACACACATGGTAGGTTACGTAATCATGCTCCTATTTGACATAATTCTGCCATTCAGGTGGGTGATGATGATGACAAACTGGGACGTTTGGCACGAGGCCAGCAGACTATTGACCAACTCTAGTTGCCTACTGCATGGTGTTCTCAAACCCTTGGGTTGGTCTTCAGGATGAATCCCACCTCCCCTCTACCTACAAATGGAAATATACCCAATTGCGCCATTGTCCGAGGAGTAAGTTAGAAGCACCACCTTTTGGGCTCTGAATGATTCCCCCTGTGCCAGCGGTATTTGACACACTGGGGTCTTTTTTAAGGTATGATAACCTATTATTATAATTGCCTCATGTTTCACCTCAATGCCAAATCTCCGCTTGATAGATTGCGTGAAGCAAGGAATTCTACATTTACTGACCCTGACTGGACAGACCTGGTTAAAAATGTCTGGATAGAGGGCCAGGGAATCCCGAATGATGTTCTGTCTATTTTATATACTCCAGGATTGGATGGTTACTGGACATCGAAAAAACTAAATGAAGTTGGTTCCTAATGCCCTCTCACACAAGCTGATAATGCTCCATGACGTGACTTACCTCCCTTCCTTAACCACTCACTAGCAGTGCTGGCTTACCACTGCGCTCACAGCTGCAAAGGTATGCACCCTCCGTCACTGGTAATCTCCACATCTCCTGCCCAAAACGAATGGATAACCAAAATGTATAAAACAGCCTCATGAGAAATTCGTAAGGTCCTAGACGGCCTGGAAGTTTGCTGCAGACTTGGTAAAACCCAGGAGTTTTGATGAAAGAATGACATCGGAGTGAATGTATCTATTATACGGTCTCTGCTCTCTGCCCCTCTTCTCTCCTCCCAGCCCCCACCTATGTCGTCCTGTCACCCCTTCCCGTGCGTCTGCTGCCTCCATGCCCCTCACTTCATTTGAATTTGAATCCTGGACACAGCAGACACACCGAGAATAGGTTACGTTCCAGTTATTCAGGCTGTTTCTGCGTGTTCAGTTTCTTGCCTTCGTTCTGTCATTGATCACACATGTACATATGGTTATCTCCCTCTTCATGATCGCTCTTACTAGTCGGTATTCCACTGGAGACAGCACCATTGTCTTTTTCCGGACGGTACTACAGCGTTTTGCTATGATTAGGATTTGCCATTGCCTATTTGCACCATGTTAATTTATCTCCTGACTTAGAACTCATGAATGAATAATATTGTCAAATGTCGCATTTATGGGTGTTTTCTTCTCATGTTTTTCTCCATTTTTTAAATACTTTTTTCATTTATGAGTGACTTTTTCCTTTTATTTTAAACCTGTGCGTCTCATAATTCGTTTACCTGGTTATATCTCTTACTGTACTCTTGTGATGGCTTAATCCACTACGATGTGATCTTTCCCCTTCTGCATGTCCTTTGTTCTGGTTGCTGGACTACTGTCAATGAAAATGTTGGGTTTTGGAAAACCTATAAATACATCAAAAAGAGGTTTACGTTAGTTTGTTGCAGACAGCTGCGTATTATGGTTTTAGTATTATTGTAGGTCATAATTGTTATATATGGAAGTACCTAACCATATAATGCCAAGGTGAACCGTGCATCAGTCCATTTTTGCTTACCTGCATCTTCAAAGAGGTTTGCTGGTTGAGTGGTTTGCAATCCGTGGGTTGTAAGATGAGAACTGTGTTTAAGGGTGTGACTGTTTTCTGTGCTCTGTTGTCGGGATGTTGGTAGTGCAGTTATCTAGGAAATAGCCATGTTTTCAACTGTCTTCGGACAGAGAAAGTAGTGCCTCCTAAGGATTTCGTATGTTAGTGTTGGTATAATAAGTGATTCAAGCCTGGGACATAGTCTTCTGTTTGGTTTGTATAGCTTGAATTTAACTTGTAGGTACAAGGTTTTGTTTCCTTCAGAGGCGTTGTGAACAATGCAGAGTGCCTTGAACATGCTATTCTAGCTATAGGTAGCCAGTGGAGTGATTGCGGAATTAGGTCATGCATTCTATTTGAAGGTGGAGAAGAAGCCTTGCAGTAGCATTTTGGATAAGCTGTGTTTTGGAGATGATCTATGGGGGTGTGCCAAGGTATAGGCTGAATGTGTGTATGCCAAGGTATAGGGTGTTGGCATAGTCCAGTTTGGAGATTATGAGCATGAGGATGGCTTAATTTATTTTGGTGTGCAAGTATGGGAAGATACGATGTATTTTTCATGGTCTAGAAGGTTCAGTTTGTGACATTGTTAGCAAACAGTATCAAGGATGGATGTGAATCCATGTTTATTCCTAGGTTTCCAACTTCTCTTGATGTAATTGGTAGGGCTTCAAGTCCCTTAGGCCACATGGTGATAGACTAGTAGTTTTGCCATTGTCCGTAGGTCATAATCTCTCTTTGAGGTATTGAATTTTAGATGGTTATTAATCATCCATCTGTATACCACAAATGCATTTATAGAGTTTTGAATTGTAGATGTATTCGGGCCACCCATTTTTAAATGATTTGGGTGTCCTCCCCATAACAAGTGAGGTTGTACAATTTAATTAGGTTTGTAAGGGGTGTAGGTAAGTTTTTAAAAAATATATTTTTATTTAGCATTTTCTTATACATCTGTTTTAGTATTTCAGTCACATATGCATCAGTCATACAGAACATCTGTTGGCAATTAGTCTTGATTGACCGCGTATACCACATCGCGAACAATTTAAACAACTTGCCCAAGCGTGTCTGAATTGTGGGGTCCCAATCATGTTAGTTCGTCCTTGTTGAGTGTCGATCGGTGTCTAGTGTGTGAGGTTAGGGGGCTTCTGAGTTTTACCAGCTATGGCATCTTCTAATGTGTACATTTGCTTGTGACTCATGAATGTGCTCACACCCTCTCCTGTGTTTGTTGCAGTCAAGTTTTCATTCTCGCCTGTGTCCTCAAACTGGCCACCACTTTCTCCCACAAATCTGCTTGTGGTTTCCTGGACTGCCATCTGTAGTCCTCTATTCTCAAAGCTGTCTGCTACACCCAGCTCAGCACCAGTGTCTTCCGCAAATTTTCGTGGCCGTATGGCGACCTCCAGTGCCTAGCAGCGTCTCTGTGGGCTATGCTTAATGCTATGTCCAGGAAGTTATTTGCCCCTTGCCTGACTGTATGCCTTTTTATATAGGCAGAGAAGGCAAATCTCTGTAGTGTGTAAACCCTTTCGGTTCAATGCATGCTCCAATTCGACTGTCTCCATTTCCCAAAAGCGTGTGATCACAGGGCAGCTCTAGTCCAATATGGGCAAAGTCCGCATCTGACAAGGTGCATCTGGAACAGTCCACTCTCATTCTTTGCCCACAAATCGACTACTTATTGTGGTCTCCCATCAGTCTTGCTTGCCTGGGAATCCATCCAGGTTCATAGCCATCATTGTTTGATAGTCTAGAGACAAGGCGATGACTGCCTAGGTGGGCTCTTTGGTGATGGCGCATCGTTCAGGTTAATACCCTGTTAAACCAGGAACGGTGCGTCGGTATTGGTGGTAGTCCCCAAGGTTTTCAGATCTCGGAAGGGCGCCATCCTCCTAACCGCCCCGTGCCCCCATCATTGGCTCTGCCCCAGTACATTCCCCCTGTCGTCACAATGTGAAGAAACCCCCATCAGTTGTTGTAGGTAAGCTCACAAGTGGTATCGCTGGCACATAGAGTGGGCGACAACTGAGTCGCCTATTTGTGCCCTTTCAGCACCAGAGGGCCAAGGCGAGCAAGCAGCCTCTGCTTCCTCTGGGGTGGGGTGTAGCATTGCTCCCAGGAGCAGTGCGATAAGGGCCCACCTCTGTGCTCATCGCAGAATTCCCCCAATTCTGCCTTTTCTAGTCCAGCTAACCAACGGGCCAGCAATTGTATCTGCTCTGCGAAAGAATGTAACTCAGTCTGGTACCCCTAGGCTACCTTCCCACAAAGATCTCTGCTTGACCTGGGTGGGCACCCTGTTGGATTTTTTTTCCTCCATTAACTTTCAAAGTATTGTATTAAGAGAACAGCACCAGCACTGCAGAATACAGCCTGGGAGGTTGGCAAAATAACCTTTCCCTTGAGTAAGAGCAAGAGGTAGTCGATGCGCCCTCTTGACTTGAGTCCAAGTCCCAGTAGCCAGATCTGGAAACACCTACTGAAACAGAGGGACTGTACACCCGTGGGTCAGAGCCTTCTCTTCCTTCAGGTATGCCAAAGACGCGTAAATTGTGCCACTGTTGGCTATTTTCAAGGTCCTCAACTTGAGTGTAAAAATACCATCCGGTTCTCGTAGACTTTAGCAAATCTAGTAGTAATTGTGTTGACCTCTTCGACTGCTGCGACCCGTTCCTGAAAGTCTGTGACGTTTAAAGACAATTAGGCGACCTTAGAGGTGACATCCAAAAGTGCTTGTTTGATCTTCCGACTTTCCGCTTTAGCTTGAAGATATTATTCCTGTGCCTCAGCTCTCAGAATAGATAGTACCTGCAGAATTGTGGACAAAGCAAGCAGCCCAGCATGACATCACTGCACCACTCTGCTCACCTGGAAACCGTTACGAGCGACTGCCGAGCACAGCCTCCACATCAAAGCGATTTTGTCTCCGTGTGTATCTGCCTGCTGCTGCCATGTCTGGCGGCTCCATTTGCAGTTCAAATTTCACCACATCACCATGGTGAGTATACGATAGCTAAAAGTCGTAGTCTGCATTTCTCCGTGTGCTTCGTGTATCCAATCAAAGCCGCGGGGAGGCATCACCAGGGTGCGCATACGGTCACCGAGCGATCTCAACGCCGAAGTCGTAGTCCTCATTTCTCCTTGTATCAAAGCAAAGCTGCGGGGGAGAGGGGAGGCATCAGCGGGCCGTGCTGTTGGGAAAGGTCAGCAGGAGGAATCTGAGCAGGCGGACTCTACGGCATCTTCCTTCCCGAAGACCGTTCAATAAAACTATTTCCAGGCAGTCTGTAATGTGAAATATGTAAACGCTATGCCACTTTGAAGTATCAAGGATCAGTTAGTGATTGGCAGCTCATCGTTTGTGCACCGAGAAGAGTGAGAGTTGGGTTTGTTGATAAATATCCTAAGCATTTCTGTCTCTGTGGGTGCAACTTTGTAGGAACTGTTTGAGGAGCCGGCCTCCAAATTTGTTTGCCAAGGTACAACCTTCAGGCCCATCACCTGTGTACATGCACTTCTTAGGAAGTCTTTCTAGAGGGAAGCTATGTGAAGAAAGATAATCTTGGCACAAACTTTAATTGGGTTAATTTTCTTTCTGTTGGATATTTGATCTTGTGTAGATACCTCATTGCCCCACACTTTTTTTTCCTGGCTTTTCTATAGCATTTATTCTTTGAAGTAGCAGGTCTGTTGCAGGGATTCTGCACATATACAGAATTATGCACAGGAACCTGAGCCTTCAGTGTATTGTGGTGTACCAAAAACACGCCTCAGGGCCCAGAACCCTTATCCGGCTAGCTATAGTATTGCATTTGTTCTCCGTACTACAGCAGAGCTACCAATGATTGGATATCCTAGAACATGCGACTCGGGGCTCTCAGAATTCGTGAGAACAAGACACTCTTTCGCTTAGACGCACATACCTGTTCACAATGCGAGTAACCAGAGACACTGTATAGTTTAAAATGTTTATTTTAACTAACATGCTCTGTGATGCAGCGCTTTACCCCCCCCCCCCGTGCTACAAGCTATGTTTATTATTTAAGTGGAAGACCTCTGAGCTTGGATGGTGGAACCCCCTACCTCAAGTCTTAGATGATGGAATTTAAATCTCTGGATAATCAGCTCTTCCTCAGGAAAGGTATTCTCCAAGTGTGTCTAACTTGCATGACGTGCAATATTAAAAGCCTGCAAAGTGAGTAGCGCAGCTGTGTTCGTTGTTATGTCTTTATGTGTGTTGGACGGACCAAAGCCGATAAACCAGTGAAGTTGTTTTTCTGGCCTTGAACAAGATGTGCAGACGAGAACTCTGAGCACAGCAGAAATAGTGAAAGGCAGACAGTTCCCATTCGAAGCAGTAATAGCAAAAGGGTTTACGGGAGCTAAAGCATGTAGTGTCGTTGATGCAGAGCACAAACTAATGCTAACTTAACAGCGTCCGCTGGCACCCCTGAACCCTCACGACAGTTTAACTGATGACATTGACTCGGGGCACAAATACAATCTAATCAACTGATTATGTGAAAGGTACTAGTGTAAAAGCTTCAGATCTAGCCTGAATTCATCCCCCCCACATGCAGATTTTTTTAAGGCGAGGCATCTGCAGGAAAATGTCTTAATCTTCTGAAAAGCAGAATAAGTACTTTATGGGTCCTGGCCTGTATTGCTCAGCTATTTAACTACTACAATTGCTGTTACTTGTTTGTCACTTTTGTACTTTTTGTTCCAAGAGATTTTATTTATTTAAGTTAAAAAAACTTTATACAGCAAAAATATCAAGTGTACAGTGTCAAATTAGAAGCAGATCTAGTTCCACTTTTTCTTAAATCCTAAAAGTTTCCCACTACCCTTTCTCTTTCCCACCCCCAGAGTGGATGTCTGGGCCACCTCCTTGACATACATTCAAGCCAATTCAACATTAAGAGTTATCAACAGTGAAAATCTCCTTGTTATATTTTCAAACACATATTGGCCATCACGTAAAAGAGATCCGATTAAATACGGTAAGGTTCTGTTGATAGTAATGACCTTAGTGAATTTGGGCATGCTAATAGCATCCCTTTGTGCAATAAATAATCTACCAGTGGTTGCCACAACTTTTCTCCCCTTTCATTTATATCCCAAGTGAGCTAGCAAGTCCATAGTTTTGCAGCCCGTTTCTGTATGAATCAGCATGTAATACAAAGAGCAATCAATTTTTTGACTGATGAAACCATATTTAGAGTGCCTGGATACCTTCACGGGTGACGAGCAGCGCTTTACAAATCTACTGATTGATTGAGAATCAATCTCCTTTCGGATAAATGCTTTTTTAGTAGTACATCAGTTGGAAAAAGGCCAGTAAGATAGTTGCTAATGTATGTTTTAGAAGGTAGAAACAAACACCAGGTGTCAGACTGGATCTGGAAAACTTCAAAGCAACCAGACTTTGGTACAGGATGCTTGTAATCCTGCATCTCGCCCAAGCGGGATTTCAAAGATGGTGCCCGCGACAGGCCATCCGGAAGAGTAGGTCGGCGGTCGAGTTGGCGAGGCACCAGAATGTCTAAAGGAAGGAAGTGGGAATATCCCGGTTGTCGAGGAGGAAGAGAACGTCGACTCAAAGGATAGAGGAGCAGAGACACCGGAGACCCTGAAGACAGGACGGACCAGCCTGCAGGAAGACGTCCCAGTAGAGGGAACACACACTACCGCCTAGAGGCACCGGGAGCAGGTCTGACCGACCCAGGGTTGAAGTGGGCGGTGAGTCCCCTACTGCCACAACCCAGGAGGGCTGTGGCCTGAGGTAAGTACCCTTCATGCAATATCGCACTACTCGGTGGTGGAGGTCGGGACACTAAGCGCCTTCGTGACAATATAGGGGTTCACTGCATCCTTTTTGTCACTTACTGGCCCAAATAGCACATGTCCCGGGTGAAGGTGACGGTACTGACTGAAGAGTGGGTTAAGACACCATTACTGATTGTTTGTTTTTGTCTTGAGGGTCACATATAAACTTCTCCTTCTCTGACCTGGTGGGACGACAAAACCAGCCTAAAGAGAGAGAAAACACTAAAGCACACGGACATTGGCTCCCCTGTCAAGAAAGAACATTCCACTATACCTTGTTTAAAGACCCTAGCCTTTCACCTATCCAGAAAAACCCCTGTAATCATCAGGCAGGCCAATAAAACCCTGAGGAACACTACTTCTGACTAGGGGCCAGATGTAGGTAATTCCGATTTACCGACTCTTAAATACCGACTCATACAGAATCTGTATTTAAGAGTCGGTAAATTGGAAGGAGGCAGATGTAGGTAAAAAATTTCCGATTCTGTAAGAGTCGGTATTTACCGATTCTGTAAATACCGAATCTGTATGTTCGAGGCATGTGGGCTGCTGAATTCATATCTGTGCATAGATCGCCGCCTAGTGTTGGGTCCGGATGATTGCACATTGTTGTCCTGGAAGAGTCTTCGAAGTATCACGAGATAGGTGGCTCCTCCCCTGGACTACAGTGCGCATGGGCATCCTCTCCATCCTCAGATTGGTTTTTTCCGCCATTGGGTTTGGATGTTCAAATCTTAGCTCAAGTTAGGAAACTTTTTCTCAAAGCCAAAAGGCTTTCGCGAGCGTCGGTATCGTTTCGATCGGTATCGATAACATTTTATCTACAGGACATCGACTATCGGACGGCTTCCTTCACCTCTCGCATCGAGTTTCATCGACGATGGAGAGTCGAGGCCTTTTCAAAAGGTGTCCGCTTTGTAACGCCAAATATGCACACAACGACGTCCACCCTGTGTGCAACAAATGCTTGTCACCGGACCACAATGAAGACCAATGTACGGCCTGTGCCCGGTTTAGATCGAAGAAGACTCTTCGGACCCGACGCGCGGCTCGATTGGAATCGAAGAGGCCTGTGCCGGAATCAGATAATATCTTCGGGACCGAAGACGAAGAAGTCGTCGAGATCCCGGACCAAGATAACCCATCGGAGCAGAGATCTGCGCATGGATCCGACTGAGGCCGATGAGGAGGAATATCTGGAAGAAGAGGAGACTTATGAAGTCGTCGACGAGGTAGGAGACGTCGACGTTCAGGCCCTTGGGGCCGAGGAAGATAGCTCAGATGAGCTAGGCCCAACCGTCGATACAGGGGCCGATGGACATAATATCAATACGGCTCAGGTCGAGGGATCGCCACAAGGCCTTACCCAAGATCTACCTTCCAGTTCAACAGCCCCGCAAAAAGGCCCGGCTTCGAACATTTTAATTGAGTCATCGGTTTCGAAACCAACTTTGGTTGATCTCAGCAAAACGAAACTAAACCGAAGCCGCACAGTCTAAATCGAAACCGAAAGTGCAACTGGCTCTAGTCGGCGCCAAGGCCTCGAAGCCCTCGGGGCCGACGAAACAGATGAGGGACTTCGATGCGGGGAGCTTCCAGAAGGCCCTCGACTCGAGTAGCGGGGCACCAAAGACCAAGGTGAAGGTCGTCGAGTCGAAGACGTCGGCGCCGAAGGGAGCCGCTACGCAGCTCGAATCGAGACAAGGCTCCAATCCTCCATCTGTGACGGGACCGGAGACGAACGTCGGTTCCACGTCAGATGCCGACGCGGCGCATGCGGCGCATAAGGCCCAAGTCATGGCCCTACACACCATGGAGTCGATTCACAGAATCAAAGGCAAGACTTCGACGGCTGGACCGAAGAAAGCCACGACTACCAGGTAGGTCGCCGCGCTCGCAACGTCGGCGCCAATAAAATACGGTTTACCACCGGCAGTGCGGCCGAAGATGTTCGAGCCGAAACAGTGCATCGGCATCATAAAGAAGCCTGCATTGACCCAAAAGCCTGCAAAGGGGACCGAGGAACGGGAACCAAAACAGTTCATTGACTCGGAAACAGGAAGACTGTCTCTCTACAAAAGGAAAATAGTCCCTGAAAAGCCCATGGAGTCTTTCAGGATTCCTCTAAAAAAAAAAAAGGGATCACCTGCGTCACCAGTGATGGTCGAACACTTGCAGACATATGAGCAGGAGCCTCAATCCTTTTCCCCTACATACTCAGATGCAGGGGCAGGTGACGATGATACTCAAGGTGATGGCGATGTGATGGACACTGATCGTGATGATCTGAACCAGACATGGGCAGAGCCTGCTGACCCAGGAGACCCGCAACATGACCCTGATACTACAGTCTACAATGTCAAAACGTCTCCGACTGAAGACACTACAGCTTTCAACACTCTGATTGAAAGAGCTGCGTTAAATCAAGACATTGAACTTCATAGTGATACTGTGGAAGTGGACTTCCTTGTGGACACATTCTCATCTTCCGAAAAAAGTGTAAAGACACTACCAATGCTCATGGGTGTTCTTAAACACGCCAAGGACATTTTTAAAGAAAATACTAGAGCACGGGTAGTTAACCCAAGGATAGAAAAGAAGTATAGGCCGGCACCCGTGGATCCTGCCTATATTAAAGGACAATTGCCTTCAGACTCTATGGGTGTTGCCAATGCCAGAAAGAGGGCAAATTCGCAAACAGGAGATGCGCCTCCGCCTGATAAGGAATCAAAGATACTGGAAACGTCTGGCAAAAGAGTTGCAGCACAGGCTGCAAACATTTGGCGCATTGCTAATACTCAGGCGCTTCTGGCCAGAAATGATAGGGCCCACTACGATACTTTATTGCAGCACCTCCCAGAACAATTCAAGGAAGGAGCAGAGCTGTTGGTTCAGGAAGGGAAGCTGATCTCCAACGCTTCCATCAAGTGTGCACTAGACACAGCTGACACTACACTAGCGTCATGCTAAGGCGACATGCTTGGTTGAGAATATCTGGTTTCAAACCAGAAATACAGACCACCATTCTTAATCAGCCAGTTAACACTGACTTCTTGTTTGGCCCAGAAGTTGATGCCACCCTAGAAAAAATAAAAAAAGGACACGGAAACTGCAAAATGCTTGGGGGCTCTGCAGTCGCAGCAGTTTCGGGGTGGTTCCTTTCGTCGATCCAATAACCGAGGACCGTCAAGGGGCCAAAACACCCAACAAACGCAGTACAACAAGGGAGGTACACAATCCACCTACAATAAAAATCCCAGAGGTGGATATAGAGGAAATAACATCAAAGGCAGAGGAAGAGGAAACAACAACTCCAGATCCTCTGCCAATACCAAACAGTGACGCCTTGTCACTGTCCCCCGACCATCTAACACCTGTCGGGGGGAGACTACAACAGTTCCTGTCTGTATGGAAATCAATCACCACAGACAGGTGGGTAAGATATATTGTACAGTACGGGTATTGTCTAGAGCTTACAGCCACTCCACCCAACATACCTCCAAGACCCCGTCCTATGTCCGCAGAGCACTTACACTTATTGCAGCAAGAGGTCATCAGTATGCTGCAAAAAGGAGCCATAGAGCTTGTGCCTCTAGCGGAACAAGGGTCGAGGGTGTACTCTCTGTACTTCTTAATTCCAAAAAAGGACGGGTCTCTCAGGCCCATACTTGACCTAAGACCTCTGAACCAATACATTCTGTCGGAGCATTTTCACATGCTCACCTTACAGCAAGTCCTACCGCTTTTAAGTCAGGGAGATTTCTTCGCAACACTGGATCTCAAAGATGCGTACTTCCACATACCCATACACCCCTCCCACAGAAAGTATCTCAGGTTCACCATTCAGGATCAACACTACCAGTTCAAAGTCCTCCCCTTCGGAGTGAAGACGGTGCCCAGAGTATTCACCAAGTGTCTGGCGACGGTGGCGGCACACCTCAGGAGACAGCACATGTCTACCCTTATCTGGACGACTGGCTTATTCAAGCAAAGTCAGCCCAGCTGTGTGCCAGCCACATGTCCCACACCATTCACCTCCTTCACGATCTGGGATTCTCACTGAATTACCCAAAGTCACATCTTCAACCCGCCCACGTGCGGCAGTACCTGGGTGCGACAATAGACACTCTGGCAGCCACTGCTCAGCCAAATTCAGTGAGGATAAACAGCATGCAATTGCTGATACAAAAATTCAGACCTCCACGCTCCCTTCAGGCGCGAGTGTTCATGCAGCTGATAGGCATGATGGCCTCCTGCATCTTCATAGTCCCGCACGCGAGACTACATATGCGCCCGCTTCAGGAGTGCTTGGCACGTCAGTGGAACCAGGCTCAAGGGCAGTTGAAAGACCTAGTGTTGGTGAGCGGTCGGGCATACAACTCTCTGCATTGGTGGAATCCACGCAACCTTTGCAAGGGCCGACCGTTCCAAGAGCCTGTACCACAGATAATACTAACAACGGACGCGTCTCTCCAGGGATGGGGAGCTCATGTTCTCCATTACACAGTGCAGGGACTATGGACGACACAGCAGAAGAAGATGCACATCAACCTTCTAGAGCTGATGGCAATCTTCATGGCAATGAAAGCTTTCAAAGTACATCTGTGCAACAAAGTTGTGTTGATCCGGACGGACAACATGACTGCCATGTACTACTTACAGAAGCAGGGAGGAACACACTCTTTACAGTTGTCTCACCTGGCTCAAAGCTTGTGGAAGTGGGCCATTCAGAGGAACATGTTCCTCATGGCAGAACACTTCTCGGGCAAGGACACAGCCACCAGATGCACGAGTGGGAGATACATCCATCAGTACTCCAACCGTACTTCCAGCAATGGGGTCATCCACATATAGACCTGTACAAGGGAAAACTCAAAATGCCAAAGCTTCGCAAGCAGGTTCCCACACCCACAGTCGCAAGGCAATGCGATATGGATGAACTGGTCAGGCAAATTTGCGTACGCTTTTCCCCCAGCACCTTTGATACCGCTGGTGGCACGCAAACTACGGCAACACTCGATGAACCTCATCCTGGTTGCTCCACTGTGGGCACGCCAACCATGGTACACCACGTTTCTGGAAGTATCCATGGTGCCGCATTAACAGCTACGCCTCACACCCAGGTTTTTGACTCAGAACCATGGAGACATTCCGCATCCAAATCCGCAACCGCTCAACCCGGCGATCTGGCTCCTGAAGTCCTAGAATTTGGCTACCTCAACTTGCGGCTGGAATGTATGAATATCATCAAGGAGGCAAGACGGCCCACAACCAGAGCATGCTATGCGGCTAAATGGAAAAGGTTTGTCGTATATTGTGCCAACAATGACATTAACCCACTGGATGCATCCATTCAGAACATAATCTGTTATTTGTTGCATTTATACAGATGTAATCTAGCGTACAGTTCCATTCGCATACATTTATCCGCCATAGCAGCCTATCTTCAGAACAGGCAGCACCTCTCCTTATTCAGAGTGCCTGCCATTAAAGCTTTTCTGGAGGGACTTAAGAGTGATCCCTCCCAGACACCCACCGTCACCAGTCTGGAACCTGAATGTAGTCCTCACCAGGCTCATGGGACCACCTTTTTGAACCTCTACACTCTTGTGAGCTTCAATTTCTGACTTGGAAAGTTGCTTTCCTAGTGGCCATTACCTCGCTAAGGAGAGTTAGTGAACTCCAGGCACTCACCATCCAAGAGCCATTCATCCAGGTCCATGCAAATAGGGTGGTATTACGCACCAACCCTACATTTATGCCTAAAGTGATTTCGCAGTTCCACATAAACCAGACCATAGAACTGCCAGTTTTCTTTCCCAATCCGGAAAATGTCGCAGAGAGATCCCTACACACGTTGGATGTCAAAAGGGCTCTAATGTACTATATAGACAGAACGAAGGATTTCAGAAAAACAAAACAGCTTTTCGTTGCCTTTTCTCCACAACACAAAGGCAACACCATTTCCAAAGCAGGGATAGCCAGGTGGATCGTTAAATGTATACAGATTTGCTATGCCAAGGCTAAACGCACACTAACCATTCCACCACGAGCACACTCCACACGTAAGTTAGGAGCGTCCATGGCTTTCCTGGGGAATATTCCTTTAGAAGAGATATGTAAGGCAGCCACTTGGTCCACCACACATACATTTACCAAACACTACTGCGTAGATGTGCATTCTAAACAGCAGGCAGCTGTAGGATAGGCTGTTCTCAAAACTCTTTTTCAGACTGCTGCAGCTGGCACGGGCAGCCGCCGCTAACAGGGGGGACTGCTATGCAATCTATGCACAGATATGAATTCAGCAGCCCACATTCCTCGAACCGAATATGCTACTTACCAGTATGCATCTGTTCTTGGCATGTAGGGCTGCTGACATTCATATCGCCCACCCTCCTCCCCGGCGCCTGTAGCAGCTGTAGCATTCAGAATTACTATCTAGCATGGTCATCGCTCACTGTATTGCACTCCATCTCTGCCACAATGGCGAAAAACAATCTGAGGATGGAGAGGATGCCCCTGCGCACTGTAGTCCAGGGGAGGAGCCACCTATCTCGTGATACTTCGAAGACTCTTCCTGGACAACAATGTGCAATCATCCGGACCCAACACTAGGTGGCGATCTATGCACAGATATGAATGTCAGCAGCCCTACATGCCAAGAACAGATGCATACTGGTAAGTAGCATATTCGTTCCCATTGATTCCTATGGGCCTTGAAGCCCATAGGATTCAATGTGAAATACAGATTCGGTATTTACAGAATCGGTAAATACCGAATCCTGGCAGGGGAAACGGGGTGTCACTTCGACACCCTGTAGCACCCCAAATGCAGGCTTGTGTGCCATGTGGCACACATACATGCCCTAAGGGCATGTCTGTGTGTCACATGGCATAGGTGTACATGCACAGATGTGCATGTACACTGGAATTCGGTATTTTACCACCCAATAGGATTGGGTGGTAAAATAAGAAATCCTAAGGGCCTGTGGCACTGCAAACTGTGCCACCTACATATGGATTTACAGAATCGGTATATTTACCGATTCGGTAAAATACCGAAGTGGTAAATTTACCGAATCGGTAAATATACCGATTCTGTAAATTCTGACCCACCTACATCTCAAAAGCCAAATACCGGTCGGTAACGACCGGTATTTGGCTACCTACATCTGGCCCTTAGTGTCTTATATGCCCAGATGACCACAGTGCTGGATTCAGTCTGTGCCGGAATTGATGTTAGGCGATGCCACCCAGGCCATAAAGTGCTTGCTCCAGTGCATCGAGGCCTGGTCTGTTTTTTCTGCGTCTTTAACGTGGATCTGGAGCATCCCCTCCAAATTTTCAAATAAAAGCAGTACCACGGTCTCCTCCCAAGACGTCCGTCCTTAAACTGTGTAGGACTGTGAGGGACATTTGTCCATAACTCCCCCCTGCCTGTAGATCTATGTTGTTTTGTGTTCCGACAGTGACTATAAGATCTGCTCCTTTCGCCTCCACACATATCCCAAGGTAATCAAGGAGCAAGAGTTCAAACTGGTTATTACCCAGGCAAAGGAGGAACACCGGCGCTGGACGCTTTCCCAGCACCATTCCCACTCTCCATCTTAATCTTCGACTAAGAAGAAGAGAAAACTAGGAGAAAGGAGAAGAAGCATTCCAGGAATAAGTGTCTTTGTCACTCTGTCTCCCACAGGACCTTTGTTGAACTGGATCTTGTCGACCTTATGCAAACGGATCCTCTGTGCAGCCCTGTTCCTCCTCTGGACCCGACTCCAGACACGCCTCTATTCCTGCAGCCTTCGGTGCTGGCACTTACATCTTCTGAACTTTTGATGCTGGCCCCGGCCTTTCCCGAGTCCCTGGCTCATTGATCAGATGCGATGGCATCCCTGACTGTGATGTATTCTATCTTCGCAAACGCCTCCGCGCCATCCGGTGCACTTTTGGGCCCGATTGCTCCATCGCATAGAAACTCTTCATGCCCTTTAAGCAATCGCCCCTCAGCGCCACACTTCTTGAGGTGGCATCATCACCAGATTGTTTTGATCCAGTACTCCTCTGTGCCGCAACTGATCCTGGGGAGGGCGCCACCCCCAATGCCACCTTCTCCGGCTCCAGATAGGATGCCAAGTGTCAGATCCGTTTACCGCAGGGAGGCCTAGAATTTGCAGGAAGAGGAGGTTCATAGAGCACATCTCCATGAAATATTTGGGTTGGATTCTGACACTGTGGAGTACTACCCTACTGGTGACCCGGATCAGGACCCCCTTAAATTCCAGGGCCTTTCTTCAGCCAATGGTTTAAATATTTTACCTGGGCTGGCTATGGACTTCTCCCATGGAGCCACCAACACCGGAAGTAGTTTTGTTGCACAAGATCATGTTAAAGGCTGCAGAGGTTTTAGACTTAGTTGCAAACGATTGAAACACCATCCTCAGTGAGGTTCTCCTGCGTTCCTCAATGACTCGGGAACCCCTTTTCCCCTTCAGCGAGGCTCTTCTGTAATCCATCGTGGTGGCATAGGAGAAGCTTTACTCTGCATCGGTGGTCTGTTTGCTTGTGACCTTCGGTTATCGCTCGGCTCCTCGTGATCATGTGGCAGTATTTTAGTACTGCATTCCATGCCAACCTGCTCTTTCACCTCAAAGGCTTGGAAACTGATGTTGATGTGCCAGGGCTGGCGCTTTATGGCCGCAGAGGTGTCCAGCGCCATCTGCCGGCGACCTTGTTACTTTCCATTCTGACGCCTGGGGATTGTTCTACAGATGAGGTATCTGCAGGTAAATAAGGTATCCACCAGAAACATAGTTACCGCAGGTAAGTATTTTTTTCATTCTTGGGCAAAGCTACATTGCTTCTATATATTGGAGAGGAGACCTTTGGGGAGGAACACGTCAGAAAATGCTTTTCATAGAAGGTCGGCTGCCTAATTGCCGCTGTTTTATTAGAAAGTAGGGCCCCATGTCTCCGTTGAAAGCAGCACATGTGCTCTGTTTCTTTTAATTTAATATCCTGTTTGCTCTGTTGGAAGGATTTAATTTCATTCCCCTGAAACAAATCACTCCATGTTAGACAGCCTCCCTTTTCCCAGGCCTCAAAATCAGCACCAGCTAGCCCAGGTGAAAAGTCCGTTAAGAGCAAACGGTGATGTTAATTATGTAAGATTGGAAAACCCAACTTAGGGCATAGAAGTTCCGAAAAATACAAAGGGACTTTTTATATACAAGTATTCAAATGCAACCTTTTTAAGATTGGTGGTTGTTAAATTATGCATGTGCAAAGGTGTTGAAGGTAGCTTCGGTCTTATAGCACCTTAAAAATTGAAGCAAAAAAGTTAAATGCAGCACCTGTTTTTTACTATTAGATCCCTTTCTGAAGCCATGTCTGTTGAAAAGATTGCATCAATCAAGGCAAAAATCATTGCCAAGAAAAGGTCCACCATCAAGACTGACTTGGATGATGACATCACTGCCTTAAAACAAAGAAGTTTTGTTGATGCAGAAGTGGATGTTACCAGGGACATTGTCAGCAGGGAACGAGTGTGCAGGACAAGAACTACAATTTTACAAAGCACAGGCAAGGTAAGGACCTAACTAGTTTCCTTTCGGAGTAAAATTGGCCTGCTAAATATTTAGGATTCTAATTCTGGGTCTCAAATTATGTATGAAACTGCTCTCACCAAAAAAAGATCAACGAGGTACACTGTAAAAAGTCTTGGCAGACCCCAGTTGGTTTACAGACGTACAAATGATAGCCCATCTGCTCTCTTTTGTGATAGTGTGGGCGAGCAGTTGGGCGCATCGGAGGATAGTGCTAAGCATTTGGTGACGCTCACCGAGGCAATAAATGTGACACTCGCTCGAACAAATCCGAGACCAATTAATAAAAAAAGAAGTCCTATGTTAATATAAATTGATACCAAGAACTTCGTTACCAAGTACTTTTATTATAAATTTTAGCAGCAAAGTAACCTGTTCGCTTAAATGCATCTTTACGCACAATGCTTTCTATAGGTGAAAAGGCATAAATAGCTTAGTTATTTGCGTTTGTTTTCTGGGGGTCTCTTTGGGGCTGTAGGGGGGGGCAAGGTCCAAAGTACCACCAACAGACACTCCTTACCTGCCATAGGGCGTCTGATTGCAGAGGTGCTGATCGGGTTGGTAGCTGTGTGCGCTGTGGTAGTGAGAAAGTGCCTCTTTTGCATGGTGAAGCCCCCACTTTATGTCTGGTTTTGATGTGGTTTAAATTGAAGTGCACAGGGTCCCTGCCACCCAAGTCCCCCAATTGGTACTTGTTCTCCCTGTAAGTCCCTAGTAAATGGTACCCTGAGTACCAAGGGCCTGGGAGATGAAGGTCCCTTGGGACCCCCCCCCCCCCACCCCCTCAATGGACCTTGCCCTTGCATTCCACCGGGAGCGAGAAAATGAGTCGACCTTGCGCTATTCCTAGGTGCCATGCCAGCTAACACTGCCTGAAGGCATAGGTAAGTCACTCCTCTAGCAGGCCTCGCAGCCCTAAGGCATGGTGCACTATACCCAGGCTTTCCTGTTTTCAGTTTCTATTTTTGGTAAATTCTGTGTTTTTTTTCAGTGTTTTCAAGTGATTTCAATACCTTAAAAAGTGGTTACACATGTTTGCGCCATTAAAAACAAAGTGTTTTCCCATGTTTATGGAACTTTTTGCTTTTATTATTGCTTGCTTTCTGCACTGATAGTTCATGGTATATTACGTTTAGTGTATGAGGTCCAAATATATTTTTTCAAATCAAACTTATTGTAGTACACCATCATATACTTAAGTGAATCTTTAGTCATGCACACTCCCCCTTTCGTTCCCATTGAAACTTTTATCTGTGAAAAGGCGCTCTCAACATTGGCACTTGAGACCAGCAACGCCAAAATAGCCAGTACACAATTTGCTGACTCTGGCCACTGACATAGCTTTCCATGCCAATACTGGTACACCTGAAGATTGTGATTCTCTGCGACAGGTTCTGCAACATGTGTGTTGAACTGGGCACATATGCCCTGAGAGTTATTGATGCGGTCAAAAATGAAGCAGCACTTTTGAAACGCCAGAGAAAATTACTCTGTATGGAAGGGATCTATAAATTGTGCAGAGTTCCACAGTGAGGCTTCATTGAGTCAAGTGCCATGGTTGGTAAAGGGCAATTTCTCATACATTGTAAAATAAATTTCTGAATTGCTCCTCAACATGTATTTGCTTAGCAAGTGGTAAGCATTCTAACATGGAACATGTTGCAGTGCCAAAGTCACTAAAAGGGTCGCCCATCCTACTCTCAAGGAGATGTTTCACTTCCACACCAATTATGCTGAACACTTGGTAGACAAGGGTTTTTAGGTCGAGTATTTATACTCTAACCTATTACATCTGAACCAAAGTCTCTTGAACCAGCAGATTTGCTACAATGCATGTTGGGCACTCGAGAATGAAGCTTCCCCAGGCGCGAGCCTGGCCTCGCACACCATCATCAAAGGCTTCTGCTCCCCCTCACTCACACCCCATCCCCATATGCTCCTTTCCTCCCTCCCACTCGCTGGCTCCCCCCCCCCACCAGCTGGGCTTAGCAAGCTTTTGCACGTACCAGTCATGCATGTCTTTTCTTTCCCTCCCCTCCCTCCTCCACCTCCACCCCACTCTCTCTGCTGTTCCTCCGCCTCCCTCCAATGCTGTGGGAACCACAACAGCTTGTTGAGCTCATTTGCCATCGCAAACCCTGTCGGTACTAATGAGAAGTATACCAACACTAATGATTTCCAAGAGGCTCGAGATGAACTAATAACAATTGAAACATCACAAAATTAAGACAGCATTTATAGCTGAACATTTTCTTTACCATAAATTAGGTAAGTCTGTCATCTCTACTCAGTCTTGAGTAAGTATCTCTTTACTGTCCGTGGTGCTCGATGTATTTCAATGAACACAGACTAGATCCGCTCTACCCAGGACCCTGAGAGCAGCGTCAGCACAAGTCGTGCACCCTACACACTAGGTACAAGCAGCGCTTGATTGCACATAGAGAAGACACGTAACGTTCTCTTTTTGCTAAATGCATTAACCTACACCTTTATTCCGATTTACAGGGATTAAGCTGCCAGCAGTCCTGTAGAAGCCCAATTGGGGACTTCATAAGGTACGCAGCACATTTGCCTGTTGTCTGTCTAAAATTAACGCTCCCGACGTCAGACACCATTGGTAAACACAGCATGCCGACGCCATTAACTTAAAGATATCGGCACCAACAATGTGTCTTGACCACTAGTAACCAGGGGGCCGAGACTTTGACATGTTTGGCGCTAATGCCAACATACACACGCCTCTTTCTCGGCTAAAAACATCAGTGATAAAGGCGTACACTTAACCGCCGCGGAGACACCCATAACACTGAGTTCGAGGCATGAGGGCTGCTGAATTCATATCTGTGCATAGATCGCCGCCTAGTGTTGGGTCCGGATGATTGCACATTGTTGTCCTGGAAGAGTCTTCGAAGTATCACAAGATAGGTGGCTCCTCCCCTGGACTACAGTGCGCATCGGCATCCTCTCCATCCCCAGATTGTTTTTTTCCGCCATTGGGTTCGGATGTCTAATCTCAACTCTCAGTTAAAAAACTTGTACTCTTTCTATTCCTAAGGCCAAAAGGCCTTCATAGCGTCGGTATTGTATCGTTCGGTGCCTGGCCCTTTCGGTTCTTCGATCGGCGTTAAAAATAAGTTTTTCTCTCGACAAAAGAGGCCCAGACTACATCGACGATGGAACGGACCCCGTTTAAGCGGTGCCCCGTTTGTAATTCAAAATATTCGAACTTAGATGTGCACCCAGTGTGCAATACATGTTTGTCCCCCGACCACGACTAGTCAAAATGTTTTGCCTGCTCAAGGTTCAGCTCAAAGAAGACTATTAAACTTCGACGCACGGCGAGGCAGTCGGCCCAGCAGTCGGCTCCAGCACCTGCGAACATCTTCGATGCCGGGGACGAGGCACTCTTCCAGGATGAGGAAGAGGCGGAAGAAGACGTTCCCGAAGAAATGTCGGAACCGGCGTCGGAGCAGGACTCCAATTTCGAGGTGGACGAGCCAGACGAGGAGTTCGTCCACGACCAAGACGTCGTTGAGGTAGGGTACAACGATGAGGCCCTTGCGGCCGTTGATGACGACTCCGGTGGAGAACTGAGTCCGCCCGCAGTTACGGGGCCTATCATTAACATTCAGCCCTCACCGGCTCCGGTCTAGGCATCGCCGAAAGGCCTTAGCCAAGATCCATCCTCTCGGTCTACAGCCCCGCGACATAGCCAGGCTAAGACCCTTTCTAAGGAGCCATCGGTCGATTCTGCGAAACCGAAACAGATGGAGCCGAAATCGAAACCGAAACTACTCAAGATGGTGGTCGGTTTGACGTCGACTAACACCTCGAAGGTTGTCGACGATCCTTCGACGCCGAAGATACCAGTCGGCGCCAAGACTGGTACTTCGAAGCAGTGCTCGGCCACCAAGCACGTCGCCTCGAAGGGTTCGGCATCGGCGCCAGCGTCGACGACCAAACATGGCGCGAAGGGCAAAGGACTTCCGTTGGGTAAAGTTCTCCAGCCACCCCTCTCAGGACTCAAGGCTGGGCTGGCGAAGAGGGTCGAAGCCACGGCCAAGGACACCCCGAAATTGTCGTCGACGTCCAAGGATGGAGGCGCACCGCGCCGGGAGCTCGATTCGACGCGGTCAAGCGAGCGGCCTACACAGGCGTCGAAGAAACCCGAAACAGCCGCTTCAGGTTCGAAGCATGCGGAATCGACGCCGCTTAAGTTTGGCCTTCCGCTCACGGCCCCTCCAAAGCATCTCGAGGCTTCCAAGATGGCGAAAGTGTCCTCACATGCACAGGTCGTCTATCATGAGCCTTCTTACGACAACCAGGCAAAACTGTTCATTGACTTGGAGTCGGGCAGGCTTACCGTCCACAAGCGGAAGATTGCGCCTGAACATCCTTTTGAAGGTTACAGGATTCCACTCAAAAAGAAGATGGTCTCCACCACCTCTCCGGTTCTTGTTGAACCTCTTCAGGACTATTCGCACCATACTGTTCATTCTCCAACACAAAGTGAGGAGGACTTGAATGTGGACTATGGCCAAATGGCCTTCTCTTACAACACTGACACTGATCAGGATGTCTCAAATCAATGGGCAGGAGCATGAGATCAAGGCGATGACCCTGATGACCCCCATACCGCTCCAGACTCTGTCCTACAATGTGAAACAATCTCCAACTGAGGACACTGCAGCATTCAATGCATTAATAGAGCGGGCAGCCCTTAACCATGACGTCGAAATGCATGCTGAGCCAGTGGATGAAGATTTCTTATTTGACACCTTCTCCACATCTGAACGCTCCACCAAGACTCTGCCCATGCTTAAGGGGGTCCTCAAGCATGCCACAGCCATTTTCAAGGAGCCAACCAAAGCCAGGGTTATCAATCCCCGGATCGACAAGAAATATAGGCCTGCCCCAGTGGACCCCACCTATATCAAAGGCCAGCTCCCCTTGGACTCCCTCGTGGTGGCTAATGCACACAAAAGGGATAACTCTCTCAATCAACTGGTGACGCTCCCCCTCCGGACAAAGAGTCCAAGATCTTTACAGCGTGTTGCAGCGCAAGCCGCTAACATTTGGAGAATAGCCAACACACAGGCCCTGTTGGCTAGGTACGACAGGGCGCACTAAGACACCCTAGAACAATTACTGCAGCACATGCCTGATATGTACAGAGAGGCAGCAGAAATGGTTATACAGGAGGGAAAACTGATCTCCAATGCGTCAATCAAATGCGCACTGGACGCAGCAGACGCTGCAGCAAGGGCAGTAAATACTAGCGTGATGCTGCGACGCCATGCATGGCTGCGCATCTCAGGGTTTAAATCCGAGATCCACACTACTCTTCTCAATCAGCCGGTTAATCCGGCCTTCCTGTTTGGACCGGAAGTTGACACAACACTTGAGAAAATGAAAAAAGACACAGACAGCGAAATCCATGGGGGCTCTCCAGTCACAGCAGTTTCGGGGCAGTTCCTTTCGTCGCTCCGGTAACCGGGGAGCAACAAGAGGACAGGCTCTACAGCATTCCCAGTACGCCAAGGGCAACACGCAATCTGCCTACACTAAAAACACCAGAGGTGGATACCGTGGGAACAGCGCCAAAGGGAGAGGCCGCGGCAATAACGCCAGGTCCTCCACTCCCAACAAACAGTGACTTCATGTCACTGCCCCCCGACCATCTAACACCTGTCGGGGGGAGACTCCAGCAGTTCCTGCCACTTTGGGAAAACATCACAACAGACAGGTGGGTGAGACAACTTATCCAGTACGGCTATTGTCTAGAACTAACCTCCACCCCCCCCAACATACCCCCAAGAAACCGTCCTATGTCCGCAGAGCACTCGCTCTTATTGCAGCAAGAAGTACTCTCCATGCTGCAAAAAGGAGCCATAGAACTCGTGCCTGTCGAAGAAAGGGGTGCAGGGGTGCAGGGGTGTACTCCCTGTACTTCTTGATTCCAAAAAAGGACGGGTCCCTGCGGCCCATTCTAGACCTCAGACCCCTCAACCAATACATCCTTTCGGAGCACTTTCACATGCTTACCTTACAACAAGTCCTGCCGCTGCTCCGTCAGGGCGACTTCCTAGCCACCCTGGACCTCAAGGATGCGTATTTCCACATTCCCATTCACCCAAGTCACAAAAAATATCTCAGGTTCACAATCAACAGTCAGCATTACCAATTCAAATTTCTGCGTTCGGGGTCACTACTGCTCCCAGGGTTTTCACCAAGTGCTTGGCGACGGTGGTGCCGCACCTTCGCAGGCAAGGTGTTCACTTGTATCCCTACCTGGACGACTGGCTCGTGCAGGCCAAATCTGCCATGCAGTGCGGCCGCGACATGTCGCGGACCATTCACCTCCTTCACAGTCTGGGGTTCTCTCTCAACTACGCAAAGTCTCACTTGCAGCCAGCCCATGTGCAACAATACCTGGGGGCAACACTAAACACCCAGTCGGCCACGGCGCAGCCGAACCCGGCCAGGGTCAACAGCATGCAAACGCTCATCCGGAGGTTCCAACCTCAGCGATCCCTCCCAGCGCAGGTGTTCATGCAGCTGATCGGCATGATGGCATCCTGCATATTCATAGTCCCGCACGCGAGGCTGCACATGCGTCCCCTTCTAGAATGCTTAGCCCATCAGTGGAACCAGGCTCATGGCCGTCTAAAAGACCTAGTGTTGGTGACCGGTCGTGCTTACAACTCTCTGCATTGGTGGACTCCACAAAACCTTTGCAGGGGACGACCGTTCCAAGAGCCTGTCCCACAGATAGTGCTAACGACGGACGCATCTCTCCAGGGTTGGGGAGCGCATGTCCTCCACTACACAGTGCAGGGACTATGGACAGCACAACAGCAGAGGATGCATATCAATGTGTTGGAACTGATGGCGAACTTCATGGCATTAAAGGCATTCAAGTTGCACCTCTGCAACAAGGTCGTGTATGTCCGGACGGACAACATGACAGCCATGTATTACATCCAGAAGCAGGGGGGCACACACTCCCCGCAGCTGTCTCACCTAGCCCAGAGCATGTGGAAGTGGGCCATTCAGAGGAACATCTTCCTCATGGCGGAGCATCTCCCGGGTGTCGTCAACCAAATGGCGGACCTACTCAGCAGGCACAGTCATCAGATGCACGAGTGGGAGATCCACCCGTCGGTTCTCCATCCGTACTTCCAACAGTGGGGTCATCCAGACATCGACCTCTTCGCCACAAGCGAGAACGCAAAATGCCCAAACTTCGGCGCCTGGTTCCCACACCCGCAGTCTCAGGGCAATGCGATATGGATGAACTGGCCAGGCAGATTTGCGTACGCTTTTCCGCCAGCCCCCCCTCATACCTCTGGTGGAGCGCAAACTGCGACAGCACTCCATGACACTCATCCTGGTTGCTCCAACGTGGGCACGGCAAGCTTGGTACACCACGTTCCTGGAACTTTCAGTGGTGCCTCACCAACGGCTGCGCCTCACTCCCAGCCTCCTCACTCAGAGCCATGGCAACATTCAGCACCCAGATCCCCAACAGTTGAACCTTGCTATTTGGCTCCTGAGGTCATAGAGTTTGGATACCTGAACTTGCCTCCTGAGTGCAGGAACATCATCAAGGAGGCGAGACGACCGACTACCAGGGCCTGCTATGCAGCCAAGTGGAAGCGGTTTGTTATTTACTGCTCCAACAATAACATTAATCCATTGGACGCATCTACGCAAAACATCATATGTTACTTATTGCATCTGTACCAATGCAACCTGGCATACAGTTCCATCAGGATCCTTCTGGCGGCCATAGCCGCTTACCTTCAAAACAGGCAACACCTTTCCGTTTTCAGGGTGCCTGCCATTAAAGCCTTTCTAGAAGGACTTAAGAGAGTAATCCCTCCCAAACACCCCCCTTCACCAGTCTGGAACTTAAATATCGTTCTCACCAGACTCATGGGGCCACCCTTTGAGCCTCTCCATTCCTGTGAGATACAGTTCCTCACCTGGAAGGCGGCCTTCCTAATAGCTATTACATCGCTGCGGAGGGTCAGTGAACTGCAAGCCCTCACAATTCAGGAACCCTACCTGCAAATCCATGCGAATAGAGTGGTGCTTCGCACCAACCCTAAATTCATGCCAAAGGTGGTTTCGCAGTTCCACCTTAACCAGAATATAGAACTGCCAGTTTTCTTTCCTAACCCTGATTCAGTGGCAGACAGAGCACTGCACACCTTGGATGTCAAAAGAGCTCTCCTGTATTACATCGACAGGACAAAAGATTTTCGAAAGACTAAACATCTGTTCGTTGCATTCTCTCCACAACATAAAGGCAACCCTATCTCCAAGTCAGGTATAGCCAGGTGGATTGTTAAATGTATCCAAATCTGTTATCAGAAAGCTAAGCGCACATTAACAGTTCCCCCTAGAGCGCATTCCACACGCAAGTTAGGGGCTTTCATGGCTTTCCTGGGTAATATTCCTCTGGAAGATATATGTAGAGCAGCCACATGGACCACCATACATACATTTACCAAACACTACTGCGTAGATGTACACTCCAAACAGCAAGCTGCTGTAGGACAGGCTGTTCTCAGAACTCTTCCAGACTGCTGCAGCTGGCACGGGCACCCGCCGGTAAGGAGGAAACTGCTATTTATTCTATGCACAGATATGAATTCAGCAGCCCTCATGCCTCGAACGGAATATGCTACTTACCAGTATGCATCTGTTCTTGGCATGAAGGGCTGCTGACATTCATATCGCCCGCCCTCCTCCCCGGTGCCTGTCGCAGCTGTAGCTCTCAGAATCATTTTCAGGCATGGTCATCACTTTCAGTATTACACTCCATCTCTGCCACAATGGCGAAAAACAATCTGGGGATGGAGAGGATGCCCATGCGCACTGTAGTCCTGGGGAGGAGCCACCTATCTCGTGATACTTCGAAGACTTTTCCAGGACAACAATGTGCAATCATCCGGACCTAACACTAGGCGGCGATCTATGCACAGATATGAATGTCGAAACAAAATGTATTTACCTATGCCTCCAAAATATAAGTTAAACACCACTTGATTGAGGATAAACAATAGTTTATTAGTTTACCCCGACAATGATTTATGTCTTTGAATCGTATCTTAGTTAACGACAATTCTCTTCATTGTTTTCAAACAACAGACATAAGATTACCATCAACCTCATATCTAGCCATATACAATTCAAAAAAGTGATTTGTGCATGTAAACAGTGCAGAAGAAACAATCAAACACAATTAAGGAAAAAATACATACTCTTAACATGGACACAAATTGTCATAAATAAAAATCAGAACAAAACAGTTCACAGAAGCAAATCACAATTAAAGGGCGAGTGAGAGAAAACTGTTTTTTGTAAAAATTCAACCCTCAACTCGTCAAACACAATCAATATGTACTCTTGAAGAAAGAAAGCCCATTTTATGCATCAGTCGTATTGACCCTTAGTGACAGGGAAAATGCTGACGCGTTTCGAATCCTGGAACTTGTTTACAGGATTCTCATCAGGGCGCTGTGATTGTGGTCCATGGGAACTGTTTATGAAAAGAGGAAAGGAGGATTTTATTCAAGTTTTGGACCTCTAGCCATTTGTAACTGTAAAAAACACACGCATGAAGATGCGGGTTACCTTGTTTTGTGATGCCACGGAGGGCTCCTACTTGGATGGAGGATCGTCTATGCCACGTGAAGTTTGGGCTGCAACAGAGCACACCTTGTAAGTATAGTGTAATGGGCAGGGGTGTGGGCTGGCCGCGAGCTACGTGAATATTAAAAGTTTACCTTAGATGCAAGCCGTCCTTCGGCGGGTGTGCCGGTAACGGAGTTTTAATTCTCCATGCTATCGTGGTTTATCTGAAATTGGAGAATTTAAAGGAGGGTTGAAATAAATCAACGTGGCTGAAGCCGCTTGTAACGAAATTAGCAAATCGCCGGTGAACTTACTTGTATGCCGTGACGCATTGGCAGGCTCGCCGGTAATGAAGGCTTTTTTTGTTTGGGATCTACGGAGCAAAGAGGGAGACGGGTGTAACTTGTCTCATTCATTTAAAAAAAGGCATTACGTCCCAGAGACGGGTTGCGGGGGTTGAGTCTTACCGTCAATTGACGCGGGGAACTCTGCTGGTCAAACTTGCTTGGAACCGGCACACTCTGTTAGTGTTTGTGGCTATTCTGTGCTGTGCCAAGCCGGGTTCCTGAAACTAACACCATGTGATATGCACTCGTCCAATCAGGGACAAGGCCATTTTTGGTGATTTATGGAAATTGGAGTCAGAAATCGAGTTTATGCCCGATTGATTTCACTCAGAGAGTTAAGGCCCGTGTTGACGCTGTCAAATTTTAAGATCAAATATGCCTCTTTGCGAAGTAGCATAGGGCCCGATGTAGGTGGCCTTTACCGGTCGGTAACGGCCGATTTCGGCCGCTACCGACCGGTAAATGGGTCAATGAGATGTAGGGGGACCTTGTTTACCGATTCGGTATATTTACCGAATCGGTAAAGTTACCGAATCTGTAAAATACCGAATCGGTATTCATACCGATTCGGTATTTTACATATGTAGATGGGACTCTTCTGAGTCCCAGAGGCCTTACAGAATCGGTATTTTACCATGAAATAAAACCTCATGGTAAAATACCGATTCTGGTGTGCATGCACATGTGTGCATGCACACCTATGCCATGTGACAGGCAGACCTGCCCTTAGGGCATGTATGCCTGCCACATGGCACCCACGCCTGTTTAGGGGGTACCAGGGGGTGTCAAAGTGACACCCCCTGCACCCTTGTGAAATTCGGTATTTACCGATTTGGTAAATACCGAATCGGTAAAGCCTATTGATTCCTATGGGCTTTGAAGCCCATAGGAATCAATAGGCTTTACCGATTCGGTATTTACCGAATCGGTAAAAGGGAACATCTGGATTCCCTACATACCAACCCCTCACATTTACCGAATCTTGATTACCGAATCGGTAAAATTCGGTAATTTTCGGTAATTAAGATTCGGTAAATGTTACTTACCTACATCTGGCCCATAGTTTCCACATCTGGATAGCGTTTAGGGTCTATCCAGACCAATGCTGTCCATTTAAAATCATTTTCAGTGTGGTTATTGTTTAAAAAGTGTTCCACCATTGGCGCGGATGTCACTTTTCTCTTAATGCGAGAACGGTGTTGAGTGATTCTCGCATTGATAGGTTGGTTTGTTTTCCCGATGTAGACTCTTTTGCAAGGACAAACCACTGCATAGACGATGTTTCGGGTTTTGCAGTTTGTGAAAACCTCGTGTTTCCACTTGGTGCCATGATTGGTGAAAGTGTCACCCTCTAATGTGGTGGAGCATGATATACAGTTTCCACATTTGTGGTGCCCACGAAGAGGTTTCAAATTCCACTGAGCTATAAGGTCACTTTTGGGTGGAGGGATATAGCTGTCTGCTTTGATAAGTTGTTGACCAATGCTCATATTTTTCCGCATTGCAAAGATGGGTTTTGAAAGGGGGTACTCAAGGGATTCCAATAAATGCCAATTCTTACGGATGATATTTTTGAATTGGTTTGTGTGTTGACCAAATGTGGTAACACACACCAGTTTGTCCATTTCCTTCTTTTGTTTTGTCTGTAGGAGTGTGTCTCTGGGGGTGTACTTGGCCCTGTTTTTGGAATGTTTGAGCAATTTTTTGGGGTACCCTCTTTCAGCCATCTCACTGCAAAATCTGGTTGCGTGTGAGTCAAAGTCTTTGAGATCGCTGCAATTGCGTCTGATCCTTAATAGTTGGCCGTAGGGCAGATTGTCCTTTAGGCTTTGCGAATGCGAGCTGGTGTAATGAAGGATCGTATTCCTGTCTGTTTTTTTCTTATGCAAAGAGGTTGTCAACTTAGACTCACTGGTGCCTACTGTGACGTCAAGAAAAATCATTTCTTTGGAACTCGAGTTCAACGTGAATTGGATATCAGGGTGCCTGGAGTTGAGCCATACATGAAATTGATCAAGTGCCGTCTGGCTCCCCTGTCACAGGAGCCAGACGTCATCAATGTATCTGAGCCATTGAATGATATGGTCTGAGAAGGGATTATTGCTGTAAATGAATCTCTCCTCGTATTTTGCCATATACAACACCGCCAGCTCCGGCTCATAAGGACAGCCCATGGCCGTCCCTTTGATTTGTATGAAGAAGTCGTTCTCGAACTTAAAGTAATTGCTCCGCAGAGTGATTTCAGCCAATGCAAGAATAAATGAGGAAGGCACTCGGTGGGGTCTTTCTCGTTGTTCTAGATACAGCTCAATTACCTCAAGTGCCTCGTCCTGCGGTATTTGGGTGTATAACGATGCGACATCCAATGTCACCATCAAATCAGAGTTCATTGAATGTGCGCCCCTCAATTCGAGTGATAAAGTCTGTGGTATCCCTGAGGTGCGATTTCACATGTGTTATGCATGGTTTCAAAAAGAAGTCAATGTATTTTGATATGGGTTCTAACACAGAATCGCACCCGGACACTATGGGTCTTCCAGGTGGTGCCTTCTCGTTTTTATGAATCTTGGGTAAGAAATAAAGGATTGGCGTCCTTGGTGACTTTTTGTTCAAGAATTCAAACTCTTTAGGCCCTAAGAACCCCTCGTCCAAGCCTGTCTGCGTGATTTTAGTTATTTTATCCTGGATGGCGAGGACGGGATCTTCTTTGGACGGTCTGTACCACTCCCGATTATTCACGTGTAGTTGGCCTTCAGTGAGGTACATGGGACGGGGCAAAAGGACCACCGCCCCACCTTTATCTGCTTGCTTTATAACAATTGACGTGTCAGATTTCAGATCACTAAAATCACGCAGACAGGCTTGGACGAGGGGTTCTTAGGGCCTAAAGAGTTTGAATTCTTGAACAAAAAGTCACCAACCCATATCAAAATACATTGACTTCTTTTTGAAACCATGCATAACACATGTGAAATCGCACCTCAGGGATACCACAGACTTTATCACTTGAATTGAGGGGCGCACATTCAATGAACTTTCTGATTTGATGGTGACATTGGATGTCGCATCGTTATACACCCAAATACCGCAGGACGAGGCACTTGAGGTAATTGAGCTGTATCTAGAACAACGAGAAAGACCCCACCGAGTGCCTTCCTCATTTATTCTTGCATTGGCTGAAATCACTCTGCGGAGCAATTACTTTAAGTTCGAGAACGACTTCTTCATACAAATCAAAGGGACGGCCATGGGCTGTCCTTATGCGCCGGAGCTGGCGGTGTTGTATATGGCAAAATACGAGGAGAGATTCATTTACAGCAATAATCCCTTCTCAGACCATATCATTCAATGGCTCAGATACATTGATGACGTCTGGCTCCTGTGGCAGGGGAGCCAGACGGCACTTGATCAATTTCATGTATGGCTCAACTCCAGGCACCCTGATATCCAATTCACGTTGAACTCGAGTTCCAAAGAAATGATTTTTCTTGACGTCACAGTAGGCACCAGTGAGTCTAAGTTGACAACCTCTTTGCATAAGAAAAAAACAGACAGGAATACGATCCTTCATTACACCAGCTCGCATCCGCAAAGCCTAAAGGACAATCTGCCCTACGGCCAACTATTAAGGATCAGACGCAATTGCAGCGATCTCAAAGACTTTGACTCACACGCAACCAGATTTTGCAGTGAGATGGCTGAAAGAGGGTACCCCAAAAAATTGCTCAAACATTCCAAAAACAGGGCCAAGTACACCCCCAGAGACACACTCCTACAGACAAAACAAAAGAAGGAAATGGACAAACTGGTGTGTGTTACCACATTTGGTCAACACACAAACCAATTCAAAAATATCATCCGTAAGAATTGGCATTTATTGGAATCCCTTGAGTACCCCCTTTCAAAACCCATCTTTGCAATGCGGAAAAATATGAGCATTGGTCAACAACTTATCAAAGCAGACAGCTATATCCCTCCACCCAAAAGTGACCTTATAGCCCAGTGGAATTTGAAACCTCTTCGTGGGCACCACAAATGTGGAAACTGTATATCATGCTCCACCACATTAGAGGGTGACACTTTCACCAATCATGGCACCAAGTGGAAACACGAGGTTTTCACAAACTGCAAAACCCGAAACATCGTCTATGCAGTGGTTTGTCCTTGCAACAGAGTCTACATCGGGAAAACAAACCAACCTATCAATGCGAGAATCACTCAACACCGTTCTCGCATTAAGAGAAAAGTGACATCCGCGCCAATGGTGGAACACTTTTTAAACAATAACCACACTGAAAATGATTTTAAATGGACAGCATTGGTCTGGATAAGACCCTAAACGCTATCCAGATGTGGAAACTATGCTACTTCGTAAAGAGGCATATTTGATCTTAAAATTTGACAGCGTCAACACGGGCCTTAACTCCCTGAGTGAAATCAATCGGGCATAAACTCGATTTCTGACTCCAATTCCCATAAAGCACCAAAAATGGCCTTGTCCCTGATTGGACGAGTGCATATCACATGGTGTTAGTTTCAGGAACCCGGCTTGGCACAGCACAGGATAGCCACAAACACTAACAGAGTGTGCCGGTTCCAAGCAAGTTTGACCAGCAGAGTTCCCCGCGTCAATTGACGGTAAGACTCAACCCCCGCAACCCGTCTCTGGGACGTAATGCCTTTTTTTAAATGAATGAGACAAGTTACACCCGTCTCCCTCTTTGCTCCGTAGATCCCAAACAAAAAAAGCCTTCATTACCGGCGAGCCTGCCAATGCGTCACGGCATACAAGTAAGTTCACCGGCGATTTGCTAATTTCGTTACAAGCGGCTTCAGCCACGTTTATTTATTTCAACCCTCCTTTAAATTCTCCAATTTCAGATAAACCACGATAGCATGGAGAATTAAAACTCCGTTACCGGCACACCCGCCGAAGGACGGCTTGCATCTAAGGTAAACTTTTAATATTCACATAGCTCGCGGCCAGCCCACACCCCTGCCCATTACACTATACTTACAAGGTGTGCTCTGTTGCAGCTCAAACTTCACGTGGCATAGACGATCCTCCATCCAAGTAGGAGCCCTCCGTGGCATCACAAAACAAGGTAACCTGCATCTTCATGCATGTGTTTTTTACCGTTACAAATGGCTAGAGGTCCAAAACTTGAATAAAATCCTCCTTTCCTCTTTTCATAAACAGTTCCCATGGACCACAATCACAGCGCCCTGATGAGAATCCTGTAAACAAGTTCCAGGATTCGAAACGCGTCTGCATTTTCCCTGTCACTAAGGGTCAATACGACTGATGCATAAAATGGGCTTTCTTTCTTCAAGAGTACATATTGATTGTGTTTGACGAGTTGAGGGTTGAATTTTTACAAAAAACTGTTTTCTCTCACTCGCCCTTTAATTGTGATTTGCTTCTGTGAACTGTTTTGTTCTGATTTTTATTTATGACAATTTGTGTCCATGTTAAGAGTATGTATTTTTTCCTTAATTGTGTTTTATTGTTTCTTCTGCACTGTTTACATGCACAAATCACTTTTTTGAATTGTATATGGCTAGATATGAGGTTGATGGTAATCTTATGTCTGTTGTTTGAAAACAATGAAGAGAATTGTCGTTAACTAAGATACGATTCAAAGACCTAAATCATTGTCGGGGTAAACTAATAAACTATTGTTTATCCTCAATCAAGTGGTGTTTAACTTATATTTTGGAGGCATAGGTAAATACATTTTGTTTCAATTTACTGTGGCCCTACCTACCCTCCCTCCCATTGGGCCCAGCCACCCCTTTGTTTCTATACAGATATGAATGTCAGCAGCCCTTCATGCCAAGAACAGATGCATACTGGTAAGTAGCATATTCCTTTTCAAACAGCGCAGTAAGACACACGCCTTTTTCACAGAGACCTAAACAGTATTAGCTCTAATGTCCGCATTGCCCAACAAAGTCAGTAAGGCGTGGAAAACCCAGGGTTCGAGGCATGTGGGCTGCTAAATTCATATCTTTGCATTAGATCGCCACCTAGTGTTGGGTCCGGATGATCGCACATTGTTGTCCTGGAAGAGTCTTCGAAGTATCCTGAGATGGGTGGCTCCTCCCCTGGACTACAGTGCGCATGGGCATCGGCTCCATCCCCAGATTGTTTTTTTCCGCCATTGGGTTCGGATGCGGTCTCGACGTCTCTCCGTCGGAACCGAATAAACATCATTTTTTACGGCCAAAAGGCTTTGGGTTCTTCACGTCGGTATTGTTTGCGTACGGTCTCGAGTTTCTTCCGTCTCTCGGAGCCGGAATCACCGGAGTTTCTTACAACTCTTCGGACATCGAGGCCTTCTCATCGCGACTCGACACTAAGTTCCCAACATGGAGCGGAGTCCGTTTAAACTCTGTCCGCTCTGTGGGTCCAAATACCCACATATAGATGTACACCCGGTATGTAATAAGTGCCTTTCGCCTGACCATGACGAAGGGAGTTGCCGGGCCTGTGCGAAGTTCAGGTCGAAGAAAACTCTCACGATTCGGCGCGCGGTGCGCCTTGTGGCCAAGCAGGCGGCCCCGGATCCAGATAACATCTTCGGCGACCAAGAAGAAGAGGACCAGAGCCGTCATCTTCAAATCTCCCCGCCTGAGACGGAGGTCGAGGCCGATCCGGAATATGACGACGACGGAGTCGTGGGTCAGGGCCTTGAATACGTCGACGAGGTAGGGGACGACGCGATGGTTTATGGGGCCGAGGAAGATAGCTCAGGGGACGAGCTATGCCCCGAAGTTGAAGAACATCAGGAGGGGGTCGCGGGATCGCCTGTCGGCCTTACCCAAGACCCTGTAGCGCAAGCCACGGCCCCGCCTGTCGGCCCGGCCACGGACATACTTGCTGCGCCTAGGGTTTCGAAACCGAAACTGAAAGCAACGGTCTCGACTGCACCTAAAATGGCCGACCCGAAACCGAAACCGAAAGTGAAGGACTCGAACGTCCCTAAGATGGCGGTCGCAACGGCAAAAACAAGTAAACCGGCGGCCTCATCGACTCCGTCGACCTCCGGTCCACAGAAGTCGAAGAAACACGGCGATTCCACAGGGTCGAAATCGGCGCCAGAGGAGAGATCCTCTAAGAAGGGTGGCACGCACAAGACAAGCGCGCCGGCGCCGGCGAAGCCTGCTAAAGCAACCGACGCAGCACCGGCTCCAACGGGGACATCTGCGCATCGCTCCAGGGACTCGGGGTCGGCGCCGTCCATCCCTCTAAAAGACCTACGGAACGTCGCATCCGAAGGCAAGGCCACCCCGTCGGTGCCAAAGACATCGGTCACCGACGCATCTCTCGTGGCTGCTTCACTACAAAGGATTAAGGACAAGGTTTTTCCCTCGTCGACGCCAACGCCATCGGCGCAGAAGGCGGCAGATGTCCCGGTCAAGCCGGCAAGCAAGCTCCTCTTCCTTCTACCGCCAAAAGTGGTGCCAAAGGCCTTTTCCTCGAAATCGACGCCAAAGAAGTCGGATTCTTCTACGGCGGGGACATCTTCGGGTCAAGTGCTCGACCCCGAAGAGGATTCGGAGTGTTTTATAGACGCGGACACGGGGAAGTTAACCCTTTATAAAAGGAAGATCACTTCGCAGCCGGTGGAATCCTACGTCATTCCCCTAAAGAAGAAGAAGTTTCCACAGGACGCCTCTGTCCTCATGGAACCTATTCTGCCTCCTCTGGGAAGGAGCCCAACACCGTCTCCAGACCACTCTGACAGTGGGGACTATGGTGAAGATGAACAATACACGTTCCCAGTAAATGAACCTGATGCACAGCCAGATTCTTATTATGGCATTGGGGACCAAGGCAACCAAGATGTGGGGCAAGACCCACAGTCCTTCAGTACACGTGCATCCCCTACGGAGGATTCTGCAGGTTTTCATGCACTAATTGAGAGGGCAGCTGCTAATCATGATGTGGACATGCATGCTGACCCAGTTGAGGAAGACTTTCTATTCGACACGTTTTCAGTTTCGGAAAGAAATGTAAAGACACTGCCTATGCTCAAAGGGGTCCTCAAGCATGCTGCGGACATCTTTAAAGAGCCTACCAGGGCGAGGGTGGTCAACCCACGTATTGAAAAAAAGTACAGACCAGCGCCTGCAGACCCTGCATACATTCGAGGACAGTTGCCGCTTGACTCCTTGGTGGTAGCAAACGCACGCAAGAGGGCCAACTCCCAAACAACGGGTGAAGCTCCTCCCCCGGATAAGGAGTCCAAAGTGCTAGAGGCAGGAGGCAAAAGAGTGGCTGCACAGGCTGCCAATTTCTGGCGTATTGCAAATACACAGGCACTACTGGCACGTTATGATCGATCACATTACGACACACTAGAGCAGATTGTAGAACACCTGCCTCCGCAGTTTCAAGAAGGCACCAAAATGATTATACAAGAGGGACAACTGATCTCCAACGCGGCCATAAAGTGCGCACTTGATGTCGCGGACACAGCCGCTAGGGCCGTTAACACCAGTGTCATGCTCAGAAGACAGGCTTGGCTCCGCATATCGGGGTTCAAACCTGACATTCAAACAACCATACTTAATCAACCAGTCAATCCGGATAGACTGTTTGGTCCAGATGTTGACACCACCCTGGAAAAGATTAAAAAGGACACTGAAACTGCTAAATCGATGGGGGCCCTACAATCTCAGCAGTTTCGGGGCAATAATTTTCGTCGCTCAGGTGCCCGTGGAGTCACCAGAGGACAGATGGGTCAACAGTCACAGTTCCCTAGAGGTGGAGCACAGTCCTCGTACCCCAAACAAAACAAGAGGGGCTACAGGGGAAACAGCAACAAAGGACGTGGCAAAGGAGGCAACAATTCACGCTCCTCTGCCCCAAGCAACCAGTGACTCTCTGTCACTGCCCCCCGACCATTTAACACCTGTCGGGGGGAGAATACAACAGTTCCTGCCCGTCTGGACCAACATCACCACAGACAGGTGGGTGCGACAGCTTATCCAGTACGGTTATTGTCTAGAGTTAAAGTCCACTCCACCCAACATTCCACCAAGGCAAAGGCCTATGTCCGCAGAGCACTTGCACTTATTGCAGCAGGAAGTGTTGGTGATGCTGCAAAAAGGGGCAATCGAGCTCGTGCCAGTGGGGGAGGAAGGCACGGGGGTTTATTCTCTGTACTTCCTCATTCCAAAAAAGGATGGATCTCTACGGCCAATTCTGGATCTCCGTCCCCTCAATCTGTACATACTGTCAGAGCATTTCCACATGCTCACACTGCAACAGATTCTTCCTATGTTAAACAAAGGAGACTTCTTAGCAACCTTGGATCTCAAGGATGCTTATTTCCACATTCCGTTACATCCGTCCCACAGAAAGTACCTCAGGTTCACTATCCAGGGCACGCATTATCAGTTCAAAGTCCTACCCTTCGGAGTCACAACTGCCCCAAGGGTCTTTACCAAGTGTCTGGCGACTGTAGCAGCGCACCTCAGGAGGCAGAACATCCATGTCTACCCCTACCTCGACGACTGGCTCGTTCAAGCCAGATCGGAACAGCAGTGCGCCGCGGACATGTCGACTACCATTCACCTCCTTCACGACCTGGGTTTCTCGTTGAATTACCCGAAGTCACACCTTCAGCCGGCACACGTCCGGCAGTTTCTGGGTGCGACAATCAACACCCTGACGGCCTCGGCACAACCAAACCAGGCCAGGATAGACGGCATGCAGTCCTTAATCCAAAAGTTCAGACCGGGACACTCGCTTCCAGCAAGAGTGTTCATGCAGTTGATAGGCATGATGGCCTCCTGCATCTTCATAGTCCCTCACGCACGGTTGCATATGCGCCCGCTCCAGGAGTGCTTAGCAAATCAGTGGACACAGGCTCAGGGACAATTAACAGACCTAGTGTTGGTTACCAGTCGGGCATACAACTCTCTGCATTGGTGGACTCCACACAACCTTTGCAAGGGCCGACTGTTCCAGGAGCCAGTGCCACAGGTTATCCTGACAACGGACGCATCTCTCCAGGGATGGGGAGCACACCTGCTCACTTACACAGTGCAGGGACTATGGACGACGCAGCAACAGAAGATGCACATCAACTATCTAGAACTGATGGCGATCTTCATGGCACTCAAGTCCTTCATTGTACATCTGTGCAACAAAGTGGTGTTAGTCCGGACGGACAACATGACCGCGATGTACTACATCCAAAAACAGGGGGGCACCCACTCACCACAGCTGTCTCACCTGGCTCAGAGCATGTGGAAGTGGGCCATTCAGAGGAACATCTTCCTCATGGCAGAACACCTCCCGGGGAAGGACAATCAGATGGCGGATCTGCTCAGCAGACACAGTCATCAAATGCACGAGTGGGAGATACATCCATCGGTACTCCAGCCGTACTTCCAAAGGTGGGGGCGTCCAGACATAGACCTGTTCGCCACAAGGGAGAACGCAAAATGCCAAAGCTTCGCCGCCAGGTTCCCACACCCCCAATCGCAGGGCAATGCGATATGGATGAACTGGTCAGGCAAATTTGCTTACGCTTTTCCCCCGACACCCCTGATACCACTGGTGGCGAGGAAACTACGGCAACACTCCATGACACTCATCCTAGTTGCTCCAACGTGGGCGCGCCAAGCATGGTACACCACGTTCCTCGAGCTCTCAGTGGTCCCGCATCAAAGACTGCGCCTCACGCCCAGACTTCTGACGCAGAACCATGGAGAAATTCAGCATCCAGATCCGCAACAGCTCAACCTAGCGATCTGGCTCCTGAAGTCTTAGAGTTTGGATACCTGAACCTACCTCCTGAATGCATGGACATCATCAAGGAGGCAAGGAAGCCGTCAACCAGAGCATGCTATGCCGCGAAATGGAAGCGTTTTGTCATTTACTGTGCAAACAATGACATAAACCCGCTAGATGCGTCTATCCCTAACATCATTTGCTATCTGTTACACCTTTACAAGTGCAAACTAGCGTACACTTCTATTCGGATACATCTATCCGCCATCGCAGCTTACCTTCAGAATAGGCAGCATCTCTCAGTCTTCAGGGTGCCTGCCATTAAAGCGTTTCTTGAAGGCCTGAAACGAGTCATTCCCCCAAGAACACCGCCAGCTCCCGTGTGGAACCTCAATGTGGTCCTCACCAGGCTGATGGGACCACCGTTTGAGCCAATGCACTCGTGCGAACTGCAATTCCTAACGTGGAAAGTTGCTTTCCTAATTGCCATTACGTCACTAAGACGCGTAAGTGAGTTGCAAGCACTCACGATACAAGAGCCTTTCATCCAGATTCATCCAAATAGGGTGGTACTACGTACTAACCCCAAATTCCTTCCAAAGGTGGTGTCACACTTTCATCTCAACCAAACTATCGATTTGCCTGCATTCTTCCAAAATCCACAAACAGTGGCGGAGAGGATGCTCCATACCTTAGACGTACGGAGGGCATTGATGTACTACATAGACAGGACACAACACTTTAGGAAGACAAAACAACTCTTTGTTGCCTTCTCACCACAACACAAAGGCAACCCAATTTCCAAAGCAGGAATAGCCAGATGGATTGTTAAGTGCATCCAAATCTGTTATCATAAAGCCAAGCGCACTTTAACAATACCCCCAAAGGCACACTCCACACGCAAGTTGGGGGCATCCATGGCTTTCCTTGGAAACATTCCTCTAGAGGATATTTGCAGAGCAGCCACGTGGGTTACACCACATACCTTTACAAAACACTACTGTGTTGATGTACATTCCAAACAGCAAGCGGCTGTAGGGCAGGCTGTTCTCAAGACACTTTTTCAGGTTTCTGCAGCTGGCACGGGCAACCGCCGCTGATGGAGGGACTGCTATGTATTCTATGCAAAGATATGAATTTAGCAGCCCACATGCCTCGAACTGAATATGCTACTTACCAGTATGCATCTGTTCTTGGCATGTAGGGCTGCTAACATTCATATCGCCCACCCTCCTCCCCGGTGCCTGTCGCAGCTGCAGATATACTATTGTATTCAATCATTAGCATGGACATCCTTTACACTTGCCACTCCATCCTCTGCCACAATGGCGAAAAACAATCTGGGGATGGAGCCGATGCCCATGCGCACTGTAGTCCAGGGGAGGAGCCACCCATCTCAGGATACTTCGAAGACTCTTCCAGGACAACAATGTGCGATCATCCGGACCCAACACTAGGTGGCGATCTAATGCAAAGATATGAATGTTAGCAGCCCTACATGCCAAGAACAGATGCATACTGGTAAGTAGCATATTCATTTTGCAGCGTGAATCTTTCTGGATTCACTATACTGTGCATTATTCCGCAGTCTTGTGGTTGGGTTCGGAATCGTAGTCTTTCCTTTGTTTTTTTTTGTTTTTTCGTAGCCCAGGTGGGCGTCTACGTCCCACCCTTTGGGTATCTCCGCTGATGTCGGCACGCTTCCTGTGGAAGCACCCACTCTTGGGCGCCATCTTCAGATTCTTTTTTCTGCGGTTGATTCTGGATCGTTCCCGAGAGGGCTCCAGACCTTTTTGGAGAAAAAGAAAAGACGCCGTTTTTTTGGATGAAAAACATTGGAGAAGACTTCAGGAGACTAAATCATCGAGAAGATCGGCGAAAGAGGAAAGAAAGTTCCAGAACTTCGATTTTCCATCGAGGAATGCGAGCGCAGGGGGCCACATGAATGCATGAGATGTACAAGACTCCTTTCAAGTTCTGCGCGAATTGCCACCCCAAGTACGCACAGAAGGACCAGCACCCGGTTTGCAACCTCTGCCTTCCAGTAGACCACAAGAGCAGCGACTGCTACGCCTGCTTCGTTTTTACGCCGAAAACTCTTCGAGTTCGAGTGAGACGGAGAGTAGCCAACGCCACGATGCAGGGCAACGGCCAGCCTCCATCCCTTCCAAACCTGGGCCTATCTTCAAACGAGGAAGACAACAACAACAACGCCGCCGACGAAGACGACGGCTACATGGTCGTAGAGACCGATATTACGAAGACTCCAAAGAAGGCAGGAGACTCGACGGCCCCTAAAGCCCCGAGAGACCAGGAGTCTCGAAAGATCGAGGGAAAATCCTCGAAAGCGCCGGCGCCGAAAGCGCACCTAAACCCAGGCCCAGCGGATCCTCTGAGAAGGAGTCCCCGGCATCGAAAGCTGAAGAACAGCTAAAGCTGTTGAAAAACATCTCCGAAAAGGAACGTCCGACGCCGAGGGAGAAGGACCCAAAAAAGGCCCCAGCGCAGACGCCGAAGATAAGCTCGGTGCTGAAACCTTCGACGCCGAAAAGTGGTTCGGCGCAAAATTTACCGCTGAAGAGATCGGCCGACCCATTAGACACAGATCTGGCTGCCGAAATGGAGAAGAAGAATAGGCGTCTCGAAGCCGAAATGGAAAACCTCCTGCAACGAAAGAAGGATTTCGACGCCAGGATGAAAGACTACATAATCCCGGCGAAGCCCAAGCGACAGGTGCATGAGGTGGTCGAGGAGGAAGAGGATGAAGTCGAGGAACCGTCGGGGAATGTCGAAACATTCGACGAACCTGACGAAGACGAGGCCTTCGTCTACTATGAGGAGGACGACGACCGCAGGACGCCCCTGGGTTCGGCCACCTCGGAAAGTCAGGAGATCGACTGGCAAGATGTCGACACAGAGTCCCGAAGAAAGCGTCAACACTTATCCTTCGAGGCCTTCGCCGCCAGATGACATTGGCGTGTACAACACGGTTATCAGGAATGCAGTGGCTTTCTTCAAGGTGAAACTCGACGAAGAGCAGCAGAAAGCTGACTTTCTCCTCGAGACATTGCTCCCCACACAGACCAAGAGCCAGTACCTGCCAATGCTAGAAAGTGTCATGGCACAAGGGAAAGAAGCCTTCAGGGAGCCGTCTACATGCAAGGCAGTCACTCCAAGGACTGAAAAGAAGCACAAACATTCTTCCAAGGACCCAGCCTATATCCAGGGCACGGTCTCAGCAGACTCAATCATTGCTGCCACAGCAAGGAAGAGGGCTAATGTGTTTACTACCTCAGGACCACCTCCAGACAAGGAGAGAAAGAGGATGGACTTGGTTGGGAGAAGAATTGAGAGGAATGCTGCGATGCATTGGCGAATGGCCAATTCCAACGCACTACTAAACGGACAGTACCAAATCATGGAATAACGGGGCAAGTTGATGAAAAATATGCCTCAGGAATTCAGCGAGAGAGCTGAAAACCTAGTCGAAGAAGGGAAGAATGTGGCAAACTCTTGCATCAAGACAGCTCCGGACGGAGCGGACACCTCCAGTAGGCTCATGACGATGGGCATCACAGAAAGAAGACAAGCCTGGCTCAGGGTGTCAGGCTTAAAGCCAGAAGTACAACACAGCATACTGAACACCCCGTTCAACGGACAGACCTTGTTCGGGGCCCCAGTAGACTAAAAGCTCAGCCAACTAAAAAAGGACAAGGAAACAGCAAGGTCTATGGGGGCATTGCAGTTCAGAGGGTCCAAAAGGGGCACCCCATCATGAAGGCCCAAGGGCAGGGGTGGGAACCAGCCAGGAACATCGCACCAGGCGTTCCAACAATCCCACCAGGCAGAGAACCAAACACAGCAAGGCCAACAAAAGCAGTCCTGGCAATACCAGCAGAGGGGCCAGCCATTTCGCGGGAGAGGCAATGGACGCGGCCAGAATAGGAGGGGAGGTCAGCAACCCCCCACCAAGTGACTTGGTCAGCCAACGTGTGCCCACCCAAATAAGAACTCCCAGGGTGAGGCACGAGGACAGCACGTAGGGGTCAGGCGCACTAAGTACCTGCGGGCATGTGAGACCAGTGGGAGGAAGACTAAAACATTACTTCCAGGAGTGGAAGAAAATAAATTCAGACAAATGGGTTCTAAACATCATGCAGTTCGGATACTGCATAGAGCTGGAAAAGACACCAACAAGCATAAAGCCAAAGAGAAGGCAACTAGCAAAGAAAGAGCTGCAGCTACTCCAAAAGGAAGTGGGAGAGATCCTGCAAAAACAAGCCATAGAACCAGTACCTTACAGAGAAAGGAACAGAGGGGTGTATTCTACGTACTTCCTGGTGCCAAAGGTAGACGAAACAATGAGACCCATCCTGGACTTAAGGTTCTTAAACAAATTCATAAGAACGCAAAAGTTCAAAATGACATCCCTGCAAGAGGTGCTCCCTCAATTGCAAAAAGGAGACTTCATGGTCACCATAGACCTAAAGGATGCCTACCTACACATACCAATGAACAGAAGTCACAAACATCTGCTCAGATTCGCCATATGGGAACACCACTATCAGTTCACAACCCTAGCGTTCGGTCTAAAGTCGGCGCCAAGGGTCTTCACAAAGTGCTTAGCAACAGTCGCAGCACACCTAAGAAGGGAGGGGATACACGTATACCTACGTTCTCCTGCCCCCTCGCTGTGCTTGCTCTCCTGTGTGTTTGGGGCTTTGGGTGTGTGTGTGTGGGGGGCTTTGGGTGTGTGTGTGTGTGGGGCTTTGGGTGTGTGTGTGTGTGGGGCTTTGGGTGTGTGTGTGTGGGGCTTTGGGTGTGTGTGTGTGTGTGGGGCTTTGGGTGTGTGTGTGTGTGTGGGGCTTTGGGTGTGTGTGTGTGTGGGGCTTTGGGTGTGTGTGTGTGGGGCTTTGGGTGTGTGTGTGTGGGGCTTTGGGTGTGTGTGTGTGGGGCTTTGGGTGTGTGTGTGTGGGGCTTTGGGTGTGTGTGTGTGGGGCTTTGGGTGTGTGTGTGGGGCTTTGGGTGTGTGTGTGGGGCTTTGGGTGTGTGTGTGTGGGGCTTTGGGTGTGTGTGTGTGGGGCTTTGGGTGTGTGTGTGTGGGGCTTTGGGTGTGTGTGTGTGGGGCTTTGGGTGTGTGTGTGTGGGGCTTTGGGTGTGTGTGTGTGGGGCTTTGGGTGTGTGTGTGTGCGGGGCTTTGGGTGTGTGTGTGCGGGGCTTTGGGGGTGTGTGTGCGGGGCTTTGGGGGTGTGTGTGCGGGGCTTTGGGTGTGTGTGTGCGGGGCTTTGGGTGTGTGTGTGCGGGGCTTTGGGTGTGTGTGTGGGGAGGCTTTGGGTGTGTGTGTGTGGGGAGGCTTTGGGTGTGTGTGTGTGGGGGGGCTTTGGGTGTGTGTGTGTGGGGGGACTTTGTGTGTGTGTGTGGGGAGGCTTTGGGTGTGTGTGTGGGGGGGGGCTTTGGGTGTGTGTGTGGGGGACTTTGGGTGTGTGTGGGGGGGACTTTGGGTGTGTGTGTGGGGGACTTTGGGTGTGTGTGTGGGGGACTTTGGGTGTGTGTGGGGGGGACTTTGGGTGTGTGTGTGGGGGGGGCTCTGTGTGTGGGGGGGCTCTGTGTGTGGGGGGGCTGTGTGTGTGGGGGGGCTGTGTGTGTGTGGGGGGCTCTGTGTGTGTGGGGGGGCTCTGGGTGTGTGGGGGGGCTCTGTGTGTGTGGGGGGGCTCTGTGTGTGTGTGTGGGGGGGCTGTGTGTGTGGGGGGGCTGTGTGTGTGGGGGGGCTGTGTGTGTGGGGGGCTGTGTGTGTGGGGGGGCTCTGTGTGTGTGTGTGGGGGGGCTCTGTGTGTGTGTGGGGGGGGGCTCTGTGTGTGTGTGGGGGGGGGGCTCTGTGTGTGTGTGGGGGGGGGCTGTGTGTGTGGGGGGGGCTCTGTGTGTGTGTGGGGGGGGCTCTTTGTGTGTGTGTGGGGGGGCTCTGTGTGTGTGGGGGGGGCTCTGTGTGTGTGGGGGGGGCTCTGTGTGTGGGGGGGGGCTCTGTGTGTGTGGGGGGGCTCTGTGTGTGTGTGGGGGGGCTCTGTGTGTGTGTGTGGGGGCGCTCTGTGTGTGTGTGGGGGCGCTCTGTGTGTGTGTGGGGGGGCTCTGTGTGTGTGTGGCGGGGCTCTGTGTGTGTGTGGCGGGGCTGTGTGTGTGGGGGGGAGGCTCTGTGTGTGGGGGGGCTGTGTGTGTGTGGGGGGGGGCTGTGTGTGTGTGGGGGGGAGGCTCTGTGTGTGTGGGGGGGAGGCTCTGTGTGTATGGGGGGGAGGCTCTGTGTGTATGGGGGGCTCTGTGTGGATAGCTTTTTTGTAGGTGGCTCTATGTGAGGGTGGCTCTATGTGAGGGTGGCTCTATGTGGGTGTAAATGCAATAGGTCATGCATTTGCGAGCGATTAAGCTATTGGCAATGTAAATGACAATGCCATTTATTTATGATTTAATAAAAATAAAAAATTCATGAGCAATGCCAATAGCTCTATCTTTAATAATGCCGAGACCATTGCATTGTAAATGCTTGTTTAGTATTGGTACAGTGCTTGCAAGAGGCAGCCTACGCTGCAGAAAAGGAAGTGCTGGAAAACACGGTCAGTCAGTGAACAATATTCATGTTTCTTAGAACAGTACAAAGTGAAATCAAGTGATGAAATTCTGGGGTGGGGGTCTCCCTTTTAGAGGCGCATGTTCCCCCCCTGTGAAGGTAATCCTCAAAATTGTCTCGGGATGCTGGGACCCTGGACATGGATGTGTGTGTAGCTCATGTATGCCACGTAGGATGTGTGTGGAGTTTAAATGCTAGAGGAGACTGTGGTCTCTCAGGGATCCATTTTGATTTCCTGTATTGGCGAAGTGGATAAGGTAGTAGTTGTAGAGAGCCTCAACATCATTCTGAATTAAGGGTTTCTCAAATGGATTACTGAAGTCCTCTGAGGTGGACCAGACTCTATGGATTGGAATGAAGGAGACAAAAGTCCTTTTGTAGTGTTGAGAAACCCTTTCCCCCTCCATCTCCATTCTTCCCTAACAGTGTTACCAACATCAAGTTGAGGGAAATTGAATGGAGAAGCCTCTCCATCTTTTGAGCCTTAGTTTTGGGTCCCCTCTGACAGGAAACCTCCCAGATAAGAAACCTCCCTGATATGAAACACCCAACATAACCCTGTCTTCCTGCTGGCACTGAAGCAAAGGCTATGGCTGTAAGAAATACACCAAAGACGGAGACTATCTGAAACAGCTCACAGAGCTGAGTTTTTCTTCTGACTTGCTAAAAGTATGGGGCAGAAACCACCAGCCAATGTGCCAGGCTTTCTCTGGAACCAGAATCTGAGGTCCCTTGCCAGTGGAGAACGAGAAACTATTCTCTGCTCCACGGTATGGATTCACTGACTGACAACTCCACTTTGCTAGGTGCTGGGAACAGAGACTGGAAAGTTCTGCAACCTGCACTCTCAGGCTGTGTTGTGAGGTTTTGATACACTGGTGCCCCTGCAACGTGCCCAGAAGAAGTGTTTGTGACTGCTAAGTACTCACAAAATCATTTCATCCTGTGATTCCGCCCCTTACCCCCTCCAATAAAAGCCATTGTACCAGTAGCTGTAATTGGATTTATGTAGCGGTTACTCCCCCTGGCAAGGCGTGGAGTGCTTTACGACAAGTAGAATGCTACTCTGGAACACAAGGCTAGTGGTTAGTCCAGTAGTTATTGTTAGTTATTGTGATTAGTACTGTGCTCTCAAGGAAAAGTGCATGCATTTACTCCAATTATTTTGTGATGTATTAATACCAGGTGATGTGCTCATTAGAGGAGGCTCTGTGCTTTTAGGTGAATGGTTGGTGAGGTAGATAGGCTGGTAGAGATTAGTTAATGTTGCATTACAGGGATAGGGTCTTAAGGAGGAGAGGTTGTAATTGATGACATTAGGTATCAGCCAATTGATGAATTACAATAGGAAGGATTGAGACAGACAGGCAATAGACAGAGAAGGCTATTCTCAGAAATAGAAGGTATGCAGAGGATGCAAGGCACTCTTCCACGGTCACATCGCTCACTTTGCACTCACATAGGCATTCCTGTCACTTACACAGCTCACCTCTTCACTCACCTCTTCACTCACCTCTTCACACACCTCTTCACACACATCTTCACACACATCTTCACTGACATGACTCGCATCTTGGCTCCCATGGGCACAACACTCACCCTGAACTCATATCACACAAACAAACACAGCACTCACCCTATAGTCACACCACTTACCCTGTACTTCCTCCTCTCACCCTGCACACACACAGGCAAATCTCTCAGCCTGCATTCATCAAGGCACCCTGTTCATCCCTCGTGCACACAGGGACAATAGTCTGCCGGAACACATCACTTACTCTGCACTAACTACACTCCACATGCTCTCACCAGATACTCTCACAAATCACCCTTCACCCTTGCCGCTCACCCTGTACCACACACAGGCACACCACTCATCCTGTACTCACACCACCTTGCATTCACTCCTATCACTGGACTCACTCCTCCCTCCTCTCACATTGCATGCATGCAGCTCACCTGACACTCACAATGGCAAATTTTTCACCCTACACTCTCGCCACTCATGCTACATTCACACTATTCACCATCAACCAGCACTTACATGAGCACCCCTCTAACTCTACACATATACAAAATGTTACAACTCTCATGAATCTACAAATATTTTTACAAAGGCACCCTTAAGAATACCTGCTCTTTCTGTGGTACTACATGGCTAATTAATTCCATCTACAACAAAGGGGCTGGTGCAAGAGCAGAAAGTGGACTGACAATGTGAGATGGCACGAGAAGGGAGACTAGGGCGGAGGCTTTAGGGTATGGTGCTGGATTGAAAAAAGTAATTCCTGGCTTTCCGTTTACTACAATGCTCCATCCCGAGACCTTGTCGTTTTGTTTTTACATTGCAAGTTGGGTCTAAAAAAAAAAAAATTTTAAGTGTTACTGGATGAAATCCATGGTTGTCGAAGTCAAGCATTTCATTAGGTCAGTTGGATGCTGTGATACTACATGTTAATACTGTAACTGCTTGATCCACAAGTGTAACCATATTTAAGCCCTGCAGAGCAATTTTAAGGAAGTGCATTTTCATTCATATCATTCTTGTAACAAACATTGACAAAGCAATGTATTACTATTTTGAATAATGTTTAGAGAATCTATTTTCATTAAGTCTCCCTAAAGGGTCAGGCAGGTAAAGCAGTAGCAGCAGGGCAAGCTTTTCTAGCACAACAAAAGCAAATCTACTAATTGAAGTATGAGTGGCATTGTGTGTGTGTGTGAGAGTGAGTGTGACAGAGTACAAAGGTACAAGAGTGTAAGAGATATAGTGAGAAAGTGTGTGTTAGTTTGTGTGTGTGAGTGTATGCATGCTATGCTTACAGAGGGATTTTTAGAGGTTCCCAAGACTATTGCTGCAGTATCCATGGTAACTTTTTTGGCACTGTCATATTGAATGTACTCTTGGCATATGGGGCTTGACCATGAAAAACATTAGGACCTTGGCATAGTGGAAGTTATTTCTGACATAAGACATTTGAAAAAAAATCAGATTTACTCCTAAAAAAGCCAGGCCTCCTTGGTGCACCTTGAAAGTACTGGAATATTTTACGAATGCCCCATAAGGGTCTGCCACATTTTAGAAATTTGATCCCACGAATTTCAAAACATTGTCAGGGAAGAAGTCATGTCTCCCTTAAATCTTCTACAAGAAACTTGGTAAATGGTTTTGCTTGCTGCAATCTGGGGAAAGTATCCCACCCCACCAATTACATGGATGTTTTTCCTCCTATAATGGCTATAAGGTTAGGTCTGACCACGTTTCAGGAAATGCTTGTGCTGCCCCATTGCTGGGAGCTTGACCGGCTTTAGGGCGGTGTGACCTGTTGCAGCCGCACCTCGCGTTGACTTTGGTGAGGGACACTGAGTTTAAAAATAATTTTTGGTTTAAAAGCAAATGAACAATAAAAATGTCAAGATAACACTAGTGATTAATGTTCCTACTAGTGAGAGTTCGAAATTTTGTCTAGTGACAGTTTTGGCTCATCGTAAAGTAGTGCGGAGGGTTAATTTGCCTGCTGCAAAGAAAATGTACCATGCAGATTGTTGTGGGTGTCAAATGATTCTCTGGAAACAAGGTTAAAGTTGGTTGGTGAGTTTATTGTAGAGCAACGAGCCACCGCACCATACACTGGCACAGCAGATAACTAACTGGCAATACAGAGAACTGGAACATCCAGAGCCCCATGACAACAGGGAGATTCCAGAGAAGGAATCTAATAAACACAGGCAAATACAACATTATCTCTTTTTCCAAAAAAACAGAAAACAAAAGAAGAACTAAAGAAATTAAAACAAAACTAGCGAAGTTTCCAAGGAAGGCGAGTAACACGTGAAGATTTCCTGACAGAGCCACTAGCCATGGGACACACTGCAGATGAAGAACTAGAAGCAGAAAGTAAAGCTTTTTGTACAGAATCTGAAGACACACGTTGAGACTCAGTAGAACAAGAGCCTGAGTCACCCATTTTCGCTTTGATAACTTTGCACAGATTCCACCAATGTCCACCCTCCACCAAGACAGCATTCCCACACACTTTCTCAACACGAACAGGTTCACCGAAAGTTTCACATCCCTTCTTAACCGTCCTATAATTCTTTACACGCACCAATGTACCAGGCGAAATATTCAAAGATTTAACAGACATCTTGTCATTAAACCTGTTGGCCATTTTGTCTTGAGCACATTTAACACGCATCTGCACTACATCATTATTAGTTGTGTGAAAAGCAAACTTGTGGCCCACAGTTCTCAAAAGCCAGGCAGGGTAAAGAGAAGAAGTAGGTAATCTTCCTCTAAGAGAAACAAAAGGAGCAACTTTTGTGACAGAGTGCGGAGTGGTGCGATAAAACCAAATCATGGATCTCACAGCATTTTCCACATCAAAACTATTCCCCTTGGCCCACTTAATACACTCCACAAGCACACGGTTCATTTTCTCAACTTGACCATTAGTTTGAGGATGTCTAACAGAGCTTTTTAAGTGTTTTACACCAGACTCTTCTAAAAAGACACACATTTCAGCATTAACAAATTGCACGCCATTGTCAGAAACAAGACTTTCAGGAATACCTTCCCTCATAGATATTTTTCTTAGGAACAGAATGGCACAATTGGCAGTAGGGTTGGCACAAAATTTAACCTCAGGCCATTTACTATGAAAATCCATCAGTACAAAGGCAAATCTAAGATGAGATGGGAGAAAGTGAAATGGTCCAACAAGATCAATACCAATCTTAAGCCAAGGTTTAGAAGGAAAGGGAATGGGCTGCAAAGGAGGAACCACAACTTTTAAACCTTTCTCAGCAGTAGCACAAACACAACATAGCTTGACCCTTTCTTCCACATCACCATCCATCGAAGGCCACCAGTAATGCAATCTCAAACGTCTTGTAGTCATAGTTAGGCTAAGGTGACCCTCATGCGCCTTATCACTGAGATTCACACGTAAATTCAGAGGTAGAATACACCTGTCATCCCTCATAACAACCCCATCTTCAATAGAAAGTTCATCAGAAACTTTCCAAAATGGTTGAATATGTTGAGGCAAATTTTTTTCCCTTGGCCATCCAGCAACAATATAATCTTTAACTTTTGACAAAGTCACATCAGAAATCATGGCGTCAAACCAATCTCTTTCAGAACAACCACCACTGACAATAGCATCCAAAGAGGCGATAAAACAATTCTCTCTATCCTCCTCCAAATCAGGACCATCTTTTTCCTGCAAAGGTAGTCTAAAGAGCATGTCTGCTGTACAATTGTCTTTTCCAAGTATGTGTTTTGCAACAAACTGATATTGCAACAGCTTTGTAGTGAGACGAGCAATGCGAGGAGTGGCATACTTTATACGATCACCAGACAGACAAAATATAGATCAACGGCTTATGGTCTGTCTGGATTACAAACTTCCTTCCCCAAACAAAAGTCCGAATCTTTTCACAAGCCCAATAGCATGCTAGTAACTCTTTCTCAATGACAGAGTAATTGATTTCAGGATCTCTAAGAACCCTTGAAGCATAGTGAATGTAAATGTAAATGTAAATGTATTGGCATTTATATAGCGCACTACTTACCCGTAGGGTCCCAAGGCGCTTCGACCGCTGCGAAACCCTTCCTGGCTTTCCTGAGAGATGGTCCCTTAATGGGTATCTCCAGGGTGTGACCAGGCATCCCCGGCGGTCTGGTGGGGCCGTTAGTGAAGATGAGGCAAGCTAATGCCCAGAGTTGCCGAGTGTGATCGCTGATCAGAGTGGGCACCGAGGCGAGAGAATTATCGAGTCCGCTGACCCTGGTCCAGAAACCTGCCGCGCCGGGAATCGAACCCTGGTCCAGGGCCGTCCTCTGCTCTCGGGTCTGCCGCCTCTAACCAGTGAGCCACACTACTTCATAGCATAGCTAATAGTTACTTCCTTTCCATCAACTACCTGAGTGAGCACAGCTCCAAGACCATAATTGCTTGCATCAACAGTAATAACATAACTGACACTGGGGTCATACGCCTTCAAAAACTTAGCATTGACCAATTCGGATTTAACTAAATCAAAAGTTGACTGACAAAGCTGATCCCAAACAAAAGTAACACTGGATCTAAGCATATTAGAAAGACTTCATTTTAGTGGCGTAATCTGGGATAAAACGTGAATAAAATTGACATAAACCCAAAAATGAATGCAATTCATCTCTGTTCTTAGGTGCTGGACAATCAACAGACTTAACCAAACCAGGTCTAGGACAAACTCCCAAACCTGAAACCAAATGACCCAGAAATTCAACTTCCTTCTTCCAAAATTCACATTTGGTCTTTTTGACAACAATCCCTCTTTCATCAAATCTCTTCAAGACTGACCTTAAAATATGATCATGTTGATCTAAAAATTTGTCAAAAATCAAAACATCATCCTGAAAAATGATGACACCCTTGACATCTTTGAGCACACTCTGCATAATCGTTTGAAAAACTGAAGCCGCAGAGGCAAGCCCAAACGGCATTCTACAAAATTGAAAAGTGCCAAAGGGAGAATTAAAAGCAGTAAAATGTCTGGACTGCTCTTCCAGGACAATTTGATGGTAAGCGGAGGCTAAATCAATTTTAGAAAACCACTGCGCATCCCTCAACTCTTCCAGTAAATCCTCAATCTTAGGAAGAGGATGGGCATTCACCCAAATCTCCTTATTGAGACTCCTGAGATCACATCAGAGACGAATCTCTCCATTCCGTTTGCGTGCAACTACCAAAGGACTAAGCCACAAGCTAGATTCAATGGGCTCTTTAATCCCATTTTTCTCCAGCCTTTCGAGTTCTGCTTTGAGATCCGATCTCAAACTAAAAGGTACAGACCTTACTTTGTTTCACGGGCACAGCATCGCTTTTAATTTTAATTCTATGCTTGAACCCAGAAATTTCACCAAGAGAATCAGAAAAAACTCTTGGGAATTCCTTCTCCAGAGACAATGAATCAGGCATATCCAGCACAACCAGTACTTGTTCTTTTGCACCAGGTCTCAGCAACATACCAAATAACCCCTGATGGTACCAACCTAAAATGATCAAGCCCTGTACAGCAACATAAATCTTTCCTTGAATCCTTCTGTCTTTGAACTGCAAGATGTCTTCAATGTAACCCTCAAACTATTTTGCGTCCCTCATACTACCAGGCGCCCTGTCAGGCGGAAACAATTCCCTATCTGCCCAAGATTGTTTGAACAAATCCAAAGAAATCATGGTAATTCTCGCACCGGAGTCCGCAAGTAGCTTTAAACACACATCACCCACAAGAATATCTACATAGGGATCTACGCATTCTGCAGGATCGCCAGTAACCACACCATCATCAGTAACAGTGACAATCATGTCTTTGAATTCTTTCACCATTTCACACTCTGAAACATGTTCATCTTCCAACACACAACTGACTTTTTCAGTTTTACTCAATGTGGCTTGACAAACCTTAGCCAAATGGTCAAATTTTTCACACTTATAACACTTTGCATTTCTTCCAGGACAAAAACTATTCTCCTTAGAATGCGGAGAATAACCACATCTATAACACATATTTTTTTGTAGACACCTTTGTCATTGGACTTATCTTTCCTGGAAAAACTAGACTTTGTTTGAGAAACAACAGCAGTTACACTTTCTTTTTGCACTTCTGTTTTGCTCAATTCTTTAATAGAAGTTTGAGCAAGCTCTAGACTTTTTGCTACCTTAATGATTTCCTCCAAAGTTGGGTTTCCCATTGTAAGTAACTTCTGTTGAATATGTTTATCACAACAGTGTGCGATAAATTGATCTCTCACCAGTTGGTCCCTAAAATCACCGAACTGGCATTCAGCACAAAGTTTACGTAAAGCACTCAAATAGGAATCAACATCCTCACTCTGAAGTTGCGCTCTTTTAAAAAACTTTTGCCTTAATACGACTAAACTTGGTTGAACATCGAACTTGATAACAAGCTTTTTTATCGTTTCTTGATATTCGATAACTTCACCCTCAGCAAGGACCAAATCTGGTAAGTGCTTGTAGACCTCCCTACCTTCAATTCCCAAACAGTTTAAAAAGTAAGAATTTCTTTCTTTCTGCCCTGTATCTAGAAGCACCTATGGCACCAATATATGTCTCAAAGGCATCAAACCACTGCCTCCACTGAATTTGTGGTGTACCAGGACTTTCCAAAAAAGGGGGAGGTTGATTGACTGATTGGATTCTTAAACAGTGAAAAATAACAATAAACAATCGCAAGATAAAATGCAATTTAACATCAAAGAATAAGAAGCAGAATAAAATGTGAATAATATTGTTAAAAAAAATTTGAAATACCACTGTAAAAAAAAAAATTCTTACTACCAGTTGAAATGCCACTGTAAAAAATAAATGTCTTACTACCACTGTTGTAAACACAACTTTGATGTCCAATATAGAATCTTACAGTCGATAAGTCATTCACTCCATTACTTCATCAGCTTGCTTGAATTTCCTCCATGGCCGTACAGAAACTAAAAGACTGTCCCATGCGATAGCACTGTGAGGAAAAAGATTTGTTATTAAGCAACAGAAACCAACGTTTTGGAGAAAAGCCGGCTCCGTGAGACTCGTTGATGCCCAAACGACAGTCTACACTCACGCCGATTCTCAATGCTCTGTAGTCGCGCTACGCAGAACGTCAGGAATATGTTGCTAGGCAGGATGTTGTTAGAATGCTACTATGAGCGCGGCTGCTAGAATCTCCGAACTGTGCAGGAATGTGACGTGGAAAGAAAACACCATCTCCCAATGCGTGTTCGATAACGTCATCAGTTGCAGAGAGCGCTCCAGAAGTAACGATCTCACGGGACAGTTGAAAGCCGGTGAGACTCAGCACTAAAGAGGTCAGTTACTTAAGCAATATGTTTAAAGTTGAAAACCAAACGATTCTCGAAATGCTTTTCAGAGGATAAATTGAATATTAAGAGTCAGCTTCACCACTCGACTTTCTTTAAAATAACCCACCCTACGACCTCCTCACCTTTAGAGAAATTGGAGATGACACACTGCCGCTGGGGAAATAAATTCCCTTTATAAGTTACTGCCGCTGGAGAAGGTCAAGGTAGGGTAAAGAGGAAATTTAGAGCTTCAGTGAGACTTTTTTTATAAGACAAAAGAAAAAATGCAGATCTCGAAGCAGTGGCTCGTGTTCAATTGACCCCAAGTCCTAAGTCGCCAAAATTATGTTTTGGGTGTCAAATGATTCTCTGGAAACAAGGTTAAAGTTGGTTGGTGAGTTTTTTGTAGAGCAACGAGCCACCGCACCATACACTGGCACAGCAGATCACCAACTGGCAATACAGAGAACTGGAACATCCAGAGCCCCATGACAACATGGAGATTCCAGACAAGGAATCTAATAAACACAGGCAAATACAACACAGATCACAAAACTGAGTGAACTATGAGTAGCACTATAATCAATCAATCACTGCATTTATAAAGCGCGATATATACCCGTGAGGGTCTCAAGGTGCTGGGGGGGGGGGGGCGCTACTGATCGAAGAGCCAGGTCTTGAGGAGTCTCCCGAAGGCCGGCAGGTCCCGAGTCTGTCGTAGGCTGGTGGGGAGAGCGTTCCAGGTCTTGGCGGCGAGGTAGGAGAAGGATCTGCCGGCGGCGGTGGTTTTCCGAATATGAGGAACTGTGGCAAGGGCGAGGTTGGCTGAGCGGAGGTTTCGGGTGGGGGTGTGGAAGCTGAGTCGGTTGTTGAGGTATGTAGGTCCGGTGTTGTGTAGGGCTTCGTGTGCGTGGATGAGGAGTTTGAAGGTGATCCTCTTGTTGACGGGGAGCCAGTGCAGGCCTCTTAGGTGGGGCGTGATGTGGCTGCGTCGGGGGACGTTGAGGATCAGTCATGCCGAGGTGTTCTGGATTAGTTGTAGTCGTCTCAGGAGCTTGGTTGTTTTTCCTGAGTAGAGGGCGTTCCCTTAGTCGAGTCTGCTGGTGATGAGGGCCTGGGTGACGGTTTTTCTCGTGTCAGGAGGGATCCATTTGAAGATTCCTCGAAGTATGCGGAGGGTGTTGAAGCAGGATGCGGAGACGGCGTTGACTTGCCTGGTCATGGAGAGGGTGGAGTCGAGGATGACCCCCAGGTTGCATGCGTGGTCTGTAGACATGATTTTTCCACATTTGGTCTAATTACTTTATGAATGCAAATAACAATAAAGCATAATGTGACTATATTCCTGCCTTTCTCAATATTTTTCTTCAAAACTATCCGATTATATTCGTTTACGGTGCGTACGGTCTCATGCAATGGGCGATTTGTATAGGGACGCTGGAAAGTCCACAAGGTTGTCTTCCCCCCTCCTAAATTTAGTGTCTCCTACGCCCCTGACAAAGCGTATTGAGGAAAGCATTCCATACTCCTCCATTCAGTCTATATGTAAAATTCATGAATATTTAATTGCATGGTAATTGAAACCTTTAAGTTCTCTTTCCCATTCTGGGCCAGATAGACATGCATAGCTGATTCTGAACCACTACCCTCCTGAAGTGATGAGAACAAAATGCAGTTTTAAGAGCCCCTTTCACTCCTAAAAAGGCCAAAGTAACCAACACTTGATGTGTCGCTGCAGTCCTTCAAGGAACACCTATGTTTTTGCGGCTGGCATCCGCCAAGGCAAAAGCCCTTATTTAAAACTATCGCGTTATCACATTCACTCGGAGGCCATCTTGAATGAGGCTCGTCCCCTTTTAATCGAGCGAGTTTAATATTCATCTGCAGAAACCAGGAGAATGAAGATGAGAGCTTAACTATGTTGTGCCTTGTCAGTGGATATATGACTATTCACGCATGGCTTTACAACGCGGTCAATACAACGAATGCATTGTTACCACGCGTTCCAGTACAACGCGAGTCGTTACAACGACTTGCCTTAGAGAAGCGCTGGACTTTAGTATAGTACATTTTACTTTTCCAACTTTAGTCTGTGCAACAGTAGGGAAGATGTTGGATTTAAAATCCAACAATTATTTCCCTAAATTAAGTCGTTGTAATGACTTGCATTGTAATGGAACGCATGGTAGCGACTTGTTCGTTGCAGTGCCTGTGTTGTGATGGCACTACTTGGCTGTGTCTACGTTGTAAACGCCGTTTCCCATATTTACAGTGTAACACTGACTGTGTACACCTGTGAATGCCATTTGCTCCTCCTAAACACAACGGGAATCCCATCCATCGCTCGCTTAACGGGGCTGAGTCCACGCTCTTTCTGTGTGGGGTGCTGACATGAGATAGCTAAAGCTGTTTCTAGCCAGACCCGTGAATAGAAACATCAGTCAGGTCTTGTCATGTATTCCAGACCAGACACTTGGAACTAGTGCGTTAGTTCATGTTACAAGCTGTCTCCATAGCTGCTTCTAAACTCTGTGAGTAGAGATTCTAAAACCAGATATCTCGACATCTAACTGCTGTCGGGTTTGATCCACGCCGTTCAGTGTAAGCGATTACAAATCTTGGCATAAATATATGTCCATCTTTACTGTGACGCATTCCTGTATCTTTAGGAACAGGGAATGACAGGCGCTACCAGGGCTGACTGGGAAAGATTCTGTGCCGGCCGCGGAGCTTCATTGGCGGCCACAATCACAGGCCGCGTCGGGCGCATTCCTTCATTGGGCCCTCTTCGAACGCGTGGTTTGTCCTCTGTTGAAGCAACTTACGAAGTTGCCCCCCCCCCCCTCCCCCATTTTGGATCCGTTCAAGAGATTGGTTGCCCCCTCCCAGAAATATGACTTCTTTATAGAGAGAAGTGCGGATTGTGTCGCCTCTGTAAAGTACCGACTTAGCACGTGTTCCCTGTGCAGAAGAGATGCTGCTTTATATGTGGCACAACGTGGCCGTGTGCACTAAATTCACTGTAAACACCAACATATTGACGTATTTATTGCCTTGGTCGGGAATATCGCACGTCAGTGTTTGGATTGCTTGAGCTGCCTTGCAACTTGTGAACTCTAGATGGCCTCATTGCACTATGCGTTGAGTAATATTGTACTCGTACTAAAAAAGGCCAGGGTCCATGCTTGAAATTGGAGGCCCGTCTCCTGCTGTTATTAGAGTTCATGTTAAATGACAGCTTTGTCTTATTGTCTGACAGCAAGATTCAGGAACCGCAGATAGCTGTTTGTCTCTGTATTCCCAGGCGTCCATCCCTCCCCCGTAGAAGCGTCTCTGGCGCACAAACCTCGCCTCCATTCACAAGATTTTCCCGATAACATAGAGCGTGGCATTTCGAGACTCCCACACTGCTCTGCCAGTGTGCCTTTAAGATAAGGGAACTAAGCAGCCTTTATTCTTGCGCATTTCGGAAGCTTGTGCTCTTGTGCTGCTGTGGCTTATGTCCTGCACATTCGGTACCAAAAAGTAAGCTGAAGACCAGAAGCTTGAAGTGGAACAGTCTCGGATAAATCATTTTAAATTGTGTGATGGCCTAGGTAGGACTTCAGTTTATAAATCTTCATGTGTTGGATGGAGCAGGTTCATGAATTGTTGCATATTCACTGCACATCAGTTTGATTTCTGTGCTCCACTTGTTTACGTGGACCGTTGCCGTAGTCATGAACGAGAAATGACCTCGTCTGAATAAAAGGGAGAGCTGCAGTCGTAGAGCACGTCTATGGTCTGCAGATGGAAGTGGTTATGGTATGACAGGCATCAATATGCGCCCTGCTGGGACGCCGGTATCGCCTGCGTGACCTCCAGCCGTGTTTCACTGCCCTCTGTGCCTAACCGCGATTATTTGTACCCAGCTTTTGGGTTTGGCCCTAGCTTAACCCTAATCTAGAGTGTGTGCAGACACGAGTGAGGCCCAGGACTTTTCCTGTGACCTCATTTGTCTGCAGGGGCGGCTGGTGACATTTGAAAGTGGTGAGGCGTAAACTAATTTGCATATTGCACCGCAGCGATCGAGCGAGCCCGAACCACTTTGCATGCATCCATCCATACATCATTCATGCATCCACCCACCCACCCTGCATCCATACATCATTCATTCATGCATCCACCCATCCATCCATCATGCATCCACCCATCATGCATCCACCCATCATGCATGCATGCATCCATACATCCACCCACCCATCCTGCATCCATACATCATTCATTCATTCAAGCACCCACCCATCCACCCATCATGCATCCACCCATCATGCATGCATCCACCCACCCACCCTGCATGAATCATTCATTCATGCATCCACCCACCCATCCGCCCATCATGCATGCATGCATCCATACATCATTCATCCACCCATCCATCCTGCATCCATACATCATTCATTCATGCACTCACTCACCCATCCATCCACCCATCCACCCATCCATCCATCATGCATCCACCCATCATGCATGCATCCATCCATACATCATTCATGCATCCACCTATCCATCCACCCTGCATCCATACATCATTCATTCATGCACCCACTCACCCACCCATCCATCCACCCATCCATCATGCATCCACCCATCATGCAAGCATCCATCCATACATCATTCATGCATGCATCCATCCATACATCATTCATCCACCCATCCATCCATCCATCCATCCATCATTCATGCACCCACCCATCCACCCATCCATCCATCATTCATGCACCCACCCACCCATAATGCATGCATCCATGCATCCATCCATCCATACATCATTAATGCATCCACCCACCCACCCATCCACCCACCATCCATCCATACATCATTCATGCATCCACCCATCCGTCCATCATGCATCCACCCATCATGCATCCATCCATACATCATTCATGCACCCACCCATCCATCCACCCAACCTGCATCCATACATCATTCATTCATGCATCCACCCACCCATCCATCCATCCACCCACCCATCCATCCATCATTCATCCACCCATCATGCATCCATGCATCCATCCATACATCATTCATGCATCCACCCATCCACCCACCCTGCATCCATACATCATTCATTCATGCATCCACCCATCCATCCATCATGCATCCACCCATCATGCATGCATGCATCCATACATCATTCATCCACCCACCCATCCACCCATCCTGCATCCATACATCATTCATGCACCCATCCACCCATCCTGCATCCACCCATCATGCATGCATCCATCCATACATCATTCATGCATCCATCCATACATCATTCATGCATCCACCCATCAATCCACCCACCCATCCTGCATCCATACATCATCCATCCACCCATCCATCCACCCATCCATCCATCCATCCACCCATCCATCCACCCATCCATCCACCCATCCATCCACCCATCCATCCATCCACCCATCATGCATGCATGCATCCATCCATACATCATTCATGCATCCACCCACCCATCCGCCCATCCTGCATCCATCCATACATCATTTATGCACCCACCCATCCATCCACCCATCCATCATGCATCCACCCATCATGCAAGCATCCATCCATACATCATTCATGCATCCATCCACCCATCCATCATTCATGCACCCACCCATCCATCATTCATGCACCCACCCACCATTCATGCACCCACCCATCATTCATGCACCCACCCATCCATCATTCATGCACCCACCCATCCATCATTCATGCACCCACCCATCCATCATTCATGCACCCACCCATCCATCATTCATGCACCCACCCACCCATCATGCATCCACCCATCATGCATGCATGCATCCATGCATCCATCCATGCATCCATACATCCATACATTATTCATGCATCCACCCATCCACCCACCCTGCATCCATACATTATTCATTCATGCATCCACCCATCCATTATGCATCCACCCATCCATTATGCATCCACCCATCCATGCATGCATCCACCCATCATGCATGCATCCACCCATACATCATTCATGCATCCACCCATACATCATTCATGCATCCACCCATACATCATTCATGCATCCACCCATACATCATTCATGCATCCACCCATACATCATTCATGCATCCACCCATACATCATTCATGCATCCACCCATACATCATTCATGCATCCACCCATCCATCATGCATCCACCCATCCATCATGCATCCACCCATCATGCATGCATCCATCCATACATCATTCATGCATCCACCCATACATCATTCATGCATCCACCCATACATCATTCATGCATCCACCCATACATCATTCATGCATCCACCCATACAACATTCATGCATCCACCCACCCATCCATCCATCCATCCACCCAACCATCCTGCATCTATACATCATTCATTCATGCACCCACCCATCCACCCATCATGCATCCATCCATACATCATTCATGCATCCACCCATCCATCCACCCACCCATCCTGCATCCATACATCATTCATGCACCCACCTATCCATCCAACTATCCATCCATCCATCATGCATCCACCCATCATGCATGCATCGATCCATACATCATTCATGCATCCATCCACCCATCCATCCATCATGCATCCACCCATCATGCATGCATCCACCCATCCATCCTGCATCCACCCATCCATCCTGCATCCATACATCATTCATTCATGCATCCACCCATCCACCCACCCATCCATCCTGCATCCATCATCCATCATTCATGCATCCATCCATCCACCCATCATGCATGCATGCATCCATCCATCCACTCATCATGCATGCATCCATCCATGCACCCATCCACCGAACAATCATTAATGCACCCACCCTGCATCCATCCATCATTCATGTATTTTTATGACCATATAAAAATAAATTATGGACTCTAACAAGCCTTTAGGATCGATGTTGAAGGATGTGCCAGTTTACATATTACAAAAAACAATTTGATGGACAGAATGTAGATCAATGTCTTACATTCACCCCAGTACAAGGATCTGGGCCTAAATCCATCGTTTTTTGCACTCCACACCACCCTGGGTCAGATAATGGCTTTATGCAAATCAGCTCTGACCCTGTGCCCCATGGGAACAGTCCAGTCCGAACTACAACAGCCATATCTTTCCCAGACCGGAATCAAGCATCCGAGGACCGGACCGGTTTCGAGGTAACACCTCATCAGCCCGGCTAGCTTGACTCCAGTGGTGTGGAGGCTCTGGGACCCACGTCTGAGCTACCCCAGTACACTCAGGGAGAAAATTACAAAAAACAATTTGATGGACAGAATGTAGATCAATGTCTTACATTCACCCCAGTACAAGGATCTGGGCCTAAATCCATGTTTTTTTGCACTCCACACCACCCTGGGTCAGATAATGGCTTTATGCAAATCAGCTCTGAACCTGTGCCCCATGGGAACAGTCCAGTCCGAACTACAACAGCCATATCTTTCCCAGACCGGAATCAAGCATCCGAGGACCGGACCGGTTTCGAGGTAACACCACTCATCAGCCCGGCTGGGGATGCCCAGACGTGGGTCCCAGGCACTCCACACCACTGGAGTCAAGCTAGCCGGGCTGATGAGAGGTGTTACCTCGAAACCGGTCCGGTCCTCGGATGCTTGATTCCGTTCTGGGAAGGACATGGCTTTTGTAGTTCGGACTGGACTGTTCCCATGGGGCACAGGGTCAGAGCTGATTTGCATATCGCCATTGTCTAACCCAGGGTGGTGTGGAGTGCAAAATAACGATGGATATGGGCCCAGATCTTTGGACTGGGGTGAGTGTGTGACATTGATCCACATTTGGTCCATCACCTGTTGTGTTTGCAGTTTACGTATTACATCACCCCTACCTTTTTATGCTTGAAACCTTCTACCGCCCATGTATTTGCCATCCTGTAAGCCCTAGGTATGTACTATACAAATTCACATACAAACATACACCAACATGCATGCAATAATAAATGCATATATCATGCTATTCCGCCTCTACCGTTTGTTAACATTTTGAAATTTTTTAACCTTAGTTCAAAGAGTACATTATATTTGTGGTGACAGTTGTTAACTCATTTTCTGGAAAATGTTTATAAAATGAAATCTGTTGAAGGCTGTTGTTGCAACTATCAAAAAAGAATTTCTGAGAATTTTTACATTTCCAAAACCCCATGCCGTGAAATAAACGGGTGACCTGGAATAGAACCACACATTTCTGCAGCTGATGCTTTAACACACTCAACTATCTCAAGTCATTTGTGCAAGCTAGTTTACTGGAACACCGAAAAACACACACTCTTACCTTGCTGCCGGTCCCGCACACGTCACAGGCTCACAGCGCCCCTGGCCAATCCTGGCGCCAGGGGCACAGGTACCCTCTCGCCCGCAGCACTCCCATTAGGGCTCCTGATGGGCATGCGCAACGCCGCCAAAACACAAGTGCGCATGCGTGGGCACGGGTAAAAATTCACCCTCCGTCCCCACGCATGCGTACTTGTGTTGCCGTCTGTACAATCATGTCAATGAATCAACATGACGCCCGCCCGGCGGTCTGACGTCATGTTGATTCATTGACATGATTGTCATGAGGGAGCTGCGGGCGGCGTCGGGCAGGGGGGGCTACGCCCCCACGCCCCAATGGACGAACCGCGCCTGTTTGTCTGATGGTTGTCTAAGCTCCTTGCTTGTCATGAGTTTACCGTGCAGCACAGTGGTGGCAGCGTATCCTGTTTGTACATCCATAGTTGTGACCCAGATCTTTCTGTGTCACTTGAGAGGAGGTTTGCTGGCCGCGGTACATGCATTGTGCATGACTGAGCCAGAGTAATGGTTCATTTTGGAACCCAGCTGGCCTGTTCCTGAGCACGAGATTGAGGGGAGGTTGTCCCCCAGACAGTGGAAGAGCATTGTTGCCATTCCTGAATCTGAAGGGAGAAGACAGTCAGTGAAGTGAGGAAAAACTAGACCTAGCTCCTTTACACATGTGATTGTCGTTTTGATGGGGGGGCTGCTGCTTAGACTTTCTGAGTAATGCCATATGGTAGATGGTGGGGTTGAAGGGTGGCACAGCAGCCCCTGTTAAGTGTTGGAGTCCCTTAGCGAGCCTTTTGTCTCTTTCTTGATCACTGTGGCTATTTCTAGCTAGGTACACAAAGCTTACACCTCTTTGTGCCTGCGCTGTGGGCAGTCCAGGCTACCTTGCTGTGAAGAGCATCGCTCTAAATAACTGCCGTGTCTGCAGAACAGCCTAGGGAGGACAAATGAAAAGCGAACCGACCGAAACAGGTTCTGAAAACGCAGAGAATCCACATCCTGCTGCGACTGTATATAAGAGAGCGCTACTGATCCACTTGTTCCATTCCAAGTTCTCTTTGACCATGGTAGGAAAAGCCTTGTAGAGTACTCAACGGACAGCCGTGCAAACAAATCTGATGTCTACCTGACGGCTTTCTTCCTAGTATCCGAGATGTCAACTGGAGTCTACATTTCAGGAAGGAGCTGTTTCTCTAACCTGAAGTACCTGAACGCTTTCCTGCTTTTGAGAAAGTAAAATAGCCTGCATTGTGTGTCGGATCTAAAACACCAGAGCTGCTTGATCCTATGTTGTGGGTGTGCTTGCCAGAGTTCGACAGTAATCTGTGGGTCCAGGGAAGCACGGAGCGCAGTATCCCCACCAGAAGAGTAACCGACAGGAACCGCATCAAGAAGTGTGCCCCGGAGGACTGAGTTGCTACACTGTCGCTCCATTTCAAAGACTGCCCGAGGTGGGTTATGATGCATAAAGAATTTTGCTGACCCTGCCCATGACCTTAAGCCGAGAAGCAGGGTCGCCCAAGAGAAGGGACTGGGAACATGACCCAAGGAGCAGTAGCACATGTACCAGTAAAGTAATAGACTCTGCTGTCTGTTATGTGTAGTATTAAGTTTCATGTGTATAATAAATCATTTTCTTTATTGAAGTAAAGCATTGGGTTGGACAAGCAGTTATTGTGCTGTTGGGTAATTGAGTTCTCAGTTTGCACAACCCGACGTTACCTCCTTGAGAAGCCTGTCATTGCATGCCATCACTGCCACAAAGTCAAGTGCTGAAGGGGTTGTACTTGACCCATTTTTCAGTGCTGTAGTAGAATACATCCTGGAACATCTGAGGCAAGTAGCCATAGCCCCCACGGTTGAGACCCTGCTTGCTCTCTTGCTCTCTTGCTTCTTGAATGACGTCTGACAAGTTTGTTTTGGAGTCCTGGCTTAAACTTTTGATGTACTATGTGATTGTGGGTATATCACTCCTTTTTGTGTGGGTCAGTACTTAAGTTCTAATGCTAGCTTAGTGTTAATGGGTTTAAATGTGATGATTTATGTGCACTTCTCATCTCGTTATAAGCTGTTTGTGATGGAACCGATCTGTTGATAAGTTTCCCGGTAGTATATGTCTAAATAAAGACATGTAATGCTCAGTACGTTTACCTCTAAGGTCTTGCAAACCTAACCCAGTATAACATTTTTAAATACAACTATTTCTTTCTTACAGCCCATGGTTATTTTAAGTGATTTATTTGTCTCAAATCGAAGGGGAGGCAGTTGAAGTTGCATGTTGTGTGAGGCAACATAGCCAATTTAATCTTTGTTTACAACTCTGCTAGTGGCTTATGAACTTGACCACACTATGAAACTATGGCCAAAAAATCCTTAACCAACGACACAACTATCCTTATCAAACCAGCAGATAAGGGGGGGGGTGCTACAGTGATCATGTCAACCATTGACTATGACCATGAATGCTTGAGACAGCTAGTTAATTGCCAATACTACACCCTCATCCACACAGATCTGACCAGTGACCTGAAGACCAGGATCACTTCTATGGTCACAACAGAGGCACTAGAGGGTTGGATCATCAAAAAAGCACATTTTCTGGTGAAAAGGGAACCAAGAACTCCATACTTCTATATTCTGCCCAAGATGCATAAAGGGTTAAGACCGCCACCAACACGACCAGTCGTCTCTGGGATTGATTTACTTCTAGAACCATTGTCAGGGTTCTGCGATCACTTCATTCAACCAGCTGTACAAAAGACTCCGTCCTCTGTGAAAGACACTATGGACATTCTGCGCCTGATTGACTTCCATTGTAATGGCTAGGTTGTCAATCTCCTGGTGACATTGGATGTGGAGGCCCTTTACACTAATATCCCCCAAAAGGCAACATTAGAGGTGATGGAGGCTGCCCTCCACTCTGAGACATGGGAATCACCAATACCAGTGCACTTTATTATGGAGTGCGCCACCCCTAGCCCTTAAAGAACATTTCTTCCTCTTCAAAACCCAACTGTACCACCAAACTCAGGGCACTTCCATGGGCAGTATCTTTGCTCCCAGCCTAGCATGTCTATATATGTCAGCATTTGAGCAAAGGGCCATCTTCAATGCATCCAACCCTTACACCCACAATATCCTGCTATGTCGTCGGTACATAGACATACTAATACTCTGGAAAGGCGACAGGTCGTCATGTGAAGAATTCTATGGGTGGGTGAACACCCTCCATACATTCCTGCATTTCACCAATAAGATATTAGAAACAAGCTTACCCTTTCGTGACTTACTGATCTCCCTCAATGAGGGTCAATTAAAAACAACAGTGTACACTAAGCCTACTGATTGCAATAGCCTTCTGAAGTACAGTAGTCACCACCCAAGGGCACTAAGAGAAAACCTCCCTTTTGGTCAGTTCCTAAGACTATTACAGAACTGCAGTACTGTCCAAGACTATGAGACAGTGGCAGACAAGCTTGCCACTAAACTGAAACAACGAAACTACCCTACAGGCCACATCAACAGAGCAAAAAAGTGTGCACAGAACAATAACAGGGAGGTTAGATTATAACACCAATAAATCTGTGACCGTTGACAAACTCAGTTGTGTCACCACATTCACTCCTAACCCACAGGATCAAAAATATTATAATGACACTGGGGTAACCTGCAAACAGGTGAACTCCCCAATCTAAAACTACAATTTGCATTCAAATGGACAAGGAACCTTAAGAACCTTCTCGTCCATACCATACCACAACTGGCCACCCTTATAGCCCAAACGGAATCTTCCCCCTGCCATGGACCATTTTCTCTGTGGATCATGCACTGCATGTTAACTGACTGAGCACACAAAAGAACTACCACTAACCCCCACATTCAGATGGATAAAAAAGACATACAAATTGCAATACAAGTAATTGTATATACAAATTTTACATGCCCATGTAAGCTCCGATACATAGGAATGACCGCAACCAGGATAATGGAACATCACCGTAACATACGCTGCCATAAACATCACACAACACTCTACTTACATTTTGACGAAATAGGTCACACACTAGACACCTTTAAATGGAAGATTCTGGAGGCACACCCACATTTATGCAAACAGGCCTTATTTAGAATGGAACAACTCTGGATTTTCAGGTTGTCATCAGACACCAGGGGTCTTAATGAAAATATCCCTTGGATCGAAGTAAAAAGATAATGAGACCAGGGTGCACACTATAGTGGTTTGACTGCTTTAGTTTCATAAAGTTTAGCTTTGCCTTCTCTGACCTTAATCTGTCTCTGCTATAGCAGCCAATAGATCCCTAACAATGCCACCTCCTTTACTTTTTAAGTGATTGTATTTACTATAGACCCATGCATGCATCATCTATGATACACAGAAGCATCAATGAATTAGAACACCTCCCCCCGGGCCGGTTATACGATTGACAGTACGTGGTCATAGGATATCCACCTATCACTGACTTAGACCCTGGAGTTCCAACGGATCCAACTATCGGCCTTCACCACTATTGAACTTTTTACCATCATGTTTTACGTGACATTACAGCACATTAATCCAGGTCGTTGCATGATCTTAAGTCTCAAGTTATGATGTATTAGCTTCACATTCATGCAACTACCTTCTAGTATGACTCCTGCATCACAGTCCATCAAGATGAGTGTGAATCCTGACCCTTCCAATATGGTGTCGGTTTAGAGCAAACTGTTGCCACGCCCAATGGCTCCGTACAAAACCGTTCCAGATGTCTACTGACGCACACCGGTCTCTGAACGCCAGATCGGGATCAGTATATGCAGAGCCCCGCATCAGCTACCCTCAATCCCGATTTGGTGGAGGATGGGGTAAGTGCTTGACCGTCTCAGCAACTGCTGAAAACTGTAAGTCCAATAATCAGAATCAACTGCTCGATTCTACACGTCTGGGTTGCAGCGCTTCTTTCTAATATGTATCTACGAACAGCGCGATAACCTCCGACATTATTTTACTTCTATATTTTTACTATTCCTTTTATTATACTACTGCTGTAGGACGCAGTAATTAAGCTTTATCCCTCCACCATTGATTCGAGGGAGCAAGTCTTTCGCCCACAGTGGGTGAGTGTTACGAACAAGATTTTGACTTTGGTGGTTTCTACTCACCGCCCGCATCAATATTGATGGTTCCATTACACGTGTGCCACTGCGCTGCATTAGTCACTTAAAAACGAGTCACCATATGTTTCTTACACATCACCATGGAGTTAAGAGGAGGCTACCACAGATAAAAAAGTTGTCGAAGCCATTCTAATGAACTCCTATATCGCTTTTTTTATTCTCCTTCTAGGTTGGTCTAAGTTTATTAAGGTACCTCACTACTAGGTTATTATAAAAATGTTGGCTCAACAATGTGATACTGTTAGAAGGTGGTTCTGACACTATGGGCCTCCCAGATTTTTTGCTTTTTGAGCACCTAACTGTGGAGCTTTTACTGTGGGGGAGCCACATAAGTTGGGACTCACCCACAGTGAACTCATAATGAAAGAGAATGCATGGGGATTTTATTGGTGTCCCCCTGGCTTGACCAGGCCATTGTAATGTACGTAAATGTATTGCGACTTATATAGCTTGGGAACCTGTCCTGGCTTTTCCCTGTGAGATAACCCCTACTGGGCATCCCCAAGGTGAAAGCCAGGCATCCCGCAGCGGGTGGGCCGCCGTAGTGTAGATTAAGCGGCTATTGCCCAGAGTTGCAGCGTGGGACCCCATGATTAGAATAGGCACCGAGGCGAGAATTATCGAGTCTGTGGACATTTTTGGGTTCAGGACCCTTCCGCGTCTGGAATTGAACCCTGGTCCCGGGCCAGACCTCTGCATCAGGGTCTGCCGCTCTAATCAGTGAGCCACACTTCTCACTTCTTGCGCAGCAGCTGGAGTAAGGGACACCAGACTGGTTCTCTTCCAGGGGATCCTCATCAATTGTCATAAGCACTGAATATTCCCGCCCATGTGCTGGACCCCGGAAACAATATACAAATATATATGTAGAAAACACATATCTCGTTCCAAATATATGTAAATACATATATCATTTTTCTCACACCAATGCAGCTCCAAAACAAAGGCTAGACAATGTAAACACTTGTATATGTACAGCAATTAGAAGGAAACAAAAAACCCATTAGGTCAAATAGTCCTTGAACTTTGTGTTTTATTGAGTAAAAGCACTCATAAATCTTGAAAATTGCTCATAAAAGAAATTGTCAGCCATAGGCTGCATTGAAATTGAATAACACAAACTAAAAGCATTTTCAGCTAAAACTGGCACTGTGCCTTTAAGGCAGCCATGACCCCAGGCTTCCCATCATGCCTCAGTGGTGACAGTTAGGTCAGTTGTTCTTTCCGGCTCTTTCAGTCAGGACCCTGGTTAAACAGCTCCCACCTTTTTTGACTTTCCGTCAAAAATATTTGGTGTTTTCCTTCAATTTTTGTATTCACTCGACGGCTTTTAGCCTTAAAGAGCTAGTGCTACCTTTTTTGGGCTCAAAAAAGGTTGATTTTTTTTTTGTCAAAAATGCCTTCGCTTTTTGATCCCTGCCCTTCCTGTGGGAAGAAGAAAGCTAAGACTGATACACATCCTGTGTGTATCCTTTCTTCCTGACTCTCATTCACCAGAAAGTTGTGATCACTGCAAGTCCTTGTCAAGTAGAACTCTAAAGGACAGAGAAAAAATCAGAATTTATGGACTTTTCGAGAGAGGTAGGTCTCCAAAGAGACAGAAAAAGCGGAGGGCGCGATCGACTTCGAGAGATGTCCCGGTTTGCTATCCTTCGGCGTCTGGATTGGCGTCGAAGATTCCAACGACGACGAGTCAACTTCCCTCGACGGTGAAGACTTCAGCGTCGAGAGTCAAGGTAACTCCGCTGCCGTCAACCGGGCGACGTGCAGCGTCGAGGGAGAGGTCGACGTTGGAGCATATAAGATAGACGTCGAGACCTCTGTCGTCGAAGCTTCAGGTCCAGTCTTCGACGTCGAAGCCTCCATCGACGCCTAGTCATCGGCGTTAGACGTCGAGGCACCCTCCGGCGTCCCATCATAGACGGTCGACGTCGCGGCATCCTCCGTCGCCGTCCCACCGTCGAGGCATCCTCCGTCGGCGTCTCGCCATCGATGCTCGGCGTAGAGGCATTCACCGTAATCGACAGGACATCGTCGTTCGTCGTCGAGACATCCATCGCAGTCCACTCAAGGGCATTCAGCGACCAAGCATCCTCTGTCGGCGTCCAGTCATAGGCGCTCGACGGCGAGAAGACCTCTGTCGACGTCACCTCACCGGCGTTCGACGTCGAGACATGGGACTCCAGTGCAGTCTCTTCAGAGTAATCCGCCAGTGGTGGCACAACACACCGAGACGTCGAGCCGGCCGGCTCCGTCTTCGAGTCATGGACCTACATCTTAAAGGTCCTCAAGAACAGCTTCAGCTGCGGAAGGTGCCCAGGGCTCTCCAGAGAGCATCAGTCATGCTGCCAAGAGGAAGAGAACTCCAGAGCATCGTGGTTCTCACAGTCGCACTGCTTCTCCTGTGAGCCTGTCTTCCTCATCAAGGTCATCTTCCGGCCCTGATGTGATCATTTACACTTCGGGCGGCGAAGGATCAAGGCACTCTCCTTCACCTACTCCACATGGGCGAAAGGAGGTAATACCTGCGCGCTCTCCAGTGAGGGACTCCGCACAGGAGACTCCTGCTGTCAGACTGTCTCCACGATGGTATGCACCGCTACATCACTGGGCTACAGACAAGGAGACAGTGTCTCGATTGCAGCAGCCTATCTCTAGGCCTAGAGAACTGTCTCGCTCTCCGGTGAGGTCCAAGGGAAGATCACGCTCCTTGGTTCGCCGTAGGGAAAGATCACGCTCCAGGGTTCGATCCCCCAGGCGTAGATCAAGATCTAGGAACAGGAGGAGAGAACAAAGATCACCTACTACCTCTTCTTCTCCGACACGCTCTCATAGAGGCTATTCGCCCACTCTGACGGATTCCCCGCCATCAAAGTATCTCCGATCGATGATATCTTCACCTTTCAGGACATACTGGGTAGAGGGGCTCTAAAACTGGGAGTTCCCTTAACAACTCCGCAGGTCAAGACCTCAGTGATTTTTGAAACTCTGCATCACAGGTCGGCACATAAACCTCTTTTGCCTTTAGTGCCTGGTATTATAGATCCAGTGATGGAGGTATTCCTCACTCCAGCAACAGTCAAAGCGGCTCCGGCGAGGATCCTGAAGAAATACAAATTTCCAGAGGAGGACCCTCTGTTTCTAAGAGCTGATCCGCCCCCGGACTAAGTAATCATCGCAGCAGCGAAGAAGTCCAGTGCGGTTTCCTCTTCGGCTACTGTATCTCCAGACAAGGACAGCAAGAAGCAAGATTCATGGGGGAGACGAGTCTGTAGTACTTCAGCATCTTTTCTTAAGGTTTCCAACACAGAGGCCCTTTTGGGGTGTTACGATGGGTCACTGTGGGATTCTCTACAGCGTTTTGTGGACAAGCTCCCTCAAGAAGACCGTTAGGACTTTGAGGAGATCCTTCTGGAGGGCAGTCAAGTCTCCAACCAAATTATAAGTGCCGCAGCGGATGGGGCTACCCTGGCGGCGCATGGATATGCCCATGGAATATCGGCGAGGAGATCATCCTGGTTGCGCCTAACGGCTTTAAAACCAGAAGCCCAAGCGCGCATTCTGAACTTGCCCTTTTCCGGGACTTCACTGTTTGGAGCAAGCACGGACGAAGAGAAGCACATGAAAACAGAGCTGGACACTCTATAGGCGGTAGGGCTCGAAAAGAAAAAAGCTTTCAAAAAGAAATACCCCTCCTACAACAAGGGCTCTTCAAAACAGTGGGTTCAAACCCCTAACTGGCAGAAGAGTCAAGACCAGCAGGGTCAGCAAAAGTCCCAGTATAGAGGAAAGCGTAATTCCAGAGGAGGAGGGAATCGACGCCAGGGCAACAATACCGGCAAAACTCAGTCAAAGCAATGAGTCTTTCCTTCCCCCAGCGCCGTGGACCACTCCAGTGGGGGGAAGCCTTGCGGTTCATTTGAAAGAGTGGCAAAACATCACAAACGACAGATGGGTGTTATCTACACTTCAGAATGGATACTGTCTTCGTTTCAGTCATCAGCCTCCACCTGTTCCCCCGATGGCAACATCGAATCATCAGTTACACCTTCTGCAAAAAGAAGTGCCCACTCTTCTCGGGAAGTCAGCCATCGAGAGAGTGCCAGTATCTCAAAGGGGAAAAGGAGTGTACTCCCCCGGTGCAGACACTGATCACCAATGCTTCCCTTCTAGGTTGGGGAGCACACATGGGTCAACTACAGGTGCAAGGTCTGTGGTCGCTCAAGGAAAGTACCTACCACACCAACATGCTGGAGCTGAGAGCAGTCCACCTAGCTCTCAAGGCGTTCTTTCCCTCGATTCACGAAGCTTCAGTTCTAGTACAGACGGGCAACACCACCACAATGTACTATTTGAACAAGCAGGGGGAACATGCTCACAAACTCTGTCGCTGGAAGCACAACAGATCTGGCATTGGCTTCTGGCTCGCAAGTTGTCCATCACAGTAGTCCACCTCCCAGGAGAGCAGAATGCGAGGGCGGATGCTCTAAGCCGTCATTTCGATGACCGGGAGGATTGGGTCCTACACGACGCAGTGGTAGAAGAAATTTTCCAATCCTGGGGTCGTCCCACCATAGACCTGTTTGTGGACGACCAAAACACAAAATGCAAAGACTTCGCCTCCAGGTTCTACCAGCCAGGAACGAGAGGGAATGCTCTTTTGATCGACTGATCAGGGGAATTTGTGTACGCTTTTCCACCCATTCCGTTGATCCCGAAGGTGGTGAGCAAGTTAACACACTTGTGCACAATGCCGAGGCAATGGTGGTTCAAGGACCTCCTTCACCTGTCAGCGACTCCTCACAAGAGGCTACCATGCAGGCCGGACCTGTTGTCCAGGATGGACGGGAGGATTCACCATCCCGACCTTCCGTCACTGAACTTGGCAGCATGGCTCCTGCGGTCATACAGTACGGGCATCTAGGGCTGCCAGAGGACTGCATGTTCATCCTAAAAGAGGCAAGGCGGCCCTCCACAAGACATTCTTATGCATGCAAGTGGAAGGGATTCTATATGTGGTGTATACTGAATGATCATAATCCTGTTCAATGTCAAGACGAAGCAGTTCTTCCTTATTTGTTATATCTGGCTAAAGCAGGTTTAAAGTTTAATTCCATCAAGGTGCACCTAGCTGCTATAACAGCTTATAGGAGGTCACCTTCTCAAACCTCTTATTTCCAGTTACCATCGGTCAAGGACTTTCTGCAAGGGTTGAAAAAAGTCTCCAGTGCGTCCTCCTCCGCTTTGGGAGTTGAACCTGGGGCTATCAAAGCTGATGGGTCCACCTTTTGAACCCATTCATAAAGCTACTTTACAACTTCTTTCCTGAAAAGCAGCTTTTTTGGTGGCAATCACGTCCGCTCGTAGGGTGAACGAAATTCAAGCTCTCTGTTCCTCTGAACCCTATACGGTGTTCCATTTGAGTAGAGTGGTGCTACGGACGCATCCATCCTTTCTTCCTAAAGTGGTGTCAGATTTTCATGTAAATAAGACCATTTCTCTGTCCACTTTCTTTCCCAATCCCTCTACTTCAGCTGAGAGGGCTTTGCATTCCCTAGACCTGAAAAGAGTTTTAAAAGTCTATCTAGATAGGTCTAAGGGTATTTGTCACTCTGATCATCTCTTTGTTAACTATGGATCGATCAGAACAGGTCATTCTGCCTTGAAACGTTCTATTTCTAGATGGGTCGTTTCATGTATTTCATGTAATAATAATAATAATAATAATAGCTTGCTTACCAGCTAGCACAGAAGCCCCTGGGGTTTTCTCCCAAAGCGCATTCCACCACAGGGAGAGCTGCGTCTGCGGCTTTCCTCAACAATGTACGCATGTCTGTGTCTGAGATCTGTAAGGCGGCGACCTGGAGGTCCGTCCATACATTTACCAGACATTACTGTCTTGATTCTGACACGAGAGCAGATACCGAGGTAGGCCAGGCCTCCTTGCGGAATCTATTTAACAGCTAATTTTGGCTGTTATGATTGGTCTTTTTAAGTTGGGTCATGTACTTCTCATTTACCTGCAGGTGGTTAATGGGATTGCTATTCTATTCAGTGCTTATGACTATTGATGAGGATCCCCTGGAAGAGAAGGATAAGTTACTTACCTGTAATCCTAGTTCTCTTCCAGGGGTATCCTCATCAAAGTCATAAGCACACTCACCCGCCTCCCCAGGTAATTGAGAGATGTACGTCTCTGACTTGCGTTTTAGCCCTGACTTCAGGGTTATGCAAAGAACAACTGACCTAACGATCACTCCTGAGCTGAGGTATGATGGGAAGCCTGGGGTCATGGCTGCCTTAAAGGCACGGTGCCAGTTTTAGCTGAAAATGCTTTCAGTTTCTGTGTTGTTCACTTTTCAATGCAGCCTATGGCTGACAATGTCTTTTATGAACAATTTTCAAGATTTATGAGTGCTTTTACTCATTAAAACACAAAGTTCAAGGACTATTTGACCTAATGTGTTTTTTGTTTGTGTTTACATTGTCTAGCCTTGGTTTTGGAGCTGCATTGGTGTGAGAAAAATGATATATGTATTTACATACATTTGGAACAAGATATGTGTTTTCTACATATATATTTTTATATTGTTTCCGGGGTCCCGCACATGGGCGGGAATATTCAGTGCTTATGACTTTGATGAGGATACCCCTGGAAGAGAACTAGGATTACCGGTAAGTAACTTATCCTTACATGCAACACGTGTACCTGCGTGTGCACACGTGTAGGGGAGATTCCTAGCGTGCGCAGCCAAGGAGCTGGTGCAGGTAGACTGGTGTGGCAGGACTTATGCAGATTGGTGTGGTGACATGAAATAGGCTTTATACAGTGGGAAGAAACATGCCAGGGAAAGTCGGTGTGCTTTCCAGTGTGTATTCCATTATTCTCTTATGGGGATAGGGCGCCCATAGGCTAGTTTTACTTTCCTAAGTCCTAGAAATTCCAGACACGCACTAAAGTCCACTGTAACGGGGGTGAGAAAAAGTATTCTTTTGAGTCCAAAGTCATATTTGTACCGCTTTTGGGTCATCCAGAACTGTCGTATTTCTCTGAGTCAGCCGCAACCAGGCCCTGGCTGGGGGCTTACCTCAGTAGCATGGATTGATGACCCTTCTTCTCAGTGCGAAGACCTGCTCTACACAAAGAGAAGATGGGTGGGGCTACAGGTTCATCCATCAGCAGCTATCACTGGGTGACGGGACCAGGCTGCACCAGGGAGGGAAAACAGCGAGGGGGGAAGGGGCTTTCAGAGACTATGTGGCAGGAGACCCTGGACGACGCCATCTTGAACCAACCCAGAGGCCTGGACAAGGAGGGAGCCGGGGCAGAGAAGTGATGTCGCTGTGTGATAGGGCAAACTGAGATTTCCTGCCAGCTTTCTCCCCAACTTCTTCAAAGAACGTGCACAGGAAGAGGAGCTCTCTCTGGGGTGTGGTCTGATGAGGCAGAGGGTGCTGGAGCCTTGCGCAATGGGCAGTTGGAAGGAGAAACACCCTGACAGCCCCCAGGATCCTGAACAGCGCCAGGAGAAGAGTCCAGGAAGGGTGCTCAGAAGCAGGGGCCTCTGCGCAGGGAGAAGAGAGACCCAGGAGGAGAGCTGGTGTAAGGTTGGCGCAGGGAGCCAGTGAAGGCAGCTCCCTGCTGAATCCACACTTGTGGAGACAAGGAGGGTAAAGAAAAGTGTTCCCAGTGGCTGGGGAGCGCCACCAGTAGCAAGAAGAGGCCAGAATGGTGAAGATCTGTCCCCTGGGGGCTGAGAAATGGTCCCCAAAAGGTAGGAAACCTTTGACCTCTGGTAGACTGACTAAGCACGTGGGGTTCCAACGCCGGTCTTGGATATGCCCCTGGGGTGGGTCAGGTCAGGTCCTGGGGGCTGCCCCCAACAAGAAGAGAAAGCTGGGGAGCGCCTTCGCACTATCCGTGAAAATGACCCAAGTTCTGTCCCAGGAGCCCACCCTGACCCCCATGGATTGTGCATGGAGGGGAGCGGCTTCGCTCCCCCCTTGAGGAGGTTCAGGGACCCGGGATCCTATTTCCAGGACCCTTGTGGTGAGGTGGAGGCGGGGAGCGCTGTCGCGCCCCATGCTGGGAGGTCTTTAGGGGCCCGGGCTCCCATCCCCGGGCCCTGAAGCAAAGCTGCGCTCCCCTTGAAGATATCCCCCATGGGGGGGGGGGGGGGCCCGGAGCCTACTCTGGCCCCGCCGACTAAGAGCAGCCGGGGAGCGATGTTGCTCTTCCCATGAAGAGGAGGAAAGGCCAGGACCCCATCTCCGGGCCCCAAAGTGACCGGGATGGAGGGGAATGCTGTTGTGCCCCCCGCAGATGTTCGAGGGCCCGGGACCCCATCCCCAGGCCCCGAAGAGAGGGAGGAGGCCGGGGGAGTGTCGCCCCACTTCCCAGAGGTCCAGCCGGACCGGCCGAAGAAGACATGTCTGCCCGCTGGAGCGCGCAGACCAGAAGTGCCCAGCCGGCTCCCGCAGCAGCGCTCGCCGGTGCTGGCCGGCCGGGGGTGGGCTCCCCGGGCTGCCCTCTATTGTGGAGGCCTGCGGGGGTCCCGGGTGGGACCGGGACCCCAGTCATAATGAACGGAGTTGCGAGCGGCCCGTGTCGGACCGGTCCCCCGAAAATGGGCCTGAGCGGCCGGGGGTGGGCTTCCCGAGCCATAGCACGTACCTTGGGGTCCGGGTGGGACCGGACCCTTCAACGGAAGTCCCCGGAGGCCAACATCGCGGCGCTCCTGACATCGAGGCTCTCCCCGGAGCAGCGGGAGATCGGCTGTTCAAACATGCAAGTTGTCCCATAATGCCTTGCAGGCCAAGACCGGCATGCAAGGGCAAACAGCGGTTTTCTCTGCTTGGAGTGGCCCCAGGTGAGCGGGGTTATCACCACACAGGTGCACAGGTGCCGGGGGAGCTGCTGGAGAAGCGCAGTCTCCCCCAAAACAAAGGGGAAAGTCCCCCCCCCCCCCCCCCCCCCCCCAAGTTTCTAGGGGACCTAAAAGAATAACCCCTCAAGGGATCAGGACAAACATTAACACCTCCTAAGCTGGAACTTTCATTCTATAGCTGGGGGTGTTCTGAGAAGTGCCTCAAGTAGTGAAAGGCTGAGCTGGGGAAGTCTGGAGAAGGGCATCCCCTGGAGGTGAAGAGATGTAATTGCCTCAAGGAGTGAAAGGCTGAGCTGGGGAAGTCTGGAGAAGGGCATCCCCTGGAGGAGAAGAGGTGTAATTGCACCAGAAATGCTTTTACTAACGTTATTTCTATTAGAGGGACTGAAGGTCACATGTGTAATGTGCAGTACCTGTGTAAGGTGATGTCATAATCAAAGTGGGGTTATGTTGCCAGACATTCCTGCTAGGGTGTTTGGCTGTATATGCGTAGTCCTGTGATTTCATCTGTGATGCCTTTAGGGGCAGTAATTACAATGCATTTTAATGATCCAAAAATGTAATGAGTACTATCAATCTAAAGAGATGCTTAAACATGTATTCTTAATGATGCACTTAGGTGAAGATCCCAGTCTGTAAACCCTTAAGATGTAGAGGTGTATACTTCATGGTCAGTAGGAAATGCTCAGTCAGGGTTATGTGTCACCAAGGCAGGGTTACCTATTTTAAATGCTTGTGGAGATAATGGGGTGAGTGGCCACTGGGATGGTGCCAGTGCGCAGTGCCCTCGCTCCAGGTTATGTTCAACTAACTGCATTGGGGGCAAGATGATGTGCATACATGGGCGGGGTGGTACTAGACCCCCCCCCCCTCTCCCCATGGGAGGGGTGATGATGTTATGCAATGTCACAAAGTAATTCAAACAACTTATGTATATTTGTAAATTGGTTCATAGTTTTGAGTAGTGTGTGTGTTTAATAAATGTACTCCTACTTTTATAAAGCAAAGTACAGACTGGACAATCAATTATTGTTATTTCTGCGCACCTGCAAATGGAGATTACTAGCCCACACCACCTCCCTTGAGTAAGCCTCAGACTACTCTGCAATGCTATTCTCTGAGAGTCAGGCGCTACAATTGGGTGTTTGGTTCCCAGTGAAGGACAAATTTAGGCATTTTGTTTGTGCAGGCCTCACGGATGCTGCCTCGTTTTCCAACAGATACAACAAGTGATTTAACCAAAGTGTAGATAGAACATTCTCAATTGGTCCTAAAGATTTGCCACACCATCACTCTGACACAACAGGCAAGAAACATGTCGACCTCATAGCCACTGTTGGACATTTTTCCAAAAAGTGGCCCTCACTATCTGGTTTTAACAAGGACCAGTGAACTCCTCTAAATAAAACTGTTACTCTGGAGTGCTACTGGCCACCCTTATTAATCTTTTACCCCCCCCCCCCCCCCCCCCCAACCTACACTGCACATCTGCACTCGCATATCCACACCTTTAGGCCCCTTACCCACACTGCACCAAACTGTTTGGGACAAAAGATCTGACAGAGCCCCCTCATAGGGTGCCAGTCAGGCATTGCAGCGCTGGCCTGTCGATGAGCATGCCCTATGATGAAACATGACACCCAGCCTAGGTATGTGAGGGCACCACTTCCCAAATTGAGAGAGACATTGTCTCCATCATAAGTTCAGGGCACCACTTTCCTAGCCTTCTCATTATATTACCTCCTCTTCCCAGGAACAGCATACTCCATTTGATTCTACTGTCTCACCTGGGTGTCTCAAAAACACCCTCCATCCCTTCTTCTTTGTTGATATGCACACTCATGGACTCACAGGATGTCAGACAGAGGCCAATAGCAGAGTCCAGTCCAGGTTCCACTTGTCAGCTGGGTACTTCCAGGAAAAGGTCTCTTGCAGTTTGTTGGCTCCCTGAAGCCACACAGTTAGCCATCCATGTGGTCCTTTGAGCCTACTTTGTTCTGGGTAAAGGTCATTTCCTTCCGGGCTCTTAGGTTACATACAGCAGGTCTAGTCCTCTTCTGATCTTCTGCTGTTCTAGGAAGTGTTCTGAAGTGGGTGCCTGGAGGTGCCGTAATTATGCCTGGCACAAGCTAGTCGGGGGAATGACTCTGGGGCATGCCTTAACAAATGGCAGAAAAGTTCCCAGGATAACCCTGACCTCTTTTGCAGCATTTCCGGTGTTCCTTAATGAAAACCGGGCCAAAATACCATGTGTCAGTGTTTTCAAGATGGCAAAAGCTTTTGGCCAAACTAAACTTGGGGTGTGTGTGTTTTGAAGTGGAGTGCATTTTGGTAATCGTAGTGTCCTTCCACACCAAACACGCCAATCCAGTTTGAGGCAGGCACTGTACCCACAACCAATACAGGGACAGTAGGCTGGTAGGTCTAATGCAGGGTCCTACAGTTAGTGAATAAACCAGGATTGTCATTGTATCCTGTTCTCTCCCATTCAAGTGTGCTCAAGTGGTACATGTGGCTCAACATACCTGCCCAGTAGAATTTGACTCCCTATTGTCTGAAAGGATGCCCACAGCCTCCATCCTGCATATTCTAGAGTTAAACAAAATCCTTTCAGGCCAACTTTTTGTTTGCTCATAGGAGACATTTCATTCCTTTTTTCTACACTTCAAGGCTAATCACTAGCTGGGCTCCTGCTGGAGAGCAAATCTAATGTAGCTTCCCGGAACATCAGGAAGGGAAAAGGCAACTTTCTAAAAGTTACTTTTCCTTAATATTCATTAAATATCTGATTGCCAATTGAATTGGATTTTAATATGTATTAAAATAATGGTTTAATTATTCTTGTAGCTGGTTCCATACTGAAGATATAGTATTATTTAATATTGCTTTACAGTGTTTCCCTATGGGCCATTCTGCCTTCCTACAGTTAAAATAGCTTTTGTATGCTAGTCACTAGAAGGACATGTTAATTAAAATTTCTCCATGTCCTACATTTAAATATCATGCAGCCAGCCTTGTGTGCTGTGAGACTTACATAGGGGTGACTTGTTATTATTTAGAATGGAGGGTTCTACCTGTCAAGAGGGTTTAATTTGACCGCTAGCAGCACATATTTTGCACTGTTGCAGCCAGGATACAGCTGTGGACATGAAACCATGTTTACACTGCTACTATAGTAGATGGCCCTATAGGTGCGGCAGTCCACTAGTGGCATGTAAAATACTGGAAAAACACAGTTGATGGACAGAATGTAGAACAATGTCATACATTAACCCCAGTACAAGGATCTGGGCCTAAATCCATCGTTTTTTTGCACTCCACACCACCCTGGGTTAGACACTGGCTATATGCAAATCAGCTCTGACCCTGTGCCTCATGGGAACAGTCCAGTCCGAACTACCAAGCCATGCCTTTCCCCGACCGGAATCAAGCATCCAAGGACCGGTTTCTGGCTATCAGCCTTCATCAGCCTGGATAGCTTGACTCCAGTGGTGTGGAGAGCCTGGGACTCACGTCTGAGTATACCCAGCACACTCGTGGTGAAAATTGCAAAAAACACAGTTGATGGACAGAACGTAGAACAATGTCATACATTAACCCCAGTACAAGGATCTGGGCCTAAATCCATCGTTTTTTTGCACTCCACACCACCCTGGGTACATCTTGTGCCATGTACTAGGGACTTGTAGATAAGGTAAATATGCCAATCTGACCATTTTTTAAAGGGAGAACTAACGCACATTACAAGTTAGCAGGGGTAAAATGCCCAGAGTTCTAAAGCCAGCAAAAGTATGGGGGACTACCCAAATGCAACAAATCAGGGGTGTCCACTAAGAAATGGCAGATTTCTCACATTGTACAACACGCTCCCTCTGCCCCATTTTTCAGTCTTGCTCATATCTGCTGCGTGATCTGAGGACTTCATTGGGAGAATTCTGACTCCAGGGGGATGTCCTGTGTGATATGCATGCACTACCATTCCCCCTTACTACCCATGAAGAGGTATAATCATTGTCTATGAATCAATCTTAGAATAGGCGAATTGTCCACTAACCCAGGTTGGAAATCCAAGCTAATATCGGCAGATCAAGTGGATCGTTTCCAGGAGCTGCTCTTTAAGTGTCAGGAGTGTAAAACTGTATATACAGAGGCCTCGCTCCTGGCTGAAACCAAACTGAACTCCTCAGGACTTTGTCCTTAGCAACTCTAACCTTTGTTCTTAAACACCTTTTATCTCCCATTGTGTTTTTGCTTTTGGTATGCAGACTGAGTCTTGGCTTTCTCTTACATGCACAGCTAACCTAGTGCCATCAACCTCCTTGTTGGTCCAATCTGTTTACTTAGTCCAGTTCTGTAGAACTTTGTCTAGCCCAATATGCCTTCTACAGTTAGTAAACGGTGTGTCCATTTCTACTCTGCAAATAGTGTTCCTCTATCATGGGGGTCTTCATTTCTAGTCCTGAATGCCGCCTGTTCCCTCCCTCGGGTGAGAGCCTTTAAACATTTATACAATTTATTCATTTGTATAATGCAGTTGGTTGTACCACTGTGTAGTCATGGTTAGGTCAGAATGGAAAGTTTTTTCAGACAAGGTCTGCAAACCCCCATCATGGTTTCCAAATGGCGACATACTTAGACTCCCTTGCATTCACTTTTGGCATTGGCATTTAGATAGTGGTTTTTGGACGAAAGACCAACTTGAATGAACTGTCACAATACTGTGGCTTCTAGCTTGACCTTTCAAAATGGTGCTCATAGTTCATACCTCAGTGATGAGATTTCAGAGTATAACCCCATGGTGCTGTAATGGCCCGGTTTTTGAAGTCCGCAGGTTCATTACAAACGATGCACTAACGTTCACTAAAGCATGGTGACCAACGCATGTTGAGCCACGGTGCACCGGCAACACTTTGGGTGTGCTGAGTCTGCTGTCTGGGAAAATAGACTGTGTACTATCAACATAATTTGGCCCATTTAAAATTGCTCTTGGGTGCAGACTATCATGAGGTTAAAATTTAGGGATGTGCGATTGTAGTGAATTTGCTTTAGCAACTTGTACAACCCGCTGAAAAAAAAAGATCAATCATCTGTCTGTCATGAGACAGTGGACTCAATGTATTTTTTTTCCTCTGTAGTAGACCAGCCTGTTGTACAAAATAAGAGCGTTCTGAGCTTTAATTGGTTGAACAGTTTCTACCACATGCCTTTTGCTTGGCAACAGGTGGCACCTTTTTTTATTAAGAATGGCAGACTTGAGTGGTTGGTTTTAAGAGCGAATACTGTTATCCAACTCTGAACCATGGCAGACAAGGATGTTCTTGGGACATTTTTCTAGTGCTGCTTCTGTTTCTGCTATTGATATGCACCAAGATGTCCTCTTCATTGAGGGGACATTGGCACCAGGTAACTACTCCATGGGGCTCCATTGTTTGGGAGTTGTTAAGCTATTCCCCAAGGCAAGAAGCTGAATACCAGGAGGGACACTTACAAGCTCTCCTCAGAAGCCACGCAGGAGCCAGAGAGGCCTTACGGTCGAAGTTCTAAATGAGCAGTGACAACTCCTAAAGTGAAAGTCTTAGCTGAAGTATTGGAAGGGCTAACAAGAAGGGATAATATCAAAACTCTGCTGAGTATGCTTATGCCGGTGTTTGCCAGAGGCTCAGCAGGAAAACTACCTGCACTTGGAAATATTTTCACTGTGCTGCAAGGAGAACAATGTAAGCTTATGGTGCAGAAACCAGAATCTAAGAATTAGAACTGTAGAATTGAAGATCATTATAAAAAGTGAGTGGCCACTTGCCACACCAATTTGTTAAAAAGTAAAAAATAAAAAGCAAGCGGTTGGCAGCTTGCGGCAGCTTGCAGCGGGTGGAGTGGTAGTGCCTGTGACCAACTCCAACTGTGTATGGCCTTCAGCCGTGTCCAGTGGGATTGGCTGCCTGTTGCGAGTTGGGCACAGGAAACTGCCAAAAGCCAGGCCCTTCGACCTTTAGTAGCTGTAGGCCGTGAGAAGGACTCGCCACTCACGGCTGATTGGTTCACTCTACTGTTGGATGTGATGCATCATCAAAAACCCCAGAAATTCACCGAAAAGGTAAAGTGAACTTAAGGTTAGTCTTGGTTATAACACCTGAAAATGCGTTTAAAAAGCCATAGAAGTTCACTTAAACTCCAAAGTTGTAGCGCTGTTATGAATGAAAAAACACAATCAGTTTTGGGTAGCTCAACTTGAAAAACAACCATTCAAAGTATAACGTGCACTATAACTGTAGTTACTGTGTAAGTAGTTGTTATGGTAAATCTCAAAATGGGGTTCCTGCCATTGTGAACCACACTTCCCATGAGGCCCCGTACTTGCGATCAAGCAAAAGACACACAATTGATGGACGGAATCCAGAACAAATCAAAACATTCACCCCCAGTCAAGAGATCTGGGTTAAATCCATCATTCTTTTGCTCACCATGCCACCCCAGTTTAGACCCGACCATATGCAAACCAGTCTTGACCCTGTGCGACCAGTACACCCTGGAGTCCGTGAAGGAGCTGCGGTGTGTTGGGCTCTTTGATGCATAGTGGGGCACCCCGAGACCTAGTGGAATGTGGGTTTATAGGGGAATAGGGTGGGAAGTTATTTAATTGCCTCAAATTGTAAAGCTCTCTGATATCCTTCGGAATCAAGTTCGGGCTATATAAAACTTTATAAATAAATAGGAGGCGTCATTCCAGCCCCAATCGGAGGTTCATTGAGGGAGTGCGCAAGTGGAACAGAGTGTGCACACTGGCACATAATCATTCTAATTACATTCTGCTAACACGAACCCATGTGCCACCTGCGAGCGCTTTAGCGGTTTTAGCAGCCACACATGCCTCTCAAGAGAACGTGCAGCTCTTCGACTGCATCGGTAAATCTTTTCACAGTCTGTATCATCTGGACCAGGCACCAGGGATAAATACAAGCTTCCCCAGCATTCGCTTGTCACCAGCCTGGGAGAGCTGAGGCCGAGCAGGTTCACAGAAAAATGGGACCCTTGATGTGAGTATTTGTGACACAGTTTTTTTGTTTGTCCCAAGTACCCTTGTGTGTGGTTTAACTAGAAACGCGGACACAACAGCGTTTTTATTATTTTCTTCTTGTTCCTTTTTCATTAATCTCGGCGAGGTGAACCCCACTAGAGGGCCTGCCCCCACCATCCCTTGAAGGGTAAAATGTACCCATCAGTAGGGTAAGTGCACAGGAACTACAGCATGTCACGCTAATGTTCAATTTGAATGATGCATCCCACCGCCTTCAGCAGCCTCTACCTTTACCCCATCGGTTGATGTAAACGAAGCTACGGAGAGATACACCATCTGGATAAAAGATGCATGCACATCTCTAATTAAGCCCAAACTATCTCGTCCAACACGCACAATACCATCTGCCCCTTGGTTCACCTTGGAATTAAGAGATTACAAAGTATCTTGCAAAAAACTCGAACGCCAATGGCGTACTGAATATTCACAGGCAGATAAACAAAAACTCAAATCAAGCCAAAAGATATACAAAGAAATGATCAAAAAAGCAAAAATTGAATATTTCTCTGCTAGAATTGAGGGAGCTAAAAACTCCTCCAAAGAACTTTTCCAGACGGTGACCACTTTGTCCACTCCAAATTCTGTCACTGTCCCTCCCAGTCTGGAGCTCTGCGAGACCCTCGCCAAGTACTTTTTAAATAAAGTGGAGCAAATCTTCGCAACCCTTGAACCTCATGTGGGGCTCACTCTTACCGAGGGAGCACATACGACTACGCCAACAAATCCACATAGTTTGGAATTCAGGGAATTCGGGCCAGTTACAACACAAGTAGTAAAGAAACTACTACTGAGAACCAAATCTGGCTCCCCCCGGGATCCCTGCCCAGTCTCAGTGGCTCATCTGGCAGCCGCCCCTATATCTGTCTTGCTAGCAGATTTGTTCAATAAAATGTTCAAAGAGGGAGCATATCCACTATGTTGGAAACAAGTTTCAATAGCTCCTCTGCTGAAAAAATCTAATCTAGACATTTATGACCCTAGTAGCTATCGACCCATATCTAGACTCCCTCTACCGGCCAAGCTTATTGAAAGGATCATGAACGTTCAGCTCTGTGGCTTCCTCCGATCCTCTGGGGGCTTGGACCCTGCTCAACATGGGTTTAGGGAAGGTCACAGCACCGAGTCCGCCCTCATTAAATCCACTGAGGAAATCAGGAAGGTGATGGATGCTGGAGGACGGGCAGTCCTGGTGCTCCTGGACCTATCCGCAGCCTTTGATACGGTCCACCATGACATTCTATTGGACCGTCTTGAGGGCTGCGGAATCCAAGGAGTCGCATTGACCATGCTGAAATCCTTTCTAGCAGACAGGATACAAGTGGTGGCCATGGGAGATTTTGAATCAAGCCATTTTACCCTTCCAGGAGGGGTTCCTCAGGGCTCCTCCCTGAGCCCTACCCTATTTAATGTTTATGTTACCTCCCTCGCCCCGGTGATTCGTTCTTTTGGCTTCGAATTAACATCGTATGCAGATGATACTCAAATTGTGGTATCTCTGCTCCCGGGGCGAGAGGAAGGAATTGCGGCCAGATTCCAGGATTGCATGATGGGAGTAAGTTCATGGATGGCTAAGAACTGCCTTAAATTGAATTCCTCTAAAACTGAGGTTCTTCTCTTTGGAAATGTGACCAATCTCTGGACCCCTGACTGGTGGCCTCACGAAATGGGAGCCCTACCCATTCCAGCCACTACAGTAAAAAACCTGGGGGTAATTATTGACTCCCAACTCTCCTTTAAAGCACAGGCTAATGCCTTATCATCCTCCATTCACTGGATAATAAAAACTATTAGGAAAATCCTTCCTTTCCTCTCCAGTGATAGCAGGAAAACGGTGGTGACAGCACTTGTGCTGTCTCGCCTTGACTACTGCAATAGCATGTATCTGGAGGCCCAGCAGGGAGTTCTGAACAAATTGCAAACGCTACAAAATGCTGCTGCCCGACTGATTACTGGTCTACCTAAGTTTGCATCGGTAGCTCAGGAATTAAAAAATCTACACTGGCTTCCAATATGGAAACGTATCATGTTTAAGGCTCTTTGTATGGTATTCAAGGCAGTAAATGGAATAGGTCCATCCTTCCTTCAAGAACACCTCCAACTGTACAAACCAGGGCGACAACTAAGATCTGCTAATAAAAGCCTGGTCATGACTAACCGTATTAGGAAAGCCCACGGAGCATCTAACATCTGGAATGAATTGCCTCTCGCCCTAAAACAAAGCAATGATCTCCTGACCTTCAGGAAAAATATCAAAACATGGCTTTTTAACCTCCAGTAACTTTCTTTGCCTCTTGGAGATAATGTATCGTTTCAGCGCCAGGACACCGCCCGGTAACAGCGCGCTCAACAAATGGTAAAAATAAATAAAATAAATAAATAAATTCAGCCATAGTCATATTATTGTGTAATCTTTATCATCTAATGGTATTCATAACTGGTTATATGTGTAGTAGGTGGTGTGATACTGAAACTTGAGTGAAGAGGTAACAGCACCATAATTTTGTCTAGAAATACATGTGAAAAAAATCATGGCATGTACAAATTTATATTCTGCGCCACAAGGAGTGAGACACCTAAAGTGTTAGAACGCAGCATTCACAGCCATCAGTATTGAGGCACTTCACGTCAGAGGGTGATGAGCCATCTATTACAATACACGCTGTGGCATTAATTCTCCATGCCATATACTGTTTTATCTTTTAGGTACTTCCGAAAATGAACATAGTTATTGCTTGCTCAAATAATTTTGGCCTGCATGCCCCATATCCTCATAGGACATAATTAGCATAAAACAAAGCAATCTTTTCCCTTTTTCCCGCCTCTGAACTACTTGGAATGCTTCTAGCAAAGACTCTGGATGAGTCTTTTTTGGAAAGATTGATTAGACTGAAGCTTGGTTAGTATAGGCTGTTTTCCTTTCTTCCAGCATTTTGAGCTATACATTTAATTTCCAGCCAGATGAAAACAAGGAGAGCAGTGTGAAAAAGAATGGAAAAGTTGTTATCTTAATCATTTTGATACTTTGTGTGCCTGTTCGCTGTTCCTCCTTTTATAAGATCAATCCAGTCATCCTCTCAATTTTAATGTAAGGGCTTGAGCTCACTCGTTCAGAGAGACTTATGCACATGGGCTTAATTACTCTAGTCCTATGCAGCTCGGCAAATTCTCTTCCAGTTACAAAGGCACATCAAAATTAGCCTTCGGAAAACCAGAATGACTGATGGCTATTTTCCCTAAATATAATGGCTTTCAACCTTTTGCTGTAAATAAATGCATTGTTGTTGTTAGGTAGGAAACGTGTTTGAGGCATATGAGCTGTAGGTTGTATACTTTAGCATAGATCGCCATCTGGTGTTGGGCTCGGATGTTTGTTTTTGTTGAAGTCTTTGTTAGTCACGAGATAGGTGACTTCTCCTTATGGTGACAGTGCGCATGGGCATCGACTCCATCCCCAGATTGTTTTCTTCCGCCATCATGTTCGGATATGACTTGCTGCGCTCCGGGTCGGTGTCGTTATCGAAACCCCCTTCGACGCGCAATCACCTACCACTCGACGGTATTGTCTCGATCGCGTTTCCCTTTTCAGCGAGCATCTTCTACCATCGAAAAAACTTCGATAAACTTGGCGTGGGCCATTGGGCCTACCTGCGCAGATTCAGACTGAAGTCGATGGAATGTACTCCCTTCAAGAAATGACCCCCGTGTGGTGCTAAATTACCACACTCTGACCTACACCCAGTGCGTAATCTCTGCCTCTCTCCGGGGCATCGAGAGGATACCTGTGAGGCTTTTCTATCTTTCAAGTCTAAGAAGAGCATTCGTGATGGTCGGGCTTGACGCCACGAAATGTCCAGAGGAAGCGGCTCTATTCAGGACATCTTCCATCCAGGCCCGACAGCCTTCCGGAACAATCCCAGGAAGAACCGGTCTCATTCTCCACAGATGACTACGACGCAGAAGACTAAGTCACCCCAGCTCAGCGGACTGTGAGTACCTAGACCCCTGCCCCACCCAAGCCCATGCCAGACACTCCAATACCAACTTTGCCTCACGGCCTAGGTCCACACTGGTCGAAAATTTCAGATGTCTTGTCCTCTTGCTCGGCTATGAAAAACAAAGACTAGCCTTCCGGCTTGGGCTCGAGCCAACCACACTCTGGTACCGAAAAAACCATGTGCGGCATCGAAGTCCAAGGCTGCCAATATGCCACGCCCTCAATCGGCACCGCAAAACCCTCCAGCACCGAAACAGCTGAAGTACAAGACCTCAAAGCTGAAGCAAAAGGTAAAAACTTGGACACCGAAAACATCGGAGCCGAAACAATCCAAGGAAACCACTTCTATGCCTAAACTCCGACGCAAAAGACTCCGGAGCCGAAACAACCGACACCGAAGTCTTCGGAACCACAAAAGGCATCTACACCGGACACTATCCTGAGCCTGAACAGACTCCTCATAGGGATAAATCTTCGGCACCGTAAAAACACCGTCTTCGAAGAACTTTTTGTCCCAGATCCAAACCAAAAAACAATTTATATCCACCCAAAGGTTGGTCATATTCTCTCCCAATAACCTACAAAAAGGAAACTGGACCATTTGCAAAATTCACCGGTTCCGGCTAAAAGAATGGACATGGACACTAACACCTCTCCAGCCCCTAAACCGCCTCTCCCCCCCCCCCCCCCCCCCCTTATTTATCCCAATTTACTTATTTCACCAGTACACACGTTCCACTCTCACAACCAGAGGATAGTGATAATGGAGATAGGGACGGACAAGGGGATGATAACAAAATCCCACAATGAGACAATCATGACCATTATTATCCCCCACAGGAGCCAGATCCATGGATGGACTGACACAGATCTTGACTTAACAGACCCAGATCTTTATCCCTCTAGGCCATCCTCACTAGACTATGATGTAGGTTTTGTCCAACTAATCAATAGGGCCGCAACATATCACGGAGTAAATCTACATTCTGACCCTGTAGAGGAGGATTTTCTCTTAGAAACTTTTGCTCAGCCACAAAAAACCTTACACATCCTACCAATGTTAAAAGGGCTCATTAGACACGCACCAGAAGTGTTTAAGGGCCCCATTGGGACTAGGGTTCTTAACCCAAGGATAGACAAGAAATACAAAGCTTCTCCTAGTGACCCCATATACATTAAGGGACAGCTTCCTTTAGATTTCCTATTAGTAGCTAATGCACAAAAGGGCTAACTCTCAAGGTTCAGGTGACGCCCCGCCCCCAAATAAAGATTCCAAATTATTAGACGCGTCAGGCAAACGTGTGGCGTCTCAAGGTGCAAACTATTGGAAAATAGCCAATACACAAGCTCTCTTGGCAAGGTACGATAGGGCTCACTACGATAAGCTAGAAAAACGAATTCAACACCTTCCAGAGCAATACAAACACCAGGCCAATGACCTCATACAGGCAGGCTAATTCATCACGAACACATCAATCAAATGTGCTCTAGACGCCGCGGACACCGTGTCCCGCGCAGTCAATACTAGCGTATTGTTATGCAGGCATGCTTGGCTCAGGATATCGGGATTTAAACAGGAGGTGCAAACCAGTATCCTTAATCAGCCCTTCGACCAAGAGCAACTCTTTGGCCCTGCAGTGGACACATCTTTAGAAAAGATTTAAAAGGACACTGAAACTACTAAGTCTACGGAAGCCTTTTCTTCTAGAGGCTCCTTTCGACGCTCCTTCTATAGGGCTGGCTCAAAAACCAATACACCAGAGCACCCATACTCCTCTTACAAAAGCCCCATTCAGTGCTCCTTTTCCAAAGGAGACTTTAGGAGAGGTTGCAGGGGTAACAACAACAAGGGCAGAGACTGGGGTAATGACACCCGCAGCTCACCTACCTCCAAGCAGTGACTTCCCTGCACTTTCCCAACCACTCAACACCTGTCTGGGGCCTCCTTTCACAGTTCCTACCTGTCTGGAATTCCATCACTATTATTTAACAAGGAGTGGAACCTTCGGTGGACAATTTTTAACGGGGTCCAGTGTGTTTGTCCAATTCACTAGCAACAAAGAAAGTACACACAGTTCCCCGGGAGGACTGGATAGAAGGGAAAGAGTGTGTGGCGTGGAGTAGAAGCAAAAAGCCAAGAGGGAAGGGAAGGGGAAATTCCCTCTTGGGAACTAGAACCCTCACACACCCAGCAAGCTAGGTGTCATGCTTCATCATATGGGCCCTTCTCCTCGTCGGACTGGCGCTGCAATGTCAGAAGGGCACCCGCGAAGGGGCTCTTTAGCGGAGATCTTTTGTTCCAGCCATATGGTGCATGCGTGTGAGAGGGTAGGTGAATGTGTAGTCGTGACTAAGTGGTGATTGATTAAAAAAAGGTGGGTTAGTCCACAAGGGACTTTAACATGGCTAACTCCCTTGATTAAAATGATGGGAGGGGAGATAGATGATACGGTTATATGTGGCAAAGATATCTGCAACCCTCAGTTTAGGTCGACATGTTTCATGCTAAACTAGCAATTCCTCAGGACCTTGGTGCTCGTACTATACAGTGAAATTAAAAACTTCATACAACCTTGGGTCTTAAGGTCTGTAGTGGGACATGCCAATTGGTCCTGCCTTGAGTAATGCAACCCTAAGCAAATCCCCAAGGTACTTCTCAGTCTGCTCTGTGGGACCTGCACAGAAGAGTCGGGAATCCAAGCGGTGTGCGGTCTCTGCCTGCAAACCTACCCCCACGCGTTATCCGGACGGGATCTGGAGCAGCTGGTATTCCATCACCACAGACAGGTGGCCGAGACAAATTATCCAGTATGGTTACTGCCTGGAACTCACTCCCACACACTCCTCCCAAACATCGTCCAATGTCCACCGAACATTTGACTTTCCTCAAACAGGAAATACTCTCTCTCTCTACTACAAAAAAATGCAATAGAACCAGTCCCCTTACCCCAACAGGGCACGGGGATTTATTTACTCTACTTTCTGATTCCAAAAGAGGATGACTCTCTCAGGCCAATATTAAACGTCAGACCCCTAAACCTCTACATCCAATCAGACCACTTCCACATGGTCCCTCTCCAACAGGTGCTCCCACTACTTCAACAAGGAGACTTCTTCTCCACTCTGGATCTAAAGGACGCTTACTTTCATATTCCTATTCACCCCTCTCACAGAAAGTCTCCCAGGTTCACGGTGGACAGACATTATCAGTTCAAAGTTTTTCCATTCGGAGTAACCACGGCACCTAGAGTCTTCACCAAATGCATTGTAGTGGTAGCGGCTAATTTAAGAAGGCAACACATTCATGTGTTCCCTTATCTGGATGACTGGCTCATAAAAGCCAAATCTCACAACAGTTGTGTACTGAATACACACAAAACTATCCATCTACTCCACGACTTAGGTTTCACATTAAACCTCGACAAATCTCACCCTCCGCCATCCAACATACAACAGTATCTAAGGGCTACTCTAGACACCTCCAAAGCTCCAGCATACCCCAATCCCTGCAGGATCACTCATTGCAGGCTCTATTACAATTTCGGCCTCAACACTCGTTGCCAGCTCTAGTGTTTATTCAGTTAAAATGGGATGATGGCTTCTTGCATCCTCATCGTCCTTTATGCAAGACTCCAGATGCGTCCCTTACAGGAATGTTTCTCTCATCATTGGAACCAGGCTCAAGGTCAGCTGACAGATCTGGTGTTGGTGGACGGCCGCACACATCGCTCTCTGCAGTGGTGGAATGCACAAAACCTTTCCAAAGGACGGCTGTTCCTAGACCCGGTTCCACAGATAGTACTAACAGACGCGTCGCTCTCCGGCTGGGGAGCTCATCTACAAAGTCAAACTGTTCAGGGCTTATGAACCCCTCGACAGAAACAACTCCACATAAATCACCAGGAGCTACTAGCAATCTTCTAGCACTAAAGTCTTTCCAACTTTTGCTACTAGGCAAAGCCGTCCTAATACGTACAGACAACATGACAGCAGTGTATTACATTCAAAAGCAGGGGGAGACACACACTCCAACTTTCACGCCTTGTGCAAACTCTATGGAGATGGACTATTCCTCAAAAGATATACCTCCTCGCGGAACATCTCCCGGGAGTACACAATCAGATTGCGGATCTGCTCAGTCGACACACACAACATATCCATGAATGGGAACTTCATCCTCAAGTTCTTCTTCCATTCTTTCAAATGTGGGGACACCCAGACATAGATCTGTTAGCCACACATCACTGCCCAAACTTCGCCTCCAGGTCTCCACACCCATTGTCCAAAGGCAATGCGCTCTGGATGAACTGGTCAGGGAAATTTGCTTACGCTTTTCGGACTCTCTCACTCATTCTGTTAGTGGTTCGGAAACTCAAACAGCATTCCCTCACAATGATCCTAGTTGCTCCAACATGGACCTGACAACCATGGTTCACAACCCTCTTGGAACTATCAGTAGTTCTGCATCAAAAGCTACGCCTCTCACCCAAACTTATTACACAGAACCATGGCGAGATAAGACATCCAGATCCCAATCAACTCAATCTTGCGATCTGGCTCCTGAGGTCCTAGTTGGGCTACCTCAATCTCCTACCAGATTGTATGAATGTCGTCACAGAAGCTAGACGTCTTACCACATGAGAATGCTATGCAGCAAAGTGGAAGCGATATGTTGTTTATTGTACGGATAACAAAATCGACCCACTAGATGCTTCCATTAAAAACATTATCTGTTATCTCTTGCATCTACAACAATGTAATTTGGCATATACATCTATATGGCTACATCTATCTACAATAGCAGCTTACCTCCAAAACAGACAACACTTGTCTTTATTTCGAGTTCCTGCTAACAAAGCGTTTATGGAAGGACTTAAAAGAATAATTCCACCTAGAGTTCCACCTTCCCCAACCAGGAACCTCAATATTGTCCTTACCAGGCTCATGGGTCCCCCATTTGAACCTCTACACAAATGTGAGTTACAATTCCTCACTTAGAATGTTGCCTTCCTGGTAGCTATCACATCCCTCAGAAGAGTTGGTGAACGCTAGGCATTAACCATACTGGAACCATTTTTGCAAATGCATCATAGTAAAGTGATTCTTAGACCTAACCCAAAATTTCTACCAAAGGTAGTTTCTACCTTCCACGTTAATCAGTCTGTTGAACTCAGTTTTTTTCCCTCAACCAGACTATGGTAGAACGTGCTTTTCACACACTAGACGTATAAAGGGCGTTACTACACTACAGAGAAAGAACAAAATATTTCAGAAAGACTGAACAACTCTTTGTATCTTTCTCAACATCTCAAAAGGGCAATCCCATTTCAAAAACAGGAAATTGATTGTTAAGTGCTTCCAAATATGCTATCTCAAAGCTAAATGCACACTAACCATTCCCTCTAGAGCTCATTCCACACGCAAACTAAGGGTTTCTATAGCTTTCTTAGGGAACATTCCCCTAGATGACATCTGCAAAGCAGAAACTTGGGCTACACCACACTCTTTCACTAAACACTATTGTTTAGATGTGCAAGCAAAACAACAAGCGAGTGTGGTCCAGGCTGTATTGAGAACACTTTTTCCAGACCACTGCAACGGATACAGGTTGCCACCGATAAAGAGGAAAACTGCTATATAGTCTGCTAAAGTGTACAATCTGCAGCTCATATGCCTCAAACGGAAACTGCTACTTACCAGTATGCATCTGTTGGCATGTAGAGCTGTAAGGTTGTATATGCCCACCCACCTCCTCGGATACCTTTATCCGTTGCAGTATTCTCTTACTCAAATACATTACACATGGACATCCTTTTCTACTTTCCTACTAACTCCATCATTACCCTTCATGGCGAAAAACAATAAGGAGTCACCGCCTATCTCGTGACTAACTAAGACTTCGACAAAAACAAACTGCAAACATCCGAGCCCAAAACCAGATGGTGATCTATGCTAAAGTATACAGCTCTACATGCCAAGAACAGATGCATACTGATAAGTAGCATTTTCCTTAGTGTTTCAAACAGTCTGGCCCTGGTAGTGAACAACGTGCTATTGAATGCTTGATTCATCTCACAGTTTTGTTTCTTTTCTTATTGTTTCAGAATTTTGCAAAGAATATATTTGCAATTCTTCAGTCTGTAAAAGCTAGAGAAGAAGGTCGTGTACCTGAACAGAGGCCAGTACCAGCCATTGCACCAGCGGTAAGACTTTGTGTATGAAATATGTATGTAGTACAGTCCTATAAGGGTGTTTAGTTCATTTACAGCCCACTTTTTTATTTATAAAGTTTGTACAAATGACCTTTTTGTCTCGAATTGTACAATTTGTGACTAAAGGGGTTGCATTTCATAGACGAAAACAAGTTACTTACCTGTAATTTTGGTTCTCCAGTATTGGGAACTTTCATAGATTCCCATCGCTTGTATCCTTCCCAGTCGTCGAGATGGGAGTTCTTTGTAAATAAAAAAAAATACCATAGAAATAGGTACAAAAAAAGAATAAGGCCTAGGCCTCATCTCGTTTTGTAGCATATCCAACTATTTTTGTAAAAGAGACCAAATAAAATGAACAGCCAATCAGAACAGCCTCACCCCATAGAACCCTCCTGAGAGAGCCTCAGATTTTCGTAGCTGTTGTGTAACAGTATAACAGAAGATGCTGAAGGCTGAGCTTTCCCAGAGGTGGAGAGTTGGATCATGGGAATCGATGAAAGTTACCAATATTGGAGAACCAAAGTTACAGTTAAGTAACTTGTTTTCTCACTCCAGTATTGGAACTTTCATAGATTCCCATTGCTTGTATCAGAATAGCTAGCAGTCAGAAAGCACATTTTGTGTAACAATACAATGTTATAAAACCTTGCAAGATTCATCACGTTCAGTAGAGATACAAATTATCCATAGAGAATTGGTAAACAAACAGTAATTTAACATCAGAGAAGAAATAGTAAGAGCATCTAGACTTACAAAATGTGCAAATAGCCAATAAAAAGGAAGGAGGGTTAGAAGGGAAAGCTTACCACTCCTTGAAAAAGGTTCCACAGGACTGCCTGCCCCACTGCAGCGTCACTACGTGTGGATGAGTCCAAGCAGTAATACCATGTGAAGGTATGGGTACTGCTCCAAGTCGCTGCTCTGCAAATGTCCTTGATAGGCACTCCGGCGAAGAGAGCAACTGAAGAAGACATAGCTCTCGTAGAGTGCACCCGGACCTCTCCCTGGAGGAGCTTGCCAGCTGCTTGGTGACAAAATTGCATTGCGGTGTCAATTCATCGAGCAATACCCTGCTTTGACAGAGGGAAACTTTTGCCAGGAGCACTGAAAGCCACAAAGTGCTGTGTTGAACTTCTGAAGTCTTTGGTACTTTGAAGATAAAACTTCAGACATCATTGAACGTCCAGAGAGTGAAGAGCCCTCTCCGCTGGACTAATGGGTCGAGGAAAAAAGGATTTGAGAATAACTGGTTCATTCAAGTGAAAGTCTGAAGGCACCTTAGGGATAAATTTGGGATTCGTTCTCAGAATCAAAGTCTCTCTTTTAGACTGTAAGAACGGTTCTTGAATAGTGAGAGCATGCAGTTCACCTACCCTTCTGGCAGATATTAAGGCGAGAAGGAGGGCCACCTTCCATGAGAGGAATTTAAGGTCTGCCCTATGAATCTGTTTAAAAGGCGGCCTCATGAGTTGAGTAAGAACTAAGTTAAGCTGCCACAGAGGAGGTGGAGGCCTAACTGGTGCGAAAACTCAAAAAAGTTATTTAAGAAGTTGCTTCGAAATCCTTAACCAGAGGGAAGGTCCAGAGGAAGTCTGTCTGAATCTAGAGAATTCCGCAAGGTGCACTTTGATAGAAGAATGAGCGAGACCTGATTTAGCCAATGCCAGAATGTACGGCAAAATCTGATGAGGAGCAGAAGAGTAAGGATTAATCTTTTCTTGCTGGCACCAAAGGCAGAAACGCTTCCATTTTAAGCAATATGTCTTATTTGTACTCGGGGCTCGAGCAAGCACCTCTCTACATTCTGACTAGATATTCAGGTCCTGAAATTCTCAGTGCTCAGGATCCATGCTGATAACTGAAGAAATCTCGGATCCCGGTGTACCACCTGGCCCTGGGACATCGTCCGCAGGGAAGGAATTGGGCGCAGATTAACTGGACGGTCCAGGGAGAGTAGAAGAAGCTCTGTAGACCAAAATTGGCGGAGCCACGCAAGGGCAACCAGAATCCTTCTTCAGGGTTCCGCCTTAAGCTTCCAGAAAAGTCTGGGAATTAGTGGGATCAGAGGAAAAGAGTAAACCCAGGCGCCTGACCAGTCCATCGAAAGCACATTCCCCAAAGATCCTGGATGGTGATGCCTGCTTGTGTAGAGTTGTAATTTTTTGTTCTCTGGAGTGGCAAAGAGATCTATGGGCGGAGTGACCCAGACTGAAAATCTCTTCCAGAATGTCCTGGTCTAATTCCCACTCAGGCTCACTGATTCAGGCGACTGAGCGTGTTCGCTGTTTTGTTGAGGGCACCTGGAAGATGCTCCTCTGAGAGCTATACCTCCTGCTGTATTGCCCATTCCCAAATTTCCTGAGCTTCTTTGGATGGTCGACGAGACCTTGCACCTCCCTGCTTGTTTACGTAATGCATGGCCATCGTGTTGTCCGTGCGGACCAGGACAGAGGATCGTTGAATCCATGGAAGGAAGGCAAGTGGAGCTCCAACAGATTGATGTGGAGTAGGCCATGCTGGAGAAGCCAGCGGCCGCTTACCTGAAGGTCTTGTAAGATTGATCCCCAGCCTTCTAGTGAGGCGTCTGTTATTTGAGGAGCTGGGGTGACCCTGAAGGGGAGGCCCTTAGATATATTGTCCTTTATCGTCCACCACATTGCAGCCTCGTTCATAGGTGTTTGTGGTCTTGTCTTCGAAAGAGCCTTTTGTCTAGCGCCACTGGAAATCCAGTTGTTTCTGGAGGGGGCGCATTTGCAACCTGCAATGGGGAATTAAAGAAATGCAGGATGAGATTCACCCCAGAAGGGACTTGTAGAGGCGAACTGAAAGGGACCCTCTTTGTTGCAACTGATGAGCAGAGGTTATCAGCTTTGTTTGTCTTTACTTTGAAGGAAAAGCTTTGCAGCAAGATGTCCAGAATGGCCCCCAAGAACCGGGCCAACTTGGAAAGCACAGGACTGACTTTTCAATGTTGAGCTGGAGCCCTAGGTGACGGAAAGCTGTGTGCATGTCCTGACAGCCTCTTCTGCTGCGTGATGATACGGAGCTTTTAGCAACCAGTGGCCGAGGGAAGGAAAGACCTGGATCTTCTGTTTCCTGAGAAATGCTGAGAGAGGGGCTAGAACCTTTGTGAAAATCTGCAGAGCGGATCAGAGTCCAAAAGGCAGGATCTTGAAAGTGGCTCTAGGCTACTGTAAAGTGTAAAAACTTCCTGTGGATGGGGACATGAAAGTATGCGTCCTCAAGGTCCAGAGTGGCCATGTAATCTCCCAGATTGATGCACCGCAAAATGTCCTGTAAGGAGACCAACCGAAACAAGAGCTTGATGAGATGTGTTTAGCTCCCTCAGGTCTAAAATGGGGTGCCATTTGTGTACGGTCTTTTGAACAAGAAAAAAACGGGAATAGAATCCTTCTCCCCGTTGGGATCGAGGGACCGGTAGTATCGCTCGTTTGAGGAGTAGTTGGTCTGCCTCCAGGTGTAGAAGATGTAGTTGTTTGGATTCAGTGGCGCTAGGGACTTTGGATGGCGGTTGATGATGAAACTCCAGAGTATGGCCTGACAGAACTATATACAGAACCCATCAATCTGATGTTATTAGTTGCCAGTTGTGAAAGTTTTGAGATATCCTGCCCCCCACTGGTGTTACAGGGGACAAAGGAACAGTAGGAAGAGCCAAGTACCTGCTACTGGCGCTTAAAGGAATCCCTCCCCTGGTGCCCTTGTCATCCTCTAGATGATCAACGAGAGAAAGAAGACTGGCCTTGTCACTGAGAATATTGCGGCTGGTATGATTGAGAAGGCTGCGAGTAAGAGGAATAGCGCTGCTGCTGATATCCACCTGTGTAGAAGGGAAAGCCTCTACCCCTAGCTCCACATAAGGGGACCTTGCGGTATTAAGAGTCCCAAGGGATTTTGCAGTTTCTGCGTCCTTTTTTATATGCTGCAGCCCATCAATGTGATTCCCAAAGAGTGCCTCACTGTCAAAGCGAAGGTCCAAGATCTTATTTTGGACTTGAGGCCGGAACCAAGTAGCACAAAGCCAGCCTTGACGCCGAAGTACTGCTGCCCCCGCTAGGGAAAGGAAAGCTGTAGTGGCAATATCCATTGCGCAGTTAATTATCTCCGAAGATGTTCTCTCTCCGTCCTGAAGGATCTTCTTAGCTTCCACTTTAGATTCTTCTGGCAGCTGGTCCAGATAAGGAGACAGATCACATCACATCTGGCGATCATACCTTCTGAGGATTGCCAAGGTGTTGGCTGCTCTGACAAGGAGGCTAGACATAGAAGAAAACCTCTTCTCAGCATTATCCACCCGCCTGCCCTCTTTATCCTGTGGTGTAGTGAGAGGGGCCGTCGGATTTTTAGACTTTCTCTGGGCCGCTTGAGAAATTACGGAATATGGTTTAGGCTGGCTGACAAGACTAGCAGGCTATCCTCCGGGTCTTGTACTTCTTTTCCAGACGAGGAAACAAAGGTATGACTGTGGCAGGCAACTTCATACTCTTTGGCCCTTCATCCCAGACGTGACCCACAATAGAAATAGAGTGGACTACCTTTTAGTACGGTTCTTTAAAGTCATATAAGAAACATTCACAGATGGAATGGGCAGATAGAAACGCTTAGAAGCTCTCTACATTAGATTATGAAAGCCCCCAATATCTCTGCAGGAGGGGAATCTGCCGGTTCTGGAATGGGAGAGGCGGGATCCTGAATGATGTAGTCATCCCATTCCCTGTTAGGATCCGGAATAGTCTGTTTCCCCTGGTCATCAGATGTATCATCCTGGGCAGTAACCACCATTTGTTGTGGTTCAGGTAACTCCGGCAAGGAAGGTTGAGGAGGAAGCTGAGGTGTAACCGGATGAGAAAATGGAGTAGGAGGCACTTGCACTGTTTCTTGGGCAGGAGATTGTGTAGGAAATCTCCTTCTGTAATCAGATGGCATGAACTGCAAGTTGGGAATGAGTTAAGATGGCATACAGACCATCTCGTGTTGATATTGCTCCTGAGACCTTAATTGTGGTTCATATTGTTGCTGCTCCATGTAGTACTCGTCTGAGTCTTGATATTTGACATGCAGCTGTGATGGGCTAACAGCAGCACCGTAAGGACTGTCATCGTCTTCAGAAAACTCCTCTTCTAAAAGGAGAGCTGGAGGCAGAGGTGTCCCTTTTAGGAGAGAAGTCATTTCTTGTGTAATGTGACGTCTCCGTATCGAATTTGACACATATTGTATCGGCGACGAGGTCGTCGGCGGAGCCGCCGCTGACTGTTTTAGTCATCAACGGGGAGAGGGCTACCGTCGACGGGACAGTTGTTGAGGCCGTCGTCTTGATCAAGCTGGAAGCTGTCATCGCCTTCGACGTGGTTGCCGTCTACACCATCACCGTCGTCATCTTTGTCGAAGTGGACATCGTCAGAGTAGACGTCAACGACAGGGTGAATTGGACATCTGCGTGTGGCAAAGTCATCGACACCTATCCCTTCAAAGCTGGTGGAGACGAGGAAACTCTCGTAGATGAGCCCATCGACGGAGCCAAAGTATACACCGGTAAAGTCGTCAGCAGAATCGATGTAGAGGACGAGTGAAATTTTCTCTGTACGTTTTTTAAATATTTTAGCCTTCTCAGAAGGAGGAGAAGAAGTAAAAGGCACATAGCTTGTCTTCCTTTCAAGTGCCACTTCTGAAACAAGTCCTTCCCTCTCCTTTACACCTCGGTTTGGAGATTTGATGGGACTACTCCTATCAGACCTATGAGAGGTCTTTTGTAAGGCTTTTGAACGGGGGCGTCTGAAGGTGAAGACCTACCCCTTTTTGAGACTTCCTCCGTGAAGTAGCCGATGAAGCGGCATCACTGTCACTGGAGACAGGATCTTTCCGTGATTTTAGTTTCTGGAGCCAAGTGAGCAGACATCCCTCACGGTCCTGCAAGGTCTTGGTGGAGAAGGTCCGACCTATTTTGTAGTCAGTAGCTTTGTGCTTAGGATGCAAACAATAAATAGTCTTTGTTTGTCCTCCACATAAAGTCTCTTCTTGGAGCAGGTGGCACAAGCTTTGAAAAGAGCCTTCTTCTCCTTGTCTTTTCATGGTCGTTAAAGGTGATCCATGGTAGAGGCTATTGGCGTAATCGAGTTTGGACAGAACAAGGGAGATGGTAGCTTGGACCTTGTGTGGAAATCCCAAATGAGGGAAAATTTGTCACAGCGTCTTTATAGTAGCAAAGCTTGAGCTTGCTAGGTTATCCACTTGGGCATTCATTGACAGCTTGGAGTCCATGGTCATTCCGAGGTTTCTTACTTCCTTCGAAACTTTAGGCAGTGATCCCAGTTCATCAGGCTATGCGGCAAGCGGGTTGTAATGTTTCCAGTCGCCACCCGTGAGTATTTCAGTTTTTGAAGCATTCAATTTGAGATGGCTCCAGGTCATCCACTGATCCACGGCTCTGAGACAGCTGAAAATTGGTGATTTTCCAATGGTTTTGGGGCATTCCAGTTGAAGGAGTATTTGCTTGTCATCTGCATAGTTATAGCACGTGTGGTGAAATTTATTGATCAGTACTGGTAATGACTTCATGTAGATGTTGAAAAGCATGGGCGAGGTGATAGAACATTTACGGACCCCTGCTTTTGTGGCGTATGGTTTGGACGAGAAAGGTGTGGTATGGATGACATTAGTTCTGTTTCTAAGCTAGGACGCTATCCAGTCTAAAGCAGTTCCCCTCTATGCCGGCTTCATAGAGTTTTTGTTTCAGAGTGTCATGGTCAACCGTGTCAAAGGCAGCTGAGAGGTCCAAGAGGAGTAGCGCATCAACCCCGTTGCGGTCAACTGTATTCTTTAGGTCATCCCAGATGGCAAGGAGAGCAGATTCAGTGCCTCTTCCCAGACGGAATCCTGTTTGGAAGTCTGAAAGTATGTCATTCGCTTCAATGAATTGTGACATCTGGGCGAACGCTGCTCTTTCTATCAGTTTGCCCAGGAACGGTCCATTTGTAATGGGTCTGTAGTCAGTCAAGTCAAAAAGATTTATATAGCGCGCTACATACCCGGAGGGTCTCAAGGCGCTTGAAGAAGGGTGGGGACTTATTTGTCGAATATCCAAGTTTTAAGTTGCTTTCTGAATGCTAGATGGTTCTGCGTGAGACGAAGGTGAGTGGGGAGTGAGTTCCAGGTTTTAGCTGCGAGGTAGGAAAAGGATCTACCTCCCATGGTGGTTTTATTGATGCGAGGAACGGTAGCAAGGGCTTGGTTGGAGGATCGTAGCTGACGGGAGGGGGTGTAGAAGGAAAGACGTGTGTTGAGGCATTCGGGTCCAATTTCATAAAGTGCTTTGTGTGCGTGGGTTAGGAGTCGGAAAGTAATCCTCTTATTGACGGGGAGCCAGTGGAGGTTTTTCAGGTGACTAGAGATGTGGTCTTTACGCGGGATGTCTAGTATGAGTCTGGCTGATGCGTTCTGGATGCGTTGGAGTTTATTCTGGAGTTTTGCGGTGATACCGGCGTATAGGGTGTTTCCGTAGTCCAGGCGGCTTGTGACCAGTGCATGGGTGACCGTTTTTCTGGTATCGGTGGGGATCCAGCGAAATGTTTTTTGGAGCATGCGAAGAATGTTGAAGCAAGAGGATGAGACGGCGTTTACTTGTCTGTTCATAGAGAGTGAGGAGTCCAGGATGACGTCCAGGTTCCGTGCGTGGTCCGTCGGGATGGGAGCTTTTCCAAGGGCCTCTGGCCACCAAGAGTCGTCCCAGGCGAAGGGGGAGGTACCTAAGATAAGGACTTCTGTTTTGTCTGAGTTCAGTTTCAGACGGCTATGATTCATATACTCGGCTACTTCTTTCATTCCTTCATGTAGGTTAGTTTTGGCGGTATTAGGGTCTTTGGTGAGTGATAGGATCAGTTGAGTGTCATCCGCGTAGGAGATGATGTTGAGGTTGTGTTGGCGAGCGATGGCCGCGAGGGGGCTCATGTATACGTTGAAGAGGGTGGGGCTGAGTGAGGACCCTTGGGGTACGCCGCAGATGACTTCAGTGGCCTCTGAGTTGAATGGTCGGAGGCGTACTCTCTGGGTTCTTCCGGTTAGGAACGAGGTGATCCATTCCAGTGCTTTTCCTTGTTTTCTGATGTTTCTGAGGCGCTGTAGAAGGGTGCTATGGCAGACTGTGTCGAAGGCTGCGGAGAGGTCGAGGAGGATGAGGGCGACTGTGTCTCCATTGTCCAGTAGAGTTCGAATGTCATCTGTTGCTGCGATGAGGGCGGTTTCGGTGCTGTGCTTGGCTCGGAAGCCGGACTGTGAGGAGTCGATGGATTTGTTTGTTTCGAGGAAGGCGGCGAGCTGGTTGTTGACAGCTTTCTCGATGACTTTGGCTGGGAATGGAAGGAGCGAGATAGGGCGGTAGTTTTTGAGTTCGGTGGGGTCAGCTGTGGGTTTTTTCAGAAGGGCGCTGAGTTCTGCGTGTTTCCAGCTTTCCGGGAAGGTGGCGGAGTTGAGGGAGCAGTTGATGACGTCTCGAAGGTGTGGTGCTATGGTGGAGTCTGCTTTGTTGAAGATGTGGTGAGGGCAGGGGTCTGTGGGGGATCCTGAGTGGATGGAGTTCATCAGGCGGATGGTGTCAGTGGAGATTGGGTTCCATTCATTAAGGATATTCAAGGGGGGTGAAGGTCCTGTAGAAGGTTGGGTGGGTTGGTCTCCGGGTCGGTTGTCGAAGCTGTTGTGGATGTCTGCGATTTTGTTGTGGAAGAACGAGGCTAGGGAGTCGCAGAGGGCTTGAGAGGGGGTGATGTCGTTGGAGTTGGCTGAGGGGTTGGTAAATTCTTTGACGTATGTATGACTTTTTGAGTTCTTCTGGAAATATTCCAGTAGTTAAGGAATCGTTGATGATTCTTCTTACTGGAGTGGCAGCAGAGGTTGTTAAAAGAATTGTCTTGAAAGTTTGTGGCGGACAGGGGTCAGAAGGGCTGCCGGCAGGCCTGCTTGCTTTGACCAGGTCCATAAATTAATTGTGTGAGATGTGTTGGAAGGAACGGAGAGGCTTGATTAGAGCATTCTTGGATTGTTGTTTTGTACAAGTGTTAGCGCTGGTGCTTTGTTTCTGTTTTAAGTACTATTTGAATGTGTCTGCTTTGTCCGTGTAATGATTTGACAGTTTGTCTGTGAAATCTTGAGTAACCGGATGAGTTCCTTCTAGGCAATTTGGTTTGCGAAATTCATTGAGTATTTTATATAATTCTTTGTTTGCACATTTAGCGTTTTGAATTCTGTCTGAATAGTACTTTTTCTTAGCTTTTTTGATAGCTGACTTGTATAATCTGTTAATTCTCTGTAGGTGAAGTTTATCTTGTTTGGCGTTTGTTTTGAGCCAGGTACAGTGCAGCTTTCTAATTTTCTGTTTTATGTCTTTTATTTCTATGTTTCTCCAAGGCGCTTTTTTTCTTTTGTTCTGTTGTGTGGTTTTGAGTTGTATCAGGATGTCAAAAGCTTCCTGTAGCTAGTCATAGATTTTGAACAGAATTTATGCTTTCCAGATTTGTACTGGATGTTAGTTGTGTTTCCAAGTGTTCCAAATAGAGTTTGTTCCACGGCCGATAGGTGGATGGATGTAAGGTAGTTTTCGGTGAGTCGCTTAGTGTTGTTTTATGTTGGAAGGCAAGCAAGTGGTGGTCTGACCATGTGACTGGAGTTATAGTTTGAAAGGTAACTAGTTCAGTATTAGCAAAAATGACATCTAGGATATGTCCAGCGATGTGTGTCGGATTGTGGACTATCTGATGCAGGTTCAATGCGTCTAGGCCGGTGATTATAGTTTTTGGCTGGGTCATAATGGGTTTATGAAACAAAATGTTAGGGTCATCCAGAACGCATAGGTTGAAGTGTATTGTTATCAGGTTTGAAACTGTCTAGAAGTGTGTCTGGGAATGTTGCCTTGCTAGGTGGAGGTCTGTAAAGGAGCAGGAAGTTACAGGAGGAAGACGGTGAAGGATTGCATCTTGTTAGAAAAACCTCACAATTCTTTATGGAGATGTTGTCAATTTTAGTGATATGTATTGTTTGCCTGAATAGAACAGCTAGACCACCTCCTTTTTTGGCTATACGATTTTGGGTGATTATTTGATGGCCTAGAGGAATGGCTTAATGCAGGACTGGAGCCATATCTTCTCCCAACCATGATTCGGTTATGAATAGTATGTCTGGTTTTGCATCGGTGAGAAGGTCGTAGATGTGATGCTTGTTTTTAGAGAGGGGTCGAGCATTTATTAGTAGACCGTTTAGTGAGTGGCCTTTGGTGATAGTGGAACTTTGTTTGGTAGAAGAGTGATCAGTATTGTGCGGGTTTCTAGCAGGTGTGTTTTTAGTGCTGGTATTAGCTGTATTTGGATAACAATTGTGTAGCTGTTCTGTATCATGTTCCTCATCCAGCATGCTAAGAAGGCATTTTGATGGGTCTTCATGTGTATGTGTTTGAGATGGTGTTTGAGAGTGAGTTGGAGTGCTGTGTTGCTTTTGTGGTGTAACATTGTTGTGAAGTAGACATGGGGGAGCAAAGTTGAGACGTGTGGCATGTTGCTTATATTTTTTGTGTGTTTGTAAGGCGGAAGGTGTAGGAGTCAGGGGAGGTGGTGCAGCATGTGTGTCATGTAGTAATGTTCTAAATTGTCCAAAGGATGAGAGGCGGTTGGAGGAGAGGTGCTGTATTGCTGTATCTGTGTTAGGTGTGGGGGAAGAGTGAAAGCTTGGCATTGGAGTTTGTTCCTATGTGTGGTTTGAAAGGTGGGTATATGTTTGTATTTTGTGATGGTAAGTATTATGAGATGTTGCGCTTTGAAGATCTTGTTGTGCTGGTGTGTGTGATATGTTTTGCTTTTGAGGAGTAGTGAAAAAGGGTGCTGATGTATATGTTTCATGCAATGGATTTGGTTGTGTAGTAATGTTTGTGAGAGGAGGATGTGATGTAGAGGGGGTGGTGATGTGTTTGAGTAGAGTGTATGTTGTGTGTAGGAGGAAATGAAGTAGAGGTGAGAGTGTTTATCTTACACTGGTTTGTTGCAAGAGTTACAAAGTGTGGTGGTGTGCAGTGTGTGTGTTGTGCGTTAGTGTTATTATGGTAGAAGGGAGAGGAGGGTGTTTGTTGGACAACTGATGGAAGGCTGATTATACGTTAGTGATAATTGGTGGTCTGTTAGGTGTAATTGCAGCAGGGATTGTGTGTCTGAATGGGATGTAGTTATGTATGGTGTTGATTGGCGTTGTGTTAGTGATGAGTGTATTGGTTAGTGGTATAAGATAGAGTTGTGTACTGTTTGTAGGTGATGGATATGTGTGGTAGTTGGGATAGTAGGGTGTGTAATGTGGTTTGGTTGGGTTTGTAGAGCAGGCTGGTACATTAATCTGTGCATAGTGTTGTGCGTGGTGTACATTTGGTGTGAGTTTGTTGCTCTGTTTGTGGATGTGGATGGTGTGTGCTGGGTATTGCTAAATGAGAAAAAGGGCAGCTTTTCTGGCCCTAGTCCCGACCAGTCTCGAACAGGGTCAAACGGGAAACTGCCCTTGTCCTCCCTGCCCTTAGCCTCGACGCCTGGGCTGAGACGCCCTAAGCCTGGCTTTTTTTTTTATAGCCCTAGTAATCAGGTGACCCCTTCAGCCAATGGGAACCCTAGCCCTAACACTATCCATTCACAACACTAGCCCTAAAATCTAGAACCAATAGGAGACAAGGACTTTACAGCCCATCTTAGCCCTAGTCCAAGCACCCAATCAGTTCAAAAACCCTGATCACTGTCCAATAAAGACCCTAGCCCTCCAGTAGTCCCAAAACAAGGCCATGCAACCAATGGCAAAGGTAGCCCTAGTCCCTACTTCCAATACAAAGCCTAACCCTACGCGAAGTCCCACACCTAGTCCAGCCACCAATCACACCAGAAGCCCTAATCGCTAGTTCCAAATAAAGGTCTAACCCTAGCCCTAGTCCAACCCTACTCACAACAACCAATAACATAGGAAGCCCTAGTCCCTACTTCCAATATAAATCCTAACCCTAGTCCCAACCCTACAATGATTGAATCACAGACCCAGAAACCAATCAGAACACTCAAATACCCAACCAATGAGGACATTAACCCTAATCCAATAAAAACACCAGATACAACCACCAATCAGTGTTGACATGTGCCAACCACTAGCAGACAATATAAGGTCCCAGCAACCTCAGACAAGGTTTGCTGGCCAGGGAGTTGGAAGCTGCTTCTCCCTTGGAGACACAGGCTCAATCCACACTTTGGACTTCAGCAGGTAAGGGCCTTAACAATTTGAAATCTAACAAAACTGTTTGAATAAAACTTTACTCCCCCTGCTGGCCAAAAAACGAGGTGCACAGGCCCTAGTAAAACATAGTTTAAACAGCTCACATAAGCACCCTCTGATGTAGAAAAATCCCTGTTGCTGGGGTGGGGGTGGGGGTGGGGGGGGGGGGTGGCAGGGGGGCTGGTTTCACTGGCTTGTGAACACAAAATGGTGGCTGGGAGTGCACTGTTTTAACATACAGGTCTTAGCACAGAGCAAAGGAGAAATTTGGAGGGAAAACAGAATTGTCACCAAGGAATGAGAGGGACAAACTACAGAGGTTGGACTGCAAATCCCACAATTCAACACACTAAATGGAGGCAATCACGAGCACGGAAAACAACAAATTTAAAACACAACACAGGTGATAAAATATGCAATTACAGGCAGACTAAAACTACAATTTTTAACTGTAACAACCACAGGCATAGACAGTAAACACAAAGTGAAAATCGTTTTTTAAACAACTTTTTGTCTTGGCAAGAGACAGCACTAGTCTGTCTCCTTACCACTTTCTGGACTCTTCTCCCTGCAATCTGGGGCACAGGTAGGCTTCAACTCACAAGATGGAGGAGAATGATTTGGGATGCACCCAGCAAGGCCTTAATGGGCCTGGGCAGGTGTCTCTGGCACGGCTCGTTGAGGTGGGTGTCAACTCGAAGCCATGCACATGTGCACGAGGCGCTGCACAGCTCCGCTCCTGGCTACCGTTCCATGGCTCTGACACCATGATGTCCAGCTAGGGCTAAAGGTTCACCCCGTGCCCAACCTATGAATCTGTGAGGCACGTGCTGGATAGAACCTGAGCCCATTGCACAGTATCAATGCTGCACGGTATCTATGCTGCACAGCCAGTAGGCCTTGGTGAACTTGAATTACTCTGGAATGATCAGAGTACTTTTGCGTTACTCTCTTGATGCAAGATTAGTAAAAATTACATAATACTAAGAACTTTCGCTGCATGTGGGGCAAATGGGTTGGAGTAATAGAAGATTGATAAGGAGTGGTCTGCTCTTCAGGTACACGTGGATATGTCATAATTGGTTTTACTTGTGTAGCCTTGATGTCACTGTGATGTGTTTTTTCCCTATTCTGACAGTGTATAATGTAGCTCTGAATGTTGCTATTTGTTGTTACATTCAAAACTCAATAAAATTTATTGTAAAAAAAATGTACATAATTAGGCCATCTCATATAATTAGGAGGTATTTGGCACAAAAATCCTACCACAAGTGCACAGAAGCAACAAAGTTATCGAGCGCCAGGGGGTTGTGGCTGTTACTGGTCACATTCTGTTGCACTTTGCACTATTCTCTTAGCAGAAATAGGATACTCAGGTCTATTATGAATTTAAGGGACCATTTAGTGGTAAAAAAATGTCACCCACCCCTTGAACCTACAAAAGCAATGCCTTGCACTAACTTTCCTTACAGAGGGCCACACACTCAAGACTAGCTCCGTCACCCACACCGCAGCCACACTAACCCGCCATACTACACTGGTCCTTCCCTCAGACCAACACAGCCACTGCAGGTGCCCTAGCAGAGTCCTGGGCCCGACTCACGGGCAAGGGGACGGTGCTAAAACTCGAGGCACGTGCGAAATGTCCTTGGAAAGCACTGAGACACAGAGGGAGCATGCACAACTTCACACGCACATCACAATAATAACAAACGCTACTAGGCTCAGACAAGGAGGATTTTCAGAGGCGCTGGGGTCCAGTTTCTTTCACACAGGTGGTTCTCCTGTGTGACGACTGGCCTCACGGTGCCAGCCTGCACACCCAGAGGGCGACTTCTCACCCTAGTGGCGGACGCCCGACTCCCTACGCGAACCGCTGAAAGTATTGTTAAGAACTTGTGTACATCCACCGATCCAGTGTGAACGCTCAAGCCCAGAGTCCAGCTGTCTGCCCCACGTCCACAACATTCTGCCCTTCAGCGCATTCCCTCTGCTCCATGTCCACGCCATCCGTTCCTCCTACCCATGTCCAGGCCATCCGTCCGTCCTGCCCATGTCCAGGCCATCCATCCCTCCTGCCCACTGTCCACACCATCCGTCCCTCCTGCCCACTGTCCACGCCATCCGTCCCTCCTGCCCACTGTCCAGCCATCCGTCCCTCCTGCCCATGTCCACACCTTACCTACCTCCTGCCCACTGTCCACCCCATCCGTCCCTACTGTCCACGCCATCCGTCCCTCCTGCCCATGTCCACGCCATCCGTCCCTCCTGCCCATGTCCAGGCCATCCGTCCCTCCTGCCCATGTCCATGCCATCCATGCCATCCGTTCCTCCTGCCCACTGTCCATGCCATCCGTCCCTCCTGCCCACTGTCCATGCCATCCGTCCCTCCTGCCCATGTCCACGCCATCCGTCCCTCCTGCCCATGTCCAGGCCATCCGTTCCTCCTGCCCATGTCCACGCTATCTGTCCCTCCTGCCCATGTCCACGACATCCGTCCTTTCGGCACTTTCACTGTTGCACGTGCGATGCTGAGGACCACACATCCTGGTAAAGAGTTGGTTGTTTGCAGTGAAATTCTGTGAAAACCCACCACTGGCATAAGAGTGGCAAACAACATCGAAGAGCAACTCTCGCCTTTGCAAGGCACCCAAAGGCAGGAAGAGCAGGCCTTCAACACATGAATGTCCACAGGCGTAACCTTGGTTGAATATCTGCCTAGTGAACCTGCACTAATGTAGAACAGTGAACAATTCCACTGTCTGCTGTGAGATCCCGCCCCAGGAACCATGTTGGGGTCTGTGACTCTGAACAGTTCCAGTGTCCGTACTGACACTGGGCACCGCAAACACAAGAAAATGATGGATGGAGCACTGAAACTTCTCAGACACCCACCACCAGTCACCAATCTGGGCCTAATCCATCATCACTCCCCATGCCACTCTGCCACTCCAGCCCAGACACACGCAAATCAGTCTGACCCTGTGCCTCACGGAAACACCCAGCCCGAACAGCCAGGCCAGGTCCCCCCGAACCGGAACAAGCATTCTGGGACCAACCCCGGGGTTCCACCCCTCACCAGCCAGGCCAGCCCGAATCCAGCGGCATATACCACTTTTAAGAGAATATGATGCTTTATTCACCAATTTTCTTAAAGATCCAAAAATTCACCAAGTCTTGACCCTGAATTTCAAGATCATCATCTCTTCATTACCTAATAATTCATTTTGTTCATCATCTAAATCTCCATCACATGTTCATCGTTCCGCCAACTTCTCGTACTACATTTACAATTAAACAAGCAACACAAAATTTTGGAAATAATGTTATGTACGTGAACATACAAACTTTCAAAATTAAGAAGTAATTAAATTAATGTTGTATTGAGATGTTCAAGAAATAAATGTAATTGTTTATTTAAAAACCTGTTAAGTTTTTTATTTTTGAACTACCCATCAATTATAACATTTAATGTTACAGTGGTTCCTTAGATCCTTTCAACCCATAGTCTACAGTTTCTTAAGAGCAGGGATATGGAATGGTGGGTTCAACATTAATATTACATCTGCTAGAAAGATTAGCAATTGTCTCTCCCTCTCTCCTTTGAAGAACCCCTTACAATGTTACACTGTGACAGTTCTTCTTAGGGCTCATCCTTCAATGTATTCAAACTTGTGCTGGGATTTTCATATTCAACAGGAAATCTTCATTTAATTCTCAATATCTATGTTCTAATTTATGCATTTCATGATATTTTAGAGGTCCCCTCCTTAGTTTGTCACTTGTGTTCGCCTTGACCCAGATATATTTTCTTTCATAGCTTGTTATATTGTCTCCTGTAATGGAGTATTGCACAATCCAATGGCTTATTTTCTGTTTGAGCTTAGTTAACGTCTGTAGGCTTTCAGCAATGTTTTTCTTTAGAGGTGGCCTGGAAAGCAGGAACTTAGGTTTAGCAGCCATTTGCAAGCATGCCCTCTAGCTAGAGCAAATGCATGGTTTGGATACATTTCACAGTGCAATAGCTTTCGTATGTCTATAGTTTTCACTCAGACTTGTTGTTTCTTGAATTTTAAGAACATTGTAACCAACCTATTGGCTTAATGAAGTGCCCTGGGACATAGACTGATTACATGTTTTTTTTTTTTTTTTTTTTTAAATATATTTTTATTGCAGAGTTATAAACCACAGGATACAATTAATCAGCCAGTACACTTGTGAGATCCCCCCGTCCAATAAGAATTCCCAGTCGTACACAGCCATTCAGCCCGCATCCCGGAGGCCGGGCGGCATATTATATCGCTTAAGAGGAACACATCACAGTGCACGTCCCATAGGGACCCTGGTTGAAAGATCGTTTTGCGTATCTGCTTTTACCCCCCCCCCACCCACAACAACATTCCCGTCAGCCATCCCAGTGATAGTCAGTGATGTCGCCCTTGTCGGGACCTGCCCTAGGCGCCATGGGTCGTCACACCTGGCCGCTCTACCCAGCCATTCTACCCTCCACATAGTAACCACCGTCCCAGTAGATCCAAGGCCCTAACAAGCGATCATCTAATGGCTTCCGGCCCTCCCCAAACACCCAACAACCAACCCCCCCAAAGCCCCCCCTCCCCTGGCAACTGCTAAGGTGTGTGCCTCGTCCTGTCGAATTGGATGGGTCCACTACAGTGCGTGGTGCTATACTTCTGTGTCCGCCCCGCGGTGTCCAGCGGCTTAGTTCTCGCCATCCTCATCCTCTACCAAAGAATCACGCATAGCCTGTACCACTAACTCCCATGCACGCGCCGCATCCAATGCCTTCTCATTCCCCAACTTTACAGCTTGCTTCATCCGGAGCACCCTCTCGCAGTCAGACCACCGCAGCAGCTCATTCTTCCATCTACGCAGTGAGGGTCCCCCCCTGGACTTCCAATGCCACGATATTTCCCTCTGTGCCAGTATCAGGCCCAGGTCTATGAATTTGCTTGTCACCCTGGTGTGCTTAGTATGCGGGAACCAGAGCAATAGGCACGCCGCCATGTCGAATTCCACCTCCCTGTCAGTCACTTCATTCAGAAGTTCCCCTACCTCCGCCCAATAGGTCCCCAGTTGTGGGCACCCCCAAAACAAGTGGTCCATGTCCGCTCCCTGGGACGAACACCGCGGGCAACAGGCATCCGGCACCTGAAAGTACCGCTGTAATTTCTCAGGAGTTAAATAGGCCCTATGGAGCACATAGAAATGCACCTGCTGAAAACGCGCGTTTCTAGTGCCCTTCCACGTGCGTCGCAGGATGTGACCCCATGCCGTATCCGGTATGGGCCGGCCGACGCTCACCTCCCATTTAGCCTTGAGCCCTTGGAGTGGTTCCAACCCCTCGTTCAGCATCCTATTATGGAGGCACGTCACAGCCTTGAACGTACCAGCCGCCATCACCACATATTGGCACGCCATAGTCGTTGTGGGTTCCAGGAGCCCCTCTTTCCAGTGCTTTTGTATGGCAGCCACTACTGCCGCGTGTAGGAGAAAGCCCCCAGCAGGCAGCCCGAACTGGTCTCGGAGCACTTCGAACGGCGCCAAAGCCCCATCTATGTACAAGTCGCCCACCACCTGCAGTCCCGCCTCCTCCCAATCCAGCAACGGGGACCAATCTCCTCCGTGCGGCAATGCCGTCAACATCCCGATCGGGATCTCCGGGGCATAAGGCCGCGATGCCCTCGCTCTCCGAAGGCTCCGTTGCCAGCACAGCCGGAGCGTCCGCTCTTCCATGGTGAGGGCCCGTAACTCGAGCCGCTGCTGCATGATGATGTAGGACAGCACGTGGCGTTGCATTCCCCGATCCCGGTCCTCCTCCGGGCCCCGGAACACCCTGGCTACGTTCTGTGTAAGGACCCGCAACTGCGCTGCAAGATAATACAGCTCGAGGTCGGGCACAGCCATGCCCCCTTCCAGCTTGGGGCGAAGTAGCGCGCTCAGGGCTACTCTACGGCGGCCATGCCCCCATAGAAAGCCAATTATCATTGACCGCAGTTCTCTAACCACCCCCTGGGGAATCCAGACAGGTAGACTGATTACATGTTAATCACTTACATGACTTTAGTACTACTAATCCTTCCTACAACTCCCTTGCTCTGAATGTATATTTACTCTAGGGAAAGTTGTGAAATGAAGTCTGTAGCCAATGCTTTCTAAGACGGTTGTGCCACAACACCTTACAGCTGTTAAGAATTCTTCATAGTCTATGGGAAATTGGGGAAGTAGCACTGTTTTCTGAGTGACCAACACAAACCAGTCTCATACAAATAATTTGTTCTAGGATCCCACGATAAGGACCAAACAACCAATTCCAGCAGCCTACAACAGATACGATCAGGAACGTTTCAAAGGAAAAGAAGGTACGTTTCTCACATAAAATGTGATCTTTGTTAAACTGTCAGTTAAGTAACTTATTACTTTGAGCTTTAATTTGCTTACTCCATTAATTCTAATTGAGGTGAAGTCTGTGTTTAAATTGATTCTCCTCCAGCTTGAATTCACGTTAAAAAAACATTTCTAAACCCCTTTCAAGTGTGTCTATTTTTTGTGGGTTCCTAAATTTTTTCTTGTTGCATTAGTTCCTTGTAAATGCAGCATTCAGTACGATTCTGTAGGATAAATAGACTTTGGCAAAAAGGGAGTGTTGTTCTTGGCTTGTTGCACTGCAACATGGCTATAAGTGGGATTCACATGAACAGATAAAAGCCTTCTCAACAAAATGGTACAGTGATTGCTGGTGATCAGTAATAGTGTAACATTGGAAGAGATGGATCACCTAGTACTTTTTACTTTTAATTAAGTTTGTATTCAGGTTTGCAGCATCTCCCATTACCCCATTCCTTCCCTGCTCCTCCCCAACTTCTTGGCTTGAGGCCATTGTTCTGTTAAAAGGTTCTTTGTCTAATGCCCTCATGGAGTCTGTAGTGGAATCTAGAGTTTTGTAGTTCCTTATAGTCTTTCCTACCTTAGTCTTATCAGTAGTACCCTCTGTTTCTGAAAATCTTTTTGTGTTACTCCAGATAATTGTAGCCTCTCCATTTCCCTTAACAACCATAGCTCTTTCACTTGGTCTGAATTGTTGTTATGACTCACAGAGCTAATATAGTTTGTTTAGCCGCCTGTTTGCAGCGCTGCTTAGAATTAAAACCTCCAGGCATTCCTCTGAATAGGATACTGTGACTTCCTCAATAGTCGGTACTTCCAGCTGACAAGTTTTCGTATGCGAGCATGGCCAAAGACTGTCTTGCTTCCCGTACCCCTGCATCCCCTCCAGAATTATTATCTGCTTAGTCTTCGGTGCCCTATTGCTCCTAATCTTACAAGGGTATAGTGCCAAAGATATAGTACTTCAATAATAGCTTCTTTCCTCCTACATAGCTCACAAAATTAGTAGTTCTTGGGAATGTCTCCCTCTTTTAGGAGAGAGTAGGGTCACGTAAACCCTTCCCTTTGATCCTGCATGGTTACCCTAGGTGATCACTCTAAGTCAGAGCATTTAAGATATCGGATTAAGTGGTCTAACCCCGTAATGTTTCATGCTTCATTATCTGCTACCTCATCCTACCCTGATAAGGTAGTACTACCAGGGCTGACTCAACCACAAGAGTTTGAGGGAGTTCTTAAAATATTTTATATCTGGGTAACAATCCAGGGATCCAGTTTGATTAAACCTTTTAAAAATACCTTGAGGTAAACCAAATAGATTCCCTTTATTAGATGTTACCTTAGGTATGACTAAGAATGCTATAAAGTATATTCAGAGGACATTACTAGGTAAAATGACCCCCCCCCCATGTTTTGCCCCCTAATAGCTATTAGCTATACAAGGTTTTGGGCATTCATCAGGTCTCTAGAAGGATCCCTACTCTATGCTAGTTTGTGATAGGAAATAAAGAAGAGGACCTACCTCCCGTTGTATTTCTCAGGTATTATACCCTATAAGAGTTATCCCTGCACTTCCTTTTCTGATCAAGGGTGGCGACTCCCTCAATTATCTGTAGTCAGCCGAACAGTAGGACATAGAGTAAGGCTCCCTGTAGAGCCCTGGTGACCTAGAATGGCTATTAGGAGGCAGAAGCATGTTGGCAGAACAGCAGGACACAAGTTTTCCTTTTGCAGGCTCAATTTTGTGTGCTTGATTAATTCTATATCTGGCCCAGAAAGCCTTTGTGGTGGCACTGTTGAAGATTATTTGTCAGCCCTTTTGGTCTCTGTACATTTGCATGGTCATCTCTTGTTATTCACATCACTGTTTGTAATAGGTTTTGTGATGAGTCTTGCATTCGTGTCCTGCTTGAACCCTTCATCATGCTCCAGTGGGACCTTCATTTGATCCTTGAATTCTTAACTTCACATTAAGTGAGCCGATTCACAATTGTTCTGAGACTAATAACCATCAAAGCTGTATTCCGCATTTCACTTACTTCCACGTAACGTTGTCATCAAGCTGCAGGTGCTGTCAACTTTACTGCCATACACAACTTTTTTCCTGGATAAATTGATGTTGCATACTTGTGCTTCATTTTTGCCAAAAAAGGTATCCTGTTCATTTGGGACAGTGTATCACTCCCAAAAAGGAGACTCCTGAGGGCCTTTGGGTCTATTCCATCAGAGCCAAGATAGCCACAACGGTGTTGGCGATGGGTGTTCCTGTGTTGGACACCTGCTAGGCTGCTACGTGTGCATCTGCACACACCTTCACCAGGCTTTACTGCCTAGACAATCAAGTCTCGGGGAGAGGGCCGTTTTGCCCGCTTCGTCCTTTAGGATTAACTGGTGTAAAGTCCACTCCTCAGACCCACAGAAGAACAAGGCACTTAAACTCCAGTAGTACGCTTTCTGTTGACTACTCTAAAATCCCAGTTACCCTTTCTGTAGAGTTATGGTTCTAATAAACAGACCCTTCAGGATTTAGTGATTTGCAAACAAATTGCGAAATCGGCAGTTTAGTAAAAATTCGGTCGTTTTTACAAAACTGCCTGCGAAATTTGGAAATTGTCAAGATGCCAGCACAAACAATTGCAACAATAAATAGTCTCTTGATTGAGGATGGGCGGTAGTTACTTATGATTAAAAACCGCTTGGAGGTGTATAATATAGGAACCTCCTTTTAAATTTGCAGATTATTAGTTGCAAAATCAGCTATTTTGTAATTTGTGCCGCTAAATTTCCATATTTTTGCCACTAAATTTGCTAATCCATGCCGCAATATCCTGGGGGGGTCTGAATAAGGGTAACAAGTTATATTTCACAGAGTTATTCTTCCACTTTGTCACGGGTAATCCATGTCTGAAGCTTTGAACAGCTCACAGGTAAACTGATGTAATTGTACTGAGTGGCACATATGTATGGCTTGCCTGCGTCACCTTTTAGGATTGTATCTTTTTTTTAATGGCTTTTAAAGTACAATATCTTTCACCTACATTCTTTGGCCAGCGAAGGGATATACACAAGTTAGAGAAGAAAAACAAGGAAGAGATAGGACGGGACAAAACATAGGGAGTGACAAAACATAAAAACCATGCTCTTCTCTGATCTCATTTGAGTCTTTCTTTTGGACGTAAGGCGTAGGATACAAAGTATATTGGACAGGTAAGCTCACGAAACGTGGAGGAGAGGTGTTTTATACATGATCCCCAAGTTTTCTCAAATTTGTGCAGTGTGTGGTTGATCACCGCAGACCGCTTTTCCATGCCTACCAGGTCCCATCGTTTGTGTAGCCAGTCCATATGTGATAGGATTTTCTGTTCCCCATTTTGATAACCGGACTTGTTTTGCCGCGTATAGCGCCATGGCGATAGATCTCCCCTTAGTGGAACGTAGTGGATATGTTTGCACATTGGGCCACCCCAGGACAATATAGCTGGGGAAGCACGGAAGTTTGGTGTCTAACATCTGATCTACGTCTGCCAACACCTCCTCCCAGGTGAAGCAGTGAAGTTTAGGACAGTGCCACAGCAGATGGGAAAGTGTACCGGAAGTGCTGCTATGCGGCCAACATTTATCGTCCCTCCCTTTTTGCCACTGGGCTAGACTAGCAGGTGTATAGTACCAGTAGTGAACGGTTTTAAAGCAATGTTTCTGTTCGAGGCATGTGGGCTGCTGAATTCATATCTGTGCATAGATCGCCACCTAGTGTTGGGTCCGGATGATTGCACATTGTTGTCCTGGAAGAGTCTTCGAAGTATCACGAGATAGGTGGCTCCTCCCCTGGACTACAGTGCGCATGGGCATCGCCTCCATCCCCAGATTGTTTTTTTCCGCCATTGGGTTCGGATGTGTTTCGGTTCCCTCTGTCGGAACCGATAGTTGTTCAACTTCTAATCGAGACCAAAAGGTCTCTAGGCTGGGTGTCGGTATAGTTGCGTGCAAGTTTCTTTTCTGACTCTCAGCTCCGATCTCTTGCTGCCCTTCCACGTGCTTTCGGCGCGGACGGGCCTACACTACACTTTTGCTATGGAGCGAACTCCGTTTAAGAAGTGCCCGGTGTGTAACTCCAAATATTCACACCTCGACGTGCACCCTGTGTGCAATACATGCTTGTCACCGGATCACCATGAGGACAGCTGCATGGCGTGTTCGAAATTCCGGTGCAAGAAGACTTTGAAGATTCGTCGGGCCCATCGGCTCCAGGCTAAGTTATCGACTGCGGCGCCCCCACCAGACGACATATTCCAGGAATCTGTCGAGGTAGAAGACGACGGGCAAGATTCGGGCTCTAGTCCCGCGTCCGAGGGGGAGACCTACGACGCGGGTGAGGAGAACTTTGACGAAGTCACCGACGAGGTAGGGGACGACGATCAGGCATTTGCCACTATGGGAGATAGCTCGGAGGAAGAGCAACCCCAACCAGACTCAGGGGTTATTCCCCTTCATACGGCCCAGGTCGAGGGATCGCCTTCGGGCCTTACCCAAGATCTAACTATGAGTCCTACGTCCCCGCCTCCGGGCCCGGTCACGGACATTTATGAGACTCCACTTACGTTGAAGAAAACGAAAGTGAAGCCAACTGGTCACGCACCCTCGGATGCGAAACCGAAAGTGAAAGTTGCGCTGGTGAAGAAGGTTCTAGAGGCGTCAACTTCCAAGAAAACCAAAATGGCCGACTCGAAGAGCCACGCCAAGATGGCCGACCCGAAGCCCTCGGGGTCGGTGCCGAAGGCGAGATCGTCCGACGCGGCTGCGTCGGCTCCGAAAGGGGTTGTGGACCCGAAGACGGCTCCGAAGAAGCGTCAGGGCAACGACGCACATAGCCATGGGGCGTCGGCCCCGAAGAAGGCGCATGCGGGTGATCAGGCTCTCGATGCTGAGAAGTCGCTCGAGCCGGTCAAGCCCTCTCCGGCCTTGACGAAGAAGGTGGCGGAATCCCTGCAGCGGATTCGAAAGGACAGTGTGGTTCCCGCTTCGGGCACTGTGGCGCCAAAGCTCACGCCTAAGCCTGCGAAGGAGAAAACGCCTATCCGTTTCACCTTTCCTCCCAAGTCGGCGCCGAAGGCCTTCGCGCCGAAACAGAGTGGACCCTCGAAGGAGGTATTGGCACCGAAAGCTGCTTTGGTGGTGTCGAAGCTTCGACTCCAACCGCTTGCTGAAGAGGAACGTCGTGAGGTAATCATCGACGCCAACACCGGGAAACTGTCTCTCCTCAAGAGGAAGATCACGACGGAGCCGGCGTTGGAACATTTTAAGATCCCTCTCAAAAACAAGAGACTCTGCGGACTCTTCGGCGCTGGTGGAACCGGTGTCCCCACAAGCCCTGGGACACTCGCCAACGCATTCCGCTGCGGGCGATGCGGACGAGGAAGACGCCGAGTACAACTATCCGGCGTACTCTGATCCGGAGGAGGAGCACGAACCTTGGTCGGCCGGAGGCGACCCAGAGGACCCGCAGTCGGGCCAGGACGCGCAGCTTTTTGCGGCAAAAACGTCCCCGACTGAGGACTCAGCGGCCTTTAACGCTCTGATCGAGAGAGCTGCGGCTAACCACGACGTCGAACTACACTCTGACCCCGTGGATGTGGACTTCCTTTTCGACACTTTCTCTGTAGCTGAAAAGTCAGTCAAAACGCTGCCGATGCTTAAAGGGGTGCTTAAACATGCAACGGAAGTGTTCAAGGAGCCCACCCGGGCGCGTGTGGTCAACCCTCGCATCGACAGGAAATATAAGGCAGCGCCCACGGATCCTACATATATCAAGGGACACTTGCCTTTGGACTCCTTGGTTGTTTCCAACGCTCGGAAGAGGGCGAACTCTCAAACTACTGGTGACGCTCCTCCCCCAGACAAAGAGTCCAAGATCTTTGAGGCCTCAGGCAAACGGATTGCTGCACAGGCAGCTAATATTTGGAGAATATCTAACACACAAGCCCTGCTTGCACGTTATGATAGGGCCCATTATGACACTTTAGAGGCCATCCTGCAACACTTGCCTGACCAATACAAGGAGGCAGGAGAGATGCTTATTCAGGAAGGAAAACTCATTACGAATGCATCCATCAAATGCGCACTGGATGTGGCAGAAACAGCCTCCAGGGCTATCAATACCAGTGTGTTGCTTCGACGCCATGCCTGGCTTAGGATTTCAGGGTTCAAACCTGACATCCAAACTACAAGACTGAATCAAACAGTGAATCCTGACCATCTGTTTGGCCCTGAGGTGGATGCCACCCTGGAGAAAATGAAAAAAGATACGGAAACTGCCAAGTCTATGGGGGCTTTACAAAGTCAGCAGTTTCGGAGTGGTTCCTTTCGCCGCTCAAATTCCAGAGGCACCTCAAGGGGACAGGCATCCCAGTCCACACAATATTACAAGACTAACACCCAAACCTCGTACAACAACAAGGGTAGAGGTGGTTACAGAGGCAATAACGTCAAGGGCAGGGGACGTGGAAACAATAGCTCCAGGTCCACCACCACCAACAAACAGTGACGTCTTGTCACTGCCCCCCGACCACACAACACCGGTCGGGGGGAGACTCCAGCAGTTCCTGCCGGCGTGGAAGTCCATCACCACGGACAGGTGGGTGAGGTCTCTTATCCAGTACGGGTACTGTCTAGAGCTTACTTCCATTCCACCGGACATACCCCCAAGGAGCCGTCCTATGTCAGGCGAGCACTTGACCTTGTTGCAGCAAGAAGTTCTAGTCATGCTGCAAAAAGGGGCGATAGAGCTTGTTCCATTGCAAGAGCGGGGAACAGGGGTTTACTCCCTGTATTTCCTGATTCCCAAGAAGGACGGATCCCTCAGGCCAATCCTGGACCTCAGGCCCCTAAACTGGTACATCCTCTCGGAGCACTTCCATATGCTCACGTTGCAGCAGGTGCTTCCCCTGCTTCAGCAGGGGGACTTCCTGGCTACGCTGGATCTGAAAGATGCCTATTTTCATATTCCCCTGCATCCTTCCCACAGGAAGTATCTCAGATTCACGATTTTAGACCAGCATTACCAGTTCAGGGTTCTGCCGTTCGGGGTCACCACGGCACCAAGGGTATTTACAAAGTGCCTAGCGACTGTGGCGGCGCATCTCCGTCGCCAACACGTCCACGTCTTTCCCTACCTGGACGACTGGCTCATTCAGGCAAGGACAGAACGACAGTGCGTCGACCATGTGTCACGCACCATTCATCTCCTGCACGATATGGGATTCTCTCTGAACTACCCAAAGTCCCATCTCCAGCCCGCCCACGTGCGACAGTACCTGGGCGCGACAATCAACACTCTGGCAGCCACCGCGCAGCCAAATTCAGTGAGAATCGCCAGTATCCAGGCGCTGATCCAACGATTCAGACCCCAACACTCGCTTCCAGCGAAGGTGTTCATGCAGTTGATAGGCATGATGGCCTCCTGCATCTCCATTGTCCCGCACGCGAGACTACATATGCGTCCGCTTCAGGAGTGCCTTGCACGTCAGTGGACTCAGGCTCATGGGCAACTGACAGACCTAGTGTTGGTGAGCGGTCGGGCATACAACTCCCTGCATTGGTGGAATCCACACAACCTTTGCAAGGGCCGACCATTCCAAGAGCCTGTCCCACAGATTATCCTGACGACGGACGCCTCTCTCCAGGGATGGGGAGCGCATGTACTCCACTACACTGTGCAGGGACTATGGACTCTACAGCAAAGGAAGATGCACATCAATGTGTTGGAACTGATGGCAATCTTCATGGCCTTGAAGGCGTTCAAAGTACATCTGTGCAACAAAGTCGTGTTGATCCGGACGGACAACATGACGGCCATGTACTACATTCAGAAGCAGGGAGGCACACACTCTCCACAGCTGTCTCATCTGGCTCAGAGCATGTGGAAGTGGGCCATTCAGAGGAACATCTTCCTCATAGCAGAGCATCTCCCGGGCAAGGACAATCAAATGGCGGATCTGCTCTGCAGGCACAGCCCTCAGATGCACGAGTGGGAGATACATCCATCAGTACTCCAACCGTACTTCCAAAGGTGGGGTCATCCAGAGATAGACCTGTTCGCCACAAAGGAGAACGCAAAATGCCAAAGCTTCGCCGCCAGATTCCCACACCCCCAATCACAGGGCAATGCGATGTGGATGAACTGGTCAGGCAGATTTGCGTACGCTTTTCCCCCAGCACCTCTGATACCGCTGGTGGCACGCAAGCTCAGGCAGCACTCGATGACTCTCATCCTGGTTGCTCCGACGTGGGCTCGCCAACCATGGTACACCACGTTTCTAGAACTGTCCGTGGTGCCGCATCAAAGGCTTCATCTCACTCCCAGACTTCTGACGCAGAGCCATGGCGACATTCAGCACCCAGATCCGCAACAGCTCAACCTGGCGATCTGGCTCCTGAAGTCCTAGAGTTTGGCTACCTCAATCTCCCTCCCGATTGCATGAACATCATTCGGGAGGCAAGGAAGCCCACTACCAGAGCTTGTTATGCGGCTAAATGGAAGAGGTTTGTCATCTACTGTGCTAACCACAATATTGACCCGCTAGATGCTTCCATTCAGAACATCATTTGCTATCTTTTCCACCTGTATCAATGCAATCTGGCATACTCTTCCATCCGCATTCACCTGTCTGCTATGGCAGCATACCTCCAGAATAGGCAACACCTGTCACTCTTTAAGGTCCCTGCTATCAAGGCCTTTCTGGAAGGACTCAAAAGGGTCATTCCACCAAGGACCCCACCAGCTCCAGAATGGAACCTCAATGTGGTTCTTACGAGGCTGATGGGTCCTCCCTTTGAGCCACTGCACTCTTGTGAGCTTCAGTTTCTGACTTGGAAGGTTGCGTTCTTAGTAGCAATTACATCGCTACGGAGGGTTAGCGAGCTGCAGGCGCTCACCATCCAAGAACCTTTCTTCCAGGTACATGCTAACAGGGTGGTGCTCCGCACTAACCCTAAATTCCTACCCAAAGTGGTATCCCAATTCCACTTGAACCAGACAATTGAATTGCCGGTGTTTTTCCAAAACCCAGAGACGCTGGCGGAGCGCATGCTCCACACCCTTGATGTTAAGAGGGCCTTGATGTATTATGTAGACAGGACAAAAGATTTTCGCAAAACCAAGCAGCTTTTTGTTTCTTTTGCCACACACCACAAGGGAAACGCTATCTCCAAAGCAGGGATTGCTAGGTGGATAGTAAAGTGCATTCAGATCTGTTACGCTAAAGCTAAGCGCACCCTCACTATCCCACCGAGGGCCCACTCCACCAGGAAGTTGGGGGCCTCTATGGCTTTCCTAGGTAACATTCCCTTAGAAGATATCTGTAGAGCAGCCACATGGTCTACCACACATACTTTCACTAAGCACTACTGTGTAGACGTGCATTCCAAACAGCAGGCAGCTGTTGGTCAGGCTGTTCTAAAAACACTTTTTCAGACTGCTGCAGCTGGCACGGGCGGCCGCCGCTAATGGAGGGACTGCTATGTATTCTATGCAGATATGAATTCAGCAGCCCACATGCCTCGAACTGCAAATGCTACTTACCAGTATGCATCTGTTCTTGGCATGTAGGGCTGCTGACATTCATATCGCCCACCCTCCTCCCCGGCGCCTGTAGCAGCTGCAGTATTCATTCATATATATACATATGCTCATAGCATGGTCATCACTCACATTCTTCACTCCATCTCTGCCAATGGCTAAAAACAATCTGGGGATGGAGGCGATGCCCATGCGCACTGTAGTCCAGGGGAGGAGCCACCTATCTCGTGATACTTCGAAGACTCTTCCAGGACAACAATGTGCAATCATCCGGACCCAACACTAGGTGGCGATCTATGCACAGATATGAATGTCAGCAGCCCTACATGCCAAGAACAGATGCATACTGGTAAGTAGCATTTGCATTCCCAGAGGCGCTAATGACTGTTGTGCGGGCACAATGAATGTCTGCCCATTCTGTGTCTGAATCGACTGCCACATTCTGTTTCCCATCGTGCATTTAAGGGATTCCCTACAGTGTTTAAGAATTTGTATATGTCTGATATTAACCTGCGATTGTCGCGCCTAGACAGTAGCCAGAGCTCAAAGGGAGTGAGAGGTCTGCTTGCATGAGGTCTTATCGAAGTGTTACCCAATGTCTCACTGCAATCTAGTGCCAGTGTTCCCGGTATCAAAAGTCCTTTTGTACCCTCTAGAAGTCCAACTATCCTTACAGATCAAACAAGTCCCCAATGTGTTTACATTTGACTTCTTACCATCGTGAGCATGTCTACCCCTGGACTGCCTGCGAGAAATACGCGTTTCCCTTGGGAGATCGGTGTGGAAAGCTGTTTAAGTAAGTAGATTTTATCACAGACTCCAATGGTGGCCTTAACCCCTTCACTGCGGCGGCTATTCCGACTCAGTGCTAAGGGGGCGGGGCGGAAGAGCGGCAGGCGCATGTTGGTGATGGAACAGCTCCGTCACCAGCCGCGGTTGAGCTGTGCTCATGACAGGGCGGTTCCGTCACGGCCCCGCCCGCTCAATAGAACGTTCAGAGCGTTACTGAAGATAAGTAACTTGGTCTTAACTTCACATAATAAATATATCATATTTATCTGACAGTTTCTCACAGAAATAATCAGGGCAGTGCCTTTATAAATGGCTTCTTACCATAACAAACTCAGGCCTACTGAATTCTGAATAAGCATTCCCACAATGCAACCCTCAGGCATACATTAAAAAATTCTACATATACATAAAATTGCCCTTGGCAAAAATATAATCAAACCCTCATAAGAGGGTTAACTAGGAGTTTCAAACTAGAAATCTGCTACCAGCAGTGTTTGTAAAACACCTGTCTCCAGGGGTTATTAACAATCCAGACCTGTAGGTTTTAAAATATGATTTTTTCAGTAAATGTCAGAGGCACTGCATTAGTTGTACGTTTTCATAATAAACGATAGACTTAAGACCACAGACATAACTTTTTCCAGTGGCCCAATATGCTTACTAGCCTTGGTTAGAGGCTTGACAGCATAAACAACTGTGGACAAATTGGAAGATTCAAAAAGATCGTTCACCATTGGAATGATCTTCCCAGAGGAATTACTTACTGTATACATTTTGAAGAAGAAAAAGGCTAGTTTGATCTATTTTTTAGGAGCCTTGAGTGCTTGTCAGTAAGAGACATCAGAGGTGAAGGTTCAAAAAGATATTTTGATGTTTGGCAGACTCCCCAGGGGCATTACCAGCAACAACTATTTTGTAGGAGAAAAATAAAGACTTGGTTAGTTTGTCTATTTCCTATAAACCTGTGTTTCACAGTAATGCTGGTGGCAATTTATCGGAGTACCTTGAGCAGAGGGAGAAGTACAACATGGGGGTGGGGTGTTACGGCAGCTGTGTAAGTACCACCTCTGTTCAGCTGCTATGTCTCCACATAGCAGACCCAGTCCAGAAAAAGATGGATGGATGAAGGTTTCACATTCAGGCTAATCGAAGAAATTTTAGACTGAGCTCTTGTGGTTTTAGGCTACTGAGAGCCGCAGCCTTAAGATAAGTACCAAGAAAGTGAAATAAGAACAGCACTTCTAATGGTCAGCCCAGAGGATGTTAATGGGGGTAGAGGCATTCACTTAATTCCTAGAACTTAATATCTTGTTGGGGATATGGCCTACTATATGGGAGGAGGAAAACTTCAGCTGCTTAAGTAATAAGAGGAATTATTTCTAATAGGATAGTAGTGAACAGTCTATCCAGATATTAAAACCCCTTAAAATAATAACATGGCCAGCTTTTAAAATATACGGAACAGCATAATCTGCAGGGGCAGGCCCAAAATCTGCCTATAGGACAATGTAGTGGATAAACTAAAAGACGTGAAAAAAGAAGAACCATTTTGAAACCAGGTGGTTTTCGTTGAGATAAGTGTTTGTGTTTAATAATTGAAAATGAGTGGAACTTTTGCGAGGTTGCTTTAATGTTAACCTTTGCAAGAATGTAATAGATGTGTGGAGCAACTTCTGCAATAACTTGATCTGACGAATCTCAAAGTTGGTGTTGGTGTGAAACACCAATCAAAATAGCTTTTTTTCAATGAGCATCTCCAATTCCACGTTATCGAAGGAAATGTCTAGGTGTCAAGGATACAGCATTTAAATGAAGAAGTGTTCTATGACAGAAGTGAAAGATTGTCCACCTTGGTGTTGACTGGTGCAGAGAAAACATTATGTAGGGTTGAGTATATGGCTTACTGTAATGTTGCGGTTCAGGCTCAAGGAAACACCCTTCCCGCATATGGGGGAGCCAGGAGTCCAGGGAACTAGTCGTGGATGGGCACAGGTAGACCTGCCTCAAGTGCCATTTGGTGCAGAGGTCTGAAGTAGTCTGAAAAGTGTTTGGAAGCAGTAGGTAGGTCAGCTGTAGTAGAACAAGGAAGGAACAATAGAAATTAATAATCCACCACTAATTCATCTTGGGGTCCTAGAGTAGAGCGTTACCTGCGTTGAAGCATTCTTCAGCCTCGTCAGGGGTAGTAAGTGCTAAATAAATAAAACTACAAATAAAAGAAAGGTTGGGGAATAAAACAAAATGGAGTTTAGTCACTTCTGTTGTGAGTGGAAAACCTACTCTGCACCCTGACTAATGGGGAATCTTATTCTAGCCAAAATAAAGTCTGAAATGTTAAAATCAACAAACCTAGAGATGAGCAACCCAGAGGAATGCATTGGTTACAGGCAGTCTTGGTAGATGATCTCTATAGACCACCTAGGAGCAGCAGAGGAGCTACCCACAAACATGCCCTTGTTAGTCAGCCAGGTCACCATTAGACATTCAAATTAAATACCTATGAAACTACACAACTGATGAAAAATGAGACAGATGCTGCAAGTCACAAATCAGGGACGGTATCCTAAATCTCAGCTCCTACATGCCCCATTCAGTGCTTTACTATTCACAATTATTTTCAAGCAGGTCTCCGTGGTTGCTTTTTTGTAGTTAGTGGCCTATAATGAACACCCAGTAGCAACATATTTGCAGACCACCACATGGTCTGGATACAAGCAGACTTTTACAGTGTACTCCAGAGCAACAGCGAGCATTCCACTGGTATGCGCTGGATGTAGGCTGTGATAAATGATGTGAAGTCTCCACTCAGTAGTGCGAACAGCAACCCATTGTCAGCAATGTCAGGTGTTGTATGTAGTCCTTCCAAGATTAACCATGGAGCAATTCACAGGTATGCTTTAGTTACAAGCATCCAGGGCCCTGAGGCTGTGGTCGTGGTACAAGCTCACAATGAAAGAGTCCTGCAAAACAGTTGTGACAAACTGCAAATCAATTTAGGCTTTGGCCTAACACAATGCTCCTACAAGATATTCAACCCTATAGCTTCTACAGCTAACCTTAACTGACAAATGTCAGTATTTGTGTCAGAGTGAAGGACTGGGTTTTCCTAAGACCCAGCGGTGCCAGGGATAACACCAAAAACCTTCGTGGGTAACCTGTTCCGGCGTACAAATGACAGAGACACGGGACACTTCCTTCGGTGTCAAAGATTCCAGGTTTATTACTGCAGGGAACACAGAAGTCACAGGAAGTACAACATGTGCAAGTTCGAGGAGTCTGCTTCAAATTGTATCTGTGGATCGCTCTTCTTATACAGTTTTTGGACATAGGATAGCATAGAGCACAAAGTATTACAACCTGGTTCCCATCGTAAAGGTCATAGGGGGTCGCTTTCATGTATTCAGGGCCCGGAACATAATTACAGTAGCATTTGGCAGTTCCCAACTGTAAAAGTACATCTTCCCACCATTAGTACATTCCGTTCGGTAGTAAACGAATCAAGCAAGAGACAGAAACAGATGCAGAGGAAGACGAGGACAGTGAACAGATCGAAGAGGGTGTAAAAGGGGTGGTATCAGAAAACACGAGTTTGCAGGCATCAAAGAGAACATGCCTAATGAATGCACAACTAAGACAATAGACCGGCACAGCAAGATGAGCCTCGAGCGGGGCCATCTGCCTAACAGTGTCATCCCCCTCATCATAAAGACATCTTCAAAGGAACATGTGTCTTCCGCAAGAGTTTGGGAATCCCAGGGTCGCGAAGCAGACAGCGTCCGTTCGCTGGCTACTTGAGGGCAAGAAACAAAATGGATGCCGTATCTAAGATGGAACCCGTGGGTTCAGATGAAGAAACCCACGAAACAAACAAACGGTTTAGGCTAGCACAGCGAAAACGCGTACACCCACTAAACTCGTCATTTGCGGTTCATAGATACCAGACTCGACCATATTCGTGCGAGTCGAAAACACCACTTACAATTGTCACGGAACCTCAGACGCTCCTTTTGCCCTCATGTAGGCAAGCACTAGTCGAAATCGGAATCGATCTCGATATTCATCAGACCATCTAGATGCTGTTGCAACATAATTCTATCCATCAGAGTTCCTTTGGTAACAGGCAGCTGCATTATACACGTCGTAGCACAGAGGCCACATAAGGCAGGACTACACTGCACACAAAGACAACACGTGAACAGGTATGCTACAACAACCCCAATGATCATCAGAATCTTCCAACCCCAAGCCGACATTAGGGCCCAAAACCATCCAAGTAGCGTCCAATCCCCTACGTCCACGTGTATGGACTCAGAGATTTTATGCAACTTCGAGATGGCTTGATAGACAGTCGGAGCGTTGTCTGGAATGAAAATACAACAGCTCGAATGGATCACCTTACATACTCCACCTTGATCTGCTAAGACAACGTCTAAAACCATACGATTTTGTAACGTCATAAGCCTATCCGCCTGAAGCTCTGCTGTGATATTGCCAAGGGCACTGGCAGTGATGTTAGCTGTTGATTCCACCACTCAAGTCAACTGTCTCAGGTTTCTACTATTGATCATAGGCCCCCAAAACGGCAAGAAACCCTTGAAAAAGTCTCCTGCCTCTTGACCGGCAGTGTCCTCTTTGCTAATCACGCCCCTCACAACTCTGGTCTTGTGATAATCGGAGGCGACTGTAAAAGTCGGTGGCAACAAGTTTGCAATATAACAGGTGCCCGCGAAGTCAAGGGGCAACCATGTATATACACGGTCGTAACAGACAAAGTACGTACCCTTGGCAGTCAGGAGAACAGGGGAAGAGAGCATTGGTAAAACATATGTCTCGGAGCAAGCACTCTCCCCAAGGTGAGCTCTCGGGCTTCGGCCACGGCCTTTTAAACAGAAATTACCAAGGTGGGGTACGATCCATATCGGAGATTAACTTTTGAGCTGTCTTTCGCCCACGAGCGCACTATACTCAACCTCACTCAGATCCCTATAGGCTCGCACCTCTTCCTCTGGGATGAGCGATGGCTCATAGATATCCCTATCTAAATCAGCAATCGCTATTGCCAAAGGCTTATGGTACGGACCGGGACCAAAGTGTGGAGAACGTGGCTCTCGATTGAGGTAAGAATCTAGTGCGCTTCGAAACATTGTTTGGAATGCTCGAGCTGAACCCTGGGAACTGTAAGGAAGGACCAAGTACGGAATTCCCTTATCGGTGGTATGTGGCATTAACCCACACACCCAACAATTGGTAGTGTTCATCACCAACTGATGCTGATGAAGGAGCTGAACGAAGGAATTGTTCATGAATTCCGCACGCCTAACCTGCTCGTGTTGTGGTAAGATGTGGAAGGAATGAGGAGAGACAGTGGAGGTAGGCTTAGGTTCAGAAGAAAGGATAGGTGAAGCAGAAGGCAACAATGACTGTATCATGTAATACACCCCACCCACCAATAACGAAGAAACAGTTCAGAATAGAAGGAACACCTGAAATATGAAGCATTTTGTACGTGCAATTCTACGCAGTTCGAATCTTTGGGCTTGAGCTTTTTCCAATTCCGACAGCTTCGAGAAAGCCATCCTCTAAAACCGTCCGCAACGTTCTTGACGCACTTCGTTCTGTGTAGCAGTAGTCAATTCCCAGGAGTTCCTAGGAATCGACGGTCTCTGACCTAGTGTCAAGACCTACTAACCAGAAGGAAGTACCCGCGCGGCCCTACGGTCTACCCGGATGTAAGGTATTTATAATCAACAATATATATATGTACAAAATCTCCTAGCTGTGGAAACAGAAACACATACGTGGGAAAAGACTCAAAATTTACAAAGTCACAATTATGCAAGTGTGTTCAGACTGGATAGTGGCAATGGGGTAATGTGGATGTCAGGGGAGAAGGCAAAGATATTTGTTTATTAGTCTCTGGTGTTGGAGCGAAGAAAATATCGGCTTCTCCCAGAACGAGTCTGTGCGTCAAACAGTTGGTCCGATGATGACACAGAATTCTGTTGACCAGCCAATTGTTCAGATCTTGAATTCCGTGGTGACAAATGTTCAACAATATCGTTCTGCTGCACTGAGGTATCTCCGACAGGCTGAGCGTCGCTGAATGGAACAAAGTGCAATACGGTCTCAGCTTCAGACGAGGCGATGCCCTTCCTTACCCACGAGTCCGCTGGTAGAGGTATAGGTACCTTTTTGGTATGGGTGGCGTGCACCCAATGTTTACGCCCCTCCAAACGAACAGCAGTCCTCGTGGCAAGGAGCACCTGGTAGGGTCCGGTGAAACGAGGCTCAAGATTGCGCTTTCGGCCAAAATTCCTCGTCACCACCCAGTCTCCGGGCTGGAGCTGGTGGCCTGGACCCTCCGTCTGCGTCGGCAGTGCTTCAAAGACCTGTTGGTGAATTAACCTCAGTTTAGCAGTCAGATCATGAAGATAATCGATCAACATTGGATATTCAAGATCAGAGAACACACTGGGTCTAGGGACCCCCCAAACATTGGCAGGGCGGCCGAACACATTCTCATAGGGACTGAGCCCTACTCGGGAGTGTACAGTCGCCCTGGTTGACAGAAGAGCTAAGGGCAAAGCGTCAGGCCACGAGAGACCAGTCGTAGCCTGAATCTTTGCTAGTTTCAATTTAAGGGTGCCATTGTACCCTTCAACCAAACCTGCTGACTGGGGATGATTGGCGCTGTGGAATTTCTGTGTAATTCCAAGGCCCTTACACACATTCTTCATCACACTCCCCACAAACTCACTTCAGTTATCGGACCATACAATCCGTGGCATTCCATACCGAGGAAAGTATTCCTTCAGCAGAATTTTTGCAGTGGACAGGGCAGTGTTGTCTTTAAGAGGGTAGGCTTCGATCCATCGGGAGAATGCGCAAACCACAACTAAAACGTACTTTAAGTTATTGCATCGCTCCATATGGATGAAGTCTAACTGAATCACCTCAAAGGGACATGAAGGAGGAACAAAATGGCCAGGGGGTGTAGGAGTTCCCTTACCAGGATTGTACATCATACGTATCATACAATTTGTAACCAATCTCTCAGCACACTTAGTAATACCATCATTCTTCCATACAGGGGACAACAAATTGCAGATACCTTTTGCACTAATATGTGACAGGCCATGTGCCATCGTCACAACAGCTAGCACATACGCATCCGGCAACATCCACCTCTTATTCTCCGACAAATCGATCCAACAGCCATTCGCATCCAACTTTCCCATACTCTCTTTCCACTTCGTCTTTTCAGACTCAGTGGCCTCTTTCTGAATCGCTTTCACACTCTAAATAGTTTCCTCACACATACCAGTTTCTGCAGGCCACCTAACCGAACTCGTAACATACATTCTGGTGCTAAGGTTCCTGGCAGTCTCCTTAGCAATCTCATCAGCGAAAGCATTGCCACGACCAACATCGTCCGTCACCTTACGGTGTGCACTACATTTAATAATCGCCACCTGCTCGGGCAATGTAAGTGCATCCAAAAGATCATTCACCAGCTGTCCATGCTGAATCTTTGTACCATGCGACGTCATAAAACCTCTCTCTCTCCACAAACGTCCGAAGCTATGAGCAACACCAAATGCATACTGGCTGTCCGTAAACACATTCACCCGTTTCCCTTTTGACAACATACACGCTCTAGTCAAGGCAATCAGCTCTGCCGCCTGTGCAGAATTCTGATTCAGTCTCGCAGTCTCCACAACCGTACTCAACGTCACCACAGCATACGCAGTTGTTACATCACCATTCGGCAACTTAAAACATGAACCATCCACATACAGGGTACCATCGGGGTCTTCCAATGGAGTGTTTTTCAGGTCTACACGACCTTTTGTTTCCTCCTCAGTTCGTAAGTAGCCATCATGAGGTGCTACTTCGTCTGATTCCATACTGATTGGCAACAAAGTCGCCGGGTTCAAGACATTACAGCGCTTTATTTGAATGTGACTTGCCAAAAGCGTCAACTCATAACCCGACAACCTTGCACTTGTCAGGTGTTGGGTTTTCGTACGATTCAAGAGAGTGTCAACTGCATGCGGAACCATCACCGTAAGCATATTATCCATGACCAATCCTGCAGATTTTCGGATGGACACCGCAGCTGCCGCTGTTGCTCTCAAACAACTCGGCAATGCTCTAGGTACTGGGTCCAAGGTCGAGGAAAAATATGCACATGGACGCTGCTTACCACCGAATTGTTGCGTCAAGACACTCCACGCACAACCTTCCCTCTCGTGAACGTATAGTGTAAACGGCTTACTGTAGTCAGGGGTACCTAACACAGGAGCCGAACACAACGCATCACGCAATTCAGAAAAACTTTTCTGACATTCTTCCGTCCATGGTAAAGGAGTTGGAACATCCTTGCACGTAAGAGCCACCAATGGTTTCGCTAGCAATGAAAAATTCGGGATCCATTGCCTGCAGTATGACGTGATACCTAAAAAGGCACGCACATCTCTCTGAGTTGTTAGCACAGTCATTCGAGCAATCGCTGCAATTCTCTCTGGGGTCAACCTCCTTCCCTCCTTTGACAATAAGTGACCTAGATAGGTTACTTCTTGGCAACAATATTGCAGTTTAGAAGGTGACACCTTGTGATGTAAGTCACAGAGATGCTGCAACAATGACACCGTAGCAATTTTGCAAATGTCCTGAGTGTCCGCAGCCACCAATAAGTCATCGACATATTGGATCAAGGCCGCACCGGCCGGCAATACAAACGCATCAAGTTGGCTCTTAAAGGCTTGGCTGTATATCGATGGACTCTCACAGTAGCCCTGAGGAGCGCGTTTAAACCTAAAACTACGACCACCAAGAGAGAAACCGAAAAGGTCCCTACTCTCCTCAGCAATCGGGATGCTAAAGAAAGCATTCTTCAGATCGATCACTGAGAACCAAGATGCAGAGGCTGGAATCAGTCAGTAGAGCCGTTATATCGGGCACCACAGGGAACTGAGGAATCACAATTTTATTCACCTCCTGTAAATCGATGACAAAACGATAAACAGGAGGCTTTGATGGATCAGTGCGTTTCAGAATGGGCAACACAGGGCTATTGCACACGTTTCCCCGAGTCTCCTCAATAACATCTTTCTCAATCAAATCATAGATGATCGCTAACAGCGCTCGCTCACCATCAAGGGAGATACGATACTGGGGAATACGTGGCAAACGCACATTAGATTTCAAGTGAACAACATAAGGAGTGATGTCAAGCAGGCCCACGTCATTGGGACCTGTTGCCCACAAAGATGTAGGAAGAGAACTCCATTCCGGTGGAAGCTTATCGATGGACAAGTACATAGGAGAGAACTCTCTCACCCAATGTAAGCTTCACTCCCGCAGGAGAACAATACAAAGTCGCGTACAGGCGTTTCAGCAAATCCAGGCTCAAAAGATTTTCACCACAACCAGTGGTCAAAATCAAAGGAGCTTGCAGCTCACGAGGCCCAATTGTAAGGGGCAAAGGGCGCGAAACCGGATTGCTAACAGGGGCGCCAGAGAATCCAACGGAAACATTTGTTAAGCCAGACAAAGGTGCGCCAGGGAGTTTCGAATGCATGATGGAACTTTTCGCTGCACCAGTGTCCAACAGAAAAGGCTCAACTACGCCCGAGGTGGCAACTGCGACGTAAGGCCCTCTCTGATCAACCGGAACTGATACTACTCCCTCTCCTTGTCCATGGCTGTCCTAGTAATTACCGTCGTCAGTGCCCTGATCGACGTAATAATCGTCCACATTGTACTGTGCAGATCTGCCTTGCGACGATCCGCGCTGATCGAAACAATTATTAGAATCAGAAGAATTATTAGAACGATCAGTTTGAGCACCGCGACTTCACCACGTGAGGCCTGTTGAGGACCACCACGGCCTCCTCTAGATGAATTACCACTATTTCGAACACGCAAAACTGGACAATCGAATTTCAAATGACCCTCTCCCCTACAATAGGCACTCTGATTGTACCCCAACGTAGATCTCTGCGAAGAGGAGTCATTTCGTGATTGCGGCCTATTCGACTGAGACTGCGATCGATTCCGCTGTTGCGAGTCATTCTGATTCGAACGTGGAGGATACGCTTGTTGCAGCAATACTTTCGTTTTGAGCTCTTTCGTCTTTTTATCGGCGCGATCATTTTCCTCTTTCTCTCTATTCTCATAATATTGGGCCGTAGCCAATATCTGAGCAGAAGTGGAAACAGCCCACGCACTCTCTGAATTCTTTAATTTGTTGCTTAGGTCCGGCAACAAATTCGACACAAACTTGTCCACAAACAATCTCTGACCTCCCTCGGTACCCATATCTTGACCACTATGATCAATGAATGCCTCCTCAAATCTCGTAAAGAAATAAGAGACATTCTCATCCTTCTTTTGTTTGCAAGCGGACAACTTGTCCCAATTCACCTTCATAGCTGGCATAAGCGTTTTCATAAGAGTTATTATTCTCTGAGGGAGATTAGCAATCAGCTGTTCGGGCTTAGCCCCGCCAACTTGTAAGGCATCCGCAGCAAGAAGTGCAGCCCAGTCACCACCTAATTCTGCCGCATGGTCTTCCTGACGAATCTTTGCCCATACCGGTTGCGGTACGACATTGCCAAATAGCATATCGATATCGGCAAGATTCATTATCGTAGCATCCACTAGCTGAGACAACTCTTTATAGTAACTTGCAGGATTTTTGCGAGGGTCGGGCAAAGTCTGCTTAACCTGCAAAACTTCCGATCGTTTCCACGGAAGATGTATCCACACTCTCTGGAAATATGGCGGAATAATGGGATTAGCAGTAGGATCGCCAGGCATCCACACCGGTGGAACTTCACGCATCGGATACTGACCAGGCGCTACTGGCGGTTCCTCAATGTCTTCTAAAAACAATGCCCGAGGCATTATAGAAGGACGAAAAGATAGCAACTGCTCGACAGCACGGCGAACATTGCTACCCACCATTATTCCGCTCGCAAACTGAAGCTGAAGATTAGTTAGAGCAGCCAGGACATCGGCAGTCGCATCAGCTGATATCTGATCACGTAAAAACTTGCACATTTCCTCAAACACGAACCTCTGTGTCGGTTCATTGAATTGAGAAAACGTATCAAGCACCACACGTGGAGGATTCCTAAGGGGATATCTAATCCAACTCATCGCCATATTATATAGCGAGTCACGTTCCCTACCACCAGGAAGCTGGCTTCGTCTTTGGGGAGCATCAGAACCAGCGGACTCAAGAATCGGTCCAAGAGAAGTGAAGAAGTTAGCAGCAACAGAAGGGACGCGACGTCGAGCAGATGGGGTAGAAGAGTAACTCAACGGGGTAACAAGAGAAGTGTCAGTGACAGAAGGGACAGCGGGAGTGACCAAAACAGTAGAAGTAGCGTGAACAGGAGTATGAGGAAGTACAAGCGGGGGAGCAGTAGGGACAGGAGCAGGTAAGGGAGCAGGAACAGGTTGGGGAACAGGAACAGGGGGAACCACAGGAACTGCGGTACCCTGTGCATACGGAGGTGGTGACTTCAAGAGATAGGACAACAAAGGGTCCTCTACTACCTCCTCTGTCGTATCCGTACCCGTCGGTAAAGCGGGGTAACACTTATCCAGTCATACGCTGCAATCTATCGAAAACTTCCTTTTCTTTTTCCTCCTTATCTCGCTGGAACTGCTCTGCATTTCTTACCGTGGTAACGATCCCTTCTCTCTTATTACGTTTAAGCTGCTTGATTTCTTTCTGCTTGGCTTCTTTACGCCACAACCGAAAGGAATCCAACATGGCCGGCCTTGCTTTTCTTTGGAACAATTTAGCTTCAAGATTATCTAAAATCGGGGCCTCAAAACTACCATGAGGTGGCCAACTAAGGACACCGTCTTTTTTAGTGTAACAAACCCAACACTCATTGAATGCAATTGGACCCAAACCATGTCGACTGTACAAATCGTAAGTAGGAGTTCCAACCGGAGGTATCGGACAGGAGTCCTCCAGTCGGGAATCCGCACCACATCCTCTAAAGCAACTGGACAAAGTACTACGGCCAGGCATCGTGCACACTGGCCGAGTTTCACAAACGTCAAGGGTTATAGGATTACAATGTCCCTGCAAAGAGCAAAAAAACCCTCGGTTTTTGGCGACTGCAGACGTCAAATATCACAACGAAGAACAAAATACCAAGAACCACAAATGCAATGGAACCATGCAACAACTAAGCACCCACAACAAAGGACTCTGGGAGCGACCCACAAATACTTAACTCAAAGATCAGTGGCGTCACCAGGAAGGCCCGTCAATCGTCTCGCTATACCAAGGTCTACGCCAGGCGCCAAAACAGGTCTACAGTCAGGGCAGCAGTCCGTCGCAGCCGTCAGGAGGCGGGGATCTTCGCGGGAAAAGTCGTCGGGCCACTTGTTTTGACAACAGGATCGATGAAGCGGGGTGCACCTTCCCTCGGAGATTTCACACGAAGTTCCTCACGATCGTCGGGCTTTGGACCGGTACCGCTGATGCAGCCCCACATGGGCACCAACTGAAGGACTGGGTTTTCCTAAGACCCAGCGGTGCCAGGGATAACACCTAAAACCTTCGTGGGTAACCTGTTCCGGCGTACAAATGACAGAGACACGGGACACTTCCTTCGGCGTCAAAGATTCGAGGTTTATTGCTGCAGGGAACACAGAAGTCACAGGAAGTACAACATGTGCAAGTTTGAGGAGTCTGCTTCAAATTGTATCTGTGGATCGCTCTTCTTATACAGTTTTTGGACATAGGATAGCATAGAGCACAAAGGATTACAACCTGGTTCCCATCGTAAAGGTCATAGGGGGTCGCTTTCATGTATTCAGGGCCCGGAACATAATTACAGTAGCATTTGGCAGTTCCCAACTGTAAAAGTACATCTTCCCACCATTAGTACATTCCGTTCGGTAGTAAACGAATCAAGGAAGAGACAGAAACAGATGCAGAGGAAGACGAGGACAGTGAACAGATCGAAGAGGGTGTAAAAGGGGTGGTATCAGAAAACACGAGTTTGCAGGCATCAAAGAGAACGTGCCTAATGAATGCACAACTAAGACAATAGACCGGCACAGCAAGATGAGCCTCGAGCGGGGCCATCTGCCTTAGTGTCATCCCCCTCATCATAAAGACATCTTCAAAGGAACACGTGTCTTCCGCAAGAGTTTGGGAATCCCAGGGTCGCGAAGCGCACAGCGTCCGTTCGCTGGCTACTTGAGGGCAAGAAACAAAATGGATGCCGTATCTAAGATGGAACCCGTGGGTTCAGATGAAGAAACCCACGAAACAAACAAACGGTTTAGGCTAGCACAGCGAAAACGCGTACACCCACTAAACTCGTCATTTGCGGTTCATAGATACCAGACTCGACCACATTCGTGCGAGTCGAAAACACTACTTACAATTGTCACGGAACCTCAAGAGTAAGTGGTCTGTAAAGTCCACCCTGCAGTGACAGACTATGAGCCCACACTGTGCACTCGAGACAGAAAGCCACAGTGGATTCATATGTAGTTTGACTACCCGGAATGAGAGTGAACAACCTACTGAGATGCACTGGAATCAGGCTTCCGTGCTAAATGCTACACAGTTCATCCAAGAACAGTTGAAAAATCTGCACTGAATAACTATATACAGGTCTCCATTGATGCTGAGCTAAGTAGTCCACTCAGGAATGACAGAGGAGCAGTCACCTGCATACATTTGGTGCAGACAATCAGTGTAGATGCTTTACAGAGTCCATCTGAGAGCAGGATTGGGACATCTGATGTGTTCGATTAATTGTGTTCGCAGTAGGGTAGTGCTGAGGAAGCAGTACCTAATTAGGATGTTAAGCAAATTTGAGGGGGCAAAGGATAGATATAAGGGTAGGATACACTTAAGCGGAAGGTTAAAAGGCTCATTGATGGTATTATGCCTGTCCGAATATCAAAAAAGCTTTTGACACTTTCCCACAAGAGCACTAACCAAGGTTATTTCAAAAGCAGATATTGCTATGTGGAGTGTTGGAAGCCTTCAGATTTGTTCATCATGGGCAAATATAAAATCTAAAGGTATACCACATCCTTTCACGAGAAGGGAGCAGCTATGTTTTTTGGGAAGCGTTCCATTAGCTAATGTTGATGACAATATTCACACACAACCGCTGTGTGGCTCTGTAGACCAGAAAGGAAGCATAGCTGAGCACTGCTGAAAAGATACTTGCCTTTAATAATCAGTTTGAGATTTGTTTTAGCTTCACTTAGGACGCTCAAGCCTCCCCTGGGGCATTAAAGTGGCTGAGCACTTATCCATGTCCGTTTTTGTGCTCATGGGCACTTATGCCATTGGAAAATGTATGCCAGTTTGTAAACGGTCACAGTCCCAGAAGACTTAAACCCAAGTAATATGACACACCCTAAACTGAAACTAGAGACAACTAAGCAAAACAAACAACCAGTACTTTTGAAACTCAGCACTCAGTGGCAGCAGACTGCATGACCTTCGAATGTACTGCACACAAAGCATCCAAATGATTCTTCCATTTGTCTTTTTCATTCCTTTTCAGTGAAGGATACACTTTTATCCCCATCTACTCTTGAACATCCACTTTGTTTTATTATTTTATAATCTACAAAGAATACACTCATTAAATTGTTGCCTTGTATGCACTCAAACAGGTCTTTGTTGCCCAGGTTTGAAATTGACACAGATCTGTCAACGTTTCGACCCCTGAGTAACCGCCAGCAGGCTCCGGTCTGATTGCAAGAGGCAGCTACTTGGAATCAGACCGGAGACTGCTGGCGGTTACTCATCAACCGTTTACGGACAACAATGTGTACTTTTGGCACCCTTCTCTCAATTTATACTGGAATTGCTTTGCCAACTCGGCCCACATTTTGAAAATACAGCCAGATTTTTCGTGCTCTTTTCCCAATGGTGCTCCATTCCCTCCCACACTAATTCTTTGAGTCCTGATGAAGACCCCATAATAAGGATGAAGCAGCCTTTATGACAATAGGGGTTGAAACGTTGACCTATCTGTATCAATTTCAAACGTGGGCAACAGAGACCTGTTTATCTGTGCCTAGATTGTTATGTTTATTTTGTATATTTTTTCGTCAATTTGAAGAACAGAATGGGTCTAAACTATTTGGATGTATTTGAACCACATTGCCTTTCCGTTCCTTCACGCAATCACTCAACTCTCCCTTAGCACTCACTCCCTCTTTTTCTGAGCACCGATGTGTACCAATGTTGATTCATTTCATATTCATATGTTTTGATTGATTCTTTTTCTGTGATGCAACATTAAATCACAGTGAATCATCATTTTGTGCGGTGACGTTCTGAATTATTGAATGGTTTTGAATTTAGTTCTATGTACATAAATCTATAAGTAGTTAGCCACTGTGACCGTTTTTCTTGTAACATTGTCTAGCCGGGTCCAGTAGTCCTATGGGTTACCCCATTATGAATACTCTTTCTAAGCATTCTTAGGGTTTACTGCTTTGAAGTTAACAGGGAGCTAATGACCCTGCCTCTTGGGATATCAGAACTGCCTTTCTGGGGCTCGAATTCCAGCACTTTCAGGACCTTGCTCCTTCAAAACTCAAACGCAAAGCAAGACTTAACTCACAAACACTAGATTCTGTCTGATAACCCAAAAAAGACACTGAGAAGGCACTGCACAGTATTGGGACTTCTTGAGGCCAAGCAGCGTATTGGCTGAGTCAGAGACCTCCAACTTTTGAGGCCTGGCAGCAGGATATCCTTGAGTGGGCCAAGCCTAAAGAGGCTCACATGAGAAAAATGCTAAGGGATGCAAAGGTGGCTGCCGCCTTGCTGACCTGGGCTTTGATGATGCAAACAATACTGGAGCCACTGAGGGAGGTTATATTGGGGAAAGGTGAGGGAGAGTGCGGGGGAGTGGAATATTCAGCTGGATTTGACCTATACACCTGAACTAGTGTGAACCACTCTATTTACTTTATTACACATGACGGAACTATGACCGAGGCGTATCATTACAATCCATTGACTGTCATGCTGAGTGGAATTTATTGGGGGGGCTTCGGATCGGAGAGTTTGAAATTTCCTACAATAGTTTGTTTTTCTTGTTTATATAAACGTTTGACTTTATTGGTTATAAAATGTAGTATCTACAAGTCCCTTGACTTGGAAGGTTGGATAATTCTTAAACAGCTTGCTGGCAGATATTTTTATTTGCCTCCTTCACTCATGGTGCTCTGTATATTGCCATGTAGTTGACGGCATATTCTTGTTGCCAAGGGGCTCTTTAATACTGGTTCTGCACAGTATACTATGTTTTAGAATGCCAATAAAGAAATGCTACAAAGAAACTCCACTAAATTCTGTATCAATTGGGTGCATAATGTGCATCATTTTTTTAATTGGAATGAAAAGACAATGGTTGCTAAAGTGCTGATGGCAGTTAGAGATGTACAGGGTTGATGCACCATCAAGCTGTGCATGAATCGCAAGGCATTCTCCCCGGAGGCCCTTCACTGTGTTAAATCCAATATCATTCATCTCAGAAGTACACTGGAAAACCACACCCTGATGTCAGCAGTGATCCCAGCACACCTTGGGCTCAGATCTTTAGATTGTATGTCCCTGCCAATGACTCCTATGTAGAACAAACTCCCACTAATGGGTAATGTCAGATATCTAGATGGGCCTAGGGCATTTCAAAAGGATTAGGTATGAGCAATTCCCCATAAGAAACTGTGCTTCTAATTGACGTGGGTTTCCCAAACCCAAATGCTATAGTGGGACCTCTGCTCGTTTATTCGTTGTGAAGATTAGGTGTTATTGTATTTTTTTCCCCTTTTTCCATTTAAGGATTATCTGCGTACAAAAGAGTTATGATGCATTGGTGAACTCAGTCTGGCACTTGTGTAGCAAGGAGCAAAGTCATAAGATGCCCCTGTGTACACACATTTCCATAAAATCGGTGGCTTCAATGGGAAAGGGTCTCTACACTCTGGCCTAATGCCTAGAAGTCCTAAACATACTCTTAGACACAAAATGTAATATTTCTCTTGCAGGAAACCAATCTTTTGAAGGAAGATTGGGTTAATCTCAAAACCCAATGCTTTCCAAGAAAATAGCCTTTTTCAAACGAGTCCTGCGAGAGTGGCAATATTGTCAAATAACTTTATTTGTGAGATCTTGGATATGTTCGCTGACAAGACGCTTCATTTAGGTGTTTTGAATCTCTGGTGTATTACCATGAAATCCAGTGATCGATTTTTATGCTCCCAACAGCAATCCGAAGATTCTCAAGTCTACAATAGCAAATATATTTTTTTTAAAACATAATATGGGAGTTAGTTGTGGGTGGAGACCATAATTAAGTTTTAGGTGGTATTAAAGCTAATTCTTCCATGAGTTACACAAACTGGTAGTAGAGGGCTTCTTTGTGCGAATTGCTCTATCACAGCAAACTCCATTGATTATTACCCCTCTCACACACACACACATTTCCCTACAAGATTGGAAATTAAGAATTAATGATGGTCATTTTAGAGACAGGACAATGCAGGCTTCGCTTGATGAGACAATAGTCTTATTTAGATGAAATAGATCAGGAAGGGATAGATATGCATAGGATCTGTGATGTACTTACAGTAGTCTTCAGAGGGCAGATAATATAAGCATCACATTTAAAGAAAGCTTTGAGCAGAATTCAGACACTGCCTGGAGGCCCAACTCTGAGAGCTGGAAGGCGATACACATGGACAAACTCTGCAAAAACATGGAAGAAAATTCTAGTGCTGAGGGCTACTGGGATATGCTGTACTACAAATTAAGCAGTAGTATTCTAGTGGAGGTTACAAACAAGACACACGGCTCGTGAGGGGCTAAAGTAAAGGGGAAAAAAAGGCCGAATAGTGAAACACTGCAGACGTACGCTCGGACAATGATGAAATAGCCCAAATGTTAAGCTCTTTTTGCAGGCCAAACCTCTTCCACTCACATTGCTATACACTTTGATAAATCTAAAGGATTTACAATGATGGATAAATTAGCAGTACATATAGACCACCCAATAGAGATGGAAGAAGTAATCTAAAGTGAAGTTGGCAATCACCCATTTTGATGGATTCATGTCCAAGTTCTACAGATTGGTTTGTGGCACGTTGGATTTCATGCTAGCTGGGCTATTTCGTATATATATACTCCTTAACAGTATAAGGGAATATTTGCTACCTTCATGGAGGGAGGACCTGTTCACTGTCCTACTAAAAGCATAGATGGATTGGGGGTGAATTATATATCTGCCATTGCACTCAGTTGTTGTCTGCTTTTCTTATCAGTTCTGTTCCCCTGGGACACCAGTCCCTTTGGATGTTTGGATCCATGTTTTGGTATCCTCCTTTCACTAGAGGCTAGCTTTCCTTTTCTTTCCTGTATTTTCTTTCCTCATCATAGGCGAAGATACTGTTCTCTCCCTACAAGCTCTGTATATCACTCACGCCTTTCATGGCATCGTTTTACTATGTTGCAGACTACTTTCTCCTTTTTTCCCTCCACCCATGGGAGAGATTCATTTAAACCCCTCTGTTTTTTTGTGGGGATATTTCATTACTTTTTCTTTGGGTACATCCTATTTTCAGTTCAACTATGTATTTCTGCTGCTTCTGTACTGTCATCCACTGTTGGTGGCTTTTTCCTCTTCCTGGGCGTTGTTTCCCTCATAATCTGCATTCTCAGTTTTCATCTACAGCTTTGGTTAGATTTATTATCTGTTTCTCAAGTTTACATGCAGTGTTGGTCAGGTTTTTCACCTGTTTCTCAAGCCTCCATGGGTTGGACAATGCATGATTTCCGCATCGACTGTGTTGCGCTTAGTCTCGGCCAGCCCTTTTGTTTCACCATGGCGGTAGTTTGTTTCTTCCTGGTTGACTTCCACATGCCATTTATTCCTCGTTTCAACTGTTACCTCCTGCTGGCATCCTTCCTCAGACAGATGCCCTTGTTTTTCTGTAGTGGCCAGTGCCTTTGATTTCCTACTCTTATGTGGTATTGTGTTGCTGTTTTCCAGCCTTGTCTTTCTGCCTCCACCTCAGTTACTGTCGTAAATTCTTCTTACGACCGGTAGGATGCATTATTTCTGTCCTTTCTTGGTTATCGCTGTTCTTGGAGTATCCTTCATTCGTCCACTTCTCATCCTCTTGCTCACTGGCAGAGGACTTGGGTTACCGTCAGTGGAGTGGATATACTTTTGCTTCCACTGTATGACTTGTGTTTCTACGGGAATTTCTGTTTCTTATATGCATATTTAGACTTGTATAAGTTTATCTTTCGATTTATAGGTCTCTGCATGTATATACCCATCTCTTGAATGGATCTCTTGTAGATGATCAGTGCTAAAGTGCATGTGCTCTGTCGCCTGAAGGTGGTATAGTTGGTTTAGACATGTTTGGCATATTTAGTTTACTGTGAGTCCCTTGTAAAGTTATATACCATTTACCCAGGGCCTGTAAATTAAATGCTAATAGTGTGCCACCCACCTAATTTGCCTTTCAAACTGGTCTTAGGCCTGCCACCGCAGTGCCTGTGTGCAGTTTACTGCCACTTCAACTTGGCTCTTAAACCTACATGCTAGGCCTTAAACTGCCCTTGTATTACATATGTGACCCCTGCGTAACCCTAAGAGCATGTCCTGGTAGTGACAAACAGCCTATTTCGTTTTCCACTGCTGTCAGGCCTACCCTTTTCATAGGCGAACATCGGGAGTTCCTTATTACACTTTAAGCTGTAATTTCTGATCTGGGAGGTGTAGCTTTTTCATATTTGATATGGTAATCATAAATCCTCCTCACTGGTGAAGTTATTTTATGTTTTTAAGAGGTTTTATATAGCGCTGGCTTCACCCTTGGGTATCAGAACGCTTTACATTGAAAAGACGATAGTATATGGGGTACAAAACAAATATTAACAAAATGAAACCTTAACCCCTTCGAATCTCATGACGGTGCTCGTCATGACCTTTAGAACGCTCGCACGCTGGGCTAATTCCCCTGCTGTGCGAACGTTCTAAAGAAACGGGTGTGATTATGACGAGCTCAGCTCGTCATGACCACACGACCACCGTGGCTCATGACAAGCTGACCTCGTCATGAGCACAGGGGCGCTGTGCGTGCCCCCCAGCACAGCATGGGACTTTGCCCAGCTGCGAAGGGGTTAAGATATGGTAGACTTAAGGAACAAAATGAATAGCATTTCTTGATTATGATACAAAGTGAAAGGATGACGCTATTTACGAAGCAATATATGAGTAAAATAATTAGAAAATATTAAACAGTACAAAGGAACTACACTCATTTTTGTCGAAAGGAAGGGTTAGGCGAGTGTGGAAGGAGGGGTGGCTAATTAGGAGAGGGGTGAGATGAGGGGGAAGCAAGAGGTGTGTATGGGTACGGTGGGGAGTGAGTAGGTGTTGGTGGAGTGCAGGAGAGGTGGGATAAAGGGGGTGGAAGGTAGGAGATTCAAAAAATAGAAGAGATAGAACAACAAGTATGGACATAAAAAGATTGTGGCCCATTATTTGTTAAGCAGGTGCATTTAAGGTCTTTTTTTAAACTGACCTATGAAGTGTTCAGTCGTAGGGCTTTAGGTAAGGTATCCCACATGCTGGGGGCCTTACCAGAGAAGGAGCGAGATTGCACAGCTTTCTTTTTTTAGCAAAGGGGGGGGGGGGACGAGGAGGAGAGAGTTAGTGCTTCTCATTGATCGGACACTGCCCGCTTTTTTGAGTTTGTTTGAAAGGTAGAGCCTGGACTTTTGATAGAGGGCTTTGTGCGTAATGCAGGCTACTTTATAGGAAGATCTGCCTTCAATAGTAAGCCATTTAAGGGTCTTTAGAGCCGGCGAGATGTGATCAGAACGTTTGCAGTCAGTTGTAATCCTAGCCGCTAGGTTTAAAACAGATTTGAGGGGAGCCAGATGAGCTTTGGGAGAACCAGAGAGAAGGGCATTACCAGTCTATTTTCAAGAGGACTAGGGATTGTACAACTGATTTAAAATCTTCAGTTGGAATGAAGGGTTTGATTTTTTTTGAGACGGTGCGTGAAAAGTGCACCTTTTGCTGAGTTTTTTTACGTGGGAGTTGATAGTAAACTTACTGTCCAGGGTGATGCCGAGGGAATTTACCGATTCGGAGAGGGAGAGTGGACAGTCAGTGATTTATGTATGGATGAGGAGATGGTTTTTAGTAGGAGAGAAAAGAAATATTTCATTTTTATTAGGATTAAGTTTGAGATGATTGGAATAGAACCAGGTTTGGATGTTAGTCAGTGCAGTGTTAAGGTGCAGTATATCAGAGTGGGATTTAAGTTTATAGTAGAGTTGGGTGCGGTCTGCATATAGGTGATAGTTAATACCTGCTTGTTTGAGAATGAGGGTAAGGGGTTCCATGAAAAGGTTGAAAAGAGCAGGAGAGAGGATGGATCCTTGGGGACACCAAGGGAGACTGGCAGGGGGCTAGATAGGCAGTTTTGGATTTTTACTTGTTGGGTTCTGTGTTGGAAGTAGGAGTTGAACTAGTTGAGGACGGTGCCATTAAGGCTGAACTGAGATTTAAGTGTATAGAGTAATGGAAATGGAAATGTTTTTGTACTTGTATAGCGCACAGCTACCCGCAGTGGGTTTCCCGGCGCTTTTACGAATACCGCAAGGGAACCCTTCCTGCCTTTCCCTGTGAAGTGTCCACTCCTGGGCACCCCCCATGGTGCAGACCAGGCATCCCTCGCGTTGTGGGGGCCGTTGTGGAGACTAAGCAAGGTATTGCCCAGAGTTGCAGCGTGGGACCCATGATCAGAATAGGCACTGAGGCGAGAATATCCGGTCAGGGGAATTAATGAGCCCGAGACCCGCCGGGGCAGGAATTGAACCCTGGTCCCTGACCATAGCTCTGCATCGAGGTCTGCCTGCTTTAACCATTGAGCCACACTTCTCCACAATGGAGAAGGTTGAATGGTTAAATGTGTCAAATGCCACTGAGAGGTCAAGGAGAATGTGTAGGCAGGTCTCTCCATTGTCCAGGGCAAGGAGGAGGTCATCAACTATATTTAGTAATGCAGTTTGTGCTGCAGCCTTTACGGAAGCCGGATTGTAGGGGATCAAGTAGGTTGTCAGTGTCAATGTGTTTATCCAATGTCAGGGTTTTGCGAGTAGCCTCTACATATGCTCCTAAGTTGGCAACTAGGGCAAAGACAATCTCTAAACCCAACCTGGTCAATGTTTGGTATCCGTGCCCTTAGGATAGGGTTTTTCTTCTACTGTGTATTAGGCACCCCCTGGAAAATAGACAGCAGAAGCACAGAACAAAGCTCCGCAGTCAGTGAGGGTGACAGAAGTTCTCAAGGTGTCTCTTCTCTCTTCCACTTCCCCTTTTCCCCCTTGCCGGTGGATTTGCTCTTGGTGGCGAAGACACTGATAGGGGGGGCGATTGGGTCCAGCATCTATACTGAATCCGCGAGGGAATTGGAGTCTTCTGACAGACTGAAGTGCCCACGTACTTACCTCGCCTGAGGGAATGAATTTAAAAGATCTGGGAGAGATTTTAGTGGGAATTCAGAGAGCGATAGGAGCTGTACGGGAGGAAAATCAAAGCCTAAAATTAGAGTTAGTGGGCTCTCGTCAGGAGACTCAAATGTTAGCCTAGAAGGTGGATGGGTTAGCCATGGCAAATCCTTTCCGGAGCTCCCCCATGCCTAGTACCTGTATCCCAAGCCCAGATCCAAAGACGGTAGCACAGGTGATACATTCGGTTTCTCTGTTGATTCCTCTAGCAGCCCCAGAAAGGTTTTCCGGAGATCCACAGAAGGCACAACTTTTTTTAACTCCATGTTCACTCCATTTCATATGCCGTCCAACGTTGTTCCCTGATGTCCAATGTAGGGTAGCATTTATTTTATCCTATCTAAGTGGGGATGCAGCCAATTGGTTTATGCCCGTGGTTAGTGAAGATGACCCTCTTCTCTGTGATTTTGCCAAATTTAAGACTGAGTTTCTCCGAATTTTTGACAGAAGAAGGATTTCCCAGGCCACTGATAACGAGCTGCTAGAATTGAGGCAAGGATCTAAGGATCTAATTTCCTATCTTACGCAATTCAACAAATTAATTCTGGAAGCAAACTGGCCAGGAGAAAAGAGTAGCTCTATTTTATTGAGGTCTAAGAGATGAGATAAAAGACACATTGGCGCAAGTTCCCAATCGTCCCACTGAATTATCTGCATTGGTAGATTTGGTGTTGGAATTGGATTTCCGTAACTGCGAACGTAAGGGAGAAAAGAGGAAAGATTGGAGAGTTAATTTTCCTCGTTTTGATCGAGCCAGAACCGAGAAAGGATCTGGAGGGAGTAACGACACTGAACCCATGCAAATTGGAGCAGTCGGAGGGCCATTGAGTAAAGAGGAAAAGGAGCAGAGGCGTTTGAAGAAACTGTGCTTATACTGTGGATGCTCCGGTCATTTCGTAAAAGAATGCCCCAAACATTCTAAGACACCTTAGGGAAACAATGTGAGCCATCAGTAAATGAAGTCGCTCTGGTGGTAAAGGATGCAAAGACTGCTCCAGAATCTCATTTAATTCTCAACACTTAACAGTCAAATATTCCTCATGTAATTCTTCACATGACACTTAAGTTTATAGAACACCAGATCTTGGGAGTGGCCATCATGTTGGGCTCTGGGGCCACAGGAAACTTTTGTGACATTAAATATGCTCATCGCATGGGAATTAGAGCCATTTGGAAGGAGAAGCAAGAACCAGTGCGAGCAGTAGATGGAACAAATTTGTCATCTGGACCGATCACCAGTCATACCGAATAATTGGAATTGGTACAATCTGATGGGCATTGGGAGGATTTGCAATTCAACCTAATCGATGCACCCCAATTTCAATTGATCCTTGGGTTACCCTGGTTGACAACTCATAATCCAACTATAGATTGGGAAAACCGGACAGTGAGCATGCGGTCAAGCTTTTGCCTGGAACATTGCTACAGTCAAAGGGAAGATTTAGTGGAACCGTCTCAAGCGTCCCTATTTTCCTATGGGGGTCAGTCTATTTGCGTAATTGATTCTGGAGAAATTCCCCCTGAATATCAAGAATTCAAAGCTGTTTTTAGTGAGCAAGAGGCCGACATTTTACCACCACATCGATCATATGATTGCGCCATTGACCTGGTGCCTGGGGCAGTCCTTCCGTGCAGTCGGATTTATGCGCTAACGGAAGCAGAGAGCGACCACCTTAAGGAATATCTGGATCGCTATCTGGCCAATAGGTTCATTAGGCCATCACAGTCGCCAGTCTCCTCTCCGCTCTTTTTAATCCCTAAAAAGCAGGAAGGAAGTTTAAGAACTTGTATCGATTACCACGCACTGAACCAAGTCACTATCAAAAACTGATACCCTCTGCCTTTAATTTCCGTTTTATTAGATAAAATCAAAGAGGCCCAGATTTTCACCAAGCTGGATTTGCGAGGGGCTTATCACCTTGTTCGAATGAAAGAGGGACATGAATGGAAGACCGCCTTTCGTACTAAGTTCGGTCTCTTCGAATATTGTGTGATGCCCTTTGGGTTGTGGAATGCACCTGCTGTGTTTCAACACTTCATCAATGACATCATGGGTGACTTGATTGATAAGGTGGCCATCATTTACTTGGATGATATATTGATTTGCTCCAAGAATGTACAAGATCATCCCAGACATTTGAAAATGGTTCTGGAACGGTTACAGAGGCATCATCTATTTGTGAAATTGGAGAAATGTGTTTTCCATGTCACCACTGTGGAATTTCTAGGGTTCGTCCTTTCCCCACAAGGAGTTACGATGGATCCAGGAAAGGTGCAAGCGGTAGAGAATTGGCCAGAACCACGTAATGTCAAGAAAATCGAGCGGTTCTTGGGGTTCGCCAATTTCTACAGGCGATTAATTCAGGGATTTTCGCAGTTGATCTCCCCAATTACTCGTCTATTGAAGAAGGGAGTAAAGTTCAAGTGGACTAGAGAGGCAGAACAAGCATTTCTCAGCCTTAAAAACAAATTTGTGTCTGCTCCCATTCTCTTGCACGCTGACCCGGCAGAGCCTTTGTTCGTGGAAGCAGATGCTTCGGATCAAGCCATAGGTGAAGTCCTCTCACAACGACATCAGAAAACAGGACAACTTCATCCGGTGGCTTACCGTTCTAGAAAATTGATTCCGGCAGAGCTGAATTACACCATCGCTGAAAAGGAATTGTTGGCCGTTAAGGATTCCTTTGAGGATTGGAGGCATTACCTGCTGGGTGCCAAGCATACAGTTACTGTGTTCACAGATCATAAGAATCTGCAATTTCTAAAATCTTCTAAGACTCTAACTCCACGTCAGCTGGGGTGGTCCTTGTACTTTGCAGATTTCGATTTTGTGATCACATATCGTCCTGGTAATAGGAATGGTAAAGCAGATGCTTTGTCCCGTTTAAATACTGAAGAATGTGAACACGCAGTGGAACCTCAACCCATCATTCCAGAAACTAAGATCATCTGCACTCTTTCTTTAGACAACTTTCAAGAAGAAGTTCGGAAAAGTTTATCTCAGGAAGAGATCCAGAAGTGGGTTCAGCTCGGAGAAGAAAGACCGTTACATCAGCAATTACCTTACTTTAAAGAGGCTTTATATCTCCCTACGACTGCTCTCCAGCAAAAGGCATTGCAAAGTTGTCATGACCATCTTCTAGCAGGTCACAAAGGAATTTCTAAGACCATGGATTTGGTGCAGCGCTATTTTTGGTTGCCTGGGGGTGTCCTCTCACGTCAAACAATATATACAGTCTTGTGAATTGTGTGCTCGGAGTAAACCCTGTAGACAAGCTTTGCAGGGATTATTACAGCCACTGCACACTCAGACTCCTCCTTGGCACACCATTTCTATGGACCTGATAGTAGAATTGCCTGTCAGTAGGGGATTTGATACAATTCTGGTGATTGTGGAAACCTTCACTTAGATGAGCCACTTTATTGCTATGTCTGGCACTCCTACAGCTTCGGAGTTAGCACAAGCATTTAGTGAAAATATCGTAAGGTTGCATGGTGTCCACTAGATAGTGATCTCAGATCGAGGCTCTCAATTTATTTCTCGGTTTTGGCAGGCCTATCTAAAAGGGTTGGGAATTGAGAGCAGGCTATCTACCAGTTATCATCCTGAATCGGATGGGCAGACGGAGAGAATTAATCAAGAACTGGAACAGTATCTTCGTCTGTTCCTCATTGACTAAGGTGGTGAATGGGCAGACCGATTGTGGATGGCGGAGTTTGCTTGCAATAATGCACTGAGTGCTTCTACCGGCTACTCTCCCTTTTATTTGAATTCTGGTCGTCAACCTAATCCTTTTCTGACTCAGGAAGATTTAGAAGTTTCTGCAGCCAAAACCTTTCTGACAGATATGGCTACTTTACATAAATCAGCAGAGAAAAATTTGATAACAGCAAAACAATCCTATAAAAGATGTGCAGACAAGCATAGACAACCTGCTCCACAATATCAGGTAGAAGATCAGGTGAGGCTATCTACTAAAAATCTTCATTTGAAAGGGAATAGAAAATTCCAGCCGAGATTTGTGGGTCCTTATTCCGTTGAGAAGGTTTTGGGTCCAGTAATGGTGAGATTGAAGTTACCAGCTAAAGTGGGGATTCAATCTGTCTTCCACGTATCTTTACTGAAAAAGACTAAGCCACATTTGAGGTTGGGTAAACCACCAGAGCCCCTTGACATTTCTGGCCATACTGAATATGAAGTTCAAGACATTCTGGACTCTAAAATCAAGAAAGGAAAACTATTTTACTTGGTGGATTGGAAGGGATATGGTCCTGTGGAAAGGTCTTGGGAACCTGTATCTCACATTCATGCTGCACAATTGATTAAGAGATTTCATACACGAAACCACCCAAGCCAGGACCGATAAATCGGTCTTTGAGAGGGGGTACTGTCAGGGTTTTGCGAGTAGCCTCTACATATGTTCCTAAGTTGGCAAAGACAATCACTAAACCCAACCTGGTCAATGTTTGGTATCCGTGCCCTTAGGATAGGGTTTTTCTTCTACTGTGTACATAGTTCACTCCATAGTTTATGTAAATGCCCTCCCTAAGATGGCTGCCGCTGTGGCCGTTAAAGAAACCCAGAAGTTAGCGCTAGGTCTAGTTCATTTGTGCCCCGTGCGGTTTAGAAACTCTGCACTTCAATTGGTATTGTTCCTGAGATGGCCGCTCAAGTCCTCCGCTTCCTGTCTATCTTCCTGACAGGAGTCGGAAGGCACTTAGGCGGTACTTAGCGAGTCAGAGTCTACTCCGCGCCTGCAGTTTATGCAGCGGGAGTCGAGCACGGCCCGAACAGAGGTCTCACGTAGATTTAGAGAGAGCAGCCCACAGAAGACGCCTTCAATACTCCTTCCTGAGTACCAGCGGTTGCGGAGGGTCTTCGTCTGCTCTTGTTTCACCACGCACTCCGCAACGGCAGTGGTGAGTCCGTTCCCAGTCAACGGCCACAAGAACATTCACGGCTGAAGTTCTTCACGACATCAGGATTACAGAGGTAGCGGTGTCCCTGAAGAAAAGACAGTAAGCTACGCAGAGCTTCCCTTCTTGTCTGCGAACAGAATACAACATTGCTAACCCTTGTTGCGCTTTCCCTTGCTTAACCTTTCCCCCTCTTAACCTCCCCTGACCCTATTTGCGCGCAGAAGGATTGCTTGTTCCAGAGACTACTGAGCCAGGATTTATATATCTGCACCTCTGCAAAGAACCCCAATGAAAGCAGACACTGGAAGCTTTCAGGTAAATGCAGTTTGTCCACAGGGAGAAGGGAGCTAGCTCTGTAGGAACTCACAGTAATGTTAGCTTTGTATTTTCTAGGTAGAAAGATTCCAACAACACCTACATAAACCGCATGAAGAGTAGCTATACCCTGAGGACCACTGGTAGGATAAGCTTGGTTTATTCAATAGAGAGCATTGGTAGAAGGTGGGTTGTTTATTCTCTTCCCCTCTGTGTATTAGGCACCACCTGGAAAACAGACAGCAGAAGCACAGAACAAAGCTCCGCAGTCAGTGAGGGTGACAGAAGTTCTCAAAGTGTCTCTTCTCTCTTCCACTTCTCCTTTTCCCCCTTGCCGGTGGATTTGCTCTTGGTGGCGAAGACACTGATAGGAGGGCGATTGGGTCAAGCATCGATACTGCCTCCGCGAGGGAATTGGAGCCTTCTGACATCCAATTGCTGAAGGGCACATTTTTCAAAGGCTTTAGAGAAAATGGGGAGGTTTGAGATGGGGCGGAGGTTGTTCGGGTCGACCTTAGGGTTTTTTGAAATGGGCGTGATTTGTACAAGTTGGAGGGAGACCGGGACGCACCTGAGGAAAGCAAGGAGTTGATAATATTGGTCCAATACGGTACAATGACGTGCTTTAGGTCTTGGAGGAGGGAAGATGGGAGAAGGTCTTTAGTGTGGGAGGATGGTTTTAATTTGCACAGGATGTAAAAGACTTCTAGTTCAGAAACTGAGTGGAAATTCAGCCAGGAGGCGTTGTTTTTGAGTTGAGTGTTGTTGGGGGGTAATTCGGGCGGGGTTGAGGAAGGTAGGGGTGGGGAGGACAGAGTGGGTGTGAGCAAAGGGGAGGGTGTTGAAGTAGTATCAGTGGAGCAGAGGGGGTTGGGGGAGATTTGAGGTAGAGTGAAGGATTGGTTTGGTTAGAGTGAAAGTTGGATTTAAATTACTGTTATAGAAATACCACTTTTAGTAAGTGGACTTTTCTCTGTGCTTACTGCTCTTTGTGCCTGACAGCCTGTCTCCAATACAGGGCTGGGCTGAGTGTCTGCAACAATTTGTGCATTCTGTCTAGACAGCCACAAACACACTAAGGGCCGGGTGTGACCGAGAACTCCTCTGCATTCTGATAGCTTTCCCTGGCAGTAAGGCAGAGAGGTGGCACACACTTAAATCTGAATAGCCTGTGTCCTGTCCTCACACAAAGTATTGATTTAACCCCCACCATCGCCCAATGTTAGCCTGGCAGACAGGCCTTTGTTGAAAGGGATCCTGGTGCACTTCAAAGAGTTCCAATGAAGCCACTTCTACATCAAAGGCACTGTTGTGGTATAAGTACTGAGTGTCTGACCTCCTAAAATCAGACATTTTTGGATCTGTAACCAGACATCGCTGGCTCTACATTTAAACATTGCCAGAAAGACTGCTGTGCTCCCATCAGGAACTGCCACTTTGCTAACTTCCTTGCTGTGCTGGCCTGCTACCTCTACGTTGTGACTTCATGTGTTCTCCAAGGGCATGTTGGCTTGCCCCCTGTTCACTGAAGTCTGAGGGCCATCAAATAATTCATTTTTCTGCTTTAGTTACTACTGCTGCAAGAGCCGTTCGTAGAGAACCAGTGTCTCCTCAGGATTCTGCTCTGCCCTCAATACAGAACCCTGTGGTGTGGAGATGAACTATTTCACCTCCAACTGAAGTGCTCCGTTCGCTAAAAAAAGATGCGCAGTTCTCGATGACTTACGGCGGAGTCCAGATTAACGGTAGCACTTTAGCCCTGATCGCCACCTTCCTGTTGCCGGGGGTTGCCAAGGTAATGCCGAGCCCCACCTTCCACTGCACCTGAGAAGCTGCTGGGCTTGCTCGCTACACCCCAGCGCCGTATGAAGATTGACCGCCGCGTCCCCCAGGCAGGAGATTGTGACCGGCGGGTCCATGTCCTTAAGATCATCATTACAGGTAGCTCGCCTGCAACGCTCTGCCCATACACTTAAAGGTACAGTAATGATAAGGACCCCCGAGGTCCTTGGAGATGCACTGTGCACCCGCAGCCGGCATAATTTGCCATTACTCGGTCGCGGGGTCCTGGTGAGGACGCTAATACCGACGAATCTTGGGCCCCGCTTTAACACCCTTTCAGCTCAATAAACTTCCCACCAAGACTCTTTGGAACACGGCTTCCTGCTCCAATGTTTGAACAGTTTGTTGGTCAATCCCTGCTGCGGTTTGTCGTACTTCCACCAACTCGCTTACCACCCTTAACTGAATAAAAGCGCAGGTGCTTCCGAGAACAATAGTTATATAGTACATTTAATGTGATATATTTGCATAGCATATCTTGAAAAGTATACCTGTGATCTTTAGAATTTTTGTCTTGTTTTATTAATACGGAGCGCTATTTTTATAAACCTATATGTAGTCTTTTTGTGGTGTGTTCATTGTGTTACTGTGTGTGTCTGTTGCACAAATACTTTACTAATTGCCTTCTTAAATATGCTTAAATAAGCTTGCCTGCTCTTCACCAGGCTACCAAAGGGTAAGCTCAGGTTGCCTTATATGTGTATCTAGTTTGCCCTGACTAGAGAATGGTGCGTTCTGCTTGGCTGTATACCTTAGCCAACCAGATACCCCCATTTCTAACAGTAACTATAACTTACGTCCTCGCCAAGCACTGCTACTTACTTCACATATTACATCAGAAATAGCATCTTGTTTGACATCATTTGTTCTAGAACTACAACATTTGCAATAAAATTTGTGATGAGAAAATTATGCATGGCGGGGGAGCGAGCTTTAGTTACATTAGGCCACAAGTTCGTTTTTTGAGAAAAGTAGAACTATTTATGTTTGTGTGTGTTCGTTTGTGTGTGTTCGTTTGTGTGTGTTCGTTTGTGTGTGTTCGTTTGTGTGTGCTGTTTGTGTGTGTTCGGTTGTGTGTGTTCGGTTGTGTGTGTTCGGTTGTGTGTGTTCGGTTGTGTGTGTTCGGTTGTGTGTGTTCGGTTGTGTGTGTTCGGTTGTGTGTGTTCGGTTGTGTGTGTTCGGTTGTGTGTGTTCGGTTGTGTGTGTTCGGTTGTGTGTGTTCGGTTGTGTGTGTTCGGTTGTGTGTGTTCGGTTTGTGTGTGTGTGTTCGGTTTGTGTGTGTGTGTTTGGTTTGTGTGTGTGTGTTTCGGTTGTGTGTGTGTGTTTGGTTTGTGTGTGTGTGTTTCGGTTGTGTGTGTGTGTTCGGTTGTGTGTGTGTGTTTGGTTGTGTGTGTGTGTTCGGTTGTGTGTGTGTGTTCGGTTGTGTGTGTGTGTTCGGTTGTGTGTGTGTGTTCGGTTGTGTGTGTGTGTTCGGTTGTGTGTTGGTTTGTTTGTGTGTTGGTTTGTTTGTGTGTTGGTTTGTGTGTGTGTTGGTTTGTGTGTGTGTTGGTTTGGGTGTGTGTTGGTTTGGGTGTGTGTTGGTTTGGGTGTGTGTTGGTTTGGGTGTGTGTTGGTTTGGGTGTGTGTTGGTTTGGGTGTGTGTTGGTTTGGGTGTGTGTTGGTTTGGGTGTGTGTTGGTTTGGGTGTGTGTTGGTTTGGGTGTGTGTTGGTTTGGGTGTGTGTTGGTTTGGGTGTGTGTTGGTTTGGGTGTGTGTTGGTTTGGGTGTGTGTGTTCGTTTGTGTGTGTGTGTTCGTTTGTGTTCGGTTGTGTGTGTGTGTGTGTTCGGTTGTGTGTGTGTTCGGTTGTGTGTGTGTGTGTTCGGTTGTGTGTGTTCGGTTGTGTGTGTATGTTTGTGTGTTGGTTTGTTTGTGTGTGTGTGTTCGTTTGTGTGTGTGTGTGTTCGTTTGTGTGTGTGTGTGTGTGTGTGTGTGTGTGTGTTCGTTGACTTGATGTGCCCTTGAGCCCTGCCAATCCAGTTCCCAGGGCCAGTGTTTCCCAAAACTGTACCCCCAATTGGCACATCTTTCGCCACATGAAAGCCCCTTGTAAAATGTACAGTGGGTACCAAGGCCACTGTGACAAGGAAAGGCCTCTAAGGACTGCAGCACTTATTATTCCACCCGTAGAGGACCTGCACTCTCACACATTGCCCTTTCAGGCTGCGTGTTTTGGTGCAAGGAACAGTGAAGAGTCGCCATGGCACACATACCTATGTGCCATGCCTGCAATCCACTGCCTATGGTTTAGGCAAGGCATCCCTCTAGCTGGGTGCACTATACCACTTGTGAGGGTATAGTTGTATGAGCACTGTACCCCTACAGTGTCCCTGAAAGTCCCTTCTTAGACAATTGTAAATGCAGTAAGGCCATAAAGAGTATATGGTGTGGGAGTTGGTCATTGCGAACTCCACAGCCTTATAAGGGCTTTACTGAATTCTGTGAAGTTTTATAGCAAATTTTTCATCATAATAAACCCACACTGATGCCAGTGTGGGATTTATTATACAATGTACTTGGAGGGCATCTTAGAGATGCCCCCCGAAAAACGACCAGTTTCTGATGGGTTCCCTGACTGGTAAACACCAGCCTACCACCAAAAGAAACGTTTCTTGACCCATGTGGTGGGAGCCTTCGTTCCCTGATCCTAAAAAACAAAGCCTTTCCTGGGCAGAGCTGTTCACACCTCCCCAGGTCAGGAAGAGCCATTTGTGGAAGGGGAGCTTCAAAGACCTTGTTGCCTTTGCAACGTGACCCCCAGCCTCTCCTGCTATCAGGAGCAGGCCTCCTTCCTGTCTGACCCGCTTTTTGGTGGGTAGACAGGCGGGAAAAATTCGAAAAGCCTAGAAGGTGTGCCCACCTCTGCCAATCCCACCCCTCAGGTTCGGGAGGTGTGGTGATGCCCACTCCTCGGTGCCCGCCATCTTGCAGATGGCAGGCACTCTCCAATCAGGATTGGGGATTTTGCCCATTCCCCCACTTGGAGTGAGCACACCAAGGGTGTAGTCGCCTTAAGGTCAGTAGCCCATTGGCCCCTAAAACGCCCTTTAAGTACAGTATTTAGCAGCCAGCCCTTATCCCCGAACGTAGTTTCCCGCAACCTATAAAGGACGAAAGAAGACACACAGCAGAGGAGACTGCAGAGAACTGACTTAGCCCCAGCCTTTCCGGTTCGTCTGCAGTTTCCAGCGATCCTGTACCAAAAGTCTTCTTGTCCTGCAGCCATCGACCTTCAGAACCACCTGGGAGGACTGACTGCGTTCAACAAAGACCAGATCTTCTGTGTACAGCAGCTCTTTTCAAAACAATCTCCAAAGAAAGACTCCGACCTGCTGAAGACCAGGAAACTCGACGCCTAAAATCACCTGTTGCCGATGGCCCGAGTCCAAGTTGCCCGCCAGTCCCAGCGAGGTCCCCTTTACTCCGGAGTCAGAGTTAACCGTGGGTTGACCCCTCCAGGACTCCCCGACACCGCCTGCAGCCGCCGCACCAGGCCTGCAGCTAAAAAACGAAACTAGCATTCTCCATAGGATTGCATTTGGCTCCCGACCCCTTCTAAGCACTCTGCACCCGGCCACCCCTGCGCTGCTGGTGGTGTGGACTTAGTGCCGACCTGGGACCCCCTTTGCCTTGCCCTCAACCCCTAGGGTTCGAATACTGAGTAGCCTGCACATGAGAAGCCCTCAACCGAGGTGCCCCCTAGCCCCATTGCCATCCTGTACTCTTCACCAGGCTGCCCTAGTGTTGCTCTTGGTGCAAATTGAGTGCCTACCTGAACCTTGGTCCTAACCCCCAAAACTCACCCTGGAAGTAGAGTACTTCCCTCCAAAACAGATAACCATTTTTTTCCTCCATAGGATCCCATGTAATAAGATTTTGGGCCGAAAATTGTGGACTTTCTAATGTTTGGAGAAAAGTGAATACAATTGCACAGTATAAAAAGCCGTACTTACCTTGTATGTAGAACTCTTAGAGTGTGGTATTTAGGCATAACAACGCCAGTACTCAAAAGTAATCTAAAGTAAGACAAAAGTATGTTAAGAGTATTTACTATATGACATGGACTGCATTTAAAAGGGATACAAACCTGTAAGAATTGCAATTACAATTGCATTTCCTTGAACAGTCTTGTACTTGAAATTATATTTTATTCACCTGTGCCTAGTTTTACTTGGTTCTAAAAGAAAACTTAAGTCTATCTGTTTTTTGTACCTACCTAATTAGTCTGGATTCTGTTTGAGTCAGTCCTTGATTGAGTGTATACACTAAATGCTTAACACACCCTCTGGATAAGCCTGGCTGCTCGCCCACACTACCACAAAGAGAGCTGTTGGTAATTTAGCCTCTGCTATACCTCTGGGTACTCCCTGGACTCTGCGCACACTACTCCTTACTTTGGCATAGTATATACAGAGCCAGCTTCCTAATTTATGTGTTGGGGAAAAACAAATGTGTGTATATATATATATATATATGTATATGTATATGTATATGTATGTATATGCATATGTATATATATAGTTATACAAATTGCCCCAAGCATTGAGAGGGAACACAACCGTGCTCGGCCATCCGGCAGTAGTGATGCAGCCTGCATGCACTCCAACTTGTTTGTGTAGCCAACGCGTTTCGAGGCCCTGCGCCTCTTCTTCATGGGCTGCTCAAGAAAAAACACTGAGGCATCGCATTTGAACCATTTCCGGTATTTTTATTCTCCATGCTCGCCCTCTGTTGGCGTATGCATATAAGCAAAGAATGGTGCATGATGGGTGTCTGAGTTCCTCCATGCGTGCATATATTATGTTCGAGGCATGTGGGCTGCTAAATTCATATCTTAGCATTAGATCGCCGCCTAGTGTTGGGTCCGGATGATCGCACATTGTTGTCCTGGAAGAGTCTTCGAAGTATCCTGAGATAGGTGGCTCCTCCCCTGGACTACAGTGCGCATGGGCATCGGCTCCATCCCCAGATTGTTTTTTTCCGCCATTGGGTTCGGATGCGGTCTCGACGTCTCTCTGTCGGAACCGAGAAAACATAACTTTAAACGGCCAAAAGGCCTTGTATTCTTTACGTCGGTATTGTTTGCGTGCGGTCTCGAGTTCTTCCGTCTCTCGGAGCCGGAATCAGCGGAGTATTTGCACTCTTCGGACATCGAGGCCTTCTCATCGCGACTCGACAGCGACTTTCCAGCATGGAGCGGAGTCCGTTTAAACTCTGTCCGCTCTGTGGGCCCAAATACCCACATATAGACGTACACCCGGTCTGTAACAAATGCCTTTCACCAGACCATAACGAAAACAACTGCATGGCCTGTGCGAGTTTCAGGTCAAAGAAGACACTCACGATTCGGCGCGCGGTGCGCCTTGTGGCCAAACAAGCGGCCCCGGATCCAGAAAACATCTTCGACGACCGAGAAGAGGAGGACCAGAGCCATCATCTTCAAATCTCCCCGCCCGAGACGGAGGTCGAGGCAGATCCGGAAGACGACGACGGAGTCGTGGATCAAGGCCTTGAATACGTCGACGAGGTAGGGGACGTCGAAGAGGTTTATGGGGCCGCGGAAGATAGCTCAGGGGACGAGCTATGCCCGAAGTTTACGGACATAAAGAGCGGGTCACGGGATCGCCTGTCGGCCTTACCCACGACCCCGTAGCGCAAGCCACGGCCCCGCCTTCAGGCCCGGCCACGGACATACTTGCTGCGCATAGGGTATCGAAACCGAAACTGAAACCTACGGTATCGACTACACCTAAAATGGCCGAGCCAAAACCGAAACCGAAACTTAAGGACTCGAGCGTCCCTAAGATGGCGGCCGTACCAGCGAAAACGACTAAGCCCGCTGCTTCATCGACTCCGTCGACCTCCGGTCCACAGAAGTCGAAGAAATCTGTCGATTCCACAGTGTCGAAATCGGCGCCAGAGGAGGGATCCTCTAAGAAGGGTGGCACGCACAGGTCAAGCGCTGCGACGCCGGCTAAGCCCGCCAAAGCCAGCGACACGGCTCCAGCTCCGACTGGGACTTCGGTTGTCGGACGCGTGGTGGAAGCAGTGCCGTCAAAGTCACACGGATCGAAGGCTGGTGCATCTGCGCATCGGTCCAAGGACTCTGGGTCGGCGGACGCGGCATCATCGTCCAAAACTCAGAAGGGCCAACACGACGTCGGATCCGAAGGCAAGGCCTCCTCGTCGGTGCCAAAGGCCACTGTCAGTGACGCGTCCCCCATCGCTTCTTCAATACAAAGAATTAGGGAGATGGCCTCTGCTTCGTCGGCGCCATCGCCGCAGAAGGCGATAGACATTCCGGTCAAGCCTGCGAGTAAACTCCTCTTCCTCCTGCCGCCAAAAGAGGCGCCGAAGGCCTTTTCAACAAAATCGACGCCAAAGAAGTCGGATTCTTCGACGGCAGGGGCACTTTCAGGTCGAGGACTCAACTCAGAAGAGGATTCTGAGTGCTTTATCGATGCAGACACTGGCAAATTGACCCTTTACAAGAGGAGGATCACCTCACAGCCGGTGGACTATGTCATACCCCTAAAGAAGAAAAAGTTTCCCTAAGACGCCTCAGGCCTCATGGAACCTATCCAGCCTCCTCCAAGAAGGAGCCCAACTCCGTCTCCCGACCACTCTGAAAGTGAGGGTTATGATGAAGATGGCCAATACACTTTCCCAGCCAATGAACCAGATTCACAGCCGGATTCATATGATGACATTGGGGACCAAGACACCCAAAATATGGGGCAGGACCCACAGCCTTTCAGTACACGTGCATCCCTAACAGAGGATTCTGCAGGTTTCCATGCACTCATTGAAAGGGCAGCTGCTAATCATGATGTGGACATGCATGCTGACCCAGTTGAAGAAGACTTTCTATTCGACACTTTTTCAGTTTCAGACAGAACTGTAAAGACACTGCCTATGCTCAAAGGAGTCCTCAAGCATGCTGCGGACATTTTTAAAGAGCCTACCAGGGCGAGGGTGGTCAATCCACGTATTAAAAAGAAATACAGACCAGCACCTGCAGATCCTGCATACATTCGGGGACAGTTGCCGCTTGACTCCCTGGTGGTCGCAAATGCCCGAAAAAGGGCCAACTCCCAAACAACGGGTGAAGCTCCTCCCCCGGATAAGGAGTCCAAAGTGCTAGAGGCAGGAGGCAAACGTGTAGCTGCGCAGGCTGCCAATTTCTGGCGTATTGCAAATACACAGGCACTATTGGCACGTTATGATAGGTCGCATTACGACACCCTAGATCAAATTGTGCAACACCTGCCTCCGCAGTTTCAAGAGGGCACCAAAATGATTATACAGGAAGGGCAACTGATCTCCAACGCGGCCATAAAGTGTGCACTTGATGCCGCGGACACAGCCGCTAGGACCATTAACACTAGCGTCATGCTGAGACGACAGGCGTGGCTCCGCATTTCGGGGTTTAAACCTGACATTCAAACAACCATACTTAATCAACCAGTCAATCCTGATAGACTGTTTGGTCCAGATGTTGACACCACCCTAGAAAAAATTAAAAAAGACACCGAAACTGCTAAGTCTATGGGGGCCCTACAATCACAACAGTTTCGTGGCAATAATTTTCGTCGCTCAGGTGCCCGTGGAGTCACCAGAGGACAGATGGGTCAGCAATCACAATTCTCTAGAGGTGGAGCACAATCCTCGTACCCCAAACAGAACAAGGGGGGCTACAGGGGAAACAGCACCAGAGGACGCGCCAGAGGAAACAACAACTCACGCTCCTCTACCCCAAGCAAACAGTGACTCTCGGTCACTGCCCCCCGACCACTTAACACCTGTCGGGGGGAGACTACAGCAGTTCCTGCCCGTCTGGATCAACATCACCACAGACAGGTGGGTGCGACAACTTATCCAGTACGGTTATTGTCTAGAGTTAAAATCCACTCCACCCAACATTCCACCAAGGCAAAGACCTATGTCCGCAGAGCACTTGCACTTATTGCAGCAGGAAGTGGTGGTGATGCTGCAAAAAGGAGCAATCGAGCTCGTGCCACTGGGGGAGGAAGGCACGGGGGTATATTCCCTGTACTTCCTTATTCCAAAGAAGGACGGATCTCTCAGACCAATTCTGGATCTCCGTCCCCTCAATCTGTATATACTGTCAGAACATTTCCATATGCTTACACTGCAACAGATTCTTCCCTTGTTAAACCAAGGAGACTTCTTAGCAACCTTAGACCTCAAGGATGCTTATTTCCACATTCCACTACACCCGTCCCACAGAAAATACCTCAGGTTCACTATCCAAGGCAAGCATTATCAGTTCAAGGTCCTACCCTTCGGAGTCACCACAGCCCCAAGGGTGTTTACCAAGTGTCTGGCGACAGTAGCAGCGCACCTCAGAAGGCAGAACATCCATGTCTACCCCTACCTGGACGACTGGCTCGTTCAAGCCAAGTCGGAACAACAGTGCGCCGCGGACATGTCAACTACCATTCACCTCCTTCACGACCTGGGTTTCTCGTTGAATTACCCAAAGTCTCATCTTCAGCCGGCACATGTCCGGCAGTTTCTGGGTGCGACGATCAACACCCTGACGGCCAAAGCTCAACCAAACCAAGTCAGGATAGACAGCATGCAGTCTCTAATCCAAAAGTTCAGACCAAAACACTCACTTCCAGCGAGAGTGTTCATGCAGTTGATAGGCATGATGGCCTCCTGCATCTTCATAGTCCCTCACGCACGGCTGCATATGCGCCCGCTCCAGGAGTGCTTAGCAAACCAGTGGACACAGGCTCAGGGACAATTAACAGACCTAGTGTTGGTTACCAGTCGGGCATACGACTCTCTGCATTGGTGGACTCCACACAACCTTTGCAAGGGCCGACTGTTCCAGGAGCCAGTGCCACAGGTTATCCTGACAACGGACGCATCTCTCCAGGGATGGGGAGCTCATCTGCTCACTTACACGGTGCAGGGACTATGGTAGACGCAGCAACAGAAGATGCACATCAACTATCTAGAACTGATGGCGATCTTCATGGCGCTCAAGTCCTTCATTGTACATCTGTGCAACAAAGTCGTGTTAGTCCGGACGGACAACATGACCGCGATGTACTACATCCAAAAGCAGGGGGGCACCCACTCACCGCAGCTGTCTCATCTGGCTCAGAGCATGTGGAAGTGGGCCATTCAGAGGAACATCTTCCTCATGGCAGAACACCTCCCAGGGAAGGACAATCAGATGGCGGATCTGCTCAGCAGATACAGCCATCAAATGCACGAGTGGGAGATACATCCATCAGTACTCCAGCCGTACTTCCAAAAGTGGGGTCGTCCAGAGATAGACCTGTTCGCCACAAGGGAGAACGCAAAATGCCAAAGCTTCGCCGCCAGGTTCCCACACCCGCAATCACAGGGCAATGCGATATGGATGAACTGGTCAGGCAAATTTGCGTACGCTTTTCCCCCGACACCTCTGATACCACTGGTGGCGAGAAAAATAAGGCAACACTCGATGACACTCATCCTAGTTGCTCCAACGTGGGCGCGCCAGGCCTGGTACACCACGTTCCTCGAATTCTCTGTGGTACCGCATCAAAGACTGCGCCTCACGCCCAGGCTTTTGACGCAGAACCATGGAGAAATTCAGCATCCAGATCCGCAACAGCTCAACCTAGCGATCTGGCTCCTGAAGTCTTAGAGTTTGGATACCTCAACCTACCTCCTGAATGCATGAACATCATCAAGGAGGCGAGGAAACCAACAACCAGAGCATGCTATGCCGCAAAATGGAAGCGTTTTGTCATTTACTGTGCAGCCAATGACATAAACCCGCTAGATGCATCTATCCCTAACATCATTTGCTATCTGTTACATCTTTACAAGTGCAAGCTAGCGTTCACTTCTATTCGGATACATCTATCCGCCATCGCAGCTTACCTTCAAAACAGGCAGCATCTCTCTGTCTTCAGGGTGCCTGCCATTAAAGCTTTCCTTGAAGGTCTGAAACGAGTCATTCCCCCAAGAACACCGCCAGCTCCGGTGTGGAACCTCAATGTGGTCCTCACCAGACTGATGGGACCACCATTTGAGCCACTGCACTCGTGTGAACTACAATTCCTAACGTGGAAAGTAGCTTTCCTAATTGCTATTACGTCTCTAAGGCGTGTTAGTGAGCTACAGGCGCTCACAATCCAAGAGCCATTCATTCAGATTCATCCAAATAGGGTAGTGCTACGTACTAACCCCTAATTCCTTCCGAAGGTGGTGTCACAATTTCATCTCAACCAAACTATCGACTTGCCGGCATTCTTCCAAAACCCACAAACAGTGGCGGAAAGAATGCTCCATACGTTAGACGTAAGGAGGGCGTTGATGTACTACATAGACAGGACACAACACTTTAGGAAAACAAAACAACTTTTTGTTGCCTTCTCACCACAACACAAAGGCAACCCGATTTCCAAAGCAGGAATAGCCAGATGGATTGTTAAGTGCATTCAAATCTGTTATCAAAAGGCCAAGCGCACTTTAACAGTACCCCCAAGGGCGCACTCCACACGCAAATTGGGGGCATCCATGGCTTTCCTAGGGAACATTCCTTTAGAGGACATTTGCAGAGCAGCCACGTGGGTTACACCACATACCTTTACAAAACACTACTGTGTTGATGTGCATTCCAAGCAGCAAGCGGCTGTAGGACAGGCTGTTCTCAAGACACTTTTTCAGGTTTCTGCAGCTGGCACGGGCAACCGCCGCTGATGGAGGGACTGCCATATATTCTATGCTAAGATATGAATTTAGCAGCCCACATGCCTCGAACTGAATATGCTACTTACCAGTATGCATCTGTTCTTGGCATGTAGGGCTGCTAACATTCATATCGCCCACCCTCCTCCCCGGTGCCTGTCGCAGCTGCAGATATACTATTGTATTCAATCATTAGCATGGACATCCTTTACACTTTTCACTCCATCTTCTGCCACAATGGCGAAAAACAATCTGGGGATGGAGCCGATGCCCATGCGCACTGTAGTCCAGGGGAGGAGCCACCTATCTCAGGATACTTCGAAGACTCTTCCAGGACAACAATGTGCGATCATCCGGACCCAACACTAGGCGGCGATCTAATGCTAAGATATGAATGTTAGCAGCCCTACATGCCAAGAACAGATGCATACTGGTAAGTAGCATATTCATTCCTTTGAGTAAGTTCAGTTTGTCATTTTCTTTTATAAAGAGCATTTTCCAATGTTTTTCAGTCCTTAAGTAGGGGTTCGAGTGCTCTGCAGACTTAATTAGCGTATATGAGAACGGTGCTTTAAAGGTCTCGATCCGTTCGAAACCCGAAGCCTCCATCAGCTGGAATTACCTTCTCTCCCCTCTGAAGATGGTTCCCCTCTTCACGGCAGGACGGCCGTGTGAAATGTAGTTATACAAATTGCCCCAAGCATTGAGAGGGAACACGACCGTGCTCGGCCATCCGGCAGTAGTGATGCAGCCTGCATGCACTCCAACTTGTTTGTGTACCCAACGCGTTTCGAGGCCCTGCGCCTCTTCTTCATGGGCTGCTCAAGAAAAGCAGCCCATGAAGAAGAGGCGCAGGGCCTCGAAACGTGTTGGCTACACAAACAAGTTGGAGTGCATGCAGGCTGCATCACTACTGCTGGATGGCCGAGCACGGTCGTGTTCCCTCTCAATGCTTGGGGCAATTTGTTTAACTATATATATATATATATATATATATTCACTTAAAAAACCATAGGTTTCAGGCCTTATATAGTTAGGAATTAGCATTTAAAAAACCTTGCAAATTCACTTTAAAAAAACCATAGGTTTCAGGCCTTATATAGTATTATAGTTAGGAATTAGCATTTAAAAAACCTTGCAAATTGGGGGGGGTGTCTACCCTGCCCCCTTTTCGTGCTTTCCACTCTTGTTTCGGGCTCTCTTGTGCCTCATTTCTCCTGAAAAACAAGATGGTGGCCAACACTTCCTGGTTTAGACAATTTTGAATCTAGACAGTCGACTGCCAGCCAATCAGAAACTCGCTCGCGCACGTCAGGGTACGCGCACGTACACGTATGGTACGCGTACAGTGAGCACATGTAGATATATAATTGCTCAAATTCAATTTTCTCAACAACTACTGGAGGGATTTTCACCAAATATAGAAAAGGAACTACTGCATACCTGTCCCTACCATTTTGCCAAGTTTGGTGTAATTCCGTTCAGCCGTTCGGGCTGTAGCCGTGTCTAAAGGTCCCATAGAAAATTCCATTTGAAACATTTCAAATTCAATTTTCTCTAGAATTACTGGAGGGATTTTCACCAAACATAGCAAAGGCACATCTGCATACCAGGCCCTACCATTTTGCCAAGTTTGGTGTAATTCCATTCAGCCGTTCGGGCTGTATTCGTGTCTAAAGGTCCCTATGGAAATTAACATGGGGAAAACATGTTTTGGGACCCCCCTTTTTCTCGGCCCCCGCTTGATGAATCCCCCCCCCAAAACTTTCAGGGAAGGAGCGGAGCGTAGATGAGCAAATTTAAGGAAAATTTCACGCAGATTCCTCAATATATTTGCGGCAGGGGGCGCTGGGAGGAAGCTAGCGCTCGCAGCAGGTTGGAAAGTTACAATATATATATATATGTGTATATATATATATATGTGTATATATATATATATATGTGTATGTATATATGTGTATGTATATATGTATATATGTGTATGTATATATGTGTATGTATATATGTGTATGTATATATGTGTATGTATATATGTGTATGTATATATGTGTATGTGTATATGTGTATATATGTGTATATGTGTATATATGTGTATGTGTATATATGTGTATGTGTATATATGTGTATGTGTATATATGTGTATGCATATGTATATGTATATATGTGTATGTATATGTATGTGTATGTATGTGTATATGTATGTATGTGTATGTATATGTATATGTATGTATGTGTATGTATATGTATATATGTGTATGTATATGTATATATGTGTATGTATATGTATATATGTGTATGTGTATGTATATGTGTATATGTGTATGTATATGTGTGTATGTATATATGTATATATGTGTATGTATAAATGTGTATGTATATATGTATAAATGTGTATGTATATATGTATAAATGTGTATGTATATATGTATAAATGTGTATGTATATATGTGTATGTATATATGTATATATGTGTATGTATATATGTATAAATGTGTATGTATATATGTGTATGTATATATGTGTATGTATATATGTGTATGTATATATGTGTATGTATATATGTGTATATATGTGTGTGTATATATGTGTATGTATATATGTGTATATATATGTGTATGTATATGTATATATGTGTATGTATATATGTATATATGTATATATGTATATATGTATATATGTATATGTTTATATGTGTATATATGTATATGTATATATATGTGTGTGTGTATATATGTGTATGTATATATGTATATATGTGTATATATGTGTATGTATATATGTAAATGTATATTCACTGAAAAAAACATAGGTTTCACACCAGTTATAGTTAGCGGGAAATTTTACTGACCTAAAACCATTGAAATTCTCACGTTACAGTTAGTTGGACTCACTATAACTTGCGCGCCTGCAATGCACTGCTGATGACGTCACATATTACATCACTCATGACATGGTCAGTGACATCACTCATGACATCACTGAGGACACCATCCAGTGAATGTGTGTCTTTCTGAAAAACATATATGTTTTATATATGTATTTGTAAAGGACGATGGAAGAATAAATGGTTAAATAAGTGTGTAAATGGATGTTTGTTTTTATAAGAATTGATTGGTTAACTGCCTTATTAAGTGTATCTTAGTGAATACATATATTAGCAAGTACATTTTAAATATTGAAATGTATGTATCAGTGTTTCACTTTGTGCATAAGTGGCTGTATGGGTTGGTGACTGACTCACTGTTTGTATGTGTTTTGAAGACAGCATATGTACAAAACTGTATGGATGGATGAGTGTGTATGTTAGTGAGTAAACAACTGTCTCACTATTGTCTTTTTCAGTAACGACATATGTTTTAATCTAGTATATGTGAGTATTGATTTATATAAGTGAGTATATGTTAGAGTGAGAGATTGTAAGAGTTCCTGTTTAAATAAGTATGTGTTTCTATAAGTGATTGTTTAGAGAGTAAGTATGTGTAAGTTTCCTTAGAAGTAAAGTGGTAGTGTGTGTATTGCTGTATATGCAAATAAATGGATGTTCAATAGTTTTTTTGCATGTGTGAATGTGTGTGAGTAACTTTTGGATGACTGTCGATGTGTAACAGGATGTATAGGTGTATCACTACATATAATGAGTGAGTATATGAATGAGTGACTATATAGAACTGTTGGTGAATGAGTGGATGTGTATATAGATGGTGGAATTACTGAATTGTTTGTTGTAACTGGTATGGGTATCTCCATTTTTTTGAAAATGTTAAATACTATTTTTGAATGGGTTTCAAGGCTTACATTACACTGAAAGGAGGTCTCTCACTCTGTCACAAGGATGGTGTCATCAGTGATGTCATGAGTGATGTCACTGACCATGTCATGAGTGATGTAATATGTGATGTCATCAGCAGTGCATTGCAGGCGCGCAAGTTATAGTGAGTCCAACTAACTATAACGTGGGAATTTCAATGGTTTTAGGTCAGTAAAATTTCCCGCTAACTATAACTGGTGTGAAACCTATGTTTTTTTCAGTGAATTTAATAGGTTTTTTAAATGCTAATTCCTAACTATATCGAGTTTCTAACCTATGATTTTTTTTTTAAATTTGCTGTTTTGTGTAAGTATTATTTTTTTATTTTTATTTTTTTATCATTTTTTCCTGGGGCGCTCTGGGTGCGCGCTCCGGTAGGCTCTCCGGAAAGCGCACCCAGAGCGCTATTTTCGGTCGTGAAAAAAATATGAATGAAAAGTAAATAATAACGCAAAACATTTCGTACCATACATATAAAAGCAGTTTTTTTTATAAGGAAATGAAAAGGATTTTGCATTTCCGTGAAACTATCAAGACGTCACTTTGGCGCGCAACGTAAGCGCCCCCGGAAGCGCCTACGTTCGTGCCGCGTATGCGCCCCGGAAGCGCCTACGTTCGCGCCGCGTATGCGCCCCGGAAGCGCCTACGTTCGCGCCGCGTGTGCGCACCCGGAAGCGCTCCAGTGCACGCAGCGTCAGCGCGTCAAGTCATGTGACCTTAAAATAACACTTTTCATTGGTGCTTACTTTTTTTTTTTTACAAAGAATGAAATCCCCACCCATTTCCTTCACTTCTTCTTTCACTTTTGTGACTGAAAGACCTGTTTTTTGCTCCTGGATCTTTCTTGGTTTACCATGGCTGCCAGAGAATCCAGCAGTGATGAAGAGCGTGATTTCATCGATAAAGAGCCTCCTCAGCCAAAGGTGAAGGAGCATTTTATTTGGAAATTTTTTAAAATACCACCTAACCAGAAAAAGGTGAATGCTCCAAAAGTGGAGTGCAGGATCTACAAACAAGTCCTGTCACGGGTTGACCCCAAAAAGAAATATTCTTTTGGGAACTTTACAAAGATACGGCATGTGGAGAGGAGGCACCCCCAGAATTTTGCCCGGGAAAGTGTCAGGGCTCTGGCACAAGAGGTTCCCAGTGATGGGACCTCTACATCCACCGGAGGAGCAACTACTTCTGGGAGGGGGCAATCGCAGGAGCTCGGGCCAAATATTCAACCTGCTTTTAACAATGGTGTCCTGAGATGCAGGTACTGCAATCAACTCCTTACCTATGGGGAGCAAAGTGTCCTGCTCATGGTTCGAGCATTGGAGAACCATCACTGCCGTTCCCAGCCCTAATTATTTTTGTTTTTTTTGCTCCTGTTGAGCAGTTTCCATTCCCTGTTTTTGTTTCTGTTCTGAAAAGAACTTTTTTTTCTTCTTTTTTTTAAGAACTACCTCCAATTCTCATCAAAGAGCTATATTCTTAAAAAAATGAAAAAGAGTAAGTGAAATGGAGGGCATTGATAATGGAAAGGAAGATGAGTAAGAAAGAACTGAAAGGTATGAGAGGAGAAAGGAAGTGAAGTAGGGGGACTGAAAGAAGGTGAGTATTGGGAAGGAAAGTAAGGAGAAGAGTGAATATGGGGAATGTGGATATTCAAAGAAAATGTTGAAAAGGAACGGGGGTGTGGAAGGGTAAGAAAGGATGCATTGCTGGAGTTGAAGACTGAAGACCTCATTTATGAGGCCATGCGTCACTTTAACGCCACCTGAGCGTCACTTTTTGTGACGCACCAGTGCTGTAAAAAATGCACCTTATTCAGTCATATTTACAAAGTGACGCATCTAGGTAGATGTGTCACTTTGTTAGCCCCTGCGCCACATTATACCTACGTCAGGTCTAATGTATGCAAAAGGGACGTATTGACGCAAGAAAGGGTCGTAGAGGTGACGCAGTGAAATCTATGACATATCACTGCGTCACTTTTATGACGCTATTGCGTCCAAATCTTACGCCTGTTTCACAGCAGGCGTGCAGGCCCTTTCACATGGGGCTTGGCCCCATGTGAAAGGATACATTACTGGAGTTGCTTCATTTTTGAGACACACTCCAGCAATGCATCACTTTTGCGCTTACAGATACGTCTGAAATACTGACGTATTTGTAAGAACTTCCAACATAATACGTCATAAATTTAATATGACGCATGAGTAGAAGACTGAAGGACTCATTTATGAAGCCCTGCGTCACTTTAACGCCACCGGAGCGTCACTTTTTGTGACGCACCAGTGCTGTAAAAAAATGCACCTTATTCTGCCATATTTACAAAGTGACGCATCTAGGTAGTTGCGTCACTTTGTAAGCCCCTGCGCCACATTATTCCTACGTCGGGTGTAATGTATGCAAAAGGGGCGTATTGACGCAAGAAAGGGTCGTAGAGGTGACACAGTGAATAAACTGGGGGCCTCATTTATGAAAAGTGACGCATCGCTGCGTGAAAACAGCTATGCGTCACTTTTCAGTGCGCACTGCTTACGACATTCCTGATGCGTCATATTTAATGTATGACGAATCATGTCGCAAAGAGTTACAGATACGTCAGTATTTCCGACGTATCTGTAAGCGC